>NW_022882992.1:0-648850 GCF_011952255.1 Bombus vosnesenskii
TTTTCTGTCATTCCTCCTCTCTCATTTCATTACAGACAAAAATGAATTTATAGAAAGAACGACATAATTGTTATAAGAAAGGCTATAATTAATATACTTAATTAACACTAAAATATAAACAGAATTGCCATCTCACTTACATGAACATAAATGTATATAAATATAAATATACAAGTAACGAAAGAAAATATCATTAGGAAAGTGACTAAAAAATTGTTCATTTTATGCAACCGTAATACAAATAAGATAGACAACGTCAGAAAATTATATGTGCTTTTATGACTTACTTTTATTTATCTGGTTGTTGTATGATCCAGCTTAGAGCACAAAGTTTTTCGATTAGAATAATTCTCTAAAATTTTTTAATTTATAAACGTATAAATATAAAATAGTTACAGAGACTTCACAAGACAACTTTCTAATACATAAACTTTATTCTTCACTCAACACTTGCAACCAATTAATATTTGGTAAATACAACCACGTGCCATATGAACTCTAACACTGTACCGCGTACACTCTACCGCGTTTCCGGTACGAAATACATAACATACCGAACTGTATCATAATGGACTATATGCTGCTTGTTAACTGGCTACGCTTCAGAATTCTAAGCGGATCCTGCGTATAATCACTAGGCAAAACCCTGCGGCAATTATATTTCAATTTTAAGACTAATTAAATAAACATTTAATAACGATTTTAATATCCTGGGAATTATCACTATTATACGGCGTATTTTTATATAGATGTCATATGCCAAAATATATAAAATACGTATACGCAAAATATACTCACAATATGTATATTAGTAACTGCACATACAATATGTTACGTCGGGCGACACTCTACCTAGACCAGGCCACACACCGCGGGCGAGATGGGAATCAGATGTCCGCTCATCCTTACTGCGTACCCCCAATAGTCTTAAGGACCCATCATAAATCTCAGGAATTTGCTAGCAAAGTCCTTCAGACCGAACAAACATCTCTTTACTCAATCGTTTTCTAAAGGTTTATTGTTACTACAGGAAGACACGGGAAAGTTAGTTTTTCTCACGTATGACACATCCCACTAGCAACTTTCTATCGAGGGCGGCGAAGACCCTTCTTAGTCCGCCAACCTTCGTTTATCCAATCAGAAGCAATGTATACTGCCCTCACTTTCCTGACCAAAAATGCCATGAACAAATCCGATGGTCCCGTGCGCTAGACACACCCATCGCTAGCTTTCCTCCGACACAGCATCGACACTGTAACTTACTTATTCTACAACGTTAGAGAAGTCAACAAGTTCAGCTCTGTCTTTTCCCTTATTGCTACGTCAACTGTAACAAAAACTCTACGAGCCTTGCTCTATTACCAACGAATAGTGTGCCAGTGTATCGCGTCTCTATACGCTAAATCATTGTCGACGATATATATCATAAGCAACGGTGTAACTTAAGTGTTAAAATATAAATTTTATAACCCTGTTAATCGCAGTGTTATACCCTCTCAACTACTCCTATTATCTTAACGGAAATCAGGGGATCGGTCAACTCGTGGTGTCGGTTATTATAATCGTAACGGGAATTTACGACTCCCGTTGACGTGTTTCCCCGCAATTGGTCGAAAATATTTTATATTATAAATGTGATTCAAACTTATTTACCGATGAATATAATAGAGTCAAGAGTAACAATACAGTAATGAATAAAAGTATTGATCACAAAGCAGATTTTCCTACAAAGCCTTGCGTAAATCTATAAAACTTTCGATCCTTTACTCAATTTTTTTCTAAACTAATATAGATATCTAGAATAACTCCATTTTCAATATATAACGTTGCCATTGTCACGACCGGCATACTTCAAATCCGACGGACTGACGATAGAGGTAAAGATGTGGCGGCACTCGGCGACAATGTATATCGCTGAAGTGCCTAATGAACCATCAGCATCCCAACGGTCCTTCCACCGAAGGTTCTAGAAAAAAGAGCACGTGGCAACGATCGCGGACGCCTAGCAAATGCATGGACGGTGGGGATGTTGAGGGATGACAAAAGAAAGTAATCGGATCCGATCGAAAGTAAAATCATAAGAGTCAGTCTTAGAAAGTCACGCCTAGAGTTCGGAGGTAGATTGTAAAGTGTATTGATGTTAGAAAAAAAATAAAGTTTTCTTTTTTATTTTTTACCTCAAATTCCTTTTTTTATTTTGTTATTTTACGTGACATTTTGGCGATCCTGCCAGGATAGTGAAAAGTGTTTGTTCGGAAACCAAAAGACATTCATCATCTACGGAAGATCGAATTATTTGGGACTACGGTCATCCGCAACAACAAAGTAACTATCACGAACCAAGTGAAGTAACAATAAAAGGTAAACTGAATTCCTTTGTACGTTACCGTGAAAGAAAATTTAGCTTCAGTAGCCAAGACTCGTCTTCGTCTGAAAATTATAAATCAGCGCAATAATGTCTAAGGCAAACGAATCTCAAACTTCAACCTCAACTGACCCAATGTTGCGAGCAATATGGGACAGTATTCAAAAACAGAACGAGAACATTGCCCTTTTACGAGAGGAAATGTTACGTTTGTCTATGCAAAATGACGAAGAGAGCAGACACAGGGCAGCAGAAATCGAGAATCTCGGAAAAACCGTCGCAGCGCTACGGACTGGGTTCGGATCCCCTGCGACCGATGAATTTGCTTCCATTATCACCGAAGACAATGAAAGTGCGTCGACAGCAATCAATCGCACCGTGAATATGGCAAAAGCACGCAAACTGTCAGGGTTAGCAGCTCCAGACACCCCACCTGTCCACCTCGACATCGAACAACCCGAGGTGGAAGAAAGAGGCTATTTTCCGCCCGCTCCTCCCACTCTACGAGCTAAGGATGCAATACGCTACATCCCAACGCTCAACGGAGATGATGATGTAGGAGTTGAAGACTTCATCAAAGAAGTGAGAAGTATGAAGGATCGCTGTATGGAGCAAGATCTATTGCTAAAAGCAATAAAAGTGGAAAAAATCGTGGGGAAAGCAGCCCAAAGTATTCGCAACATTCCTATTGAGTGTTACAGTGATCTGTATGACGCACTGAGAAATAACTTAGCAGCACAAGTGACTTCGGATGAGTATCAAGAACAATTACGAGAGTTGAGACAGCGACGCGAGGAATCAGTGCAAAGATTTAATATTCGGTTTAGAAGAATACTCAACCGTTTGCTGTACGCAGTAACCAATGAGTACCCACAACCACTAACACGTAAAATTATGACTGAAGAAATCACGAAGAAGACTGTTCGTGTGTACCTAAAGGGACTCAGACGCGACATAGGGCGAATACTATTAAGCAGTGAACCCTTGAATCTTCCGGAAGCTGAAAAAAAGGCAGCCGATGTAGAACGCTACTTGCGAGAAGAACGACAATCTAATTGGTCATGTAATCGCTTACCTTCGGTTAGTAATCGCCCCGACAACCAGCATATGCAGGTAAGACGATCTAATGTACCATCAAGATCGCCTAACACGCCAGTAGCTCAGAAACCTGCTACATTTAACCAAGTAGAAAATAGAGCACCTGCTGAACGCGCGCAGATGAAGTGCTTCAAGTGCGGAAAGCTGGGACACATTGCCAACAAGTGTCAAAATTTTCTACCACCGAGCCAGCGCGATCGACCACCCGCAAGGATTCAGGCAGTCCAGGAATGGGACGAAATACAAGAAACAACATCGAACCAGGAGATGGACGAACCGTACGAGACATACGAGTCAACATCGCCACGGGAAGATTACTCGCAATACCTTTGTCAACCCGAACCGAAGAGCGAGTATTTCTGGTCGATACAGGAGCAGGGATAAACCTGGTGAAACGTAACAAAACTGTCAACGCGATACAAATAGGGCCTAAACAAAAATTTTCTATGGGACGAGACAAATACGAAACTAACGAATACGTAACGAAACGAATTTTTGGATAAAATCACATTTTTCACATAGTACCGAACAATTTCCCTATTATCGAAGACGAAATCATTGGGCTACCATGTTTAGAGAAGTATAACTATTCAATATCCAATGACAAAATCCGATTAAACGACAAAACCATTTTATTTCAGAAACCAATACATTTGACTCCTGGAGAAAACAGAGTTCAAACAATCTATTTGGAAGGCAAACCAACTAAAGTATGTTTTATCAATACTGGTGAGCAAAACGTTGAAATTTCTAGCAATATTCAAAATTCTCATGACTTTTCCAACGTGTCAAAACTAAAAAGCCTAGTGAGAACAGATCACATTGAAAAACCAATCCGTGAATCCATCGAAAAGATTATCCTTCATTATATTGACATCTTTAATTTAGAAACCGATCTTTTACCCTGTACTAATTTAACTCAGCACACAATTTCGTTAACCAAAGACAAAATTATTAACACACGGTCGTATAGACCACCGGAATGTCACCGTGACGAGATTTCGCGACAAATAGGAGACATGTTGAAGAAAAATATTATAGAAGAATCCGAATCCCCTTATAACTCGCCGGTATGGGTAGTTCCGAAAAAATTAGACGCCTCAGGAAAACAGAAATGGAGGATAGTTATCGATTTCAGGAAACTAAATGAACTCACAGAACAAGACGCTTACCCTTTACCTGATATAGACGACATTTTAACACAACTAGGAAACGCAAAATTCTTTTCGGCGCTTGATTCATCCTCAGGATTCCATCAAATTCCAATGAACGAGAAATCTAAAAAATATACCGCTTTTTCGACACCGCAAGGGCATTTTCATTTCAATCGAATGCCATTCGGACTTAAAAACGCACCCGCTACCTTTCAAAGATTAATGGACAGAGCCTTAGCTGGACTTGTAGGAAAATACTGCTTTGTTTATTTGGATGACATAGTGATATTCGGAAAAACGATTCAAGAACATAACGAAAACCTCGCGATAGTATTTCAGAGACTCAGAGAATTGGGACTTAAATTGCAACCGGACAAATGTGAATTCGTAAAACCGGAATTAGAAATCTTAGGCCATGTAGTTTCATCCGAAGGAGTCAAACCAAACCCCAAGAAATTAGACGCTGTAAAAAACTTTCGATTACCCCGCAATGCCACGGACGTGAAATCATTCTTAGGTTTAGCAGGTTATTATCGCAAATTTATTCGAAACTTTTCCAAAATCGCGAAAAGCCTTACAGATTTAACAAAAAAGGACACACCATTCCATTGGACTGACGAACACCAGATTAGCTTTGATACTTTAAAAGACAAACTCTGTAATTTCCCAATATTAGCTTATCCAGACTTTAACAAAACCTTTACCTTAACTACCGACGCAAGTAACGAAGGACTAGGAGCAATACTGTCGCAAGACGGTCATCCTTGTTGTTACATTTCAAGAACACTGAATCCACCCGAACGAAACTATACCACGACAGAAAAGGAACTCTTAGCCATCGTATGGGCCGTGAAAAGATTAAGACAATATTTGTTAGGACGACGCTTCATTATTCGAACCGACCACCAAACCCTTAAGTGGCTACACAATTGCAAAGACCCTTCTAGCAGACTGATTCGTTGGAGACTTAGACTCGAAGAATATGACTATGAAATCGAATATACAAAGGGTAAAGATAACACAGCTGCAGACGCTTTATCTAGAGTTCACGCAGTAACTCGCGACGAAGTAGTTAACCTCGACCTAGTAATTGATCACACTAGTTCATTCAACGCATGGAAAGACAACAACGAGAATCCGAAACTCTTAGAAATTAAACCAAATGACCAAACATTTTACCAATTAACTCGAAACGACTTAGGAGAATACGACGAGACACTTTGGATCAGAAGACTTTACAAAATTCTTAAAGATACAACAAAAATCGGCATAGGAAATAGCGATTTCACTGAATTAGAGAAAACACAGATTAAACTCATGCTAATATATTTTAACGACACGTACAAGAAAATTACTTATGCACCTAATCCCATCTTAAAACTAGACGAAAACGAAATAATACAAGCAATAAAGGAAAACCATAACGACACCGTAGGACATTTAGGGATACAGAAAACGTATCAACGGATCAAGGATAAATTCAAAATTTCCGGACTTTTAGAAAGAGTAGAAAACTTTGTGAAAACATGCGACACATGTCAAAAGGAGAAACTAACACGTATCAGACCCAAAGAATCCCCACAAATCTCAGACACGCCACTTAACCCTAACGACAAAATCGCTATGGACATCATAGGACCGATGACGAAAACCAAACGCGGAAACCAATACATACTTTCAATACACGATGAACTTACGAAATATCTGATACTAGTTCCCCTTAAAACGCAACGAACTGAATCCATAATTAACGCGCTCATTGAACACTATATTTACATATTTTCGGCACCAAAAACGATCCTAACAGATCAGGGACAAAATTTTGTTAGTGATTTAATGACGAAATTTGAAGAAGCTTTTAAAATCAAACACACCAAAACAACTTCATTTCACCCACAAAGTAACGGATCCCTCGAAAGAACGCATGCCTCATTTAAAGATTTAATTCGTACTGCATTACACGACAATGACAAAGAATGGGATGAAGTACTTAATTTCATTTGTTTAGGGTACAACACCGCGAAACATGAAGGAACAGGATTCTCTCCCTTTGAATTGACCTTTGGGCGAAAAGCTAACTTACCTTCCGCAATATCCAAATTTCCCACACTTACCTATGATGATATGTACTCACTTTGGCAAAAACAGTTGAATAAATATTGGGAAACAGCTCACAAAACACTTATTCAGAATAAGCAACGATACAAGCGAGACCAAGAAAGAAAGATTGTTAAAACTCAGACTGTGTTTAGGAAAGGAGACTTTGTTTTAATTCACAACGACCATAAAAGAGATAAGTTGGACATTGAATGGTTAGGACCCTACAGGATTAACGATATGAAAACTCCTTATTACATTATTTCTATCGACAATGCTAAGAAAAAGATACATGGTAACCGATTGAAAGCGTACTTTTTTCAGGATAATGCTGACCCTAGCACTAGTAACAATACCCTTAATTAGTTGCCTTAAATTCACGGGATAGGAATTACGCTTTGTAAACAAACCCAACCAATTCACGATCGAAAACTACAACATGATGACGCCTCTGAAATTATTAGCTTCTCGAACACTAACAAATATTGTAAAATTGCTATATTTAAGATTAACGAAATAACTTTTGTACCATCACATGCAGAAAATCAATTCATAGCGATCCCTGAAAAAAAAAAGCGTAAACATATCCTTTGATCTACATTTAAATAATTCCATTCTACTACGATCTTAGAGGACCAAGATCAATCACGACCGTCATACTTCAAATCCGACGGACTGACGATAGAGATAAAGATGTGGCGGCACTCGGCGACAATGTATATCGCTGAAGTGCCTAATGAACCATCAACATCCCAACGGTCCTTCCACCGAAGGTTCTAGAAGAAAGAGCACGTGGCAACGATCGCGGACGCCTAGCAAATGCATGGACGGTGGGGATGTTGAGGGATGACAAAAGAAAGTAATCGGATCCGATCGAAAGTAAAATCATAAGAGTCAGTCTTAGAAAGTCACGCCTAGAGTTCGGAAGTAGATTGTAAAGTGTATTGATGTTAGAAAAAAAATAAAGTTTTCTTTTTTATTTTTTACCTCAAATTCCTTTTTTTATTTTGTTATTTTACGTGACACCATCGCTGCACACTTTGACTGTACCATATGAATAAATACTACATATATACCGAGCTTCGTAACCTTTACTATATTTAATTACATAAAAGCAGAGTATATAAAAAATGAGTGTAAAAGGTACCATAGTGTGATTCTACACTTCTGACCCAGTGAGATTTATCAAACAAGTTTCGTGCAGAAATGACCGCCTTGTAATTCAAGTTCAAATGTTTTTTATTAAATTCTGTTACGACCGTTCGCGGAGAGACGCGATCGTGAGGAAAACGCGTCAGCAAGAGGCGTAAATTCTAGTTACGATTCGGATAATCGACGCCGCGAATTAGTCGTTCCCTTGTTTCGATTAAGATAACAGAGGTGGTTAGAATGAGTTTAATATTGAATTGAAAGGGTTAACATAAGCTTGCATATTTGACAATATTTAAAAATAACATAATGAATACGCCACAAATTATTTAACGATTATACAATTGGTTTGTTAGTAATTCGATCCGACTTTATAATATTTCTTGATGTATTCGTTAGACTAAGCGACTTTAATTTTATTCGTCAGAATCTCTCGTTGCATTCCGTCTGAGTCCTCAAATGATACTGATTGCCCTTCGATCTTTTTCTTTGTCTTCTCTCGGAGACGACCCCCACTACGCTTGGGTCCGCGCCTATGATCACGTATGCCACCTTCTTTGTGTATATGAAATAACGGTCACGTTAAACGAATCGACGTTTCTGGACCTTGCTGCTTGAGAACAGCTAGGCGCTTGTCGCTACATTGTATATTTTTCGTCGGTCATATAAGACGATCTGTCTGCGACACTGTAGTGCCACGAGCGACAGTTAAGAATACGGCCTATGGTAAGCCTCGTGGCGTAACACATTCTTCTCATCATAAAGAGAATATATTTCAAACAAACTAACCATTCTTTTAGGAGAAAATGTTAAAGTTTCAAACATTCTTAATTTAATTTATTCATTATATCTTTATAATTATAGTCACATTTAGTGAGAAAGTAGCGTGCTATGAACGGAGCAGCAAGAAAATTTCAGATGATCTCGTGAAATATATCAAAATATAAAAGTATCGGAGGATCTTTTCGTGCAAAGGAGTTTCTGTGACAATGTGATTATTCGGTGGTGATGTTCACAATTTGGTGATCAAGAATTAATATTGCAATATCTGAATGCAGATCGATCCTGCATCAATTGGCGTAAAGAAGAGCAGGTTAACTATGACTCATTATTGCTCATATTTATTCACTAATGAGTTCATATAAAATAGGCTATCGAGTACAAATCAATCGTATAACAGTGCGATGAATACGATACGGAGGTTTTAACCTTTTAAGCGTACAAAGTGAGTATACCACTTTTTGCCGTTGGATGCTATATAACGCGAACCACGTCTTTTGATAGAGTCAATAAATATTTTTGTTGGGATCCGAACTGACTAGCGTAGTGTAAGCCATATGGAAACCGAAAACGGGGAATGTGGACTATGAGAGAGATCGTGATCAATGCGTGTACGAAGAGTGTGTGAACAGCGTACAACTAACAATGTGCAGCTAGTTTGGCTTATGTATAATTGTTATTTCAATTTACTAAATACATATATTCTGTTTATTTTACACCTTTAGCTTGATTAATTAATTCCATCATTTTTAAAATTATGATAAGGGTTATTTAATGCAATGTCGAGTGCTTCGTTTAACGCAATACATTCAGTTGTAATAATTGAAATTCTTTTAGGCAGAGTATTTGTTATTGAAATATTTAAATCATGGGAAATGCAAGCATGCCCTACTGGCTGCGAATTAGTAGTTTTGCTCCCATCTGTATAGTTCTTAATTAAGTCGGATTTAGTCATGATGTTAAACAGTGTAACGTTTCGATCCTCTGATTTCTTTGATACCTATCTCTGTATTAATTGGAATTGTGGGGAGGACATTTTTGTAATTGTAATTGTATTTGTCAAACTGTTTGGCAAGTAGTTTATTTTTAGTTAGTACAAGACAGTCTTCCATAATACGATAAATCAGTCTCTTTTTTTATATTTTACTATTCAGGTAAAATTGTTGAATTACCAAACGACATACGACCCTGGCAAGATTATACGGACAACGGGAATGGAATAACGACAATATGAAAACCCTGGCAACGTAACTGAACATGATAAAGGAATAACGGCATTATGAGGAATTTGGCTACGTCCCTGAACTATTCTATGATCATAAAAATATGGATAGATTGACCCGGAAGAATAAAAGTACCGCACAGGGGGATTCGGAGACCCCAAGCCCCGTCGGATCGGCGAGTGGTGTCCCTCCAGACTCGCCTTGACGATCATCACACGACTACGCGAGGAACGAGGAGAGGACGGTCGGTCCCAGGGCTGCCTCTCGCTCAGTAAGAGTGACCCGGGACCATGTGATCGATAGCGATGCAGAGAGGAGACTCGTAAAAGCATGACTGATTCTGTTCGGCAAAAAGGAGAGGGCTCAAAAGTTACTAAAGGGAAAGTTGGGGCAAGAGAACGAAATCGAGGTTGACTCTCAAGCGGAGTTGATCGACCAGTATAGCTATCTGACACCGGATACTAGCAAGCTCAGGAAAGGAGTAAAAGCAAACAAGGAGAAGGTTCCAGTGAAGAAGAGGGCGCTGGGAACCAGAAAAGGAGGAAACAGAGAAGTGGAAGAAGGCTCTTCCGCTGACGAAGGTAGGGGTCTGTCATCAGGTTTTCGCGACATCAGGGGACTCACGAGGAGTGTGGAGATTTTAGCAATGAACCCAGAGTAAATGATGAGAAGGACCACAGCTTCGAGCAAGGGTGATCCTTTGCTCGAGAAGTTGAACACGGAAAATGTGATAGAGATAAGGGGGGTAGGAGAACGGTGGCTGCGCAGATGACGCTTGAGGGGTATGAGGAGACTAGGCATAGCAAAGAATCGGTAGCCAGCCAGACTGTGGCAGTCTTAGTCGGCGAAGCGAAAGGTCATCACTGGAGAAAAGGAAGGCCTGCCACATGAAAAAGCCGAGAAGGCAGGAGGTGGTAACCTACGCCGAAGCCTATGGCAAGTATAGCGAGGACGAATGGGCGCTCGTTAACAGGCGTAAGATGCATAGCAGCCGAATTGTAAACATGACGGGAGCTAAGACGAAGGACTGTCCCCAACCCCGGAGAAAAGAGAAAGAACTCCAAGGGGAAGGAGTAAGGCTATCCTTGTTAAAGCGGGGCATGATACCAATTGGATAGACTCCTATAGGGAGGTGGTTGGGGCGGAGAATGCCCTGAAGGAGACAACCGGCGCCAGGAAGACGAGAGCGGAACACATCCTTATTGAATTAAATAATATAGTGACGAGTGGGGAGGAAAAAGGCGATGCGTCGGAGGATGGAAATTGCATCCTTGGCGAATAGGAAGACCTTGGAAATCAGGAATATAGACCCTATCGCCACAAAGGAAGAATTTGAGGTGTAAGTGTTGTCCGCGATAATTGTAGCTGGTGGCTGTAGATGTCGCTGATGGGTTACTGCTGTTTTTCTTCCATTTTCAGAAGAAAAATCGGACTCCGATCGCGGGGATTTGAACCCGGGTCCCGAACGTTCGTAACCTAAGACGCTAACCACTGCGCTGCCGTCATTCGACACTAGTTAGTGTCGAGTGGTGGTATTTGTGCTGTCGAGTGCCGCCACAAATTAGTGGAGGACATATCGACTAAACTTAACTTGATGGAAGAGAGATAGAGGTGAAGTCCCTCAGGATGACGCTGTGGAGTACACAGGAGGCGGTGGTTGTGCTGCCTGCGAGTATCGTTCTCAGGGACAGACCGATTATTACAATAGGATTCTGCCTAACGTAGTGAGATGTTATAGGTATCCCATGCTGAGGCATAATGCGGTCAGGTGTACGGGAGTGAGTCGTGGTGGAGAATTGTGCAGAAGATGTGGGGACAGGGATCACACCATAAACCAGTGCACGTAGAAACCGAGATGTGTTATCTGCCTGAGGGAGAATAGGAGTAATCTGAGGACACATTACCGGATCCCTGGCATGCTCTGTAGTGAAAGAGAGGGTGAAGAGAGGTAGTCCTAGCAGAAGATAAAGATCTTAATAATTAACATGAATAGGTTCAGGCTTGCACCGGAGTTGATGTATCAGTATACCTACGAAGCGGGAATAGACGATGTATTCATAACGGAGTCATCTATGCAGCAGAAATACCGGTACAACGACGACAAGGACGATGCGTCGTTGTGGGCGACACTCTTTAAAGAGAAACAACCAGACAGGACCACCTTGGTCGCTAGAGATGGAGTCGTAGGAGTCAGCGTGGACAACGTGTTTTGCATTGGGGGTCATTGCTCCCCCAATGTGAAGATGAAACAGTTTGACAGCAACATCCAGGAATTGGACACTCTGATTCAGGCGACCAAGGGGAGTTACCCAGCAATGATGATCGCCGGAATTTTAACTTACAGGTCACTGCATGAACATGTTTGCGAAGAATGGGATCATCCCGATCAGGATGAATAAAGAGTACACATTCTGCAAGAACGGCAAGAAGAGTTTCCTCGACATTATTAGTACAAACAAGGGATTGGCTAAGAAGTATGCAGAGGGGAAATTGCCGAAGGTCTGGTCGGCATCGGACTACAAATATGTTCTGCATAATTTTAGGATTAAAAAGGCGAGACGTAAGGCCGTGAACTTTAGGTATTCGACGAGAGACGCCGATATGGACAAATTTGTTTTAACTTTTTATGAAGATTATAAAATATTATTTATTGATAATTGTTGAAGTGGTTACCACTTCTAAGAAAACTCTACATCTGGTCTTTTTAGTTTTCTCAAGCACTGAAGCCATCGACAGCGCGTAGACAAAAGACTGCGGCGAAGTCAGGCCATAAACAGTAGACAGGCAACGTTGACTTCGGGGTTTTCAGTTTTTGGGTAACACAGCTAGTGTGCGGATCTGGACCAGCTCAAATTGTATTCTTACTTATTACACTTCTATTTAAATATATTTTCTGCCTTACAATTTATCCACGTGTTTTCTCTGTTTACACACCGAATAACCTCAACATTTTAAAATTTGTGTTGATTTAGGGATTGTAATAAAAGTGTTATTGAAATATTATTTATTATTCATTTCAAGATAATAAATCTTTTTTGTTCAACGATCGATTGGTAGTAATTATTTATCAAACATCTTACAAGACAAAATTAGTTGTATCTTACACATGAAAACGGTGAAGCTAACGGTGCGATTTGCATAACCTCGAACGCTTAGCCAGACCGTGAAATGGTTCGACGTCTGGCAGACCCTACCGTCGGTTACGGCACTTGCTGTTGCAATTTAAATCGTAGGGCAAAGGGTTAAAACTTTGACATCTTTTTTTCCAGGAAAAGAGGTCATTTGCGATCCATGGTTTCTTTAAGACCTTTGTTTCTCGTGATGAATAGAATACGCTACTATAAAAAATGTTGACTTTAAATATTATGCTCGAGGTCAATTTTACAAGAACCTTCTTTTACAAATCTCCATCGATTCATGGGGGTAGAGTCACGCTACGGTAGTCTACGCTTACTATTTATATAGTAGAATATGGTGTACAAAGTAGAATATGAGTATGCTAATATGCATACATTTTTTTACTCAGTCTACTAATGTATAACTATGATACATTTTTAGAGAAGATTTCATTGAATACATCTTCATTGTTGAATCTTTATAATATTATCACAATAGATTGTGCACACTTAAACATTGTATAAATTTATTTATTTGTTTTCTGATTTTCCCATTCAGCTACAGAAATCGGGATCAAAATCATTTTCTGACTATTTATTTTCACTGAATCATTGGACTCACAAATTGCCAATCTTTCGAATGCATTTGTAAATTTTCACTTTAATAGAGCGCTATCGAATATAGGAATTGTGTATCTCACGCTTGAGTGCCGATTAAATTCAGAAAAAAGATGACTGCCAACAATACGTAGAAGAACGAAATCATGTTTATAGAGCATCAGCCAGCAAAATGTTAATATGGCTGAATATATTACTTTGTGAATAAATAATTATCTGTGTAAACAAGAGTGAATACGGTTGTCGCAAACATCCCATTAAAAAAATATGGATAATTACGCTACCAATTCAAGAAAGGTAGTGCCGCACACGACTGAAAGGTACAGTCGTTACGACAAACAATCGTTGATGGCACACGCTTTATAGTAGTAAATACTGTCGGTTTTCATATCGATTGGTATTCCTATAATATTACTGTATAATATTGTTATGCATACATTTAGGATATCGTAACCAGACCTGACTATTAGTCGGTTGGCAATGGTAGGCTGAAATAATTTTCGATGCACCTGTTGATATATGAAATGTTACACTTCAATTAGGTCCAACGGGTAAAACGGTCATCCCGCTGAGGAGGCACTGGGGCCTCCATGGATTGGCACGATGTCCCAGGGGGGAGGCGTCAAAAGTAGTGGTCTCTCTTGTCGTCCAAATTACACTTCGGTTTACGTTCCCATAATGGGAGAAGACACGCCGAAGTGCACCGGCCCTAATTGGCAAGAGGACCCAGGCCACTACTGTTAAGCGTTTAGGAAGGCTATCGTAGAGTTTTAGTCGGTAAGAGTCAGACACTACTCCGCTGCTTTTCTGGAAAAAAACGAAAAATTGCGGAGTACGAGACGGGTATGAATCTGACATTCTCCTATGCCCGAGTGGCGGTCAGCCTATGTCTTTGTGCATTCGTCGGTTTGCCGATACGATACAAAGAATTTCAGAACAGCTGGAGGGCCCATGCCTGTCAAAACCACTCACGTCACCTTCTCGTTGGTGTTCCTCATCACCTAGCATTGGTTTTGGCCGGTATGGGGGTGCGAAAGAGTGAGTGGCACTAGGACGGGGTTATGTTAGGATTAGGTAGGGTGACAACCAGGATAACGAGAATCAAGGACAACTAACTCTGCTAACCAACGATAAAGAAAGGGCTGGATTAGAAATCTTCGAGGAAGAACTAATAGGATGATTGATACGAGGAAAGCGGTTGGCGTGGATTAGGTGCCAAGAGATATTACGAAGATGCTAGCAGAAGTGCCACCCCAGACCTAGGAAACAGCTCCTAGATCTGCTTAATATAATCAATAGAAACGGTAAAATTCCGGTGGCCTGCGAGGTGATGAGGGTGGTTCTAATACCGAAACCGTGTAGGGATCCATTACTCCCGTCATCTTACAAACCAATCAGTATCCTCCCAACATTCAGCAAGATCTGGGAGCACAACGGTAGAAGGTGTCCCATTTGGAGGCCATTTGTTGCCGAACATAAACAGACCCACCGGCTCTGTTAGGAAGCTGTACTGTGGGGTATGGGAGTCGATGGTACTCTACGCCGCACCAATACGGACCCTATCTTCGTGACGGGCAGTATTCCCGTACATATTAACCCTTGAAGGACGGGGCCGCTTGAGGAGCGAGCGTCTCTGTGGATGAGAGGCATTGGCGCGCGCAGTTGAGAGCATAAACACGTTGAGCGTTTGCGTTATTCATTGTTAAGGCTTGTATTATTTTCATCAATATTTAGTTCATCATCATTATCACTATTACCATGTTGAACGGAGTTCATTTCCTCTGTCTGAAGCTCTGTCATAGTCTTGTATCTTGTCAGGTTCAAAATAATATTCGTCATCTACTATCACTTGTTCTCTTTGGAACTTTTTAGCATCGTCTATAAGTTATTATAAAAAATATATAAAATATATAAAATCTTTCTGATTCATCTGATAATACCATTGAAAGGTTAAAATTCGTTCTGACTCGACCATCATCTTGCATCGCGAATTTACGTTAAACGGAGGATACAATTTCTAAATATCTATAATTTTCTTTCATCAAAAACAAAATACTGTTTAGCTTACTGTACCCATGCGTAAATACGCATAACTTACCTTCTAACTTCCAATCTATCATCTTGCTATGGATTCGCTGGCGAGTCGCAGTATGGAAATGCGATCCCGAGGAACCCAAATACCGTATCTCATTGGTCATGTCTCAATAGGCCGAAAATTCTGGCTTCATTGGCCGGACCGCAAAGATGATAACCTTTATAAAATATCCCTAACCCAAAGCAGATTTGCGCAGCGATGGGGTACCTCGCAGTCGAGGGCACTGTGAGATAGCTGATAGGTGTGTCAGTCATTACGGGACCGCACGGACCGGATGATACGAACTCCATAAAAAACAAATAAATCAAATAAGAAAAAACGAAGAGAAATTCGCACTTCCAGAACCGGCCTCGGGTCTGTATGAGTCCGATTCCCACTGGGGGTGGTTAGGAAACTGGTCCAGGTGAGTAAGGTGACCATCGGATAGTCAATAGCAAAGGTCGAAGCCATCGGACGGAGACCTTTGCAGTGCTTTAGATATCTGAAGATAGGGCACGTGAAGAGGCCGTGCACCTCAAAAAAAGATAGGAGGCGCCTACGTTATAGGTGTGCCGGCTCCGGACATCGAGCCAAAGGATGCACCGTGGTCAACCAAAAATACCAGCTCTGTGAGGCGCTTGGGACACCGGCAGCATACAGTATGGGGAACCGGGGAAGGGAGAAAATAACTGTAGCGGCACATGAGCGTAGAAAATGTCAACGGAAAATTCGGATCTGGGAGAGACTCATATTATTGTACCTTTGAATACCAACGTTATTTTGGTTTACAAGGTCTAG
Source organism: Bombus vosnesenskii (assembly GCF_011952255.1). NCBI lineage: Eukaryota > Metazoa > Arthropoda > Insecta > Hymenoptera > Apidae > Bombus > Bombus vosnesenskii. Next base: position 16,473 of record NW_022882992.1, read on the forward strand.
AGGCAAACGAACAAGGGACAGATTTCTATTGCCGTTATTCGTAATCTTCAACCGGAGTTACGTAAGAACTTTAACTCTTAACTTATTGTGGCGACGTCCGCCGATATAATTGATTGATGAATTGAAAATGAGCGTGCTCCTGAGGACAATTAAATTGTTATCCTTTCTGCGATCGTCATAAGAGTATTGAGCGAGCGATGATTATAACTAGCATACGGCAGTATCTCTATACTATAGCAGTATACTCTTATACTTATACGAATTTTAATATATTGACTTTTACAAATTCGTCCACTCGTTTCTCTTCAAACAACTTACACATTTAATTCACCACAGAACGAAGAATGAAGGTTCGCCGCAGGGAGGAAGAGGAGAGGAAACACCTGCCCTAGATCTGCGAGCATGGAAGTTAGCGTAGAGGATGCCATGGATGTAGAAAATTAGTTAGAAGATGCGCATCTTTCAAACTAATTTGGGACGGTCGAGGCTGGCGCAAGACGTGCTCTTCCAGACAATCCGGGATAGCATGGTCTCCCTGGCGATGGTGTCTAAATTATACAGGATTTTGGATGCGCCTGTACGGCATTACTTCAGCGTTGGGCTTACGTTCGTACCGCTTCTTCACACTTTATTGGCGATTCTTCTTATTCTTGCTTTCCTCCTCTCTTCGCTCTTCTCTCAAATCATTCTTGCTAAAATTATTTTTCTTCACCAGCCTTGGAACCTTGCCCAAATGTCTTCTTTTCTCACGATGTTCACAATAAAGTTATCCGTCGTCAGTGGTGTGCCGACGTAATTTTCCATTTCGGTCTTCTCTTGTATCCACCTAGGACAGTGGAACAGCACATGCTCGGCATCGTCACATTAACTATCTCAGTCCCAACAACTGGCGTGATCCTCCTTACTGACCATCTTACGATACACGTTAAATATATTGTGTCCGGTCAGGATCTGCATAGTGAAGTGCTCGATGTTCCTCCTATAGTTCTTAAACACGTCCGCGTCCGCTATCAACCACTTCGTCCAATTGTCCACTTGCCTACCATGTGCTCCTCCACTACTTTGTCCCTCTCAGGATAGACCGAGACGGCATCCGCTCTTGAACGGGTATCGTACCCGATATTTCTCGACCCGAAACTCAACTGTATAATATATTGGCATAATGTCCATAAGCACGCATAGTGCTGAGTGAGACACTGTACAGTACGGCCCGTTGGGCCCCCTTCAAGATGTTCCTATTCTTTTTTACCTCTACAGCTTTGGCCCATACCGGCACCGCATAAAGCACCACCGAATCCCAGATCCCATAATAGAGTCTCCTCTCGGAGCCGGTCGGATCGTTGACATTGAGCGCAACAATCTTAGTGCTCCCATTAGGGCATCGATCTACCCACATCTTCTTCAAGTGAGTTCCGAACCTTCGGCTGCAATCCAGCTATACCCCAAGGTATCTAACTATCGAGTTATGTGTAATTTTATGTACTAGACTAGATTAGCCGCGTAGTAGTGACACACGTATATGAGTAGGAATGTGTGGAAGTACGTGAGTGCACAGCATCTCGTAAAATAGATGAATGCAATTGTTCCGTTAGTAGTGTGGTATAGAAGATGACGAGACAAAGAGAGTGCTGAGACGCGTGTAAATGTATAACCGACGAAGATCCTGTAAATCACATATTAAATAAATCTGAAACTATTTTGATATAAATTCTAAGTGTAATCTAAGTGTCCCTTTACTTTTATTTCTGCGATTAACATCCACAATTCTCAACATGGTAGCAAAAGTTCGTGGTTGCTGAGATTTATGGTTAGGGAACTACATGTAACCGGGAGTGAATTTTTTTATTTTGTTGTGTACGAAAATTAAAAAAACCCCGATAAATGTAAAAATAGGAGATTTTGTAATAAACAAGATGAGGATAAAAATTACAATGTCTAACGTATTTTATGTGGAAGAAATGGATAAAAACTTGATTAGCTATGCACGAATTTCTTTTTCTATTCGTTGAAATTACGATCAATTCTCGCGTTGAGAATTTTCAGTAAATTTTCTAGCGTGGCGCAGTGACATGGCTGATTATTTATAATAAGTTAATACTTATTATAGATAAGTATAATTTATAAGTAAGTATTATAAGTAAGTGAATATGATTAATTTAGATAACTAAATGAATCTAGCGTTTAGGTCTAGCGGGTAGTGCCTCTTCAGCCTGCGAATCTGGTCCGTCGTATCAAGTAGTCCAGTGATTAGGGGGTTTCGGTGTTTGTTGACTCTTTTGGTATATCTGTCGCTATATTTTGCTATTTCCTTTTTGACTGTGGGTATCTTGAGGTTGCGATAGATGGTTTCGTTGGTAACATACCAAGGTGCGTCTATTAAGGATCTTAGCGTTTTCGATTGGAAGCGTTGTAGTATTTCAATGTTGGAGTTACTTGCTGTTCCCATAGTTGGATTCCGTAGGTCCAGACAGGTTTTATTACGGTCTTGTAGAGGGTAATTTTATTCTGTATGTTTAGTTTGGAGCGTCGGCCCGTGAGCAAATAGAGTTTTTTTAGTTTGTCCTTTAGTTGCTACGTTTTATCTGAGATGTGTTTCTTCCATGTTAGTCTCCTGTCCAGGGTCATGCCCAGGTATCGGACTGAGTCCCTGCTAGGAACTGTTGCATTGTTGATGGTAACCTGGGGGCAGGTTTGTTTTCGGAGCGTGAAGGTTACATGTAAGGATTTCTTTTCGTTAATTTTGAAGCCCCATTTATGAAACCATTTTTCTGTGGAGTCGAGACTTCGCTGGAGAGTCGAAGAGGCTATTACCGGATCTGCGTCTGTAGCTAATAGCGCTGTGTCGTCTGCAAATATCGCTATTGTTATCTCGTTTGATATAGGTAGGTCGGCAGTGTAGATGGAGTACAGTAGGGGTCCAAGGACACTACCTTGGGGAATGCCGGATTCTATTGGGAATGTTGCGGAAGTGGCGTCTAGGCATTTAAACATGAATTGTCTATTGGTTAGGTAGGATTTTAGGATGGAGTAGTAGGGGTGAGGTAGGATCTTTTTAAGCTTGTATAGTAGCCCTTCATGCCATACTTTGTCGAATGCCTGTTGGATGTCTAGGAATACCGCTGAGCAATATTTGTTCTTTTCAAGGGTTTGGCTGATCATGTGGGTTATGCGATGGATTTGCTCTACTGTTGAATGTTGTTTTCGGAAGCCGAATTGGTGATCTGGGAGCGTTTTCAAGTTCTCTAGGAGTGGAAGGGGTCGATTCGTGAGCATCTTCTCGAACAGTTTAGACAGGGTAGGTAAAAGACTGATTGGGCGATAGGAGCTGGTTTCGTATATCGGTTTACCGGGTTTAGGGATGAGGGTAATCAGTGTGATTTTCCAGGCCTTAGGATAGTGTTCAAGGCGAAGGATAGCATTAAATATCGATGTGATGAGTGCGATTCCTTTTATGGGAAGTTCCATGATTGTTTTATTGCCTATTAGGTCGTGCCCTGCTGCTTTCTTGGCATTTAGGCGACTGATTGTTTCTATAGTCTCTGCAGAAGTGAAGGGTTCAATAGGAGGGTTTGAATACTTTAGATAAGTATTTAGCAAACAGGTCGGCTCTTTCTATAGGGCTTCGCGCCCATCCACCTTGCGGACGGCGGATTGGAGGGATTATTTATGGGGGGCGTGTGAGTTTCCTGGAGGCCTTCCATAGTGAGTAGTCGGCTGTGGGGGATAAACTGGAGAGATATTTTTGGAAACAGTCGTTTTTGTAATTTTTTATGGTTTTGAATAGCTTTCCAGTTGCGCTGTTTAGTTTGCGTTTGTCATCCGGTATTCTATGGGTCTGCCATGCTCTTCTTAGTCTACGTTTTTCTGCTATTTTTTTAAATATGTAATGGGGATATTCTTGTTTGCTGATGGACGTCCTTTTCGTTGTGGAGAGGCCCATGGCGTTTATTATGCTCGTGTTTAACTATTCCGTGGCTGCTTTCGATGCATTGATTGATGTAGTTCCTTATAAAGAAATATTAGCCCTACTACTTTCTTTTAAGCAGATATAAATATTTTAGAAACATATGTTAACGAGTACCTGTATCAACATTTCGGTTAATGTTGTAGTCCAACGCTACTGCTTATTTAATAGCGTATATTCAGTAAATCTTAAATCTACTAAATAATAGTTATTAGTTTCTTTTGACTTTTACCTTCTTTAACGTACTTCAAAGTCATATACATCGTCGAGGTCGCCATTCTTAATATTTACATTTAGTGAATTACTTACAATTACAGGTTCCTTTTCGTTTAATAAGACAAATTATAAAGAATGCGAGAAAGAAGGAAGAGAAAAAGAAGCCCATTTGCGTGAATGTATATGTTTCTATATCATATAATTTTACCAATATAAATTTAGTTCCAATTCAAGTTTTGCACTGATTAATCGCGTATCTACCGGCTTTGGTAGGTACTCGCACTGATAAATATTCGCTGATATACAGAATGGGATACATAAATCTTTTTTTTTTTTTTTTTGTACGTGGAGAAATCCTCATGGACACTCCGCTGCTGCAATAATCGCGTAACAGCAGAGTAGTGTCGGACTCCTACCGACTAAAACTCCACGATGACCATCTTATGCGCGTGACAGTGGTGCTCCAGGAACCTCTTATGAATTAACTTCAGTTGCATCCCCTTCTCGCGTTCTCTTGTTCGAGCCGGCTATTAAGTGGGCGTTAGGGGGAGGTCGTTGCCCCTAGTGCTGTCACTTCTTCTGGTCGTAGTCCGTCGGGGTGGTGGCGGGGCGGCTCTGGGTCGTCTGACTGCCATTCTTCTCCATCGTCTTATCCTGCAGGGGTGAGAGTTTTTCTTCCTCCCCCTTTCCGCTCGCTCCTTCGCGAACATAACTCCCTCGCAGAAGAGGCGGACGGCCTCGTATTCCTGTGACCCTCTCAACATCGCTTCCACAATCGCTGATGGGGTCAACGTTTCTCCTATGGCGTGCCGCAGGGTGTAGCGGGGCAGCACCCACGCCGGACAGAGCTCCAGGGTGTGCTGCGCTGTGTCCCTGCCCTCTCCGCAGTGGTGGCAGATGTCTGTCGTCTCTCGCCTTATTCTCTTCAGGAACTCGCCGAACACGCCGTGTCCGGTGAGTACTTGTGTCATCCTGAATGTGAGTGGGAGGCCGTGGCGGCTTCTCCATGCCTCCCAGTTTGGTAGGACCGCATCCGCGCCTCGGTGTTCGCTTCTCCCGTTGATCAGTTGGGATCGCCACAGGTTCCATGTGTCCTCCTCGGCGGTTCCTGTGTCGTTTGGAGCCGCCTGCTCGGTGGGGTCTTCTCCCGGGTGCCATTCTCTCCGGCGGGTGTATATCTTTTTGAGCGCCAGCGCCCGCAGCTACCACGGGGGGGGGGGGCGCGGCTAGGGTGGACGCCGACGCGTGAGACATCGTCCGGTATCCCCTAATGATTCTGATGGCGGTCACTCTGTGCAGCCTTCTCAGGAGCAGAATGCTGCGACGGCTTGCCATCAGGTCGTCCGCCCATACGCGGTATACATAAATCTGAGCTCCTAAATAACTTCGTTATTAATATTATGAAAAAAACTACGCAGGTGTAGCGTAATAATTAATCAAATTATTACAAAGTGTCGATCTCAAAACAGGAGATAGAGCTCTTTATTTCCACACACTTATTCAATGATTAATAATATCATGTATCGTGTATGTATCGATGTATTATGTTTGGAGTGACTGGATATTACCCTGGCGGTGGCTCCTGATGAGCAGCTATGATTAACTATCTTATCGGAGTCAAATTTACCCTGTGACACAGGGCAAGGTTATACTATTTGGTAGATAATATGTTTTCGAGAAGACATTTTTTAAATATTATTTTAAAGTCATCATCATTTATTTGTGCGACAATATACTTGTTTAATACATTCATCGATCCATCTCTATATTCCCAATAAACATTTAATTTAACAATTACTTAAACTCTAATTTGCCAAATTCAAAGTATAAAGTTCAAAGAGAACGTAAATACAAGAATAACATTACGCGTCTTTCCTTGTCTTCCATACATAACAGAATCTTGATTATTGGAACTAATAATGATAAATGTGTTTGAATGATAGAAAACAGCTTTTTCTGTACATCAAACCAAATGCTACAAGGAAACAATTGAACGCTATATAAAACCATACGGGTTCCACAATTACTTATCGCTAAATCATATTATATTTCTTAACACATTTTTTAATACACGCGTTTTAATAGAAGCAATTCCACCGAGTTACTTTCATTTTGTGTTTCAAGCCACGTTAGCTCCTTTTTGAGAGCTTCGCACGAGAAGGCCCAGCTTCATCGTCTATAATAGTTATGTTCACTGGATTGTCTTTAAATTCTTGAAGAACTTCTTCGACACATTTCTTCTGGACTATATTATATTGGTTCTCAATAGAAAACCAGTTAAACACATCTATTTCTTCGCACTCTTTGCATCCAGGTAAATCTATCAGCATTCCAAGTACATCGTTTATGTCAGATTCCCATTTTTCTGTGACTTCTATACTCTGCACATTTCTCACCGTCAAAAGTCTGTCCCACGAGTTTGTCAGTATTGCATCTTCGACACTTAACCAAGCATCATGTACAATGCGGCAGCAATCCCACATGGATATTTCTTTATGGACGTCTATCATTTCCTCCTCCGTGCCGCCAACAGTTATTGGCATCGATGTTTTCAGTAATTCTATTCGGTACTTTCGCTTGAAACATGATATTATACCACAATTCATTGGTTGACGGAGTGGTGATACGTTAACTGGAAGAGACATAACTGTAACGGAACGATCTAAATCGTGAAGATCATCGAGATTGTGAAGTGACATAGCATTATCGAGTAACAACAAATGTTGCTCTGTGGGAGCGTTCTCCCGTTGTCTTGCTTTGACTAATTCTAAGAAAAGATTTTCGTACCAGTCTTTGAAAATGGTACTGTCCATGCAAGCATTTTCTTTTGATTTGTAGATAGTTGAGAAGGCTTCTGTATCGTAATTGTATAAAGCATGAACATCTGGTTCGGTACCGATTAGCAGTACCGGCAACTTGCGACATCCGGTAGCATTTGCACAAAAAACTGCAGTAACGTAATCTTCGCACATTTCCAGGTTTTCTGTCGATTTCGCATGGTCCATAATACAAGTTCTTTCTGGTACTATTTTCCACATTATTGTTGTGTAAACGACATTGTAAACGTTCGTCAATGCGATCTGACGTTCATGCAGTAATCTGTTAAAGTCAACTGCAAAGGCTTCCGCTGCAGCGCTTTCAGTATCGAATGGAACAGCTTCTCTGATATCCGCATTAGTAATATTGAAACGTTCTTTAAAGCCTAGGAACCAAGGGCGACCGGCACTAAAACTAGGATATCCGTGTAATTTCATATTAATTTCTAGAGCTCTTCCCTGTAGGTCTGCTTCTGTGATTTGTACGTTTCTTTCCTTACATCGTAAATACCATTGGTGAATAACTCTATCTACATCAACTGTACGTCGTATTAAACGTTTTGTGTCACGGCTAAGTTCCTTACTGCTTTCGAATTGTTTTTTAATCCTTTCGCTTTGTGCATATATACGCTTCAAGGTGGTGTGTGAAATACCGTACTTTTCCATTGCAGATTGTCGAGATTCACATCTTTTTCTCATCTCAAGGATATCGTATTTTTCGGCAATTGTCAAATGTATCGATTTTCGTTTTGACGTCATTATTGTTTGAAACGTTTCGACTGTAAATACCGCACTGAAATGTTGAGACGAGATTTTATTTCGACAGTTGTTGTCGTCGACAATTTTGATAGGGGGAAATAAATACTATGTGTATTAAACATGTATATAAGTATATAGGTATATACGTATATACGTATATTCTGGTGATAGAACGTTCGGATGATGTATGTACGTAATGTATAATCGAGATTACGCTGTATATCAAAATAACAAATAGTATTCGACCGAGAGGTGACATTAAGCAGGCCGCACGAAAATAAGAATTTAGTATGAGAGTATTATGAGAATAAGAACAATTTTAATGCAAACAGTTTATAAATCAATGGTTTTCTCTAACTGAATTTATACTTCTGTCCATCCTATAAACGGTAAACTTTTTAAGAAGACTAAAAATTCATGGATTCTACGAATATTACAAACGTTCTTTTCATGGATTTATTCATCGACCATTTTTACGTAATTTTGAAAAGGAAAAAATAATAACTTTAACTACGAAGATACAAGACTTAAAAATGAATTGTAATTTTGTCATCGTGCTTTATTGTTAATATCGAGTAATTTGAATACAGAGTCTTTTTCTGTAGAAAATTCAACGTAGAACATATTTGTGAAATATGAATTCGTCGAACAAAGAGTTTCGTACTTTTCACATAAAATGATTACTACTAGTGTTAGTTTGACTCATTTTAGACGTTTTGGTCCGTCTTCTTCTCGTGAACAGTTCTGTCCGAGCAGCCGAGCTAAACGGACGTGTAAAACTGCTTCGCCGAAAGTGCGGCAAGTGGCGAAAAGGAAGTTACGAACGTCAACGCTCATCGCCAAATGGTGGAAATCCGTGTCTTTTACTAAAAAGACTATTATCAAATCTAAAGTGCAAAGTCACGTTCCACTGATAAAAATAATTAGTAAAGACGAAACATACTACATAAACTAAACAGCAAACATTTCAAAACCAAGCCAATCAATAAACGAAGAACAGGAATGCTCAGCTACAAACGAAGTTGAAATGGAACCAATAGAAAAGAATGAAGAGAATAAAACCAGTATCGAACTAACCTACCAGGATGAAAGCTGGAAGGTGGCAAGTTGTAACAAAGAACGAAAAATAACACCAAACACAATCGTTAGGAAAGATATCGAAGCAGAAAGACAACAATGGCTACAAGAAATCACACTCCGAAACTCCTTCAGCGCACTGCCAAAGAAGAAAGAAACCGTTGTCAGCAGTATATGTACCACCGCGACACAAAATGACAACACAAATGTGGGAAGAGTACTTTCGACACTTAAGTGACAAGTATATTGCAGCTGGAGACTATAACTCAAAGCACACACTATGGGGATCAAGAATCACCACACCTCGAGGCAGAACCTTGGAAAAATACATTAGAAATAATAACCTCAATATGTTATCCACAGGAAGACCGACATACTGGCCGACAGACCTGAGCAAAATTCCTGACCTACTCGATTTTGCAGTTACAAAGGGTCTAAACGCAAATAAACCAAAAATAACACCCAGCCTTGAGCTTAGTTCCGATCATACACCCATAATAATTACATACAGAAACAAACCAATACTTTACAGCAGCACAGAGAAGCTATGCAATAAAACCCCCAAATGGCACATATTCAAATAGATATTAGAGAGCAAAATCAGCTGCAACATCCCACTGAAAACACCTGCACACATCGATCAAGCAGTAACAACAGTCACAGAAACTATCCAAGAAGCAGCTAGGGCAACCACTATTCCTGAAGCAACCAACAGACAAACAAAAACAGTTCCACTAGACATCCTCGAAAAAATTAGAAAAGAAAGAAAAGCGAAAGCAAAATGGCAAAAACACAGAACAAAAGAAAACAAAGACACCTAAACAAACTCGCAAAAGAAATAAAAAACAAAATAAAGGAGCACAACAACAACGAGTTCACAAAGTTCATCGAGTTCACGTGCTGTGGATTTGGTGTTGTCATAGATTCTGTGTTATTCTGTTGCGTGTGGAAATTGTTGTGTATCCTGTTTCGAATCGGCGGAAAAGTTTGCTTTGTAGTTGTTTTCTGACTACGCAGCCTTTGTAGCTGGCTGGGTGATTTCCACCGCAATTGTGACATTTTACGTCATTTATTTTTCCCGTGTGTGGGCAGTTAGGTGCTTTCCTGCGCATTTGACACACGCCGGGTTTCTGTTGCAGTAATTTTTTGTGTGTCCATATTGTTGACACCGCATGCATTGTGGTACATCTTTTCTGTAGCGCGGTGGTCCCACTGTTACTATTGTGTTTAGTATTTTTTTAATATCAAAAATTTCCTTGTTGTTGGTTCTGGGTTCCAGTTCTAGTAACAATAGTAGTAATGGTTGCTTCGTATCGTACCTTGTCATATTGTTTATAGTTCTTGTTTGGTCAATTTTTGCTAATTCGTCACTTAGTTTTTTTGTGTTAGTTTTTGGATACAGTCCTCTTATAACTACTTTGTAGCTCCTTTCCGTTATGAGATGGTACGTGTGGTATATAGCATTTTTTTCTTTTAATTCTTTTATCACTTTCCTATAAGTTTCTGGGGTGTTTGTTTGTATTTTTACTTGTTCTAGTTTTGTTTGTTTTATTATGTAGTTTTTCTTCCCGACTATATAATTTAGTCGATCTATAAGCGGGTCTATTATCTGGGCCTCGACAAATATTGATGGTGGTTTTGTTGTGTTCATTGATTTAGTTGTGTTTTTGGTTGCTTGGTCGTCGTTTATTTCTTCCGTAAGTAAACTGAAGGAGTTTCTTAGTGGTAATTCTTGCAGCCATCGCTGCTTTTCCGTATCTAGATTACCTGTTATTTTTCTTTTTTTGTTATAGCTGGCCGCCTTCCAGCTTTCATCCTGTTGGACTGTTTCGTTATTGGTATTATTATCTTCGTTATCCGTTATCGGATGTTTGCTGGATGTTTGAAAATTTCTACGTTGACTGGAGACATGCCCGACTTGGTTGCATTTGAAATATTTCAGTTGAGTTCTTTGGGCAAGTGGCATTCGTTCAGCTTGCCGGAAGTTTCTTGGCATTGCATTAGGTGTTGGGGTTGGTTTTCTAATGGTTGGGTTGGGATTATAGGTCGTTGGTCGTTGCTACTCGGAGAATCGTGGTCGTTCCATTGGTCTTGGTCGTCGACTTCGATCTTCCCTGAAGTATCGCTCGATGTCGGCGACTTTCTTTTCAGCTTCGAAGATATTGTATGGTGGATTGGCGAGTAATAATTGTCCTATTTCGGTTTTTAGGCCTCGAATGAAATCGGTTACGGAGTCTCTTAGTATTCTATCGTTCATTGTTCGTCCAGAAATTTCATCGGAATATTCGTTTGTCATAATATATTGTAACTTATTGAACGCTCTGCGGAACATGATGATATAGCTTTGAACATTTTCGTCGTAGCGCTGTGTTGTTTCGCGTAGCTGGTCTTGTATCTCCCTAACGGAGGCATGGGTGGCTACGTTTCGTCGTAGGGCATCGTACGGATGTCCGTATTCGCTGATCGGTATATTACGGATGGCCATTGCGTCTTTACCCGTAATTTTCTCGATCTTGATCATTTTGAGTAAAAGTGGTTGTTCGCAACACATGGCTCGCATTTCACGTATTCGCGTATGAACTCTTCTACTCCGATATCGTCTTCGCCATTTAACTGTGGAATACATGCTATCGCGTCTTTGGATCGTAAGCTCGGAGAAGCGAATTGCGGTAAACGGTCTTCATATGAGGGATAGTTGTCTGCCTCTGGTCGAATCGGGGCAGATGGTGGGGGAGTTCTGTCTCTCGCGGCAATAGATTCGTCCATGGTAATAAGGGAGCCTAATTCTGTAGTAGCGTCGTGTCCTAATTTTATTTTAGAGATATTTCTGCCTAGTAGTTCTATCTCTGCTGCACGTCTCGTGTTCTCACTGTCGGCTATCCGTTGTGTTTATTCTATACGTCGCGTAAGAAGTTCGATTTGCTTAGTGAAATTCTGGTTTTGTTTCTGCATCGCGTCGAGCATGGCACGAGTCGAATTATCCATAGCTCCGATTGTAGAAGCGGTATTAATAGTTTCGTTTTGATTTTGGTTTATCATATCGCTGCTCGCATTTCACCTGTGACATCGTCGCTGTACTTTACTTCTTCTACACGGCTAAAAAACTCAACTACTTCTTCTACGCCGCTAGAAAGGTCAACTTCTTCTACAAAGTCTAACGTCTAAGTCTAACGTCTAAGTCTAAGCTCGAAAAATCTAATTCACATCATCTATCTAAGTCGGTTCTCGGGATTACCGAACATTCACTGACATACTAAATTTAACTAAAAGAGCCTTGCTCTATTGTGCATATCTATCTTATGTTCGTGCGACAAGTTCTCATCTACGATTTATACCTACTCAACAGTGTAACTGAAGTGTTGGAAATAAAAACCTTATAACCCTGTGAATCACAGTGTTATACTAACTGAATCACCCCTATTATCTTAACGGTAATCAGGGGATCGATCAACTCGTGGTGTCGACTATTATAATCGTAACCGGAACTTACGACTCCCGTTGATGTCTCTCCTCGCGATTGCGTCTCCCCGCGATTGGTCGAAAAGAAAGATATCCTAAAATCGGATCGAATTCCTGTAACAAACTAATTGTATCATCGCTTAATAATATATGACGTGTTCATTATATAATATTAAATATTGTTAAATATACCAGTTTATATTAACCCTGTTAATTCAGTGTGCAACTCATTTGAACTACCTCTGTTATCTTAATCGAAACAGGGGAACGACTAATTCGTGGCGTCGATTATCAGAATCGTAGAGAGAATTTACGCCTGTCGCTAACGCGTTTTCCATGCGACCGCGTCTCTCCGCGAACGGTCGTAACATATGTGTTCGTAATTTTTTTTTTATTTAGCTGTTTACATTCACAATTTGTCCAGTTTGGACTGTTACGCCATGCGGCTTGCCATAGATCATATTCTTAACTGCCCGGCAAAACAAACATTGTAGTGGCAAGCGCATGGTTCATTAAGCAGGGCGGCCTCCAGAAACGTCGATTCGTGGCCGTTATTTTATCTGGCGTAAAAGAATGTGGCGTGATCCGAAGGTAGTGGGGGTCGCCTTCCAGAAAGAATCAGAACGTTTCGAGAAGCCAAACAGTCCACACATATCTTGTATCGCGCATTACGTAGTCACATTTCTTTTTGTTGTTCCATTTATATCTTTCTAGTTAATAAGTTGTTGCAATAAACATTAATTTAGTTGTGTTAATTCTGTGAAATTTCATTGAACTACCCTTATTATCATAATCGAAATAAGGGAATCGATCAGTTCGTGGCGTCGATTGTTTAATCGTAACGAGAACTTACAACTCTCGTTGACGTGATATCTCGCGATCGCGTCTCTCCGCGAATGATCGAAACAGGACATTTGGTAGAATTTTTTAGCTGTTTCTTGCGACGCACAACTTACTAACGACCAGTCAGGTGGCAAATGATCGGTTATTTATCGCGAGCCTTGAACGTTATTAGCGTCCAAGGTGGAGGATTATAATAAATGTAAAGAGCGAGGTTTAGTTCACCTTATTTATTCCACTCAATACTCTGATTACAACTGTCTTTAAGTTATTGAATTCCACTTACTACTCTGAATACACTGCCCGTAAGTTTACTGATTATCCTGTTAAATGTAATGTTCACTGACTGAATACTGCTACGTGTTGACTCTTAGGATACTGGTGCAAGAGTGAGTCCTGTCCATAAGTCTACGGATTATCTTGTTAAATATACTGTTCGTGGTCGGTGTGTCTCAAATCTGTTCCTAACTCATCATTGGGTAAAGCCGTATGTTTGAGGATGGGCTGGCTGCCTTCGTGAAGGTTCGTGCGCGGGTGACCTTACACTTGGCGAAAACCCGCGTGTCCGGTCTTCCTGAGATGTAGCATAAAAATAAAGCAATTTCTTATTTTATGGGTTTTTTCCGGGAGGTCCTAAGGTACCTGGACTGTACAATAGGCCCACTGTTTATGATGGGTCCGCATTACGGTACCCTTGACGGTCGTACTGCCCGAGGCTCGCGTCTAGTGGTCATACGGTCGCGGCAATTACCAGGCAACCACTCCAAATCTCGAACACTGTTTGATTATCATGTGGGTGGCTACCTTCAGCGGGATACCATCTTCGTGTTTGTTAGGTTGTGTCCTTTGTGAGGTCTGCTGGGGTTTTCCTTTTCAGTCTTCTATCCACGTTTAAGGTGTTGATCGTTTTCGCAGCTAGCCGGTTTGGGTGTGTTCCTATTCTCTCTTTGTAGTTTCCTGCGTATCTGCTAATTTTCTCTTTAACAGTTGGTATTCCCAGGTCTTTCCGTGTGTCCTCGTTTCAAACGTACCATGGGGCGTTTACTATTGTTCTAAGAATTTTATCTTGTACTGTCTCTATTTTGTTTATATGGCTCACTGCTGCCGCCCCCCCCCCTAGTGGTATTCCATACGTCCAGATTGGTTTTATGATCGTTTTGTATATTTTTAATTTATTTTCTATGCTTAATTTGGATTTTCGACTTGTTAGGCAATGCATTTGTCTCCTTGTTGTCTGTATTTTTTTATAGGTACTTGACTTGCCTTGTTTGCGGTATGTTCGCGCTGTTCAGTAGGATGTCTCTGCCTTCAGAGTATGTGTCCTTGATTTTTATTACGAAGGTTCTCTTGCTTAAGTAAGATTTTATTAATTGGTATATTTGCTCCGGGAATTGTTTCCTGATTGTTTGTAGAAGGCTTTCGTGGTTTATTTTGTCGAATGCTATCTCTATGTCCATAGAGAGGGCTGTACAGTATTGCTTGTTTTCTAGTGCTAGTATTGTTTCGTTGACCATTCTGTGCATTTGCTCTATAATGTAGTGTTTGTTTCTGAATCCAAATTGGTGATCTGGTATTAATTATTCCTCTATTATTGGTTTTTTGCGGTCGTATATTATTTTCTCTAGTATTTTAGAAAACACAGGAAGTAGTGATATTGGTCTGTAAGATGTAGTTTGGTGTGGGTCTTTGCCAGTTTCCATAGTTTAGGAAAGTATTGAATTCTTAGTACTGCATTGAATATTATTGTAGTTAGACATATCGCGTTTGGCGGAAGGTTTTTCAAGATTTTACCATTGATTAGGTCGATTCCTGATGCATTCTTATTTTTTGTTTTCTCGATTATGTTTCTAATTTCTTGTGCTGCTGTTTTAGGTATGGTGTAGTGTTTGTCAGTTGAGGTACTAGTGGTTTGCGCATCCTCGTCCGTATGGCATTTGGGGTTGCTGTTGTTGATATTATGTGGTGTAAATGTGTTGTAAAGGTGGTTGGAAAATTCTTCAGCTAGCTCTTCGTTGCTTCTTGCCCATGTGTTGTCTGCTTTTCTGATTGCTGGGACTAGTTTTATTGGTTTCTTTATTTTTCTCGTGGCTTTCCATAGGAAGTAGTTAGTGTTCTCGTATGCAAAGAGTGACTCTATGAATTTTGTGAATTCGTTATTGTTGCGCTCTTTTATTTTTTTTTATTTCCTTCGCAAGTTTGTTTAGGTATTTTTTGTTTTCTCGTGCTCCATGTTTTTGCCATTTTGCATTAGATTTTCTTTTTTCTCTAATTTTTTCGAGGATGTCTAGTGGAATTATTTTTGTGTGTCTCTTGGTTGGTTCATGTATAGTGGTTGCCCATGCTGCTTCTTAAATAGCTTCTGTCAGTGCTGTTACTGCCTGTTCGATGTGTTCGGGTGTTTTCAATTGTATGTTGCAGTTGGTTTTGCTCTCGATTATTTCTTTAAAAGTTTGCCATTTGGTGGTTTTGGTGCATAGCGTCTCTGTACTGCTGTAAAGTATTGGTTTGTTTCTGTATGTAATTATTATGGGTGTATGATCGGAGCTAAGCTCAAGGCTGGGTGTTATTTTTGGTTTATTTGCGTTTAGACCCTTTGTAACTGCAAAATCGAGTAGGTCAGGAATTTTGCTCAGGTCTGTCGGCCAGTATGTCGGTCTTCCTGTGGATAGCATATTGAGGTTATTATTTCTAATGTATTTTTCCAAGGTTCTGCCTCGAGGTGTGGTGATTCTTGATCCCCATAGTGTGTGCTTTGAGTTATAGTCTCCAGCTGCAATATACTTGTCACTTAAGTGTCGAAAGTACTCTTCCCACATTTGTGTTGTCATTTTGTGTCGCGGTGGTACATATACTGCTGACAACGGTTTCTTTCTTCTTTGGCAGTGCGCTGAAGGAGTTTCGGAGTGTGATTTCTTGTAGCCATTGTTGTCTTTCTGCTTCGATATCTTTCCTAACGTTTGTGTTTGGTGTTATTTTTCGTTCTTTGTTACAACTTGCCACCTTCCAGCTTTCATCCTGGTAGGTTAGTTCGATACTGGTTTTATTCTCTTCATTCTTTTCTATTGGTTCCATTTCAACTTCGTTTGTAGCTGAGCATTCCTGTTCTTCGTTTATTGATTGGCTTGGTTTTGAAATGTTTGCTGTTTAGTTTATGTAGTATGTTTCGTCTTTACTAATTATTTTTATCAGTGGAACGTGACTTTGCATTTTAGATTTGATAATAGTCTTTTTAGTAAAAGACACGGATTTCCACCATTTGGCGATGAGCGTTGACGTTCGTAACTTCCTTTTCGCCACTTGCCGCACTTTTGGCGAAGCAGTTTTACACGTCCGTTTAGCTCGGCTGTTCGGACAGAACTGTCCACGAGAAGAAGATGGACCAAAACGTCTAAAATGAGTCAAACTAACACTAGTAATAATCATTTTATGTGAAAAGTACGAAACTCTTTGTTCGACGAATTCATATTTCACAAATATGTTCTACGTTGAATTTTCTACAGAAAAAGACTCTGTATTCAAATTACTCGATATTAACAATAAAGCACGATGACAAAATTACAATTCATTATTAAGTCTTGTATCTTCGTAGTTAAAGTTATTATTTTTTCCTTTTCAAAATTACGTAAAAATGGTCGATGAATAAATCCATGAAAAGAACGTTTGTAATATTCGTAGAATCCATGAATTTTTAGTCTTCTTAAAAAGTTTACCGTTTATAGGATGGACAGAAGTATAAATTCAGTTAGAGAAAACCATTGATTTATAAACTGTTTGCATTAAAATTGTTCTTATTCTCATAATACTCTCATACTAAATTCTTATTTTCGTGCGGCCTGCTTAATGTCACCTCTCGGTCGAATACTATTTGTTATTTTGATATACAGCGTAATCTCGATTATACATTACGTACATACATCATCCGAACGTTCTATCACCAGAATATACGTATATACGTATATACCTATATACTTATATACATGTTTAATACACATAGTATTTATTTCCCCCTATCAAAATTGTCGACGACAACAACTGTCGAAATAAAATCTCGTCTCAACATTTCAGTGCGGTATTTACAGTCGAAACGTTTCAAACAATAATGACGTCAAAACGAAAATCGATACATTTGACAATTGCCGAAAAATACGATATCCTTGAGATGAGAAAAAGATGTGAATCTCGACAATCTGCAATGGAAAAGTACGGTATTTCACACACCACCTTGAAGCGTATATATGCACAAAGCGAAAGGATTAAAAAACAATTCGAAAGCAGTAAGGAACTTAGCCGTGACACAAAACGTTTAATACGACGTACAGTTGATGTAGATAGAGTTATTCACCAATGGTATTTACGATGTAAGGAAAGAAACGTACAAATCACAGAAGCAGACCTACAGGGAAGAGCTCTAGAAATTAATATGAAATTACACGGATATCCTAGTTTTAGTGCCGGTCGCCCTTGGTTCCTAGGCTTTAAAGAACGTTTCAATATTACTAATGCGGATATCAGAGAAGCTGTTCCATTCGATACTGAAAGCGCTGCAGCGGAAGCCTTTGCAGTTGACTTTAACAGATTACTGCATGAACGTCAGATCGCATTGACGAACGTTTACAATGTCGTTTACACAACAATAATGTGGAAAATAGTACCAGAAAGAACTTGTATTATGGACCATGCGAAATCGACAGAAAACCTGGAAATGTGCGAAGATTACGTTACTGCAGTTTTTTGTGCAAATGCTACCGGATGTCGCAAGTTGCCGGTACTGCTAATCGGTACCGAACCAGATGTTCATGCTTTATACAATTACGATACAGAAGCCTTCTCAACTATCTACAAATCAAAAGAAAATGCTTGCATGGACAGTACCATTTTCAAAGACTGGTACGAAAATCTTTTCTTAGAATTAGTCAAAGCAAGACAACGGGAGAACGCTCCCACAGAGCAACATTTGTTGTTACTCGATAATGCTATGTCACTTCACAATCTCGATGATCTTCACGATTTAGATCGTTCCGTTACAGTTATGTCTCTTCCAGTTAACGTATCACCACTCCGTCAACCAATGAATTGTGGTATAATATCATGTTTCAAGCGAAAGTACCGAATAGAATTACTGAAAACATCGATGCCAATAACTGTTGGCGGCACGGAGGAGGAAATGATAGACGTCCATAAAGAAATATCCATGTGGGATTGCTGCCGCATTGTACATGATGCTTGGTTAAGTGTCGAAGATGCAATACTGACAAACTCGTGGGACAGACTTTTGACGGTGAGAAATGTGCAGAGTATAGAAGTCACAGAAAAATGGGAATCTGACATAAACGATGTACTTGGAATGCTGATAGATTTACCTGGATGCAAAGAGTGCGAAGAAATAGATGTGTTTAACTGGTTTTCTATTGAGAACCAATATAATATAGTCCAGAAGAAATGTGTCGAAGAAGTTCTTCAAGAATTTAAAGACAATCCAGTGAACATAACTATTATAGACGATGAAGCTGGGCCTTCTCGTGCGAAGCTCTCAAAAAGGAGCTAACGTGGCTTGAAACACAAAATGAAAGTAACTCGGTGGAATTGCTTCTATTAAAACGCGTGTATTAAAAAATGTGTTAAGAAATATAATATGATTTAGCGATAAGTAATTGTGGAACCCGTATGGTTTTATATAGCGTTCAATTGTTTCCTTGTAGCATTTGGTTTGATGTACAGAAAAAGCTGTTTTCTATCATTCAAACACATTTATCATTATTAGTTCCAATAATCAAGATTCTGTTATGTATGGAAGACAAGGAAAGACGCGTAATGTTATTCTTGTATTTACGTTCTCTTTGAACTTTATACTTTGAATTTGGCAAATTAGAGTTTAAGTAATTGTTAAATTAAATGTTTATTGGGAATATAGAGATGGATCGATGAATGTATTAAACAAGTATATTGTCGCACAAATAAATGATGATGACTTTAAAATAATATTTAAAAAATGTCTTCTCGAAAACATATTATCTACCAAATAGTATAACCTTGCCCTGTGTCACAGGGTAAATTTGACTCCGATAAGATAGTTAATCATAGCTGCTCATCAGGAGCCACCGCCAGGGTAATATCCAGTCACTCCAAACATAATACATCGATACATACACGATACATGATATTATTAATCATTGAATAAGTGTGTGGAAATAAAGAGCTCTATCTCCTGTTTTGAGATCGACACTTTGTAATAATTTGATTAATTATTACGCTACACCTGCGTAGTTTTTTTCATAATATTAATAACGAAGTTATTTAGGAGCTCAGATTTATGTATACCGCGTATGGGCGGACGACCTGATGGCAAGCCGTCGCAGCATTCTGCTCCTGAGAAGGCTGCACAGAGTGACCGCCATCAGAATCATTAGGGGATACCGGACGATGTCTCACGCGTCGGCGTCCACCCTAGCCGCGCCCCCCCCCCCCGTGGTAGCTGCGGGCGCTGGCGCTCAAAAAGATATACACCCGCCGGAGAGAATGGCACCCGGGAGAAGACCCCACCGAGCAGGCGGCTCCAAACGACACAGGAACCGCCGAGGAGGACACATGGAACCTGTGGCGATCCCAACTGATCAACGGGAGAAGCGAACACCGAGGCGCGGATGCGGTCCTACCAAACTGGGAGGCATGGAGAAGCCGCCACGGCCTCCCACTCACATTCAGGATGACACAAGTACTCACCGGACACGGCGTGTTCGGCGAGTTCCTGAAGAGAATAAGGCGAGAGACGACAGACATCTGCCACCACTGCGGAGAGGGCAGGGACACAGCGCAGCACACCCTGGAGCTCTGTCCGGCGTGGGTGCTGCCCCGCTACACCCTGCGGCACGCCATAGGAGAAACGTTGACCCCATCAGCGATTGTGGAAGCGATGTTGAGAGGGTCACAGGAATACGAGGCCGTCCGCCTCTTCTGCGAGGGAGTTATGTTCGCGAAGGAGCGAGCGGAAAGGGGGAGGAAGAAAAACTCTCACCCCTGCAGGATAAGACGATGGAGAAGAATGGCAGTCAGACGACCCAGAGCCGCCCCGCCACCACCCCGACGGACTACGACCAGAAGAAGTGACAGCACTAGGGGCAACGACCTCCCCCTAACGCCCACTTAATAGCCGGCTCGAACAAGAGAACGCGAGAAGGGGATGCAACTGAAGTTAATTCATAAGAGGTTCCTGGAGCACCACTGTCACGCGCATAAGATGGTCATCGTGGAGTTTTAGTCGGTAGGAGTCCGACACTACTCTGCTGTTACGCGATTATTGCAGCAGCGGAGTGTCCATGAGGATTTCTCCACGTACAAAAAAAAAAAAAAAAAGATTTATGTATCCCATTCTGTATATCAGCGAATATTTATCAGTGCGAGTACCTACCAAAGCCGGTAGATACGCGATTAATCAGTGCAAAACTTGAATTGGAACTAAATTTATATTGGTAAAATTATATGATATAGAAACATATACATTCACGCAAATGGGCTTCTTTTTCTCTTCCTTCTTTCTCGCATTCTTTATAATTTGTCTTATTAAACGAAAAGGAACCTGTAATTGTAAGTAATTCACTAAATGTAAATATTAAGAATGGCGACCTCGACGATGTATATGACTTTGAAGTACGTTAAAGAAGGTAAAAGTCAAAAGAAACTAATAACTATTATTTAGTAGATTTAAGATTTACTGAATATACGCTATTAAATAAGCAGTAGCGTTGGACTACAACATTAACCGAAATGTTGATACAGGTACTCGTTAACATATGTCTCTAAAATATTTATATCTGCTTAAAAGAAAGTAGTAGGGCCAATATTTCTTTATAAGGAACTACATCAATCAATGCATCAAAAAATATAATTTTATTTTGAAAAATGTATATAACCTTCTTCTTATCTCAACACCCATATCTGTCTATATTCTGCCTACATCATACTATATATCAGTGTTTCTATATCTCCCTTATATGTTCTTCAACACAATTTTCTTCTGCATTGTTTCGGGCCGACATTATTCGTCCAAATTAACCGTGTCAGTTAAAAGTATTTACAATTATGTTCAATAAATACGAAGAAGGTATCAATTCTATTTACATTTCTAAATTTGTAAAAGTATTAATCGCGAAATATTGGTTGATAAATCTGTATTTTAGAACCAGGTCTATATTTGCAGAAATGCAGTTATACGTACTCAAACTCCTTTATCAGATTATTACGTCAGAATAATACATGTTAAATGATAAATATTTAACATATACAGCTTCATGTTCAATGTTATCATACATAAATAATCTGTATAATCACCATAATCATTCATTGTTAGAAATTGTAAAAGAAAGACTCTTTGTCACATTTAACACTAAACCTACCAGTGTTGGTTAGATTGACCGATTTCAAGCTTTCACACAAATTCAACCATACTTAAACGTTATCATATCACTTCATCATTTCAGAATTTACCTAAAACATGCATAGAATGTATTTTCCGTATTTACTTCTAGTTTGTTTTTTTTTTCTTTTCTAACAATGTTCGATCGTTCGCGGAGAGACGCGATCGCGAGGAAGCGCGCTAACGGGAATCGTAAATTCCCGTTACGATTAGATAATCAGCGCCACGAAATAATCGATCCGATATTTCGTTTAGGATAATAGAGGTGGTTCAACTGATTATAACACTGAAGTAACAGATCGCGATATACACCTTATTCAACAAGTTCGTGGACATAGACAGTTACGCTCGGTGTGTATAGATATAAGTTAAACAGGTGACTGATCTAAAGCTGATAAACCAATCCAAGACATTGACTGGTTAACGTATAAAAAACCAGTCAAGGGATGTTGACTGATCTAAAGATGGAAAACCAGCGAAATTCGGCGACGATGCTGACGCAGAGAAAACCTGTTGCTGGATGTTGCTCGTCCCATCACTGGTCACTTGCGGGTAGAAATCCCGCGAAAAATGGGAAAACTCACGTTTCTTCACTGATGGAGCAATAACCATAACGAACGTCTCGACTTGAATATATTTTAATACGATATTTAATACGATTAATTGTATATTTTTATTTTGAAGGTCCTAACGGTAAAATAGAAATGTTTAGTTTTATTACAGTTCCTTAGGATTATTGCGGTCCGACTAATTATATTTGCACAGCTAGTTGTCGCCTCGACCAAGGGATGGATTCCGGGTTACGCGCAGAGTCACCGGATGTAACTCCGGTGGGCACGCAGCAGATGCCAGCTGCATATTTTCCCAAAGATAATTCTAATTTAAATATAAGAACGGCTCCGATCATAGCCACGGCAAGAATTCTTAATAGGGTTGAGAAATGCTATAGATGTCATCTAATAGGGCATTCAACGAGTCAGTGTAAAGCGATCAAACCTGGCAAGGAAATATGCAGAAGATGTGGAGGTAAAGACCACAATATGTCAAACTGCAACAACGAGCCGTGCTGCGCGATGTGTAGCACCCGTAAACTAAACAACACAAGGCATGTCACAGGCTCATTGGCGTGCCCTACGTACAGATAGAGTGCAAAGCAGGGTTAAAATTAAGATCTTGCAGACTAACCTGAATAGTGTGCAAACTGGCACAAGACTTAATGTACCAGTACGCTTGCGAGTACCGAGTAGATGCGGTTGTCATCTCAGAATCGTATAGGCAGTAAGCGTACTGCTTTAACGATGCGAAAAATGACGCCTCCATTTGGATTCCGCTGTTCAATGGCAGGTTTCCTAACGAAGATACATTAATTAATAAGAGTGGAATAGTGGGCCTGGTAATTAACAATTGCTTCCCCATAAGTGAGAATTGCTCGCTCAATATCAACAGAAATGAGTTTAATAAATACGTTAATAAATAATCTGAGGAAAGACAGTAGGGAACATCATAAAATCATTACGGCGGGAGATTTTAATGCAAAAACGATGGCTTGTGGAGGAAATAAGACAGACAAGAGGGGCATAACATTAATGGAAGTGTTATGCAAGCATGGTCTGTTTGCAATTAGACTGAGACAAAAATACACATACGTTAGGAATGGGAGAATTAGTTGCTCGGATGTAATCAGTGCAGATAATCATACGACTAATATACACGAAAATAATAAAGTCTTAAGAAATTATTCAACCTTTGACCGTTACTATATTTTACACAAATTCAAAACGAGGATAAGCAGTTGCAAATTTAATTATTTGAAATTTTCTACGGAGGAATTTGAACCCGAAGACTTTATTAAAAAATTTGACGATATAGTAAACAATAAAGAAGTTTTTAACAACAACAACGAGGCCGTAATGGCGAATATTTTCAAGACAGTAACGGGAAAACTTGCGAGACAAGTCTGAAAAAGATTAGGATTCCAACAGGAAATAAGAAGGAAGCTATTGGTGGTGTTTCGACCGTTCGCGGAGAGACGCTATCGCGAGATAGCACGTCACCTAGAGTCGTAAATTCCCGTTACGATTAAATAATCGCCGCCACCAACTGACCGATCCCCTGATTTCTGTTACGATAATAGGGGTGGTTCAATTGAGGTTACACTGAATTAACAGGTCTAAATTAATGTTTACTCCAACAACTTTGTAAAGAAGGTAATTACACTGATGCGTATGTACAAGTAAGTGAATGATTGAATTAAAGATAGAAACCCGGTAATAACATGTTGACTGTTCTAGCGATGAAGAATAAGTAACTCAAAGTGGCGATACTGTGTCGGAGGAAAGCCGGTGATGGGTGTGTCTAACGCAAGGGACCATCGGATTTGTTGATGACAATTTTGGTTGGGAAAGTGAGGGCAGTGGACATTGCTTCTGGTTGGATAAAAGGAGGTTGGTGGACTAGGAAGGGTCTTAGCCGCCCTCGATAGAAAGTTGCTAGTGGGATGTGTCATACGTGAGAAAAACTAACTTTCCCGTGTCTTCCTGTAGTAAACAATAAGCTTTAGAAACGATTCAGTAAACAGATGTTTGTTTGGTCTGAATGACCTTAGCTAGCAAATTCCTGAGATTTATGATGGGTCCTTAAGACTATTGAGGGTACGCAGTAAGGATGAGCGGATATCTGGTTCCCATCTTGCCCACGGTGTGTGGTCTGGTCTAGGTAGAGTGTCGCCCGACGTAACAGGTGGAATAATGAAATTAGAGAACTTAGGAAGAAAAATGGATTTCAAAAGAAGAGCCATGAAAGTGTCACGTAATAAATGACGACGTAATATATAGATAAAAAGAAAGGCGAATGAACAATAGCCCGTTCGTATACTTTATTCACAAGGCGAAGTTATGCTTCAATAGCAAAGTACAGACTGACTTACTGACTAAAGCACTGGGATCTTTACCTCCTCACTATGATTCACATATCTCTCGGGTGGGAGTCCAGCTACTGTCTATTCTCAGCGCTATAGCATGCCCAGGTGTGTCATATGCATATCCTGAGGTCGGCGGATTCCTGGCTTCTGGGCGACGTTACAAAAGTAAGGACAAAAAGTTATAATCTTCATCTTAAATCATTGGATGATTTCAAGAAAATTAGGAATTTGCATAAAAGGACAATAGCCAAGAGCAATGAGGAAGCATGGGGAATATTTCACGAGATTTTAGAATGGGACCATTGGGGAAGACCTCATCGCACAGTTACAGCAAGATCAAGGAATAAAATTCCCCCAAGGCCATACCGATTTCAAAGGTAAAAAGTATTATTGAAACATTGTTTGTGACAAAGTTGATCCCGCTGCAAAAAGAAAAATAAGATTTTAGCAGGGTATAACGATAATAATGGAGAGCACCACAATCTGACAAAAATATTGACGATGTGACCGAGATCACTAGGAAACGCAACTCTAAAAAGCATTAGGTATAGGTGGTGTGCCTGGAGAAATTATCAAACTTATAATAAACAAAAGAAGCAATGAAGTATACAGAGTGTTGAACCGCATAACAGAGGAGGGCAGAATACCGAAGAAGTGGAAAATAGCACGAGTAATTCAACTTCCTATACCAGGTAAAGATTTTACATCATTGGGTGCATTTCGACTCATAAGCACATTACCAGTAATAACTAAAATTTTTGAGAAGTGCTTCAAATTGCTGATAGAAAGATGTATTGGGTCAGATCCGTTTCACAGTAGACAATATAGATTTCGAAGGAAG
The DNA here is from genome assembly GCF_011952255.1 of Bombus vosnesenskii. NCBI lineage: Eukaryota > Metazoa > Arthropoda > Insecta > Hymenoptera > Apidae > Bombus > Bombus vosnesenskii. The sequence goes on from NW_022882992.1 coordinate 41,775, forward strand.
CATACTACTGTGGACGCGGTATGCCCAGCGCTAGGGTTTTAGTTTTGATTTCGTATTTTTTTTTATTTATTTGTTAAAATTACAATCAATTCTCGCGTTGAGAATTTTCAGTAATTTTTCTGGCGTGGCGCAGTGACATGGCTGTTTATTTACAATAAGTTAATACTTATTATAGATAGGTATAATTTATAGGTATTATAAATAAGTAAATGTTACTTAATTAGATGACTAATTGAATCTAGCGTTTAGGTCTAGCGGGTAGTGCCTCTTCAGCCTGCGAATCTGGTCCGTCGTATCAAGTAGTCCAGTGATTAGGGGGTTTCGGTGTTTGTTGACTCTTTTGGTATATCTGTCGCTATATTTTGCTATTTCCTTTTTGACTGTGGGTATCTTGAGGTTGCGATAGATGGTTTCGTTGGTAACATACCAAGGTGCGTCTATTAAGGATCTTAGCGTTTTCGATTGGAAGCGTTGTAGTATTTCAATGTTGGAGTTACTTGCTGTTCCCCATAGTTGGATTCCGTAGGTCCAGACAGGTTTTATTACGGTCTTGTACAGGGTAATTTTATTCTGTATGTTTAGTTTGGAGCGTCGGCCCGTGAGACAATAGAATTTTTTTAGTTTGTCCTTTAGTTGCTTCGTTTTATCTGAGATGTGTTTCTTCCACGTTAGTCTCCTGTCCAGGGTCATGCCCAGGTATGGGACTGAGTCCCTGCTAGGAACTGTTGCATTGTTGATGGTGACCTGGGGGCAGGTTTGTTTTCGGAGCGTGAAGGTTACATGTGAGGATTTTTTTTCGTTAATTTTGAAACCCCATTTATGAAACTACCTTTCCATGAAGTCGAGACATCGCTGGAGAGTGGATGAGGCAATTACCGGGTCTGCGTGGGTAGCTAATAGCGCTGTGTCGACAGCAAATGTTGCTATTGCTATCTCGTTTGGTATAAGTAAGTCGGCAGTGTAGATGGAGAACAGTGGGGGGTCGAGGACACTACCTTGGGGTATGCCGGATTCTATTGGGAATGTTGCGGAAGTGGCCTCTAGGCATTTAACCACGAATTGTCTATTGGTTAGGTAGGATTTTAGGATGGAGTAGTAGGGGTGAGGTAGGATCTTTTTAAGCTTGTATAGTAGCCCTTCATGCCATACTTTGTCGAATGCCTGTTGTATGTCTAGGAATGCCGCTGAGCAATATTTTTTCTTTTCAAAGGTTTGGCTGATCATGCGCGTTATGCGATGGATTTGCTCTACTGTTGAATGTTGTTTTCGATAGTCGAATTGGTGATCTGGGAGTGTTTTCAAATCCTCTGGGAGTGAAAGGAGTCGATTCATTGGCATCTTCTTGAATAGTTTAGACAGGATAGGTAGAAGACTAATTGGGCGATAGGAACTAGTTTCATAAATCGGTTTTCCGGGTTTAGGAATGTGAGTAATCAGTAAGACTTTCCAGGCCTTAGGAAAGTATTCACGGCGAAGAATTACGTTCAAAATCGATGTGATGAGTGCAATCCCTTTTATGGGGAGTTCCTTGATTGATATACTGCCTATTAGGTCGTGCCCTGCTGCTTTCTTGGGATTTAGACGACTGATTGTTTCTATAATCTCTGCAGAAGTGAAGGGTTCAATAGGCGGGGACATTTGGAAGGGGGTGTGCAGGTATTCAGTAACGTCCGCGGCAGCTTTGGAGGAATGAGGTTTGAATACTTTAGACAAGTATTTAGCAAACAGGTCGGCTTCTTCTATAGAGCTTCGCGCCCATCCGCCTTGCGGACGGCGGATTGGTGTGATTATTTGTGGGGGGCGTGTGAGTTTCCTGGAGGCCTTCCATAGTGAGTAGTTGGCGTCGGCTGTGGGGGATAAGCTGGCAAGGTATTTTTGGGAACAGTCGTTTTTGTAATTTTTTATGGTTTTGGATAGCTTTCTAGTTGCGTTGTTTAGTTTGCGTTTGTCATCCGGTGTTCTATGGGTCTGCCATACTCTTCTTCGTCTACGTTTTTCTGCTATTTTTTTTAGTATGTATTGGGAATATTCTTGTTTGCTGACAGACGTCATTGTCGGTGTGGAGAGGCGGATGGCGTTTATTATGCTCGTGTTTAAGTATTCCATAGCTGCTTCGATTTCTTCCCTAGTTTTTAGTGAAGTTAAGGCTGAAGTTGAGTGTGTAAAGACTTCTCTAAAGAGCTGCCAGTTGGTGTGTTGGTTGTGAATGGAGCCTTTAGGTGTATTCTCGATGATTGTTGAACTGACTGTTGCTATCACGGGAGGATGATCAGAGGAGAGATCAGCCGAGGAGTTGATCAGGACGTGTCTTGGTGGGATATTTTTAGTTATGAAGAAGTCGAGAAGGTCGGGTATTTTGTTAGTGTCAGTGGGCCAGTATGTGGGTTCGTATGTGGTGAGGTAGTTGAGGTTGTTGTTTATTATGCTGTTTAAGAGGTTTTTGCCTCTTGCTGTAACCAGTCTGCTGCTCCATTGGCTGTGCTTGGCGTTATAGTCTCCTCCAGCTATGAATCTATTGCCCAGGGTGTTCAGGAAGTTATCAAAGTCTTCTTTGGCGATGGAGTGTCTGAGGGGGGGGGGGCAGTATACTGCTGAAGTGGTGATTGTACCATGACAGTCTTCTATTGCTACGTTTCTTGCTTGGAGGTAGTCTTTCTGGAATGATGGAAGTTCGTAGTGCTTAATACTTATTTTGATTACTATTCCGGTGCCGCCGTGGCCCTTTCCGCTGAGGGGTTGAGTATAGTAGAATTTGTAACCATTTATTTTCAAATAGTTTTTGTCGGTGAAGTGGGTTTCCGATACGAGCATTACGTCGATTTGGTGGTCTTTTAGGAAGAGTTCTAGTTCAAATTTGTGTTGCGCTAGACCGTTGGCATTCCAAAGAGCTATGCGTCTTGGCTTTATTTTGCGTCGGGGCGTATTAATTTATCCATGATGAGTGTTAGTAGCGATAGCAAATTATTTATTTGCTCCGATTCTTTCTCTATTAGCTTTTCAAGCCTAGAGACGTTGTCTGTGTTGGGTGAATTGGGGACACTATTTTGAGAAAGATCCCTTTGGCTATTCGGGTTATTTTGGATGCCTTGTACTGCTTGGGCATAGGAGGTTGAGGTGGTGATGAATTTGGTAGGACTGGGTGTTTGGTTGGTTAAGGGGATTGGGGTAGTCGTGAATTTCGGCGGGCTGGGTGTTTTGTTGATTACCTCGTTTGCTCTGAGTTTAGGGTACCTGTTTGTGTTGAGAGTTTTATAGGCTGAGCAGCCTTTGTAGTTGGCAGGATGGTCCCCTTGGCAGTGGATGCATTTCGCTGGGGTTTCCGGTGATTTGGCGCACTGGTCAGTGGAGTGAGTGCCTGCGCATTTAACGCAGCGGAAAGTATGGTTGCAGTATCTTTTCGTATGACCGTACCTTTGGCACCTTTTGCATTGCACTATTTCTTTTTTCACGAGCGGTGGTTCGATCTTTACTATCGCGTTCATTAGGCGACTGATGTTGTAGATTTCCTTATTGTTCGGCTTTTGTTTAATGTCTAGGAAGAATAGGGATAACGGGTCTTTCGAGACTCTATGCCTTATATTACTTACGTTGATGACTTCGTGGCCGAGTTTTGAGAGTTCGTATTTGAGTTCGTCTATGTCTGCTGAGTGGTGTATGTTTCGTAGGATCACCCGGAAAGGCCTTTCCTGTTTGAGTTGGTAGGTGTGGAAGTTGGCGTTCAGGGTCCTGAGTGTCTTGGTGAGTTTTCTGTAAGCTTCTGGGTTCGTCGGTAGTATTTTCACCTTGTTGTTGCTTATCTTAAGGTTATATTCCTCCTTGCTGGTATCTCTCTCTAGGGACTTGGTCATTGTCTGTATGTCAATGACGTCGTCCACAAAAATTGGTGGGGGAGGGGGGATTCTCTGTGAATGTTGGTTTGGTGGCGGTTCTACGATTTCCATGGCGTCGTTTGAGGATTCCAATACGGCGAACCTGTTGTGAGTGTTTATTTGCGTTGTTGTTTCTATTTTCCTTTTCTTTGTAGTATTAGCGTCGTTAGTGCGGAGAGTTCTGCTACACTTCTGCCACGGCGGAGGTAGCGCGGGGTAGCTGCGAGTCTGCTCCGGAGAGCCTGGTCGCGATTGCTGGGCCATCATCGAGCTAGTTAATTCGGAATGAACAACTAGTCGTGAGGCTGTGAGGCTAGTATTCGTGTTGGGGTTAGGTGCGTGGGATTTCCTTCTCCCTAGGGGGTAAGGGGCACTTAGCTGTGTTCTCTTTCGACGGTTGGGCGACACGTGTTGTTTTCGGACTACGCTGGGCACTAGAGACACGTCTGCACGCTTCGGCACTCCACAGCGAACTGTGCGAGAAAGTTTGCATGAAAAATCAGTTGAGTTCAGTAGCAACGTCGAAAAATTCGTGTGATCAATACATTCCATATTGTAGTATCCAGTAAACAAAAAATACAACGTTATTTAACAACATAAATTTTCACGGGATACAAGGAACAAGTTCTTTTAACGAATGAAGTGTGGTTAAACGCAGATTTTATCATACCAACCGAGTTATGTACCGGAATTTCATCCAATTGTTAAGACATTCTTCGTGTAGCAGCGTCGCGCGGTCAGAAGGTGTTGAAGAAATGGTGACAGAGACATCTCATACATCAAAATTCCATGCCTCTTGAAGAAGCCTTGGACGTGATTATATTTGGAGGTTTCAACAGGGATATACAGGGTTGTTGGTAACTGGTGGTACAAGCGGAAAGAGGGTGATTCTACGCGAAAAATGAAGTCGAAAATATAGAATAAAAATATTTTTAAATTTTTTTTTTCTAATTTTTCCATCGAGATAACGATCTACAGTGAGATCCGTTATAACGTACCGCACGTATACCGAGCGAAAATTCAAAGTCGATTTTCTCGAAAAGAAAGCCTCAAACGAAAAATTTTTATTCCATATTTTCGATTTCCTTTCTTCGCGTAGAATCACCCCCTTTTTGCTTGTACCACCAGTTACTAATTACCCTGTATATAAAAATTTGAGAAATCGTGCACTTAAATACAAACATAAATTATTTCTTCCGGAGTACGCGTTACATAAAAACGCAAGGAAGCTTATCCCGAAGAATATAAAACTTCCAATACCTTTTTAACCCTTTCACTTCGAGCACCGCTTATAGGCGGCACCCGTGAGATGACCTGTCCGACACACCATATATCCGGCATCCAAATGATGCATATACAAGTGCTATCTGTAGTCAGTAATATATTTTTTCGTTATCGGTAGAACATTTTCTGTTGATTTTATTGACATATTGGATTAATTACTTCTTAAAGTTACTCATTGTTAAAACAACATCAAAACGATTTACGCAATATATTTCAAACATCCAAACGATCGTATACTGTTTCATGCTAAAAAAATCTATTAAATCCATTGACAGTGAAACGATATTTCATATACGGTTCTTACTTGAATTAGGAATAAATCGGCTTAAGGTATAATTGTCAATCTGTTAAAAATTAGAAATTGTAGATTAGGATTTTGTTTGAAAATGTACTTTCAGCAATACTTTAGGCCCTTTCAAAACGTATGCAAGAAATAAGAAAAGTATCATGTTTGAAAATGGACTAACCGGGACCGAAGAAAATGAAAATAATTTCAACCGCCTAAAATACGGCGAAGAAATATATGCAGCACGTCAGAATAGAAATCGGAATCAATTGAAGATGACCAAGATGGCCAAGGACGCCGATTGCAATGTAACATGGACATCTAAAAATTTCAAGCCAAAAATCCATCCATTTTCTTCAAGAAATTCGGGAATAAGAAGGGAAATACGCAGACCTTCACCAATTATAGATTACTTTGAGCTCTGAAGAGTTCGTGCAGTACATTGGAGATGAGACAAATTACTATTAGGCTCAGAAGAATAATAACAATTTAGATACCCAGGAAAATACGACAGTAGACGAACTGTACTATTCTTTCGCGTTGCCATTATTGATAACACATAACAAAAAACTAACAATACAAAAGTATTGGACTAAAGATAAATAATTAGGAAGCAATATTTTTGGTGAAATAATGACCAGAGATCGCTATTATTCATTACTAAGGATGATACACTTTACACACGAACTTGGGCGCACTGATGATCGTCTAGGTAAAATAAGAGATGTAATCAATATGCTACGAAAATCATTCAATGACGCATTTCATCCGTATCAAGGATTTTGTATTGACGAAATCTTGATGTTATACAAAGGCCGTTTATCTTTCAAGCAGTACATTCCGTCAAAGAGGAGTCGGTTTAGCATAAAATCGTATGTGTTATGTGATTGTAAAATAGGTTACGCGGAAGACCTTATAGCTTATGGGGGAAGCTCAACAATAAGAAAGTGCAATCACGAAGATTGGAAAATCGGGAGCAATATAATCTTGTCACTTTTGAAAGCATACTTAGGAAATGGTCGCACAATTTATCCAGACATGTTTGAAGAGCGTTTGAAAAAAGGAGAGGCATGTTTTCGTACATCAAATAGTTTGTTAGTGATGAAGTGGATAGACAAAAAGGAAATTTATATGATTACAAGTATACATACTACAGATTTTACAGCAGTGTCTAGGTATGGACGACGACAGAGTGCAGAACCCTGTGTGTGTTATAGATTATAATAATATATAATCAATGGGCATAATAGACAAGGTTGATATGGTTCTAAGTACTGTTAATTCAACGTGTAAATCGTTGAAGCGGTACCGCAAATTTTTCTTCCACCTCGTAGACATTTGTGTATGGAATGCATATTGTGTTTATAAGTACAATCGAGAAGAAATCATTTCCATGGCAAAATTTTAGTTGGGTTAAGAAAACAAATAATCGTAAAGCACCTGCACAATGTAGTTCGGCATCAAAGCAGACTCGCTGACAATCTAATGAGGTTAATAGAGAGGCATTTTCCCTCATTCTATAAGCCAAAAAGTAAAAATCGAAAACAAAGATGTGTCGTTTGTAGTAAAAATGATAAAAGACCCGAATCACGATATGAGTGCAAAGATTGCAATGTTGGCTTATGTATAGATCCTTGTTTCAAAATATATCATACAGAATTACATTACTAATCTTTGCATATTAATATATTAACTAATTTGCGTTTTATAACTAATTATATTAAATATTTTATCGTAAAGTCTTGTAAATATATAAATGCCTATATTATCTGTAATTTTGTAAGCCTTTTCATATTAAAGATGTAAATTATACTTATCATATTCAAGCAAAGATTGTTTTATTCAGGACAGTTGTTATTTGAGACTTAAGAAAACGTATATACAGCAACCCCGCACATGTAACGTCAATTCATATCAGAGACCAGGCCATACACCACGGACAGGATGGCACCCAGATGCCTGCATATCCCTGGCGCGCACCCTCAATAGTCTTAAGTGCCTACCAGGGGCCTTGGCATTTTTATAGTTAAGGTCCTTCGGACCAAGCGAGTATTTCCTGTCGTAAATTTCGTCCCGCGTCCTTAGATACCCCCACCTCTAGCTTTCCTCAGACACAGTATCGTCAGTAAGACTTTCACTTATTCTGTATCCTTAGAATAGTCAACATATCTATGTCGGTCTCTACTCTTATAAGTCGCGTACTTAATGTATTGTTGTAACTAAGTCTTACATAACGTGGTTGGAGTGAATTGTGATTTATGTTAATTCAGTGCGTGTTACATTGTGATTGCTGAATTCATAATAAAGATTGATTAAAACAAAGTTAATAGTTGTGTTACGACTCAACTGTTGAAGTGGTTACCACTTCTAAGAAAACTCTACATCTGGTCTTTTTTAGTTTTCTCAAGCACTGAAGCCATCGACAGCGCGTAGACAAAAGACTGCGACGAAGTCAGGCCATAAACAGTAGACAGGCGACGTTGGCTTCGGGGTTTTTCAGTTATTAGATAACACAGCTAGCGTGCGGATCTGGACCAGCTCAAATTGTATTTTTACTTATTACACTTTCATTTAAATATATTTTCTACCTTACAATTTATCCACGTGTTTTCTCTGTTTACACACCGAATAACCTCAACAATTAAGAATCAAACTCCAGACAGAAACTGCCTAGCAACGGCGATTGGAACCTTCTCGATGCTTCCAGCGAGCATATAACAAACAAATGCAGTCGTACAGCGAGAATGATTTTCATCAGATCATCATTCGTGTGATCGCCTTGGAAAGTGATACATCGAGCAGTTTACCGAGTGTCTCAGCAATCGTATTTTTGTGTCTAAAAATTATTCTACGCATAGTATCCCGTTGACCGTGGATTCGTTTGAACCCAAGAACATTGTTAATAGCGTTTATTAAACTCATTATTCGTTAAACTTATTATTCGTAAAACATATTATTCATTAATCTCATTACTCGTTAAACTTATTATTCGTAAAACATATTATTCGTTAATCTTATTATTCGTTAAACTTATTATTCGTTAAACTTATTATTCGTTAATCTAATCACTAGTTAAACTTATTGTCTGTTAATCTTATTATTCATTAAACTCAATATTCATAATATTTTGTAAAATCTTGTATATACGCGTAAATATAATCTCTGTTTTGTAAAACGATGGCTAATTCAAACGAAGAATCGTTACGCGCCTTAAATTCTAATGTTAACCCGACATATATATTGTTTCGACCATTCACGGGGAGACGCGATCACGAGGAAGCACGTCAACGGGAGTCGTAAATTCCCGTTACTATTGGATAATCGACGCCACGAAATGATCGATCCCCTGATTTCGTTTGCGATAATAGGGGTGGTTAAATTGATTTTACACTGAATTAACGAATACAATTAATGTTTATTCCAACAACTTCTTAACTAGAAATGTACAATTAATTCGATTGATAGCTACAATAACAAGGTGTTGTACGCGTCGCACGCTTAGATGTTGAAGGTTCAAAAAACGTATAAAGACTGACTTTCTGCAACTATGATGCAGCGGAGGACACTTGCGATGGGTGGGTCTAATGATGCGAGAAAAGCTGATTTGTTAAGACCAAGTTCTTGTTGGGAGAGTGAGGGAAGGACTTCTCTGGTAATAGGTTAATTTTCTGGATTGGTGTGGAAGAGTGGAAGAAGGGTGTTAACCGCCCCGAGAGAAAGTTGCTAGTGTAAAACATCGTACATGAGAAAGACGAACTTCTCCTATCTTTCCGTAGTAAACAATAACCTTTAGACAGTGACTTAGTGCAGATGTTTGGTTCGGTCTGAAGGACCTTAGAAATTCCTCTAAGATTTATCATCGGCTTTTAAGACTATTGAAGGTACGCAGTGAAGGCGTGCGGACATCTGGTTGCCATCCTGTCCGCGGTGTGTGGCCTGGTCTAGATAGAATGTCGCACGTCGTAACATATATTGCTATAGTATTTTGCATATTTCCTTACTTTTCATATGTTTTCGAACTTTTGTTCATCCAATGCAACGAACCAAAGTGAAAGTTATAATCTATTGCAAATATATATTTGTCGGGTTTACATTAGAATTAGGGTTAGGGGCGTAAAGCGAATCTTCGTTTGGATTACACGTCGTCGTTATGCAATAGAGAAGACATTGGCTAGTGCAAATACGATTACCATAGAACCGGACAAGTAACCGTGGTTATTAGATACTCGAGAGACTAATGACAATGATCCTAGGTTCAATAACGAATCCGCGGACAACGGGACGTACGGGTAGTCGTACGCACTCGCAAAAATCTAAGTCGGATTCTGTGTTAATATTCGCTGACCGTAAGGAGTTAATCCTTTTTTGTCGATGACTTTCCGTCTTTTCGCAAGAGAGAATGACTTTCCGTCCCGGTGGTACCCCAGAGGAAAACTATGACGGAGTGTGTCTAAGAACACGAGATCATCGGATTCGTCGGGTACATCTTACGTTCGGAAAGTAAGAGAAGTTGACGTTGCTGCTAATTGGCCAATCTCCATATCGGTAGTTAGAAAAGGATGCTAGCCGCCCTTGAGGGAGGGTTGCTAGTGGGAGACGTCGTTCGTGGAAAAATAGGTCTCTCCTGTCTTCCCGTAACTGGGACAAAGACTGTGTATCTGTTGAAGGATTTTAGGTAACTAGATATTAGTGTTTATGACGGTCCTCGGGCTAACCGATCACGTACTGTGGAGACGCGTCGACATCTGGTAAACATCCTGCCCGGAGAATAGGATCTGCGTGTGGCGAGCTACGGGACAGAAACCGTTGGAATGTTTACTGTCCAACTATGAATCTGTTGCCCAGGGTGTCCAGGAAGTTATCAAAGTCTTCTTTGGCGATGGAGTGTCTGGGAGGGCAGTATACTGCTGAGGTGGTGATTGAGCCATGACAGTCTTCTATTGCTACGTTTGTTGCTTGGAGGTAGTCTTTCTGGAATGATGGGAGTTCGTAGTGCTTAATACTTGCTTTGATTATTATTCCGGTGCCACCGTGGGCCTTTCCGCTGGGGTGTTGGGTATGGTAGAATTTGTAACCATTTATTTTCAGGTAGCTCTTGTCGGTGAAGTGGGTTTCCGACACGAGCATTACGTCGATTTGCTGGTGTTTTAAGAAGAGTTCTAGTTCAAGTTTGTGTTGCGCTAGACCGTTGGCGTTCCAGAGTGCTATGCGCCTTGGTTTTATTTTGAGTCGGGGCGTGCTAATTTTTCCACGATGAGTGTTAGTAGCGATAGCAAGTGATTTATTTGCTCCGATTGTTTCTCTATTAGCTTTTCAAGCCTTGAGGAGTTGTCTGTGTTTGGTGGGTTGGGGTCACTGTTTTGGGGAAGGTTCCTTTGGCTGTTCGGGTTATTTTGGATGCCTTGTACTGCTTGGGCAAAGGAGGTTGAGGTGGAGATGAATTTGGTAGGACTGTGCGTTTGGTTGGTTGAGGGGGTTGGGGTAGTCGTGAATTTCGGCGGGCTGGGTGTTTGGTTGGATACCTCTTTTGCTCTGGGCTTAGGGTACCTGTTCGTGTATAGTGTTTTATATGCTGGGCAGCCTTTGTAGTTGGCAGGGTGGTCCCCTTGGCAGTGGATGCATTTCGCTGGGGTTTCCGGTGATTTGGCGCACTGGTCAGTGGAGTGAGAGCCTGCGCATTTAACGCAGCGGAAAGTATGGTTGCAGTATTTCTGCGTATGACCGTACCTTTGGCACCTTTTGCACTGCACTATTTCTTTTTTCACGAGCGGTGGTTCGATCTTTACTATCGCGTTCATTAGGCGACTGATGTTATATATTTCCTTATTGTTCGGTTTTTGTTTAATGTCTAGGAAGAATAAGGATAACGGGTCTTTCGAGACTCTATGCCTTATATTACTTACGTTGACGACTTCGTGGCCGAGTTTTGAGAGTTCGTATTTTAGTTCGTCTATATCTGCTGAGTGGTGTATGTTTCGTAGGACCACCCGGAAAGGCCTTTCCTGTTTAAGTTGGTAGGTGTGGAAGTTGGCGTTCAGGGTCCTGAGTGTCTTGGTGAGTTTTCTGTAAGCTTCTGGGTTCGTCGGTAGTATTTTCACCTTGTTGTTGCTTATCTTAAGGTTATATTCCTCCTTGCTGGTATCTCTCTCTAGGGACTTGGTCATTGTCTGTATGTCAATGACGTCGTCCACAAAAATTGGTGGGGGAGGGGGGATTCTCTGTGAGTGTTGGTTTGATGGCGGTTCTACGATTTCCATGGCGTCGTTTGAGGATTCCAATACGGCGAACCTGTTGTGAGTGTTTATTTGCGTTGTTGTTTCTATTTTCCTTTTCTTTGTAGTATTAGCGTCGTTAGTGCGGAGAGTTCTGCTACACTTCTGCCACGGGGGAGGTAGCGCGGGGTAGCTGCGAGTCTGCTCCGGAGAGCCTGGTCGCGATTGCTGGGCCATCATCGAGCTAGTTAATTCGGAATGAACAACTAGTCGTGAGGCTGTGAGGCTAGTATTCGTGTTGGGGTTAGGTGCGTGGGATTTCCTTCTCCCTAGGGGGTAAGGGGCACTTAGCTGTGTTCTCTTTCGACAGTTGGGCGACACGTGTTGTTTTCGAACTACGCTGGGCACTAGAGACGCGTCTGCACGCTTCGGCACTCCACAGCGAACTGTAAAAACAGTGAAAATGAAAGTGATTTAGATAAGTACATCACTTCAACAAATTCAGGATAAGAGAATATTAAACTTAGAATTTAGTAAAAGGAACGGGAAAGAATATTTTTTCATTTTGTTAATAGTTGACTTTAACTGAGATCTGGAACTACGTCAATCGTTACCAACAAAATCAGAGAACAATATTAATTATTGAATAAAAGCAGTATTGGATAAAATATTAATTTTCTTTTTAAACATCAGTTTACAAAGTGTTAGAATATTTTTAATATTTAATATTAATGTTTAAACTTTTAATATTTAAACAACGGTTTATTTTACCGAATAATTACGTAAGTAGCATAAAAATAATGTTACGTAGGGTGAGCCTCTACCTAGATCAGGCCAGACACCGCGGACCAGACGGGAATCAGATGTCCGCTCATCCTTGCTGCGTACCCTCAATAGTCTTAAGAACCCATCATAAATCCCAGTAATTCGCTACCTAAGGTCCTTCAGACCTAACAAATATCGTTTTTCCAAATTCTTTTCTAAAGGCTATTGTCTACTATGGCTTGACACGGGAAAGTTAGTTTTTCTCACGTAAGATGCTTCCCACTAGCAACTTTCTAGCGAGGGCGGCTAAGACCCTTCCTAGTCCATCAACTTACGTTTATCAGAAGCAATGTATACTGCCCTCACTTTCCTGATCAAAAATGTCATGAACAAATCCGATGGTCCTCCGACACAGCATCGACACTGTAACTTACTTATTCTACAACGTTAGAAAAGTCAACAAGTTCAGCTGTCTTTTCCCTTATTGCTACATCAACTGTAACAAAAACTCTACGAGCCTTGCTCTATTACCAACGAATAGTGTGCCAGTGTATCGCGTCTCTATACGCTAAATCATTGTCGACGATATATATCATAAGCAACGGTGTAACTTAAGTGTTAAAATATAAATTTTATAACCCTGTTAATCGCAGTGTTATACCCTCTCAACTACTCCTATTATCTTAACGGAAATCAGGGGATCGATCAATTCGTGGTGTCGATTGCTATAATCTTAACGGGAATTTACGACTCCCGTTGACGTCTCTCCTTGCGATTGCGTCTCCCCGCAATTGGTCGAAAATACAGATAATGAAAATCACACTTTGTAATTTTTATGGTAATGTTATTTCCCATAAAAATGTTTAAACCAAAAATACTCGCTATACCTCGCACATAGTATAAAAGCTCTAAATACTATTCTTTAATATAGCCCATCCTCTCCTAAAATAACAGAAATTTTCAGCTCGCTAGGATGAGTTGAATAGATTTTTGAATCTGACCTAAGAAAGGTGGTTATGAGTTAATGGATGCAATTTAACCATTTCATTCCGTGAATGCAAATTGATATCTTAGTCCAGGAGAATTACATTGTCCGAAAATGCCTGCACAAAATTTTTTCAAAAAAAGTGACTTAAAAAAGCGACATTTACAGTAATGGGCGAGGAAAGCGAAGTGGATAAAATAAACTTCATCAAGAAGTTGAATGATGCAGCAAAACTAATGATCAAGGTACACTATAACGAAATAGAAGCATGTAAGGCATTCGTGCAATTATACATTATACATAAGATAAAACAAAATTAGGAGAATGATTCTTTGGAGAAGATCTAAAGGAAACAATGAAGGAACCAAAATCTATAGGGAACATATCTTAGAAAATATAAAAACAATCAACGTGAGATAAAGAGGAGGTCACCCAACAGTCGTGTCTCAAACGTCAACAAAACAGATCTCAAACATAACAACCTAGTATTGGTCACGTCTAATCTTGAAGACCACAAGATCACTGAAAGAAACAATTACAAAGCACAGAAAAACCTCAAGCAGAGAAACAGACAGAAGTAAACACAGATATCCTAGTGCTTTTTTTTAAACATGTTACTGTAAATAATTGATTTCTAATATAGAAAGTCAATATTTATTCAGAATTTATATAAAAGTATTATAAATTTCAGCAACAAAATTTCTTTTGTACAATAAAATTAGATCTCCTTTAAATGAATTAAAGTTTATGTTGTAAAATTTATTACTATAAATACTTGAATTATATCATAGGAAAGAAGCTTCTTCAGCAAAGAAATAAACAAGAGGTATCTATATACTTAAGACTGTGTTAAAACACAAGGCTCTATCAAAAATTTGAAGTTTTATGCTATTATCTGCATATCTTGAAAGCTAAAGAGTCCACCTATTACATATTGTATTAAATCGATATATGGATAGATAACTATCTATATAATAAATTTCTTTACTTCTCTTACTTCTCTTACAAAGTAATGAATTTCAAAATTCAAAGCATGTGAGGCGATATGTCGTGACAGAGTCGGAAGGAAAACTCAGATATATTCAACGATAAATGTTTATTCACCGTAATGTCAATGAGTACACTTGACGCAGGATTCGCGATTATATTCGGTTTGCGAATGCGCGGTTATAAGATAGAGCTTGGATAGCTACGATTCGAGATGCGCTGCGAGTGCGGACAATGATTGCACGAGATGTCGAGAGCTTAGATAATTATTCGACTCGAACCGTGTAAATATAACGATCGTGATATGTTGACTCGCGGTAATAGACTGACCTTTTGTCGCGATGCTGCTGCGGAGGAAGACTGCGTTGGGATGTGTCCAAGGATGCGAAGGCATCGGATTCGTTGAGAAAAGCTTTGGTTCGGAAAGTGAGGGAAATGTACGTTAATGTTTATTGGCTAATTCGTGTTGGTCGTTGGAAAAGGATGCTAGCTGCCCTTGAGAGGGTGTTGCTAGCGGGAAGCATCCTACGTGAGAGATAGCAGATTTCTCGTGTGTCCCCGTGGTAGGTGGTCGACTTCGAGACTGATAAACAGAGACTGTTTGTCTCTTTGGAGGACCTTAGCTAAAATAAATCCTAAGATTTATAGCGGTCCTTGGGCTAGCTGGAATGTATCGACATCTGGCAATCATCTTATCCGCAGGTATAGGGTCTTTGTGTCGTGCGTCACGCGACGTAAACTGTTGGGAAGTTTACTGTCAAGTGCCGCCACACATGCAATACAGCAGACATTATGCCAATTAATAGCAGATAATTACAAAAGAAGACCTATCGTAACAGCATAGAAAAGAATTTATGAGTCTTACTCACTAAGATCTTTCGAAAATCATGAAATGCATATATCATTTTTTGGCAACAAGGACTCTGGAAAAAATTCTTTTAAAAGCTTATAGTTAATCAATAATTAGATAAATGAAATAAATGATTTAAAAAACTGATATTAATAGAAACGATTATTTTATAAGAATATAACATTTAACTATAAAAGTATTGTATATACAATCTATTTTTCCTATATACATCACTGATACAATAAATGACATTTATTTTCCTGATTGAAATAGAGCATACTATAATAGAAAAGAAACAAGAGACTTACCATATCAATCTAGAAAAGAATTTATGAAGACTAGTCCAGAAATAACTTCTCTTGAATATCACAAAGTGCATTTAGAGTAAATGAAAGCGTTTTCGAAAATATTTTCCTAAAAAATTGTAATTACTTAGATAAATGAAATAAAAGGTTCAAAAAGCAACTAATATTTAAAAAACCAAACACGCTTGTGTTACGCTTATTAAAAAATATTGATTTTTAATCATTGTGGTTATGAATAATTGTTAGAATTGATTTTGTATGATTATTATTAACCATTATCAATGACACAATTTGTTTTTGAAAACAAATAACCATTCAGCAATGAAAACATTTCTTTGCAGATGAAAATGAATTTATGGGAAGAATAACATAACTATCATATGAACAGCTATAATTAATATGTTTAATTAAAATTAAAACATAAATACAACCAGCATCACTCTCACATGAATATAAATGTATACAAATGTAGATACAAAGTGTCAAAAATACCATTAAGAAAATTGTAATAACTAAAAAATTGTGCATTCAACAATATGTAACTCTAATAAGAATAGGCAAAACAAAATAAAAAACCTGTATTTGTTTTTAAGACTTACTTTTACATGTGTATAGAATAATATATCTTATTGTTGTATGATCGATCTTAGAGAGAATACGAAGTTTTTCGATTAGAATAAATCAAATTTTTTAATTTATAAACGTACAAGTATAAAATATTTACAGAAACTTCACACGACAACTTTCTAATAATTAAATTTCGTTCTCCACTTAACATTTGCAACTAATTAATATTTGGTAGACATTACCACGCATCATATGAACTCTAACACAATACCACGTGCACTTCATCGATTTTCGGATACGAAAAACGGAGGCATCTTGGGAAATAGCGATTTTCGATACGCCAATTAGTGTCAGAAAACTAAACTATTGAGAGTAAATTGAACGCAATCGTATGTATATACAGGTCTGGAAACTTCCATGATGAGAGTAAGGCTGTTAATGGCGAGACAATGTTGGTCAATTTGTTCGCAATAAGTTTGTTTCGATTTACTCGTTAGGACTCGTTGCGCTGAGCAATTTTGTATTTGTAACACGCAACACTATTGTATTATATCCGTAAATCCATGCAAATACATTGACTTGATGAGTGGATCGCAGCGTGCGGCGATCCTGCCAAAGTATCTCGCGAAAGAAACGAGAACATCTGCTTAAAACGATGCTTTCTTTAAACAAGAGCTCTAAATTCTAAACCAACATGTGGACAATGATACAACAAATGCTACAAAATTATAATTATTATATATACAATTATAATACAGACATCATAATCAACATCATTATTTAATAATATATTTACTTAGATGTATAATATTTCAATTCAATATACCATGGTCATGTATTGTGCCAAATTGTAGATCAAGTAAAGGTAAATATACAGCAAGACACAAAATGTATATCAAGCCAGATATAATTTAATAAATAGAATGAATGTATAGAAGTCGAATGTATTCCGAAACGACCGATTTCGCAGCATTACTCAATGTAACCTCAAAGTGTTGCGTCCAAACGAATCTAGGCGCCGTCTCCCCTGCAGTTGACTGAACCACCGCATTTCAAGAGTATTGCCATGTTGAGTATTATTCTGATCGTAAAAATCTCAACAACCCAACTGAAAGAATCTTATAACAATGAAATAAAAAATATAAAAACTTCATTTTTCTTATTTCAGCGAATAATGCATTATCGCCGCTAACCGTTTTGTGCAGCGCCGTCCAAAGTTGTCTAACACAGTTCGCTGTGGAGTGCCGAAGCGTGCAGACGTGTCTCTAGTGCCCAGTGTACTCCGAAAACAACACGTGTCGCCCAACCATCGAAAGTGAACACAGCCAAGTGTTTCCTACCCTTTAGGAAGAAGAAAATCCCACGCACCTAACCCCAACCCGAATACTAGCCTCATAGCTTCACGACTAGTTATTCATTTTGAATTAACTAGCTCTATGATGACCCAGCAATCGCGACCAGGCTCTCCGGAGCAGACTCGCAACTACCCCGCGCTACCTCCCCCGTGGCAGAGGTGTAGCAGAACTCTCCGCACCAACGACGCTAATATTACAAAGAAACGGAAAATAGAAACATCAAAACCATACACGATCGACACCCGAAACGAACAATCAACGATACCAATAAACACCCACAACAGGTTCGCCGTACTGCAATCCACTAACGACGCCATGGAAATCGCAGACCCGCCGCCAAACCAACAATCACAGAGAATCCCCCCTCCCCCACCAATATTTGTGGAAGACGTCATCGACATACAAACAATGATCAAGTCCTTAGAAAGAGATATCTCCAAGGAGGACTACTACTTAAAGATAAATAACAACAAAGTAAGAATTCTGCCGACAACCCCCGACGCATACAGAAAAATCACCAAACTGCTTAAGACATTGAACGCCAACTTTCACACGTACCAACTCAAACAAGAAAGACCTTTCCGAGTGATCCTACGCAACATCCACCACTCAGCAGACATAGACGAACTCAAATACGAACTCTCAAAACTCGGCCACGAAGTCATCAACGTAAGTAATATAAGGCATAGAGTCTCGAAAGACCCGTTATCCCTATTCTTCCTAGACATTAAACAAAAGCCGAACAATAAGGAAATCTACAACATCAGTCGCCTAATGAACGCGATAGTAAAGATCGAACCACCGCTCGTGAAAAAAGAAATAGTGCAATGCAAAAGGTGCCAAAGGTACGGTCATACGAAAAAATACTGCAACCATACTTTCCGCTGCGTTAAATGCGCAGGCACTCACTCCACTGACCAGTGCGCCAAATCACCGGAAACCCCAGCGAAATGCATCCACTGCCAAGGGGACCATCCTGCCAACTACAAACGCTGCTCAGCCTATAAAACTCTCAACACAAACAGGTACCCTAAACTCAGAGCAAACGAGGTAATCAACAAAACACCCAGCCCGCCGAAATTCACGACTACCCCAATCCCCTTAACCAACCAAACACCCAGTCCTACCAAATACATCACCACCTCAACCTCCTATGCCCAAGCAGTACAAGGCATCCAAAATAACCCGAATAGCCAAAGGGATCTTTCTCAAAATAGTGTCCCCAATTCACCCAACACAGACAACGTCTCTAGGCTTGAAAAGCTAATAGAGAAAGTATCGGAGCAAATAAATAATTTGCTATCGCTACTAACACTCATCATGGATAAATTAATACGCCCCGACGCAAAATAAAGCCAAGACGCATAGCTCTTTGGAATGCCAACGGTCTAGCGCAACACAAATTTGAACTAGAACTCTTCCTAAAAGACCACCAAATCGACGTAATGCTCGTATCGGAAACCCACTTCACCGACAAAAACTATTTGAAAATAAATGGTTACAAATTCTACCATACTCAACCCCTCAGAGGAAAGGGCCACGGCGGCACCGGAATCATAATCAAAATAAGTATTAAGCACTACGAACTTCCATCATTCCAGAAAGACTACCTCCAAGCAAGAAACGTAGCAATAGAAGACTGTCATGGTACAATCACCACTTCAGCAGTATACTGCCCCCCCCCTCAGACACTCCATCGCCAAAGAAGACTTTGATAACTTCCTGAACACCCTGGGCAATAGATTCATAGCTGGAGGAGACTATAACGCCAAGCACAGCCAATGGGGCAGCAGACTGGTTACAGCAAGAGGCAAAAACCTCTTAAACAGCATAATAAACAACAACCTCAACTACCTCACCACATACTGGCCCACTGACACTAACAAAATACCCGACCTTCTCGACTTCTTCGTAACTAAAAATATCTCATCAAGACACGTCCAAATCAACTCCTCGGCTGATCTCTCCTCTGATCATTCCCCCGTGATAGCAACAGTCAGTTCAACAATTATCGAGAATACACCTAATGGCGCCATTCACAACCAACACACCAACTGGCAGCTCTTTAGAGAAGTCTTTACACACTCAACTTCAGCCTTAACTTCACTAAAAACTAAGGAAGAAATAGAAGCAGCCACGGAATACATAAACACGAGCATAATAAACGCCATCCGCCTCTCCACACCGACAAAGACGTCTATCAGCAAACAAGAATATTCCCAATACATACTAAAAAAAAAAGCAGAAAAACGTAGATGAAGAAGAGTATGGCAGCCCCATAGAACACCGGATGACAAACGCAAACTAAACAACGCAACTAGAAAGCTATCCAAAACCATAAAAAATTACAGAAACGACTGTTTCCAAAAATACCTCGACAGCTTATCCCCCACAACCGACTCCAACTACTCACTATGGAAGGCCTCCAGGAAACTCACACGCCCCCCACAAATAATCCCACCAATCCGCCGTCTGCAAGGTGGATGGGCGTGAAGCCCTATAGAAAAAGCCGACTTGTTTGCTAAATGGTTGTCTAAAGTATTCAAACCCTATTCCCCCAAAGCTGCCGCGGACGTTACTGAATACTTGCAAACCCCCTTCCAAATGTCCCCTCCTATTGAACCCTTCACTTCTGCAGAAACTATAGAAACAATCAGTCGCCTAAATCCCAAGAAAGCAGCAGGGCACGACCTAATAGGCAATAAAGCAATCGAGGGACTTCCCATAAAAGGGATCGCACTCATCACATCGATTTTTAATGCCACCCATCGCCTTGAACACTATCCGAAGGCTTGGAAAATCTCATTGGTTACCCTCATCCCTTAACCCGGTAAACCGATATACGAAACCAGCTCCTATCGCCCAATCAGTCTTTTACCTACCCTGTCTAAACTATTCGAGAAGATGCTCACGAATCGACTCCTTCCACTCCTAGAGAACTTAAAAACACTCCCAGATCATAAATTCGGCTCCCGAAAACAACATTCAACAGTAGAGCAAATCCATCGCATAACCCATACGATCAACAAACACTCGAAAAGAAAAAATATTGCTCAGCGGTTTTCCTAGACATCCAACAGGTATTCGACAAAGTATGGCATGAAGGGCTACTATACAAGCTTAAAAAGATCCTACCTCACCCCTACTACTCCATCCTAAAATCCTACCTAACCATTAGACAATTCGTGGTTAAATGCCTAGACGCCACTTCCGCAACATTTCCAATAGAATCCGGCATACCCGAAGGTAGTGTCCTCGGACCCCTACTGTACTCCATCTACACTGCCGACTTAGCTATATCAAATGAGATAACAATAGCGACATTTGCAGACGACACAGCGCTATTAGCTACCCACGCAGACCAGGTAATAGCCTCATTCACTCTTCAGCGAAGTCTCGACTCCATGGAAAAGTGGTTTCATAAATGGGGCTTCAAAATTAACGAAAAGAAATCCTCACACGTAACCTTCATTCTCCGAAAACAAACCTGCCCCCAGGTCACCATCAACAATGCAACAGTTCCTAGCAGGGACTCAGTCCGATACCTGGGCATGACCCTGGACAGGAGACTAACGTGGAAGAAACACATCATAGACAAAACAAAGCAATTCAAGGACAAACTCAAGAAACTGTATTGGCTCACTGGCCGACGCTCCAACCTAAGCACACAGAACAAAATTAGCTTCTACAAGACCGTAATAAAACCTGTGTGGACCTACGGAATCCAACTATGGGGAACACCAAGTAACTCCAACATTGAAATACTTCAACGCTTCCAATCGAAAACGCTAAGATCCTTAATAGATGCACCTTGGTATGTTACCAACGAAACAATACATCGCGACCTCAAGATACCTACAGTCAAAGAGGAAATAGCAAAATATAGCCGAAACCCCCTAATCACTGGACTACTTGATACGACGGACCAGATTCGCAGGCTGAAGAGGCACTACCCGCTAGATCTAAACACTAGATTCAATTAGTTATCCAAATTAAGCATATGCACTCACTTATAATACTTATAAATTATACTTATCTATAATAAGCAT
Source organism: Bombus vosnesenskii (assembly GCF_011952255.1). Classification (NCBI taxonomy): domain Eukaryota; kingdom Metazoa; phylum Arthropoda; class Insecta; order Hymenoptera; family Apidae; genus Bombus; species Bombus vosnesenskii. Next base: position 63,289 of record NW_022882992.1, read on the forward strand.
TAACTTATTATAATAAACAGCCATGTCACTGCGCCACGCCAGAAAAATTACTGAAAATTCTCAACGCGAGAATTGATACAAATTTCAACAAATGAATAAAAAAAAAAAATTGTCTAACGGGAAAAAGACGTCGTCCTTACCATCGTCTTAACGAATGGGTCTCTTTACCACTTGCGATTAGTCGCGCCACTACAAAATCCATTGTGGAATATGACAATTTCGATTCGTGCCGTTACGACTACAAAGTCAAGCGTAACGGCAAAATCAAGACGCGACTCACCATGATAGATCAGTCTCGTACAAAAATAAAGTATATGAAATACATTTTCTACCATGTTTGGTCCTTAATATTTAACTGAAATTCAAAATTTAATTACTTTATTTATGTTCCTCAATTTTTTCAAACATTTCTTTGTTCAATGACATCAGTACCTACGTATTATTGAATGTTGTATTGTTGTGATTGAAAAAAAAGGGATATATAAGGTAGAGAATTACAAATGAAAGAAAATCGTTATAATAAGTTGATACTACACTAGAAGTAAGGATTAGTAAATTTTTATTATATCATTTAGCATTAAAGAGAAAATTCAATTTGTATGTATAACATCGAGGCGATGGATACTTATCTTATCGCGAGGTGTTAATAAAAAAATTCATGATCATCCAAATCAACACAAATATGATGTACTAATCGTAAGGTATTTTTTATTTTACTAATGCTGGTACTTTTTTTCACACTTGAAGGTAAGGCGGGTAACTCGTAACTTATTCTACATTCATAAGTACACATTCCGGGGCTTTGGTCGATTTATAGTAATTGTTATTAATAAATATATTGCGGATATAGTGTCAAACGGATCATCATCAGATGCACATTGGAAGAGTTCCACAGAAATCAAATATCTGTGTCTGAACGTTTTCACTTGGACACAGTATTTATTTTTTTTTTTATTTATTTATTTCAGTTTTACAATTTGTCCAGTAGGACATTTCGTAAAATATTATAGCTTAGTGGTATAATAATAAAACATATGGGTAGATACCCCCAGCGGGGTACCATCATCGTGTTTGTTAGGTTATGTCCTTTGTGAGATCTGTTGGGTGTTTCCTTTTTAATCTTCTTTTTATGCTTGGTGTGTCGACCGTTTCCGCTGCCAGACTACTTCCGACACTTAGGTGACAAGTATATTGCAGCGGGAGACTATAACTCAAAGCACACACTATGGGGATCAAGAATCACCACACCTCGAGGCAGAACCTTGGAAAAATACATTAGAAATAATAACCTCAATATATTATCCATAGGAAGACCGACATACTGGCCGACAGACCTGAGCAAAATACCTGACCTGCTAGACTTTGCAGTTACAAAGGGACTAAACGCAAATAAACTAAACATAGCACCCAGCCTCGAGCTTACCTCCGACCATACGCCCATAATAATTACATACAGAAACAAACCAATACTTTACAGCAGCACAGAGAAGCTATGCAACAAAACCACCAAATGGCAAATATTCAAAGAAATAATAGAGAGTAAAATCAGCTGCAACATCCCACTGAAAACACCTGAACACATCGATCAAGCAGTAACAACACTCACAGAAACTATCCAAAAAGTAGCAAGGGCAACCACTATACCCGAAACAACCAACAGACAAACAAAAACAGTTCCACTAGACACCCTCGAAAAAATTAGAGAAAAAAGAAAAGCGAAAGCAAAATGGCAGAAACACAGAACAAAACAAAACAAAAAACACCTAAACAAACTCACAAAAGAAATAAAAAACAAAATAAAAGAGCACAGCAACAACGAGTTCACAAAGTTCATCGAGTCACTATCTGCTCACGAGAACTACAAATACTCCCTATAGAAAGCCACAAAAAAAATAAAGAAGACAACAAAAATGGAACCAGCAATCAGAAGAGCAGACAACACATGGGCAAGAAGCAACGAAGAGCAAGCTGAAGAATTTTCCAACCACCTATCCAACACATTCACCCCACATAACATCAACAACAGCAACCACAATAGTCATACGGACGAAGATGCGCTAACTACTAGTACACCAACTGACAATCACTACATCATACCCAAAGCAACAGCACAAGAAATCAGAAACATAATTGAGAAAACAAAAAACAATAAAGCACCAGGAATCGACCTAATTAACGGCAAAATCTTGAAAAACCTCCGCCAAAAGCGATAAGACAAATCACAATAATGATAAACGAAATACTAAGAATACAATACTTTCCAAAAGCTTGGAAACTGGCACAAATCATAATGATACCCAAACCAGGCAAGGACCCACACGAAACCAAGTCCTACCGACCAATCTCACTACTTCCGGTGTTCTCTAAGATACTAGAGAAAATAATCTACGACCGGATAAAAACAATAATAGAGATCACCAGATCACCAATTCGGACTCAGAAACAAACACTCCACAATAGAACAAACGCACAGACTCGTCAATGAAATCTTACAGGCGCTGGAAACAAAACAATACTGCATGGCACTCTTTGTGGACATCGAAAAAGCATTCGATAAAATAAACCACACTAGCCTATTTCAATCAATCAGGGAACAGTTCGCGGTGCAGATATACCAATTAATCAAATCATACTTAAGCAGCAGAACCTTCATAGTAAAAATCAAAGACACATACCCTGAAGCTAAAGAAATCAAGGCAGGAGTTCCGCAAGGAAGCGTCTTAGGGCCAATTTTATACACACTATACACGGCCAACATACCAACAACTAACAATAGCAAAATACTGACATTCGCGGATGACACAGCTGTACTAGTCAGGCACACTAACCCTGCAACAGCAGTTACATTACTATAAGAACATATCACAAAAATAGAAAAGTGGCTTCAAGCAAAACAAATCAAAACAAACCCCGAAAAATGCAAACACATTACATTCACACTGCGAAAACAGAAACCACCAAACATTGTACTAAACGGCACACACATAATACAAACAAGGCAAGTCAAATACCTAGGACTTCACTTAGATTCACGACTCACATGGAAACAGCATATTAAAGCAACAATAGACAAAATACAGATGGCAAGGAGACAAATGTACTGGCTAACAAGTCGAAAATCCGAACTAAGCATAGAAAACAAACTAAAAATATATAAAATGGACATAAAACCAATCTGGACATACGGAATAGCACTATGGGGAACAGCAGCAATGAGCCATATAACCAAAATAGTGGCAACGCAATCGAAAATACTCAGAACAATAGTAAACGCGCCATGGTACGTTAGGAACGAGGACATTCGGAAAGACCTGGGAATACCAACGGTCAAGGAGGAGATGAACAAAAGTGCAAGGAGACACGGAGAAAGAATAGCAACGCACCCAAACCGGCTGGCAGCTGAAACGGTCGACACATCAAGCATAAAAAGAAGATTAAAAAGGAAACACCCAATAGATCTTACAAAGGACATAACCTAACAAACACGATGATGGTACCCCGCTGGGGGTAGCCACCCACATGTTATATTAGTATACCGCTATAATAGTTTACCAAATGTCCTACTGGACAAATTGTAAAATTTAAAAAAAAAATTAATGTTCATTGCAAACGACGACGGGACGAGTACGTAACGTTATTCCTCTTAGCGTACCGTTCCGCGCGATACGATCTACATATACGTCATCAAAAATAGTTTTATTTGATAGTTTATTTTATCCGAATTTTCTCTGCTAAGATGAAGATATACGATAGCCACGTCCATGCACTGCAATTCGAGCTCGGCGAGGAAATGTGGTTATTTCCACTACGAAGGATAGAAGAAAAGTGTCTAAATTTACAAACCGATTGGGAAAGAATTGTGGTAGATTAAATGAACAACGTTATCTACGTGGCCCGTATTTAAAAGCAATCAAGTATTGCGCAGATGGGCTATCGTGCGAAGATATAGCGAACATTTGCCATACGCGTTTTACAGGCGATATGCAAAGTTAGATTTATTGCGAATGCGAATGAACTTCTTGAGCTTCACGAAGGAACACACACCAGTGATCACCTTTGGACCATGTTAAGCCCTTCTAAAAATTTGATGACGACATTTGATCTTTTTAGTATTTATAGAATTTTGAATATGCTATTATCTCGTAGTGTTATGTCGCGATGAGATGGTTCGTGCGACGTCCTTCATTGCCTGGCAGCCTACAACCCACGTACCGTCATTCCGACCCTCAATAAATCTAAGGACCCACAATAAACTTTAACTTTCTAACTTAATTGTTTTAATACATGTTTCTTAAGTTAATCTGTTTGTCCTGAAGGATTTTCTAATCCTAGAAGTGTTTTCAGTTTATGGCTGGTTATTAGAAAAGTCCTTAGGTTTATTAAGCGCTCTTAAAAATTACGGAGAAAACGGGTAGTTACCTAACGGAGAAAGTGGATATTTCTCTAACGGAAAAGCAGATTTTTCCCATGAACAAGGTCACCCACGAGTCTCGTCGGTATGAGGCTTCCTCCTCCAATCTTCATTTATTAATGTTGGCTATAACCAGTGGGCATCGCGGATCGTTACCCTCACTTTTCTAACGAAAAGTGTGAACAACGAAACCGCGTTCTTAGTTCAAAAGGCATACCCACACCGAACTTTTCTTCGTAATAACACGAGAACGGACGTTACTTCTTCTACGATATCAGGAGGGTCAAACTTAACTTCTACTTCGTCTATACCAGGAGAGTCAACTACTTCTTCTACTACATTACTACATTCAACTGTGAGAGACTTGTTCTACTACGACAGAACATTCAGTGTATCCCTATCAGGTCTTCACCCGCTAAACATTCGTCTACGACATTTATATCATACGAAACGGCGTAACTCTGTAGTGTATTAAGTTGTTGGAAATACAAATATTACAACCTGTTAACCGCAGTATTATACTAACTCAATCACCCCTATTATCCTAACATAAATAAAGGGATCGATCTGTTCGTGGCGTCGATTATTCTAATCGTAACGGGAATTTATGACTCCCGTTGACGTGCTTCCTCGCGATCGTGTCTCCCCGCGACTGGTCGAATAAACTGAATGCAAGAAAGAAGACAGAGAAAAAGAAGCCCATTTGTGTATATGTATTTATTTCTACATTATATAATTATGTAAATATAAATTTAATTTCAGTTCAAGTTTTGCACAGATTATTCACGTATCAACCAGTAGGTACTCGCTCTGATAAATATTCGTTGATATACAGAGTTGGATATATAAAGCGGAACAATTAATATAACTAGAACTAAATATTTTCGTTATTAATGGTTATATGAAAAAACTGCGGAAGACAGAGTTATGCTATTTGGAAGAGTACACGCAGTGGTAGATAATATTATTTCTGAAAGTCATTTTTTAAATAAGATTTTAAGATCATTATCAGTTCTTTGTGGGCAATATATTTGGTTAATACATTAATCGATCTATCTCAATATTCACTATAAACATTTAATTTAACAATTACTTTAATTCTATTTTGTCAAATTGAAAGTATAAAATTCAAAGAGAACGTAAATATAAATATACCGTTTCGCGTCTTTCCTTGTCTTCCATATAGAGTAGAACCTTGATTCTCGAAACTAATAATAATAAATGTGTTTGAATAATAGAACAACAGTTTTTTCTGTACTGTGTGGCACAAAAAAACAATTAAACGCTACATAAAATCGTACGTGTCCCACATTTTCCCTACCGCTAAATAATATTATATTTCTTAATATATTTTTTAATATATATGTCTTAATACAAATAATTCCTCCGAATTACTTCCACTTTGTACTTCAAACTATGTGAGCTCTTTTTTTTAGAACCACGAATGAGAAGGCTCATCTTCCTTGTCGACAGTACCTATGTTCACTTGATTCAGAGGATTGTATTCAAAATCTTGAAGAACTTCGTCGGTACATATCGTCATGACTGTATCATCTGTGTCATCTATTTGAAACCAGCTTACCACGCCCTTTCTGTTGCACCCTTCGCAACCTGGTAATCTATGCAGCAATGCAACTGTTTCATCTACGTCCTTTTTTATTGTTTCTAAGTCTTCCGCACTCCGTTCGCTTTTATTCTTCAAAAGTATGTCCCACGCGTTTTTGAGTATTACTTCGTTGACACTTGACCAAGCATCATGTACGATGCGGCAACAATCCCGCAATGTTAATTGCTTATGGTTGTCTATCACCTCTTGCTCCGTATTGCAGATAGGTAATGGCATTAATGTTTCCAGCAATTCTTTTCGGTACTTTCGCTTGAAACATGCGATTATTCCACGATCCATTGGTTGTATGAGCGGAGCAGCCTTAAATGGAAAACTCATGACTCTAACGAATTCATCTTTTTGATTTAGTTCCTTGAGATCGTGACGTGAGCCAACATGATCTAGTAACAACAAAGTTTTCTCCCTGCGCCCGTTTTTCAGCTGTCTTTCTTTAACTGATTTTAAGAAACATTTTTCGAACCATTGACTGAAGATGTTACTGTCCATCCAAGCATTGGTATTATCTGTGTAGATAGTTGAGAAGAGATTTGCATTCAAATTGTGGGAACTTTGAGGTTTCACAAATGTGTGGATTAGTACCGGCAACTTATGACATCCGGTAGCATTTGCACAAAAAAGTGTAGTAATGTGATCTTGGCACATTTTTGGGATTCCTGTCGACTTTCCATTGCGAAAGATCAAAGCTTCTTTTGGTACTGCTCTCCACATTAGTTCTCTGTAGTCGGCATTATAAACGTTCTCCAATGTAAACCCCTCGTCTTGCAGAAGTTTCTTAAAACGAGCTTTGAAGTTATTCGCTGCATCTTTATTTGAGGTTCGAATATCTTCCCTGATACCCCTTTTACGGATACGGTGACGTACTCTAAACCGTAGCAACCAACCGCTACTGGCTTTAAAATTAGGATCTCCATTTAATTCTTTATTTAGCTCCAGAGCTTTTTTGCGTATCAGTGGTCCTGTTATTCGTACACGTTTCGCTTTACATCGTATGTACCACAGGTAAAGAACTCTTTCTAAATCCATATGGCGTGACTTAATTAAATGATTTGGGGACCACCTACGAACCATTGTGTTGACCTCTAAATAATCTTTTATCCTTCCTTCGTTTGCCATTATATCATCCACGGTGGATCGTCCAATACCGTACGCTTTTGCTATGATTTCGAAAGTCACACCTCTATCTATCATCTGAAGGATTCCGTATCTTTCGTTAGTTGTCAACTGTACTCGATTTCGTCTGGGCGCCATTATTGTTTGAAACGTTTCGAATGTAAATACCGTACTGAAATGTTGTAACGAGATTTTATTTCGACAGTTATCGTCGTCGTCAGTTTTAATTGGGGGAAATAAATACTATATGATTATACACGTAGATAGGTGTATACGTATATGAGATACACTATAGGAAATTATACAACATTCTGATGACAAACCGTTCGGATGATGTGTGTACGCAATGTATAATCGAGATTATACTGTATATCAAAATAACAAATAATATTCGGCCAAGAGTTGACAGAAGAGTTGACGAAAATGGGAATTTATTATGAGATTATTATGAGGCTAATAAGAACAATTTTATTTGCAAATAGTTAATAGATTAATGGTTTTCTGTAAATTTAAATTTATACTTTATGCCCATCTTATAAACGGTAAACTTTTTAAGAAGACCAGCAACTCATTGATTCTACGAATATTCCAAACATTCTTTTCATGGATTTATTTTTCGAATAATTTTACGTAATTTTGTAAAAAGAAAAAATAATAAATTTAACTACGAAGATAAACGAGTTAAAAATGAATTGTAATTTTGGGCAGCGGTGAATTATGGAACTTCATGTATCATTATACTTTATTGTTAATATCGAGTAATTTGAAAACAGTGTCTTTTTTCGTAAAAAATTCAACGTAGATTTCATTTTCTATGAAATTTGAATTTTTAGTATGTACAACTTGCTTTTTTTCGACAGAAAGTAAGCAATACCAAAGTTGCCATCATTAAATATAGATATCTTGAAAATAAAAATTTATGTCAATCCCGATGTTATTCTCTATTTCATTTAAGGGCATTACTTAGTAGAATCTTATTTAGAAAACTCAATTCAGTACCGTTATGTGCTATCGATCAGTTCTCGATGATCACTAGATTTAGGACAATATGAACCCCCATCGACATGCATTGATGACTACGAAAACATGAATGACGCATGTGTGATTACCCGATTCCAGTACATTAATTAAATTATATACACCACCATAATTATATACATTACTATATGCACAAGTATTCGGGCACTTGCTGTAATCCAAACAAAACGTTGATATTTTTCTTATATTTTCAATATTACGCTAGAAATATGTTTCTCTAGTGTTAACTCCTTAATGCTCGTCGTAATTATTATTAAATTATTTGTTTATTTATTATTGTTTTATTTATTGTTTTTATTCATTTTATTAATTTATTTATATATTTTATAATTTATTTTATTTATTTATTTATTTTTATAATTGTTATTGTTTATTTATTGTTATTAAATTGTTAAAAATTATTCCAAATTGAACCTGAAATAAGGAATATACTTGAGCCAAGCAAGTCCCATGTTTATTATTAATAAATAGCTGACACTTTATAAAATCTATATAAACTTATGGAATGTGTTTGAATAAGCGCATATTTCAATCATTCTAAGGTATCAGCTTTGAACAGATATGTATGCTTACAGTCTCTAAACATGGCTTTTTTCATGGAAATAATTTTCATTCACATTCAATTATGTGTTTCTTTTTATTTACACTAATGAATATCAACTATTGTAGCGTATATTCGCGCTACGAACAACTTTGATAATTTCCAGCTTTGAAACCAGATTCGTGCAAGCAGTAAGAATTAGATCTTATTCCACCTGAAAAATTTACATTGACGGAGGAATTTTTCTTTCCGAACAGTTTCAAGTCGTCGAAATTCATTGTGTGATTTTCTATCCGTTTGAAATTCATAGAGTCCTAAATCAAATTTATAATTCTATTAAAACAATTTTGAACATGTTATACTTTTGCCCATGTAATCAACATATGTTGAGGTATTGTGTAGGTTTTTCTTCTCTTTTTACATTGTTATGCGACAGCTAATTTTTCATATTCGGTATATCGTACATATCTGCGCGGATAATAAATCTACAAAAATTTAATGTTTTTTAAAAGATTTTTTATTATGAATCTTCTTCAAACGATATGTCTGTAAATACATCCGTTGTTCGGATAAATATTGTCTGCAAACTTTTTAATATCTAAATTAAGCATTTTAATATACAGGTTGAGTCAACTAATTTGACCACATCAAATAACTTGAAAATTACTGTAGAAAGCACTGTTTTGGGTGAAAATCAGATAGGACTCATCTCTATGTATTATAGTTTCGTCTTATTCTTTAACACGACAAGTAATTCATATGTCATAAATAGATGGCACCTATTTATGTAAATTTATATTTGTGGGATTATGATTGAAAAGATGGAAGCTTGGTACAAAAAATGTTTGATTACGTATCAAGTATTATAGAAAGGAGTATACTTTGGATACTTTATATATTCTTTCCTATTATGCGCATCGTGCATAATTTTGCATTTGTAATTTTTTTTTATAAATGCATAAAAATCTGTAGTCTATATACAAACTCCCGTGGAGCTGCGGGCGCTGGCGCTCAAAAAGACATACACCCGCCGGAGAGAATGGCATCCGGGAGAAGACCCTACTGAGCAGGCGGCTCCAAACGACACAGGAGCCGCCGAGGAGAACACATGGAACCTGTGGCGATCCCAACTGATCAACGGGAGAAGCGAACACCGAGGCGCGGAAGCAGTCCTACCAAAGTGGGAGGCGTGGAGGAGCCGCCACGGCCTCCCACTCATATTCAGGATGACACAAGTGCTCACCGGACACGGCGTGTTCGGCGAGTTCCTGAAGAGAATAAGGCGAGAGACGACAGACATCTGCCACCACTGCGGAGAGGGCAGGGACACAGCACAGCACACCCTGGAGCTCTGTCCGGCGTGGGAGCTGCCCCGCTACACCCTGCGGCACGCCATAGGAGAAACGCTGACCCCCTCAGCGATTGTAAAAGCGATGTTGAGAGGGTCACAGGAATACGAGGCCGTCCGCCTCTTCTGCGAGCGAATTATGCTCGCGAAGGAGCGAGCGGAAAGGGAGAGAAAGAAAAACTCTCACCCCTGCAGGATAAGACGATGGAGAAGGATGGCAGTCAGACGACCCAGAGCCGCCCCGCCACCACCCCAACGGACTACGACCAGAAGAAGTGACAGCGCTAGGGGCAACGACCTCCCCCTAACGCCTACTCAATAGCCGGCTCGAACAAGAGAACGCGAGAAGGGGGTGCAACTGAAGTTAATTCATAAGAGGTTCCTGGAGCACCCTCTGTCACACGCATAAGATGGTCATCGTGGAGTTTTAGTCGGTAGGAGTCCGACACTACTCTGCTGTTACACGATTATTGCAGCAGCGGAGTGTCCATGAGGATTTCTCCACGTACAAAAAAAAGAAAAAAAAAGTCTATATACAAACTACGATGGTAATAACAGCATCGTTGTTTACCGAAAAAAAAGCACAAGGAACGAGACCCCCATTTGCTGCAATTTAGCCAAAATGCCATCTTCCGATTACATAGTTTTTGTGTATTTGTCATGGTAAACAATGACAGCTGAAAATTAGAAATTGTTCACTTATTCTCATTATTGCAAAAGCTGTTGGAGGTGACTACCGTTTCTTTGTCAGCATAATTGAGTTCTCTATGTTGCACCTTTATAGTCATTTGCTAATGCTTTCTACATTTCGGGGTGATGGAACTTAAGAATTTTGTTACTGAAAAGATTTATAAATTAGAAGTATTACCTTATGGGATACGGTACATTTAATATTCATAGTATTGTAGGATATTTTTATGTATTTAGAATGGATTAAACAGGAAACGATGGTTATTTAACGTGAACTAAATACAATAATGTACTGTAACTAAGACAACTAAGTAGTTAATTTACAACTCTCGTCATCACGGTTTCAACGCTCTCTTTCACGCGGACCATACTCCTCGACGCAGACAACACTCTGATTTCTCAACTCACAACATCAGCAACACTAAAGATCTCTCTGGGAACACTCAAGCTCTAGATCGAAACGCTAAAGCCCGACAACGCCGGCAACTTTAAAAGAATCCTCTAGCAACACTAAAGCCTGTCAATTCACTAACAGCTACCTTTTATACCCTGGCTCCGGTATCCTGGCCTGCACATGTCCCATGGTCAAGTAGATCCTCTTAATTACCCAGGGGTTTTCCCGATATTGTACTATATACCTGCCATGCACATGTTCCATGATCAAATAGATCTTTTTAATTACTCAGGGTTTTCATAGTATATACTAGTCTATAATACTACAGTATGTATGTATGTATAAATGATTCACATGGTGAAGTGCAGGTTTAGGCAAATGTTTAAATGGATTTCCTGATGATAAGGAGTAATATGGTTGCTTTTTATTGGTGTACATTATCACATACTTCATCAAGTTAATAGACAGTTAAACTTAATATACAATCAAAAATATCTTCGCTCTTTAACGGTAGAACCAAGCTTCCTTACATTATGAGTCGCCACTTTTCCAAGATTCCACAGTTGTATAGTTTTCCATACATAAAGCGAGGATACCTTCTTTGTTACCATGAAATCTTGTAACGATTATTAATGAATTTTTATCAGTAGTGTTTCTCAAATCATTATCATGAATAACAGTCTGGCATTCTTTCCATGAATCACTTTCAAATTTGTCAAACCTCTTTTAAGCTTTTGAACTATTTTTATGCAGTACATTCACTTGGGTGCGGATGATGGTTTTAACTGGCTGTATTAGATCTCGAGATACTCGTCCACTGTTATGGAGAGGTTAAACTACAAACAGGAAAAATTTATCGAAACAAAAGGCAGGCGAAAGAAATGTCGAAACGACAGAATGGAATGCTTTCAAAACTTATTACACTCTTCTTAGGCGCGGCGCTATTTTGAAATTACAACCTGTTGTATTCTCGATGTTCTAATTCATTAATATAACCGTAAGGGTAGCATTAACTAGCGTATCAATACGACTGATAAATAAAATTCAACGTTTCGGCTTACCTGCTTTGTGCAGGAGTACTATCACGGTAAGGATTAAAGTTTTCTTGGAATAAATAAATATTTCTGATATCTTCTTAAGTAGTTTATTGGATTTATTTAGTCAAGAATTTATTAGCAAGATTCTGATATTGATTGTTTATGTGAGTTATAAAATAAGGATAATAATTAATATTTTAAATACTGGCGATGGAGTTTTAGGTTGACGGCGAAAAATAGATTTCTGTTTGATTGATCCTGATTCTTTCCAAACTTTCTCTTCTACACTTTTAATTTCGGCAACTAATGGAGGTTTAAACCAACGTTATGCACGTTTCTTATTGATATAGATTTTGTTTCTATAATTCCTTCTTGCTTTTGGCATCTAACATGTATACAAGTTATCTATAATAATGTTCTCTATGGAAACCAGTGTGACTTCGCAAGTCTTGCCCAAAAATGAGCAGATATTTCTGCAAAAGCCGGCGAAAGAAAAGCCTCCATAACAGAACTCCGATATGTGAAGGACCTGATGAGGAGTTTAGAAATTTTAACACTCAACATGGAGACAATAATGAGGAGAATCACGGTCTCGAGCAAAAGAGATCTCATGTTGGAGAAGTTAAGCAACAAAAGCATACTAGAGATCAAAAGAGTAAGGGAGTAGATTGATTCCAACGCGGAAGCGAACAGTGGACGTCGCGACAGAAAATCATCGGTCGCTGCGCAGATGACCTCAAGGGACCAGAGAGAGACTAGGCACCGTGGAGTATCGGTGGTCAGCCAAACGGAGATGAGTATTGACGAAGCGCAAGGGGATATCCCCTTTGGAGGAGAGACATTGAATCATACGAAAAAATTTAGGAGACAGGAGAAAGTCACTTCTACGGAAGTTGTGAGAGACAGCGAACCCCAGTGGACGCCTGTCGAGAGACGCAAAAGACTTCGTAGCCGTATCGAGAGCACGACGGGCATGGAGGGGTATGACGGTAGGACCGGTATAAAGGTGAGCAAAGGAAAAACATAAAGGGGAAGAAGCGAGGCGATCCTAGTGAAAGTTGGGCAAGACCCCAACTGGATCGACCCCTACAGGGAGGTCGTAGAAGCAAAGAGCGCCCTGAAGGAGATGACAGGAGTCAGAAAGACGAAGGCCGGTCATATCCTGATCGAGCTCACGAACAAGGTAGCGGCGGGTGAAGTCGCGGACAATTTGAAAAGAGTCATGCGACAAGGTAAGGAGATTGTCCCCTTGGCGAACAGGGAAGCGCTCGAGATTAACATTAGGTTTACGGGCGTTTTGTATATACATATTTCTACGAGCACCCGTCAAATTGACGGGTAAACGAAAATACACATTTTTCTTTAAAAAATCGATTTATTCAAATTAAGTCTGAAAGGAACAATATTAGGCTTCACGTTTAAATAAATTATTAATAAATAAAAAGTCTTCTTTTTAAATTATCACTAAAAAATAACAATAAAATTAACACTAGGTTTGCGGGCCTCGCCAATTTGACGGATTTCGAATTCCGAAATGAAATATCTCAAGAACCATAGCATTAATTTTAACCATTTTGCATTTTCCGAAATATGGAATAGGTTCATAAGTAACAGACAGATTTGTTATACGCCACATGAAAATATTTCGATAGATGAGCAATTATTTCCAATGAAAGCCCGGTGCCGATTTATACAATATATGCCGAATAAGCCCCATAAATTTCGCATTAAATTTTGGTTAGCAGTTGACGTCCAAACAAAGTATATTTTGAATGGTTTCCCTTGTATGGGGAAAGATGAAACTCGATGCTCAATACCATTGAGCGAGTTTGTAACACTGAAATTAGCCGAACCATATTTACAACGAGGCAGAAATATAACGACAGACAATTTCTTTACAAGCATCCCGCCGGCTAAAAAATTGCTAGCACAAAAAACAACTTTGGTTGGGACCATCCGGTCGAATAATAGAGAACTGGCAAAACCAGCGAAGGAAAAAAAGGACAAGATGACTTTGTTTTCCTCAGAATTATATAAATCAGAAAACTTACTGTATGTAAAACTTACTGTACTTACTGCATGCACACTTACTGTATGTAAAAGTAAACCTAAAGTAAAAGTCCTCCTTCTAAGCACCAAACATACAGATGTATGAATAGAAGATAATTATAAACGTGTTCCAGAAACCATTGCTTTTTACAATAAAACAAAGTTTGGTGTGGACGTCGTTGACCAAATGGCACGCAAATATAGTGTGAAGCAGGAAGTTTCCGATGGCCCCTTCAAGTCTTTTTCAATATTTTGGATTTGGCAACGATAAACGCGTGGATATTATATAAAGAGTGCACCAGATCGAAATTATTCAAAAAGGTATTCATATTTTGTTTAGCTGAGGAATTAGCTGGAGAAAACAAGAAGGACATTTGCCAAAGATCAGACGCTTCATTTCTGTCACCTTCAAAGTCAGAAGTGCGAAAAAGTTGCCAAGTGGGTTATTGCAAAAAAATAGAAGTAATAATTATTGTATATATTGCAAAAAGATCGTATGCGGAAAATGTACAAACAACATTCAGTATATTTGCAAAAAATGTGCTCAATAGATATGATTACCCTGTACCGTTAGTGATAATTTAAAAAAAGACTTTTTATTTATTAATAATTTATTTAAATGTGGAGCCTAATATTGTTCCTTTCAGATTTAATTTGAATAAATCGATTTTTTAGAGAAAAATGCGTATTTTCGTTTACCCGTCAATTTGACGGGTGCCGCAGAGATAGGTATACCACATACAGATTTCAAAGATTAGAAAGCCTAGGAAAAAATAATTTTGTGTATAAATTCTTTAGATGAAATGATTAATTTACGATGCAAAATGGTTAAAATTGGTGCTATGGTTTTTGAGATATTTCATTTTGAAGTTCGAAATCCGTCAAATTGACGGGTCCCGTAAACATAGTGTTAAAAACATCGATTCGATCACTACGAGGGAGGAATTAATGGTGGCTATATCCACAGAATTGGATATAAGGGATGAGCGTTGGATCGAGATCAAGTCCTTGAGAATGACGCCATGGGAAACACAGCAGGCGATTGTAGTGCTAGCTGCGAGTACCGTACCTAGGGGCAGGCCGTCGATCAGGGTAAAGACTGGACTGAAAATAGTGACGGCTAGGGTCTTACTCAACGTAGTGAGGTGCTTCAAATGGCTTATGGTGGGGCATAACATTGCCAGATGTACGGTGGTAAGTCCTGGTAAGAAGCTATGCAGAAGGTGTGGGGATAGGGACCACACAATTAATCAGTGCACCAAAAAGCCGAGGTGCGCTATTTGCGCGAAAGAGAATAGAAGCAACCTGAAACACGTCAAGGCATGCCCGGCCGTGAAAGATAGAATGAGGGGAAACATACATACGCTAAGATAAAAATATTAATTATCAACCTAAATAGGTGCAGACTTGCACAATAGCTAATGTAACAGTATGCCTGCGGAGCCATTGTCGATGTGGTGTTCATTTCAAAACTTTATAGGCAGCAGACATACGGGTACAACGACGACAAAGGCGATTCGTCGTTGTGAGTGACTATCTTCAAAGGCAAACAACCAGACGAGACCACCTTGGTCACTAGGGAAGGAATCGTAGTAGTCACCGTTGACAATGTGTTTTGCATTGGTGGTTATTGCTCCCCCAATTTGAATATGGAACAATTTAACAGCTATTCCAGGAGTTGGAAACATTAATTCAGGCGACCAAGGAGAGTCACCCAGCAATGATGATCGCCAGAGATTTTAACTTAAAGGCCACCGCTTAGGGAGGGCATGTGAATGGCCGCAGGGGAACCAGCCTCCTAAACATATTCACGAAGAACGGAATCGTTGCTATCAGGATGAAGGAGGATCACACATTCTGCAAGAACGGAAGGAAGAGCTTCCTCGGCATCCTCAGTACGAACAAAGGATTGGCTAAGAATTATGCAGGTGGGAAGTTGCCGAAGGTCTGATCGGCATCGGACCACAGATACGTCCTGCATAATTTTAGGATTAAAAAGACGAGGTGTGTTACGCCACGAGGCTTACCACAGGCTGCATTTCCTAATTGTCGCTCGCGGTCCTACAGTGTCGCAGGCAGATCGTCTTATCTGCCCACCGGACCACATACAATGTATCGACGAGAGCATAGTTGTCGCCAAGCAGCGAGCTCTAGAAACGTCGATTTTTGACCGTTACGTTTTTCACGCAAGAAGAGGCATACGTGATCATAGGCGCGAGCGGTAACGTGACCAGAGCATAGTGGGGGTCGTCTTCCAAATGAGACAAAGGAATAATCGAAAGGGATCAGTTCCTTCTGACGAGTCAAACGTGACACATCGAGAAATCTGACGAGCAAAATCAAATAGTCTAACGAATTTATCTAGAGATATCGTAAAGTCGAGTCAACTTTCTGTAACAAGGTGTAACGCCGAGAATTTGAAGTATTTGACGAGGGACGCCAGTATGGATAAATTTGTTTTAACATTCGACGATAACTATGAGAACTTATTTATAGATAATACGGACGACAAGGAGACGCATGGGGATCGTTTACAGACTACTCTGGAAACGACGTGCACCTCTAAACTAAAAAGGTGTACCCGCCGATGGGTAAGAAGAGCTGTAATTACTGGTGGAGCAAGGAAATAGGTTAGTTAAGGAAGCTTAGAGGTCCAGGATTAGGGGTACGAACAACGCGACTCAATTGCGTGAAGTATATAGAACTAATAAGAGGAAGCTGGCGAGGGCGATCGAAACGAACAAAGAAATATGCTAGAAAGATTTTTGTGTGGCGCTGGATATGGACCCTTGGGGGAAGCCGTATAGGGCCGTCATGTCGAGGATGGCCCTGAGAGTTGGAACGGGCGGCCTCCACGTGGACAAGGTCCGATCTATAGTTGACGAGGTCTTCCTGACGAGGCCAATGGAGAGAAGGTAAGGTACGTCGAGAAATCGCAACGGTGGAGAGGAAGGAAGTGACGACTACAGGATCACAGAGAAAGACCTGATTGATGCCTAGAGCTAAATAAATCCGAACAAGGCATTTGGTGTGGACAGTATACCAGGGACGGCGGTCAAGATGTTGATGGAGAAGAGAGCAGAGAAAGTGTTGAGAATGTTGTATGCTGTGATAGACATGGGCAAGATTCCGCCGAAGTGAAAGATAGCGAGGGTGGTACACATACCTAAACCAGGTAGAAATCCCACGTTAATATCGTCTTTCCGACAGATCAGCGTGCTTCCAGCACTTCGTAAAGTCTGGGAGCACACGTTTAAGAACCTGATCGACGAAAACCTGGGGCTGGACCCATTCCACGAAGATCAGTATGAGTTCAGAAGAAGAACGAGTACGGTGGACGCCCTGCGCCGAGTAATGGACCTTGCTGACTGGTCCAAAAGGCAGAATAAGAAATGTGTGTTAGCTGTGGTGGATGTGAAGAACGCGTTCAACGCTCTCAGTTGGGATAAGATCTTGGAAGAATCAGAAACTAGAGGGATGCTAAGGAAATTCTTGACGTTCCTTGAGAACTATTTCGAAGATAGAAAGATTGAAGTAAGGACGACAGGAGAACTATAAGGCGAAATTTGTACGCGGGTGTCGCTCAGGGATCGATACTTGGACCGCTGCTATGGAACCTGGTGTACAACGGTCTACTGAAGGAGTTGAATACGATTCCGAAAATGAATGCCGTTGCTTTTGCTGACGACTTGGCAGTGATTCTCGGCGTTGCCAAGTGGTGTGCCGAGAACTGCAGAAAGTTCGGGACTCATTTGGAAAAAAGTGCGGTAAGGCCGATGTCCTTATTAGAGCATTAAGATCGTTGTCGCTCAATATTAACGGTCCCGTCGGCTATGCGAAGAAACTCTATTATGGAGTCTGGGAGTCGGTGGTGCTTTATGCGGCGCCTGCATGGGCATAGGCGATAGAGAGGAAGAAGGATAGAAATACTCTTAAGGGGGCGCAAAGGGCCGCACTGATCATCTACGGCGTACCGCATAGTGCCATAGTAAGCATTGTGCATGCTTACGGGCACTTTGCCCATTTACTATGCAATCGAGCTCCGGACCGAGAAGTATCGAATTAAAAAAGAATATCTGCAGTCACGATACGATACCCGTTCAAGAGAAGAACCAGCCTCGGTCTTTCATGAAAGGATCAAGGCAGCGAAGGAGCGCATGGAGTATAAATGGAAGGAGGAGTGGCATGACTATCGCAGTGACAACTGGGCGAAGAGACTGGTGGCGGGCGTCTGCGTATTCAGGAGACACAAGCGATACATTGATCACTTTACTATGCAGATCTTGACCGGGCACGGTATTTTTAACGTGTACCGAAGGACGATCAGGAAGGAAGTACACGCACGGTGCTGCGATTGTGATTACAACCTGATCGAGCTGATGATGAAAAAAGAGAGAAACTGGACTAAGTTACGGGCTACATGCAGCAAGATAACGAAGACTAGGCTTGTTCAGGAAAAGGTCGAAGAGTGAAGAAGAAGACAGTAGAGTTAGACTGAATAAGCGAGCGGTACTAATATAAGGCCAACCCTGAAGTCATACCGTAAGGCGGTTCCGGAGTTAGTGCATATACAGTTAAAGGAGCGGGTAGAGGAGGGGTTTTTAGTGGGTATAGCGACACCATCTACCGAATCCCATATAACCTAGTGACATGGGTCACTAGGTATGCGTAGTAGCATTTTCCCCTCCTCGTGGAAAAAAGAGATAGTTCTGTAAACAGTATCAGGAGAGATGCGAAAACCTATAGGCGTCTTTAATTGTTGAAGGCACCGTAACCGGCGCAGTTTTTCAACTGCGTCAGGTCACAGATTAGCACAAACAACTATCGTTTTGATATTTAATATTCTTAACGAAAACCCGATTAAATACACAATGATTCTTGATAATTCTTGATTGTTTACGACAATAGTCAACGAATAGTTTTATTGGAGTACTACATGTGGTACAAGTTCGAAATTATTAAAGAGGAGAAAATTACTATGGCTAAGACTTTAATCTTGCTTATATGTGTTATTGATCGATATAATTGTTCGAAGACTGATTGTATGACCGATTCTCAGCTAATTCTTTACTCAACTAAACCTTTTGTTCAACTGAACTATTAGCTCCTAATAAATTTTAATTCGGCTGTCTCTTAATGAAATTTTAACCCAACTGCCTGTTGACAAAATTTCAACATTCTAACTAACAGACTGGCCGATAACTGAAAAGGCTCTGTCTCTATGTGGCTACCATTATTTATACTAAGACTATCATGGGATAATTGTCGCGTGACGGATTATTCCATGATAGCGCGGAGTATTTGTACGTAATTAATTCTGCGGACGCAGAATTTTCGTTTTGCTGGTGTCCTTCCGAAAGTATTAGGGTTTCTGCTGATATGGCTTTCGCGGAAGTGTTATTGAAGCTTTCCTTTTTACAGTAGCCCTTGCTGCTGGTTTCTTCTTACAGTATCAATTCTGCTGATAATAGGTCCTACTCCGCTGAACACGTGATTACCTTTGTCGATGATGATACTTTACCCTTTTGCGCGTGTCAGATGTTTGTCACAGCTGATGCTGTGTAAGAAGGTCGTAGGCTCTGAATTTTCGTTGTCTGCTTGTTGCTTCCTTGTTTCGATTTCAATATTCCTAGGTCAGACTTTAATAATATAATTATTGTGTGTTTATGCGTATGTTATTTTATTGTAATACTAAAGTATCTGTACGCGTTATATCGTTTATTTCCTTTATGATCTCTGTTTCTAATTCCATTTGCCTAGAGTTGTGACTCGCATTATTCGCGAATTATGACGTATTCCTTCTCTGTCTCTCGTTACGGCCCTGCATACCGAGGGGCCGCTGTGAAAATAAGAAACGCGTGATGATCAAACACCACTTACATAATCTAATTAGTCAGAACCACGTTCAACCAACCATCTTAACAATACAAACTAACAGCAATTACTTCTAGATGTCAGCAGTATAAGCACCACCGCGACACAAAATGACATCACAAAAATGGGAACAGTATTTTCAATCCTTAGGTGACAAATACATCACAGCGAGACACTTCAATACAAAGCACACGCTATGGGACTCAAGAATTGACACACCTCGAGGTTGAACACTAGAAAAATATATTAGAACTAGTAATCTCAAAATATTATCCACTATACACGGCCGACATACCAACAACTACCAACAGCAAAATAGTGACATTTGCGGACGAGACGGCTGTACTAGTCAGGTACACTACTCCAGAAACAACAGTCATATTACTACAAGACTATATTACAAAAATAGAAAAATAACTACAAGATAAACAAATAAAAGCAAACCTCAGTAAATGCAACCATATTACATTTACACTAAGAAAACGGAAACCGCCAAATATCCAATTGAGTGGCACGCACATAACACAAACAAAGGAAGTTAAATATATATGTCGGAGATGAAAGTGCATCGGAACCTTCCTTTTGGAACTTCGGCAAAATCCCTTAACACCGAAATCTAGATTCTATCATAGGTGTAATTAAACAATTGTCGTCATTCGATCCCATTGTATTTGTCCGAGATTTGTGATAATGAGCTTGAGCTCGAGGCAACAGCCAGTCACCGAACGCAGCCGCGATCACGGGATGAACGCTTTGTCTAACAAAGGTATGGAGTAATTCTATAGCTCTCCTTAAAAGAAATATTTGTAGCGGCACGCGACAGTAAACATTCCAACGGTTTCTGTCCCGTGGCTCACCACACGCAGATCCTATTCTTCGAGTATGATGGTTACCACATGCCGACGCGTCTCCACAGTACGTGATCAGCTAGCCCGAGGGCCGTTATAAACACTAAGATCTAGTGACCTAAAGTCCTTCAAACAGACAAACAGTCTTTGTTCCAACTACGGGAAGTTAGAGGAGATCGATTTTTTTTCATCGAATGACGTCTCCTACTAGCAACTTTCCCTCGAGGGCGGCTAGCATCTTTTTCTAACCACCGATATGGAGGTTGACCAATTAGCAGCAACATCAATTTCCTTTACTTTCTGAACGAAGGCTATCCTCGACGAATCCAATGATCTCGTGTCCTAAGACACACCCCATCGTAGTTTTCCTCTGTGGCATCATCGGGACGGAAAGTCATTCTTTCTTGCGGTCCCATCGACGAAAAGAGTAACGCCTTACGATCAGTGAATATTACGCGTTTTATTAACATAGAGTCCGACTTAGATTTTGTGAGCACGTACATCTATCATCCCGTTGACTGCGGATTCGTTATTAAACCTAGGATCATTGTCATTAGCTTCTCGAGTATCTAAGTACCACAGTTATTTGTCAAGTTCTCTAATAATCGTATTTGCACTAGTCAATGTCTTCTCTATTGCATAACGACAATGTGTAATCCAAATGAAGATTCGTTTCACGCCCCTAACCCTAATTCTAATGTAAACCCGACATATAGGACTCCACTTAGACACACGATTTACATGGAAATAACGTACGAAATCAATTATGGACACAATACGGATAAAAAGAAGACAGATGCACTGGCTAACTAGTCGAAACTCTAAACTCGCCATAAAAAATAAACTAAAAATCTACGAAACGATAATTTAACCAATTTAGACATACGGAATACCACTACTGGGGACAGCAGCAATGAGCCACATAAATAAAGTCGCTACAATCGATTATACTAAAAACAATAATCAACGCACCATGGTACGTCAGAAACGATAATATACGCAAAGACTTAAAGATATCAACGGTCAAAGAAGAAATCGGCAGGTACGAAGAAAAATACAAGGAAAGAAAGGCAACACATCCAAACCAGCTGCTTGCTGAAGCGAGCAAAGCTCTCATAGAAAGAAGACTAAAAAGAAAACATCCCACTGACCTGACTAAAGAAATAAAATAGACAAACTCGAAGAAGATATCCCGTTGGGAGTATCGAGCTATATGTTGATTAGCAATAAAGCTAGAAAAATTTACCGAATATCCAGCTGGACATATGGTAAAGCACAAATTGAATAAAAAAAGAAAAAGAATCAAATATGTTACGGCACGTGTGGAACGAGAGACGTGACATTCAGCAATTCGTAAATCTTCGAAAATACTGGTATTAATAATTATTAGTTAAGTCATCTACATCGACGAGGTCGCCATCCTCGATACTTACATTTTGTTAATTACTTACAATTACAACTTCCTTTTCGTTTTATATGACAAATTATAAAGAATGCAAGAAAGAAGAAAGGAAGAAATAGCCAGTTTGTGTATGTGTATGTGTATTTGTTTCTATGCCATATGATTTTATCAATGTAAATTTATTTCCAATTCAAGTTTTGCACAGATTAGTCGCGTATCTACCGACTTTGGTAGGTGCTCGCACTGATAAATATCCGCTAATATACAGAATGGGATACATAAATCGGAACACCTAAATAACTTCGTTATTAATGTAGTAACTTGTGGATTCTTAGAGTAAGGACAAGTGATTGCTGGTAGAGTTTAAAGTTTAAGGTATTTTAATGAGTGATATTCAATAACAAAGGACAGACTACGATATCTTCGCACGCCGACTCACACTCCGTGTCCGCTAACTCGCACTCTGCTTCTCGACTCACACTCTGTTTCTCGACTCACACTCTGGCCGTTGTCGCATTCTATTGCCTTTTTCCTAGGCCCACCGCACACGTGTTCTGCAGGCGCTCGTAGCCAGGGTCACGTAGGTCTTTTCCACGAAACTATGCACTTGAAAAGACCGATGACACATTGATGGGCCCGACGGCGCCTCGGCTCTCGCGACATTGTTCATAGTTCGCCCGATATTTCTTAGACCTTTCGTCCACGATACTACATTAATATTATTAAAAGAACTACGCAGGACAAAATTATGATATTTGGAGGAACACACGCAATGGTAGATAATGTTTCTCCTAAAAGTCATTATTTAAATGAGATTTTAAGTTCATCATCATTTTTCTGTGTGACAATATATTTGTTTAATACATTCATCGATCCATCTCGATATTTCGTATAAACATTTAATTTAACAATTACTTTATCTCTAATTTGCCAAATTCAAACTATAAAGTTCAAAGAGAACGTAAATACAAGAATACCATTGAAGAATACCAAGAATACATCGCATGCGCCAGTGGTAAAGAATTCTTTCGATATCCGTTATCGGTGACCACGATAAACGTTTTGTGGACCGGCTAGCAATCACTGTGTTTTTCTCGACATATGCTTTAATATTTTCTCACTGTACAGATATATAGCGCACGGAGGATAGATCAATATCGTATTTTGTTGAAAGAGTACTTTTAGACTCACCTCTTTCTAACATCTGAAGGATTTCATATTTTTTGTCAATTGTCACACTAAAACGTTTTTGTTTAGACATCATTATTGTTTGAAACGTTTCGAATGTAAATACCGTACTGAAATGTTGTAACGAGATTTTATTTCGACAGTTATCGACGTCAACAATTTTGATTAGGGGAAAACAAATACTACGTGAACTATATACGTATATAGGTATATACGTATGTACGATACATTATAGAGAATTCTACAACATTCTGATGATAGAACGTTCGGATGATGTATGTACGCAATGTATAATTGGGGTTATGCTTTATATCAAAATAACAAATAATATTCGACTAAGGGTTGATAGAAACATGCAATACGAAAATAAGAATTTATTGTGAGATTATTATGAGAATAATAACGACAATTTTATTTGCAGATAGTTTACAAATAAATAGTTTTCTGTAACTGGATTTCTACTTCTGTACATCCTATAAAGGGTAAACGTTGTAAGAAGACTAACAATTCATGGATTCTACGAATATCCTAAACGTACTTTTCATGGATTTATTTTTCGAATATTTTGCGCAATTTTGTAGATGTTAAATATAATAAATTTACCCACGAAGATAAACAAGTTAAAAATGAATTGTAATGTTGTCATCGTGCTTTATTGTTAATATCGAGTAATTTGAAAGCATAGTTTTTCTCCGTAGAAACTTCAACGTAGGTTCTATCTATGAAATTTGAATTCATCAAACAAAGTGTTTCATACTTTCTACATAAAATGATTACTACTAGTGTTAGTTTGACTCATTTTAAACGTTTTGGTCCATCTTCTTCTCGTAGCCAATAATTCCTACTTTGTAATTTAAACGTGTGTAATTTAAATATATAGGATCTTCATACAGGCAGTAGACAGCTGTTTTCTCATAAGTGATAAATATCTGGGGAAAATGAAGGAATACACAATTTTACCATTTTTTATGATCAACGTAATAACGTACATCATTGACAAGGAGTACTAGTACTAGAACCCCAATTTCTCGCTCCGAAGACGTTTTTCAATAAATATAACGTATTGGCTTCGTAATACAATTATAATCTGTGTTATATGTTAATTTCTCAGTTCGCAGTCTTGAAAGTCACTACCTTACTTCGTACGTTCAAATCCGTTTATTTGAAATTTGAACACGTTGTTTAGGAAATTGTTCATTGTTTTGTTATTATAAGAATGGAACATATTCACTTGAAATAATACATATTTATATATATCTGGAATAATAGACAGTAGCAGTCGTATTAAACATGCTGCTTAAACTTGGTGAATAAGAAATACTGGTAAATGTAAAACTGTATGTAACATTTAAACATTTCTTTTATTTCCAGTCATGTACAATTTTGAGATCTCGAAAGAAATAATGTGCATGATTAAAATTATATTAATGTACGAAATAATAAAGTATAATACAAATATGTCACATTCTGTTTAAAAAATTAGAAATCATCATTTTCCGGAAAATATTGTAAGCATGAAAAATTAATATATATGCTATTGTGCTGGTTGCAAAATGTGGCAAAAATGTTCCCACGTTAATTTTTTTCGTATACTTAATATTTACGGTAATAGCATTGACTAGTAACATTGACTAAGCACTAAGTACACTTTGACCTTAGCTATTTCCAACCATTCTCAACGAATGTTTGCAACACGATGAACTGAGAATATTTGCATCTCATGTTATTATAAATTATTAACATCGTTACACGTTTAAGTGTATTTAGATTCTGTTCTAAACGTTCGTAGAATTTCATCAGCAAACCGTGGGATCAGCAATTCTAGCATCAAGTTTTCGCATTTTTAAATCACTTTTTGGAATTGGATGTGCACATCCTAAAGCGATACTAAGCTCTTCCATCCATGCAGTGATATTCTCATCCATACAGTGATTCGCCGATTTGATAACACAAGTTTTCGAATCCATAGAATGTTCTTATCGGTCTACAAGGTAAAAAGTAAATCCTCATGCGCTTCATCATCCATTCGTTTTCTGATATTTCCTGAAACTTTTTCAGCCTATTGTAAATGACTGGTGGCTTCATAGTATTTTCTCCATATCCTTTTTTTAGCATATCAACCGCTTCAGTTTCTTTTCTCTCGCGTTTTAGGACTAATTTCGTCTTAATAAGTTGTTTTTTGAAAAAAAAAATCACCAACCCCTTTTGAAACGTGTGGCGGTTGAAAGAAAAATAGGCGTGCTGAAGATGTTGCCATAAGCGACGAACAGCTTATCATAGGCTCGCGAAATTTAATCTGTTTATAAACTATAAACTGTATTTCTTTCCCGACCAGAAACATCATTCTGCGAACTTCTTCAACAGTGAAGCATACCATGTAGTAACAACTTGTCTTTTTCGACAGAAAGAAGGCAAGTCTAAAGTTGCGATTATTAAATACAGATATCTTGAAAATAAAAATTTAGAATAATCCTGAATTTATTCTCTATTTTATTCAAGCACACATATCGTCTGGCACTTTACAAGGCCATTACTTAGGAGAATCCTTGTATTTTCGACCAATCGCGGAGGACGCAATCGCGAGGAAACGCGTCAACGGGAGTCGTAAATTCCCGTTACGATTATAATAATCGACGCCGCGAATATGATTTCCGTTGAGATAATAGGGGTGATTGAGTTGGTATAACGCTGCGATTAACAGGGTTATAAAGTTTATATTTCCAACACTTAAGAGTTACACTGAGGCGTATATATAAGTTAAGTAAGTAATTGATTTAAGAATAGTAACCCGGTAATGACTATTCTAACGATGAAAAATAAATGAAGTTCGTTCTTATGTGATTACGGAGGAAAGCTCGGAGTGGGTGTGTCTTTTGAACTAAGGACATGGATTCGTTGTTCACACTTTTCGTTAGGACAGTAAGGATAACGATCCGCGATGCCCATTGGTTATAGTCCATATTAATAAGTGAAGATTGGAGGAGGAAGTCTCCTACCGATGTGGCTCGGGGTGACCTTGTGCATGGGAAAAACCTGCTTTTTCGTTAGACACCCATCCGCTTTCTCCGTAATTTGTAAGAACGTGCAATAAACCTAAGGACTGTTTTAAGTACCAGTTATAAACCGGAAATATTTGCAGGATTAAATGTTCTTGCAAGCTAATACGATTCACAACTTCCTACAATCGACAACCAACAACTCGCAACTAACTACTCACATATTGTGACTATCACCAACTAACTAACTTTCTCCACCCAAACACCCTTTTTTTATTGGCACATATTTTCGAAAATTTTCGAAGCAATTGCATCGAAAACTTCAATATGAATTTGACACATTACATTAAAATTGAATTCAAGTTACTAACCGATATCGATATATTATTGTTCGTTGAGTAGGAAATACGCGGTAGCTGAATCAATGCTCGCATAGGTACGGCCGCTCGAAAACAAGTCTCTACCTACAGATGATTCATCAGAAACGTAAAATATTTAAGAGTAAAGGACTGTTACTGGGAGAGCAATGAAATGGGCCGAATTCAAATTGCATGTTGCTGTAAATAATTTCTACGGTTCGGCTACCTCTTAACGGTTGAGTTAAAGCAGCAGTGACAGGGACAAACAGCAGAAAAAAGACTGCTTATCAACAGTCGATAACAAACTCCGGTACGTAACACATTCCACTTATTTGCGACAACGTTTCAAACGATAGATTGAAATTGATAGAAGTACACCATATTTTAGTGCTTCAACAATCGGGTGGTTGTGTAATTACATCGATTTATATTCCAGTCTTTATACGAACGCAACCAACGATTTTTTTCTCAAATTTGTTTAAATTAATAAATAACGCGGTCTTTGGGAAATCGATGGAAAATGTGTACAATCATACAGACGTGAAGCTATTCACTCGGTAGAACCATGCTGAGCGACTAATCATTGTACCAAATTTTGTCGGATATAGTAAAATTATGTTCACGGATACGGATAGTTTGATTTAGGAGCTCACGCGCGATAACCCACATGATGTTATGAAGCAAAGCATATATCACTTGGACACGAGTGATTACACGAAAAACAATGAGTACTGTGTTCTTCGAACGAAATAGTGTACCGGGCTGAATGAAAGACAAGAAAAATGGTGCGGTTATCACGGAGTTCGTAGGGCTGTGAGTGAAGATGTACCTATTTCATGTTTGTGCCATGCAGAAGTATGTAAAAAAGTAATGAATGGCATTAAACGAAACTTTGATGCGTGGAATATATGTTTCAAAGATTGTATCAAACGTCCCGAAGTGAACATGGAAAATACTGTTTCTCAGAATCGTATAAAGTCTACAATGTATGACATGTACTTCTTTCGATAAACAACGATGCTACGTTATAGAACTCTCGTAGTTTGTATCTAGACTGCAGATTCTTATGCATTTATAGGAAATTTGCAAATGCAAAATTGTATACGATGCATACAATACGAAAGAATACATAAAATAATCAAAGTATACTGCTTTCTATAATTCTTGATACGTAAAACATTTTTTGCAACAAACTTCCATCTTTTCAATTATATTGTCAAAAATATAAATTTCCGTAAGTATCTACAATCTATGTATGATTTATGAATTACTTTCCGTGATAAAGGATAAGAGGAAACTTTTCCTTCTGAAAAACTGATTTTTCCTCAAAAAAGTGTTTTCTACAGTAATTTTCAAATTATTTGACATGGTCAAATTAGTTGACTCAACCTATATATTGAAATGCTTAATTTAGTCATTAAAAAGTTTGCAGAAAATATTTCTCCGAACAACGGATGTATTTACAAACATATCTTTTGAAAAAGATTATTCCTTCATAATGAAAAATCTGTTGATTAAATTATTGTACATTTATTATTCGCGCAGACACTCGTGCGATATACTGAATATGAAAAATTAGCTGTCGCATAACAGTGTAAAAAGAGAAGAAGAATCCACATGATATCTCCACATATCTTGATTAGATGGGCAGAAGTATAGCATGTCCGAAATTATTCTAGTAGAATTTGATTTAAAATTCCATAAATTTTAAACGGATAGAAAATCAAACGATGAAACTCGATGACTTGAAGCTTCGAATAGAAACTAATTTTTACTGCTTGCACGAATCTGGTTTCAAAATTGGGAATTGTCAGAGTTGTTTGTAGGATGAATGTACACTATCGTGTATAGGTTCATTTATAAATTAGTTATGAGGACACTTCCAAATTATTGCAAATATTGTAGATAAAATATACTTGAAACACACGACATATACTTGAAAATATACGACACACCAGTGACTCCCACTACCACACAGTGCCACATGAATCCATCATTATCAGTGCCACGAGTTCCAACAACTTCAATCTCACAACAACAGGAGTGTCACCTTTAGGAAGGAACACCTCTCTCGCGAAGCACATGCACACAATATTCCGCTGCATAGTAGTGCATAGATAACTCCGCATCGGGAATCACCGATCACACATCGACATCATGAGTGTCACCTAAATTAACGAAGTACCTTCATCGCGAAGCATGTCCATACAACGTTCCATTGCAACAATGTCAAACGCAACAGAAATGAACTCCTTGTGTCGGGAGCGAAGTAGTCTGATGGACCAATTAACTTTCGTATCGAGACTACTCGACGAATACAAACGGTCCGGTCACCAAAACAAAGCCCTCATACTGTTTTACCGCAAAAGGTTCGATGAACCGTGGAGTCGGGTCAACGATGTCCAATACAAATTAGAATCGCTTGACGAAAACGAAAACGCGCACTTAAATGCCATCTTCGAATGCTGTCACGCCATGAATGCATGATTAATGAGACTCGAACGCAATCTTTCCTCAACGGGAGCTTCCAAGACAATGACGAATCCGAAATCACCAAAATGCAGCAGCAACATGTCTAGCATGAGACCCGCAGTTCGTCGCCTACACGCGTCTTGACGAAAACCAAATTCGCATCGTCATTATCTCGACAGCCTTTCCCAATGCCACCAAAACCTTGAATCTAACTACCTCCAATGATGCTCTGGGACGGAAATAAGAGAAATCCGCATCTGCCAACAAGCCGTCGTCCTTATTGTTCGTTACCCTTTAACCGTAGTTCACAACATAGAGAGTAACGGGCTGAGTTGTGCCCAGGACAACAAATTCAACCTCGAGTCGAAACCTACGACAGAGATTCCGGAATATACGATGTTCGAACCATCCAGGAGCAGTTTCTCCCCGATCATCACTTCCACGATAAATGTTCATCAAAACGTGTCGACTTTCAATAATCTGTCCTACACCATGCCGCCTGTACACCATGCCTACACCTGTACCACCTGAGATCAGGAATATCGTATCGGAGAATCATTCTTCAAGACATAACGTGAAGACGCCACCTACGCCATCGCCGAGATGGGCCACACCACTGTTTTCCGCGAGGAGGGGAAGATGCTATTACGCATACCCAGTGATTCCCTGGGTAGTGTGAGACTCGGTAACCCCACTCGTTAACTAACCCCGGAAACGCCTTTCGGCATTACTTCACAGTTGGCCCTAGTGCGTACCCCTCATTTGTTAGAAATCTTCTCAGTTATTTCTTCTAGTTCCAGTTCTTCTTCTCCTCTCGACATTCATTTCTTGGATTCGCCTCGCAACCATGGTCTTCTTACAGAATGCCTGGAACCTAGTCTAGTTATCCTTTTTATTGATTACTGCGTCAATAACATTTTCCGTCGTCAGTAGTATGCCGACATAGGTCTCCAGTTCAGTCCTATTGTAGATCCACCTAGGGCTGTGGAACAACGCATGCTCCGTGTCGTCTCCTTCGGTGTCACAATCCCAGCATCTCGAATGAACCTCTTTGCTAATCGTCCTACGGTACACTTTGAATATCCCGTGTCCAGTCAATATTTGCATAGCCCAGTGATCAATGTTTCTTTTGTACTTCGTAAAAGTACAAGCGTCAAAAATTAATTTCCTCGTCCAATTGTCCTATTTATAAAATCTCCATTCTTCTCTCCACTTGTCGTCCATACGTTTTTCCACTGTCCTCATCCTCTCAACGAAAATTGATGCAGCTCCTTCTCTAGAAAGCGTTTCATAATGTTCTTGCTGATAACTTTTTTCAATTCATACTTCTCGGCCCGGAGCTCCGCTTTGTAGTAGATCCGCATTGTACCCGTCAGTACGCACAGCGCTGCATGGGACACAGCTCTGTACGCTGTCGACGATCTTATAAGTGCGGTTCTTTGTACCTTCTTCAAGGTATTCTTATTTTTCTTAATTAATAGCGCAATAGGAATAACGCATAGAGCACCATCGACTCCCAAACTCTATAATATAGTCTCCTGGCTGAACCGGTAGGCCCGTTAACGTTTGGTAACAGCGTCCTAAGCACTCCCATCAGGGCATCAGCCTTGCTGCAGACTTTCTGAAAGTGAGCCCCAAATCTCCCACATTTATCCAACTACACCCCAAGATATCTGATTGAATGGGCCACACCTGCGATTGGCCCGAATCAGAATAATTTCCGTGTTATTGCCACCTAGACGAATCACTCAAATAGTATCGGTAATTTACAGAACATTCTACCGGATCTCAACGTTTGTCTATTGTGTCCACAGAGCGTCACATCGAACAAGTCTTTGATATCAAACTTCTCCTTGTAGTCACCCTTGCCTCCAACGAAACCGATACACTCTCCAATGTCAAACCAAGTCCCAATCACGGACGCCACGACGCCCAACGCCCTCTCACCACCAAGGATCATCACTAAGAAAACACAAGTCGGGCGGGTCATCGAGGAGAGCCCGATCAACCGTAAATATCTTTCACGCCTCTACGACAGATCTACAGATGGACCTTGCTCTCGTTTGGGAAATCGACGAGGGACCACCAACGAAATACATGACTAGGACCACAACAGATCACCCCCCAGATAACGGTTATTATCTACCACATCACGGCTTAATCAAGGATAAGAGCCAAACTACAAAACTCCGCGCCGTATTTGACGGATATGCACCAAGCGCCACCGGAGTTCCTTTCAACGACATTTCCTGGACCGACGACGGCGATGCAGACTACGAGGTAGATAACGTGCCCTTGATGCAACGACCCGTTGGCCGTGTCATAACGTTCATCCTGGCGCCGACGGCATCATTTGGATGGCCGCAGTTTGTACGGCAATAAGCATTTTGGATCGAGGCGCCAGGCGATCCAGCGGAATACGGACAACCAGCAATCTACAAGGAGTTGGACGAGATATCCAATTGATTTTACCTGTACAGAATTTTTGATCGGTACCCTTTCAACGGGAGAAAGGATGTTACATCCGGTGACTCTCTACACAACCAGGCCCCAGCCTACCCAACCTACCCAACCGCGGGCAAGATGGCTGCCTTGTCTACACATCCTTATTGTATTATTATCCTACTATCCTCAATAATCTTAAAGACCCACCATAAATCTTGGCATTTTCATAGTTAAGGTACTTTGGACCAAACAAGTATCTTTCTAATTGAAGTGCTGCTTAAATTTATTGTCCACTCCGGGAAGATACGGGGAAATTAGTTTTTCTCATGTATGGTGTCTCCCCCGAGCAACTTTCTCTCGGGGGCGGCTGACCCTTCCTTACCTACCAACCTTTTTATATCCAATTAGTAACAATGACTATTGCCCTCATTTTCCTATGCAAAGTTGCCATCCACGAATCCGATGATCCCGTGCGCTGGACACGCTCATCAATAGCTTTCCTTCGCGACACTGAACATCGTCACCGAAATTCAATGGTTTTTCATCCGTTGACCAGTCAATGCCCTCAGTAGTTTATCAGCCTTAGATCAGCCATCAATTTAACTTACTGTTCACACGTTGCTAAGAATACGTCTACACGCACGTGTAGTGACGCGTAACTGTCTATGTGAACAAAATTATCGGAATAAAGTGTATATTGTAACCAGTTACTTCAGTGTTATAATCAGTTCAACCACCTCTATTATCCTAACCGAAATAGGGGATCGACCAATTCCTGGGGTTGGTTATCTAATCGTAACAGGAATTTACGACTCTCGCTGGCGCGCTTCTCCGTGATCGCGTATCTCCGCGAACGGTCGAACAAACGATTTGCTTGAATTGCAGCAAGTGTCCGAATATAATTAAGATGGTATATATAATTTGCTTAACGCACTGGATTTAGGTGGCGATCTGGCAATCGCTTATGCGTCATTCATGTTTTCATATTCATCGACGGTTTATATTGTCGTAAATCAAGTGATTATCGAGAACTGATCGATATATTTAGACGTATATATTAAAAAATATATTAAGAAATGTAATACGACTCAACGGTAAAATGGAATTGACTCGGAGAAATTACTTGTATTAAGATATACATATTGAGAAATATACTAAGAAGTATAATATAATTTAACGACAAGAAAGGTATGAGACGCGTATGAATTTATGTAGCGTTTAATTGTTTGTTTGTAACATTTGGTTTGAAATATATGACACTCAGTACAGAGAAAACTGTTGTGCTATTAATTAAACACATTTATCATTATTAGTTCCGGTAACCAAGGTTCTACTGTATATGGAAGGCAAGGAAGGACGCGAAATGATATTCTTATATTTACGTCCTCTGTGACTTTTATTGCTTCATTTTGACAAATTAGAGTTAAAGTAATTGCTATAGTCTTTATAAGGAATATCGAGATGGATCGATCAATGTATTAAACAAATGTACGATCCCACAAAAAAAAGATAATGATCTTAAAATCTTATTTAAAAAATGACTTTCAGAAATAATATTATCTACCACTGCGTGTACTCTTCCAAATAGCATAACTTTGTTCTCCACAATTTTTTCATATAACCATTAATAACGAAAATATTTAGATGTTCCGCTTTATATATCCGACTCTGTATATCAACGAATATTTATCAGAGCGTGTACCTACCAAAGCCGGTAGATATGCGATTAATCTGTGTAAAACTTGAATTGGAAATAAATGTATATCTATACGATTATATGATATAGAAACAAATGCATATACACCAATGTGCTTCTTTTTTTTCTCTTTTTCCTCGTATTTTTTATAATTTGTTTTATCGAACAAAAAGAAAATTGTAATTGTAAGTATTTAACTAAATGTAGTAATTGAGGATGATAACCTCGTCGATGTAAATGACTTTGAAATATGTTAAAGAAACTAAACGATGCATTTTTTGCGTATCTGTCGATTTCTTCTTTGATCGTTGGTATTTTTCAAACAAACAAAATTTTGAATAGAATTGTTACCTTCTTTGTCTTTATTGTACATAATTGTAAATATTTTTAACTGACACGAGCAACTTGTACGAATAATTTCGGCGCGATATACTGAAAGAGAAAATTGTGTTTAGAAACATATGTGGGATGTCTAGGATGATATAGTACGATGTAGGCAGAATGTAAGTAGATGTATGCGTTGAGGTCAGAGGAAGGTTATATACATTCTTAAAAATAAGATTATATATTTCGATGTATTGATCGATGTAGTTCCTTATAAAGAAATATTAGCCCTATTACTTTCTTTTAAGGAGATGTAAATATTTTAGAGACGTATGTTAACGAGTACTAGTTATTAGTAATAATATTTATTAGTTTCTCTGGACTTTTACATTCTTTAACATATTTCAGTGTCATTCTTAATAATTACATTTAATTAATTAATTGCAGTTATAATTTTCTTTCCGTTTAATAAGACAATTTATAAAGAATACGAGAAGGAAAAGAGAGGAGAAGAAGCACATTTGTGTATATGTATTTGCTTCTATATCATATAATTATATCAATATAAATTTAGTTCCAATTCAAGTTTTGCACAGATTAGTAGGGTATCAACTCGCACTAATAAATATATCGAAAATACTCAAAACAATAGTCAACGCTCCATGGTAAGTCAGAAACGAGGATATACGCAAAGACTTAAAAATACCAACGGTCAAAGAAGAAATCGGCAGGTACGCAAAAAGATACAAGGTAAGAACGGCAACACATCCAAACCAATTGGCTGATGAAGCGAGCAAAACTCTCATCGAAAGAAGACTAAAGAGAAAACACCCCAATGACCTTACTAAACAAATAAAATGAACAAACTCGAAGATAGTATCCCGCTGGGGATAGCCATCCACGTGTTATTTAACAATAAAGCTAGAAAAATTTACCGAATATGCAGCTGGACCAATTGTAGAGTACAAATTACATAAACAAAAAGAAAGTGATAAATATCCGCTGATACACAGAATGGGTCACTTCAATCGGAACAACTAAATATCTTCGTTATTAATGTTATGAAAAGAACTGCGCAGGGCAAAGTTATGTTATTTGGAGGAGTACACGCAATGGTACATACTGTTTCTTCTGAAAGTCATTATTCAAATAACATTTTAAGTTCATCATCATTTTTTGTTTTTTTTTTATGGGACCATATATTTGTTTAATACTTGCATCCATCCATTTCGATAGTGTTTGTAAAGATTTAATTTAACAATTACTTCAACTCTAATTTGTCGTATTGAAGATATAAAATATTTACAAGAATACCACTTCGCGTCTTTCCTTGTCTTCTATATACAGTAAAACCTTGATTGCCGGAACTAATAATGATAAATGTGTTCGAATATAGAACAACAGTTTTCTCTGTACTGAGTATCATATATTTTAAACCAAATGGTACATGCAAACAACTAAACGCTACATAAAACCGTACACGACCCAGAAGTTTCTTATCGCTAAATCATATTATATTTCTTAATATATTTTGTAATATACACGTCTTAGTATAAGCAATTCCTCCGAGTTACTTTCATTTTGTGCTTCAAACCATGTTAACTCATTTTTGAAACCTTCGAATGAGAAGGCCCAGCTTCATCGTCGAAATTTGTGTTCACTCGATCCACATTTTTGTCTTCAAAATCTCGAACAACTTCGTTAGTACATATCTTCATGATTATGTCACAAGTCTCGTCCATTTCAAACCAGTTGAACACACTGGCTTCATCGCACCGTTCGCATCCAGGTAAGCTATGCAACAATTCAATTGTTTTAACTGCGTCATATTTCATTTTTATTGAGTACTGCCCACTCCACAAGACATCACGGTTCAAAATGGCATCCCACGCATTTCTCAATATTGCATCGTCGACATAAGACCAAGCATCATATGCAAAGCTGCAGCAATCCCACATATCTAATTTGTCATGCATGTCTATCACATCATCCTCCGTATTGCAGAGAGGTAATGAAGCTAATGTTGTCACCAATTGGTTTCGGAACTTTCGCTTAAAACTTGCAATTATTCCACAATTCATTGGTTGTCTGAGTGGTGATATGCTAAGTGGAATACTTATAACTGTAACGAATTTATCTTTTCTATTTAGATCGTTGAGATCGTAAAGCAAGTTAGTATTATCTAGTAACAACAACGTTTTCTCCCTGCGCCCCTTCTTCATTTGTCTTTCTATAACTGATTTTAAGAAATGTTTCCTAAACCACTCATTGAAAATGTTACTGTTCATCTTAGCATTGACGTTTGCTCTGTAGATAGTTGAGAAGGCTTCTGTATTCAAATTGTATAAACCTTGAGTTTCTCCAATGCTGCCGATTATTAGTATCGGCAACTTGTGACATCCGGTAGCATTTGCACAAAAAAGTGCAGTAATGTGATCTTCCAACATTTGTTGGTTTCCTGCCTTTTTCGCACGGTTAAACATCGAAGTTTTTTCTGGTACTCCTTTCCACATTATTACTGTGTGAACGACATTGTAAACGTTCTCCAATGTGAACTCGTCTTTCAGAAGTTTGTTAAAACAAGCTTTGAAGTTATCCATTGCATCTGTAGTTCGGATTGGAAAATCTTTCCTGACATCATCATCAGTCATACGGTGACGATATCTAAAGTTGTCCAACCAAAGGCAACTGGCATTAAAATCAGGAGCTCCCTTCAATTTTTCATTAATTTCCAGAGCTTTTTTCTGTATCTCTGATCCTGTCATTTGTATTCTGTTTTGCCTACATCGTAAGTACAACTGGTAAACAATTTTTTCTAGATCCGTTACATGTAGCCATCCTGTACGTTTTCTGGAACGGCTAATATCCAATGTCTTGGCCTGGAATAGTCTTTTAATCTCTGCGTGCTCTGTATATATATTGCCCAAGCAGGGTACTGTAGTATCATACTTTTTTAGTATCAATGTTCGATTCGCACCTTGTTCTCTCATCCTAATGATGTCGTGTTTTTTTTCAACTGACAACACTGTCTGCGGTTTTCGCTTCATCATTGTTTGGAACGTTTCAAATGTAAATACCGCACAGAAATGATGTGACGCGATTTTATTTCGACAGTTCTCGTCGTCGACAATTTTGATTGGGGGAAACAAATACTATATAAACTATATACGTATATAGGAATATACGTATGTACGATACACTGTGGAGAATTATACAACGTTCTCATGATAGAACGTTCGGATGATGTATGTACGTAATCAAGGTTATGCTGTATTGTATCAAAATAACAAATAATATTCGGCCAAGAGTTGATAGAAGCAGGCAGCACGAAAGTAAGAATTTATTATAAGATTATTCTGGCATTCATAAGAAGAGATTTAATTGCAAATACTTTATAAATAAATGATTTCCTGTAACTAAATTTAAACTTCTGCCCATCCTATAAACGGTAATCTTTTTAAAAAGAAAAACAATGCATGGATTCTACGAATATTCGAAACGTTCTTTTCGTGGATTTATTTTCCGAATATTTTTGCGAAATTTTGTAAAAGGAAAAAATAATAAATTTAACTACGCAGATAAATGAGTTGAAAATGAATTGTAACGTTGTAATCGTACTGTATTGTTAATATCGAGCAATTTGAAAGCATAGTTTTCTCCGTAGAAAATGCAACGTAGATTTTATCTGAGGTGTTGTTGTGTCCGTGATAATTGTTGCGCGCTGGCTGTAGATGTAGAAGTCGCTATAAGCTACTAGGGTACTGCTGATTTTCTTCTCATTTTTGTATCGTGGAAGAAAAAAATAGGACTACGGGCGCCGAGATCCGAACTCGGGTACCGAACGTTCGTAACCTAAGGCGCTAACCACAGCGTTGCCGTCGTCCGACACTAGTCAATGTCGTGTGGTAGTATTTGCGGTTGAGTGCCGCCACATATCTATGAAATTTTTTTTTTATTTATTTATTAAAATTACAATCAATTCTCGCGTTGAGAATTTTCAGTAATTTTTCTGGCGTAGCGCAGTGACATAGCTGATTATTTATAATAAGTTAATACTTATTATAGATAAGTATAATTTATAAGTATTATAAATAAGTAAATGTTACTTAATTAGATGACTAATTGAATCTAGCGTTTAGGTCTAACGGGTAGTGCCTCTTCAGCCTGCGAATCTGTTCCGTCGTATCAAGTAGTCCAGTGATTAAGGGGTTTCGGTGTTTGTTGACTCTTTTGCTATATCTGTCGCTATATTTTGCTATTTCCTCTTTGACTGTGGGTATCTTGAGGTTGCGATGGATTGTTTCGTTGATAACATACCAAGGTGCATCTATTAAGGATCTTAGCGTTTTCGATTGGAAGCGTTGAAGTATTTCAATGTTGGAGTTACTTGCTGATCCCCATAGTTGAATTCCGTAGGTCCAGACACGTTTCATTACGGTCTTGTAGAGGGTAATTTTATTCTGTATGTTTAGTTTGGAGCGTCGGCCCGTGAGCCAATAGAGTTTTTTTAGTTTGTCCTTTAGCTGCTTCGTTTTATCTGAGATGTGTTTCTTCCATGTTAGTCTCCTGTCCAGGGTCATGCCCAGGTATCGGACTGAGTCCCTGCTAGGAACTGTTGCATTGTTGATGGTGACCTGGGGGCAGGTGTGTTTTCGGAGCGTGAAGGTTACATGTGAGGATTTCTTTTCGTTAATTTTGAAGCCCCATTTATGAAACCACTTTTCCATGGAGTCGAGACTTCGCTGAAGAGTGAATGAGGCTATTACCTGGTCTGCGTGGGGAGCTAATAGCGCTGTGTCGTCAGCAAATGTTGCTATTGCTATCTCGTTTGGTATAAGTAAGTCGGCAGTGTAGATGGAGAACAGTGGGGGGTCGAGGACACTACCTTGGGGTATGCCGGATTCTATTGGGAATGTTGCGGAAGTGGCCTCTAAGCATTTAACCACGAATTGTCTATTGGTTAGGTAGGATTTTAGGATGGAGTAGTAGGGGTGAGGTAGGATCTTTTTAAGCTTGTATAGTAGCCCTTCATGCCATACTTTGTCGAATGCCTGTTGGATGTCTAGGAATGCCGCTGAGCAATACTTTTTCTTTTCAAAGGTTTGGCTGATCATGCGGGTTATGCGATGGATTTGCTCTACTGTTGAATGTTGTTTTCGATAGCCGAATTGGTGATCTGGGAGTGTTTTCAAATCCTCTGGGAGTGAAAGGAGTCGATTCATTGGCATCTTCTTGAATAGTTTAGACAGGATAGGTAGAAGACTAATTGGGCGATAGGAGCTGGTTTCGTATATCGGTTTTCCGGGTTTAGGAATGTGAGTAATCAGTAAGACTTTCCAGGCCTTAGGAAAGTATTCACGGCGAAGAATTACGTTCAAAATCGATGTGATGAGTGCAATCCCTTTTATGGGGAGTTCCTTGATTGATATACTGCCTATTAGGTCGTGCCCTGCTGCTTTCTTGGGATTTAGGCGACTGATTGTTTCTATAATCTCTGCAGAAGTGAAGGGTTCAATAGGCGGGGACATTTGAAAGGGGGTGTGCAGGTATTCAGTAACGTCCGCGGCAGCTTTGGGGGAATGGGGTTTGAATACTTTAGACAACCATTTAGCAAACAGGTCGCCTTTTTCTATAGGGCTTCGCGCCCATCCACCTTGCAGACGAAGGATTGGTGGGATTATTTGTGGGGGGCGCGTGAGTTTCCTGGAAGCCTTCCATAGTGAGTAGTTGGAGTCGGCTGTGGGGGATAAACTGGCGAGATATTTTTGGAAACATTCGTTTTTGTAATTTTTTATAGTTTTGGATAGCTTTCTAGTTGCATTGTTTAGTTTGCGTTTGTCATCCGGTGTTCTATGGGTCTGCCATACTCTTCTTCGTCTACGTTTTTCTGCTATTTTTTTTAGTATGTATTGGGAATATTCTTGTTTGCTGATAGACGTCATTGTCGGTGTGGAGAGGCGGATGGCGTTTATTATGCTCGTGTTTAAGTATTCCGTGGCTGCTTCTATTTCTTCCTTAGTTTTTAGTGAAGTTAAGGCTGAAGTTGAGTGTGTAAAGACTTCTCTAAAGAGCTGCCAGTTGGTGTGTTGGTTGTGAATGGCGCCATTAGGTGTATTCTCGATAATTGTTGAACTGACTGTTGCTATCACGGGGGAATGATCAGAGGAGAGATCAGCCGAGGAGTTGATTTGGACGTGTCTTGATGAGATATTTTTAGTTACGAAGAAGTCGAGAAGGTCGGGTATTTTGTTAGTGTCAGTGGGCCAGTATGTGGGTTCGTATGTGGTGAGGTAGTTGAGGTTGTTGTTTATTATGCTGTTTAAGAGGTTTTTGCCTCTTGCTGTAACCAGTCTGCTGCCCCATTGGCTGTGCTTGGCGTTATAGTCTCCTCCAACTATGAATCTGTTGCCCAGGGTATTCAGGAAGTTATCAAAGTCTTCTTTGGCGATGGAGTGTCTGAGGGGGGGGGGGGCAGTATACTGCTGAAGTGGTGATTGTACCATGACAGTCTTCTATTGCTACGTTTCTTGCTTGGAGGTAGTCTTTCTGGAATGATGGAAGTTCGTAGTGCTTAATACTTATTTTGATTATGATTCCGGTGCCGCCGTGGGCCTTTCCGCTGGGGTGTTGGGTATGGTAGAATTTGTAACCATTTATTTTCAGGTAGCTCTTGTCGGTGAAGTGGGTTTCCGACACGAGCATTACGTCGATTTGCTGGTGTTTTAAGAAGAGTTCTAGTTCAAGTTTGTGTTGCGCTAGACCGTTGGCGTTCCAGAGTGCTATGCGCCTTGGTTTTATTTTGAGTCGGGGCGTGCTAATTTTTCCACGATGAGTGTTAGTAGCGATAGCAAGTGATTTATTTGCTCCGATTGTTTCTCTATTAGCTTTTCAAGCCTAGAGACGGTGTCTGTGTTGGGTGAATTGGGGACACTATTTTGAGAAAGATCCCTTTGGCTATTCGTGTTATTTTTCAACCCTTGTACTGCTTGGGCATAGGAGGTTGAGGTACTGGTGAATTTGTAGGACTGGGTATTTGGCTGGTTGAGGGGATTGGGGTAGTCGTGAATTTCAGCGGGCTGGGTATTTGGTTGGTTACCTCTTTTGTTCTGAGTTTAGGATACTTGTTTGTGTACAGGGTTTTGTAGGCTGAGCAGCCTTTATAGTTGGCAGGATGGTCACCTTGACAGTGGATGCGCTTCGCTGGGGTTTCAGGTGGTTTGCTGTATTGATCAGTGGGGTGTGTACCTGCACATTTAACGCAGCGGAATGTATAGTTGCAATATTTTTGCGTGTGGCCGTACCTTTGGCACCTGTTGCATTGAACTATCTCTTTTTTGACAAGCGGTGGCTCGAATTTAACTATTGCGTTCAATAGCCGACTGATTTTGTAGATTTCTTTGTTGTTGGGTTTTGGTTTTAGATCTAAGAAGAATAAGGATAGCGGGTCTTTCGAGACTCTATGCCTTATGTTGCTGACGTTGATGACTTCGTGGCCGAGTTTTAATAATTCGAATTTTAGCTCGTCAATGTCTGCTGAGTGGTGGATGTTTCGTAGGACCACCCGGAAAGGCCTTTTCTGTTTGAGTTGGTAGGTGTGGAAGTTGGCGTTCACGATCCTAAGTATCTTGGTGAGTTTTCTGTAACCCTCTGGGTTCGTCGGCAGTAGTTTTACTTTGTTGTTATTTATCTTTAAGTTGTAGTCCTCCTTGGAGATATCTCTCTCTAAGGACTTGATCATTGTTTGGATGTCGATGACATCATCAACAAATATTGGTGAGGGAGGGAGGATTCTCTGTGCGTGTTGGTTTAGCGGCGGGTCTGCGATTTCCATGGCGTCGTTTGTGGATTCCAATACGGCGAACCTGTTGTGGGCGTTTATTTGTATTGTTGATTGTTCGTTCCGGGTGTCGATCGTGTTTGATTTTGGTGTTGCTATCTTTCCCTTTTTTGTATTATTGGCGTCATTGGTACGGGGAGATCTGCTGCACTTTTGCCACGGAGGAGGTAGCTCGGGGTAGTTGCGAATTTGCTCAGGAGAGCCTGGTCGTGATTGCTGGGCCATCATCGAGCTAGTTAATTCGAAATGAATAACTAGTCGTAAGGCTATGAGGCTAGTATTCGGGTTGGGGTTAGGTACGTGGGATTTTCTTCTCCCTAAAGGATAGGAAACACTTGGCTGTGTTCACTTTCGACGGTTGGGCGGCACGTGTTGTTTTCGAACTTCACTGGGCACTAGAGACACGTCTGCACGCTTCGGCACTCAACAGCGAACTGATCTATGAAATTTGAATTCATCGAACGAAGAGTTTCCTATTTTATACATAAAATGATTACGAATAATTCCTTGTTTGCAATTTAAACATGTGTAATTTAAAAATATAGGGGCTTCATACAGGTACTAGCCAGCTTTTTTCTCATAAATGATAAATATGTGGAGAAAATGAAGGGATACAAAATTTTACGATTTTTTATAATCAACGTAATAATGTACATCACCGACCAGGAGTACTAGTCTTTCAGGAAATATAACGGATTGGAGTCGTAATACAATTATAATCTCTGGTGTGTTTCAATTTTTTAATTTGCAGTCTTGAAAGTCACTTCCCAACTTCGTAAGTTCAGATTCGTTTATTTGAAGCTTAAACACGTTATTTGGGAAATAGCTCACTGTTTTGTAATTATAAGAATGGAACTTATTCACTTGAAAATATACATATTTATCTATATCTTGAACAGTAGACAGTAATAGTCATATTAATCATGCTCCTTAAACTTGGTGAATAAGAAATAAGAAATAATCTTGAAAGAAACTATGTATATCGTACACGATTAAAATTATATTGATGTATGAAGTAATAAAAAATAATGCAAAAAATATGTCACACTCAGTTTAAAAAATTGGAAATCATCATTTTCCGGAAAATATTGTAAGCATGAAAAATTAAAATATATGTGGGATGGTATGACGTTAGCGAAAGACGTGGCTGATTGTTTATAAACGTTGTTAAGATATGTTAATGTTGTCAAGGAGTGTTGTGAGCGTTACCAAGGTTTGTTAAAGGAAAAGTGAGCTTGGTAATGCTGTCAGAGTTGAATTAATCGTGATCGAGAGAAGTTCATCGTGTTGCTGTGACGTAGAAATAGTGTTAAACGAATTCGTGAAGTACGATATTATATTCAATTTTGTGAGAGTGCTACAATATTGTGTTTATCATACTGTCTTTTCTGTTTATTTATAATAAACATTCCTACATATATGTTATTGTGCTGGTTGCCAAATGTGGTAAAAATGTTCCGACGTAAATGTTTTTTTGTTTTCGTATATTTGGTTTCTACCGTAGAAGCATTGTAACTGTGTGAGCGTGAAACAACTAGGCACTAGGTACACTTTGACCTTAGCTACTTTGGACCCTTCTCAACGAATGTTTACAACAAGAAGAACTGAGAACATTTGATCCTCATGTTACTATAAATTATTAACTACGTTACAAGTTTAAGTGTGTTTAGATTCTGTTCAAAATTTTCATCAGAAAACCGTGGCATCAGCAACTCTAGCATGAAGTTTTCACATTTTTAAATCATTTTTTGGAATTGGTTGTGCACCTCCGAAAGCGATACTAAGCTCTTCGGCGATTATCCAGACAGTGATTCGTCAATTGGATAACACAAGTTTTCGAACACATAGAATGTTCTCATTGGTCTGCATGGCAAAAGGTCAATCCTCATGAGCTTCATCTTCCATTCGTTTTCTGGTACTCCCTGAAACCTTTTCAGCCCATTGTAAATGACTAGTAGCTTTACAGTATTTACTCCATATGCTTCTTTTAGCATATCAGCCGCTTCAGTTACTTTTCTCTCGCGTTTCAGGACTAATTTTGTCTTAATACATTGTTTTTAGGAAAAAATCACCACCTGCCTTCGAGACATGTGACGGTCGGAAGAAAAGTAGGCGTGCTAAAGATTTTGCGATAAGCGACGAACGGCGTATCATAGGCTCGTGAAATTTAATGTGTTTATAGATAAGACTATAAATTGTATTCCTTGTCCGACCAGAAAAGTCATTCTGCGAACTTTCTCAACAGTGAAGCATACTATGTAGTAATAACTTCTCTTTTTCGACAGAAAGTAAGCAATACTAAAGTTACGATCATTAAACACAGACATCTTGAAAATAAAAATTTAAAATAATCCTGATGTTATTCTCTACTTTATTAAAGCGCATATGCCGTCTGGTGCTTTACAAGGTCATTATTTAGGAGAATCCTTGTTGCGTATTATCGACTAAAGAGCAACCGGTCAGGTCAAACCGATCGGTCGATATCGCGTACCTCGAATGACTTAACGTTCAAGGTGGAGAAGATGAAATAA
This sequence comes from Bombus vosnesenskii, assembly GCF_011952255.1. NCBI lineage: Eukaryota > Metazoa > Arthropoda > Insecta > Hymenoptera > Apidae > Bombus > Bombus vosnesenskii. The sequence goes on from NW_022882992.1 coordinate 107,506, forward strand.
CTCGAGTGTTAGATTTAGGCGGCACTTTATTTGTACTAGTTGTAGCACTTAACCGAACTAAGTAAGGCCTACTATCGTCCTATGTCTTTAATGTCAGATAGTTGAAGATAAACTCAACTCTCCCCTCCCGCCGTTGGATTTCTTATCTCCACCGTGCCCTTCCGGCTGGTCCTTTCCTAGGTTTTTTCCTGGCCTCGAGTCATTACGTTTACCGCCCTGGGAGGACATGTAATTCGGAATTTCCTAACGAAAGGAGTGGGCCTGTCCGTGCCATAAACGGACGGCTAACTAAAATTCCGAACAATCCTATTTAGAAGACTCAATTTGGTACCATTTCGTGCTACCGACCAGTTACCGATGATCACTAGACTTAGGAGAATATACACCTACATCGACATGTGTCTGTCCCTACTTGGATCCAGTGTGTTATGTCGCGTAAGACATCTGCACTCCATCCCTCGCTGCGGAACAGCCAACTGGCTACATACCGTCATTCCGACCCTCAATAAATCTAAGGGCCCATCATATGTCGTCAACATTTAACTGTAAGCAACAAACGTAGCAATAGAAGACTCATGGCACAATCACCACTTCAGCAGTATACTGCCCCCCTCCCCCAGACACTCCATCGCCAAAGAAGACTTGGATAACTTCCTGGACACCCTGGGCAATAGATTCATAGCTGGAGGAGACTATAACGCCAAGCACAGCCAATGGGGCAGCAGACTGGTTACAGCAAGAGGCAAAAACCTCTTAAACAGCATAATAAACAACAACCTCAACTACCTCACCACATACGAACCCATATACTGGCCCACTGACACTAACAAAATACCCGACCTTCTCGACTTCTTCGTAACTAAAAATATCTCATCAAGACACGTCCAAATCAACTCCTCGGCTGATCTCTCCTCTGATCATTCCCCCGTGATAGCAACAGTCAGTTCAACAATTATCGAGAATACACCTAATGGCGCCATTCACAACCAACACACCAACTGGCAGCTCTTTAGAGAAGTCTTTACACACTCAACTTCAGCCTTAACTTCACTAAAAACTAAGGAAGAAATAGAAGCAGCCACGGAATACTTAAACACGACCATAATAAACGCCTCTCCACGCCGACAAAGACGTCTATCGGCAAACAAGAATATTCCCAATACATACTAAAAAAAAAAAGCAGAAAAACGTAGATGAAGAAGAGTATGGCAGACGCAGTAGAACACCGGATGACAAACGCAAACTAAACAACGCAACTAGAAAGCTATCCAAAACCATAAAAAATTACAAAAACGACTGTTTCCAAAAATACCTCGACAGCTTATCCCCCACAACCGACTCCAACTACTCACTATGGAAGGCCTCCAGGAAACTCACACGCCCCCCACAAATAATCCCACCAATCCGCCGTCTGCAAGGTGGATGGGCGTGAAGCCCTATAGAAAAAGCCGACTTGTTTGCTAAATGGTTGTCTAAAGTATTCAAACCCTATTCCCCCAAAGCTGCCGCGGACGTTACTGAATACTTGCACACCCCCTTCCAAATGTCCCCTCCTATTGAACCCTTCACTTCTGCAGAAACTATAGAAACAATCAGTCGCCTAAATCCCAAGAAAGCAGCAGGGCACGACCTAATAGGCAATAAAACAATCGAGGGACTTCCCATAAAAGGGATCGCACTCATCACATCGATTTTTAATGCCACCCATCGCCTTGAACACTATCCGAAGGCTTGGAAAATCTCATTGGTTACCCTCATCCCTTAACCCGGTAAACCGATATACGAAACCAGCTCCTATCGCCCAATCAGTCTTTTACCTACCCTGTCTAAACTATTCGAGAAGATGCTCACGAATCGACTCCTTCCACTCCTAGAGAACTTAAAAACACTCCCAGATCATAAATTCGGCTCCCGAAAACAACATTCAACAGTAGAGCAAATCCATCGCATAACCCATACGATCAACAAACACTCGAAAAGAAAAAATATTGCTCAGCGGTTTTCCTAGACATCCAACAGGCATTCGACAAAGTATGGCATGAAGGGCTGCTATACAAGCTTAAAAAGATCCTACCTCACCCCTACTACTCCATCCTAAAATCCTACCTAACCAATAGACAATTCGTGGTTAAATGCCTAGACGCCACTTCCGCAACATTTCCAATAGAATCCGGCATACCCGAAGGTAGTGTCCTCGGACCCCTACTGTACTCCATCTACACTGCCGACTTAGCTATATCAAATGAGATAACAATAGCGACATTTGCAGACGACACAGCGCTATTAGCTACCCACGCAGACCAGGTAATAGCCTCATTCACTCTTCAGCGAAGTCTCGACTCCATGGAAAAGTGGTTTCATAAATGGGGCTTCAAAATTAACGAAAAGAAATCCTCACACGTAACCTTCATTCTCCGAAAACAAACCTGCCCCCAGGTCACCATCAACAATGCAACAGTTCCTAGCAGGGACTCAGTCCGATACCTGGGCATGACCCTGGACAGGAGACTAACGTGGAAGAAACACATCATAGACAAAACAAAGCAATTCAAGGACAAACTCAAGAAACTGTATTGGCTCACTGGCCGACGCTCCAACCTAAGCACACAGAACAAAATTAGCTTCTACAAGACCGTAATAAAACCTGTGTGGACCTACGGAATCCAACTATGGGGAACACCAAGTAACTCCAACATTGAAATACTTCAACGCTTCCAATCGAAAACGCTAAGATCCTTAATAGATGCACCTTGGTATGTTACCAACGAAACAATACATCGCGACCTCAAGATACCTACAGTCAAAGAGGAAATAGCAAAATATAGCCGAAACCCTCTAATCACTGGACTACTTGATACGACGGACCAGATTCGCAGGCTGAAGAGGCACTACCCGCTGGATCTAAACACTAGATTCAATTAGTTATCCAAATTAAGCATATGCACTTACTTATAATACTTATAAATTATACTTATCTATAATAAGCATTAACTTATTATAAATAAACAGCCATGTCACTGCGCCACGCCAGAAAAATTACTGAAAATTCTCAACGCGAGAATTGGTTGTAATTTCAACAAATAAATAAAAAAAAAGAAAAAAACACATTTAACTGTATTGTGCCAACATATGATATTCAGTCAATTTGTTTGTCCGGAAGGATTTTAATAGTAGGTTTACGGGCGTTTCGTATATACCTATCTCTACGAGTACCCGTTAAATTGACGGGTAAACGAAAATACGCATTTTTCTTTAAAAGATCGATTTATTTCAATTAGTCTGAAAGGAACAATATTAAGCTTCACGTTTAAATAAATTATTAATAAATGAAGTCTTTTTTTTAATTATCACTAAAAATATAACAATAACGTTAACACTAGGTGTACGGGACCCGCCAATTTGAACTTCGAAATGAAATATCTCAAAAACCATAGCATTAATTTTAACCATTTTGCATCGTAAATTAATCATTTCATCTAAAGAATTTATGCACAAAATTATTTTTTCCCAATCTTACTAATTTTTTAAACCTGTATGTAGTATATCTATCTCTACGAGACCCGTCAAATTGACGGCTTAGCTGATTTCAGAAATAAATCTTATATGTTTGCTTTGTTCGTAAAGTCATTCCTCCAATAATAAATATGTCGGAGATGAAAGGAAAGCCGAAGCCTTTCCTTGGATATTTTGGGAACATCCTCTAGTACTTTAGCCTAGATTTTATCATAGCTGTAATTGTTTAAAATTTGTGATAGCGAGATTGGGTTCGAGGTGACAATTGGCCGCCGAACGTAGACACGGTCACGGGATAGACGTTTTGCCTAACGGAGGTCTGGAGTGGTTGTATGGGTTTTCCAAGAAGTGTGGTTGTGGCGGCATGCGGCCTCAAGAGCGGGCCTAGCCACGTGTGAGGTTGCCTCGGAGGTGCCGATACAATGGGACATACATTGTATCAATAATCAAACTCCAGGCAGAAACTGCCTAGCAACGGCGTTTGGAACTTTCTCGATGCTTCTGTCACGTAAAATAACACAAGAGAAAAACTACAAAAAAAAAAAGAAAATAGAAAAAAAACTTTATTTTTCTTCCAACACAATTCACAATTTTTCTTCCGAGCTCTAGGCGTAACCTTTTAACATTGATTCTTACAACTCGACTTCCGATCAGATTCGGTTATTTGTCTTTTGTCACCCTCAATATCCCCACTATCCTTGAGTTTGTTAGGCATCCGCGATCGCCGCCACGCACGCCTTCTCCTCGAATATTCGACGGAAGGATCGTTGGGATATTGATGGCTCATTAGGCACTTCGGCGATATACATTGTCACCGAGTGTCGCCACATCTTTATCTCCGATTTTAAAGTGAGCCGGTCGTGACAGCGGCCTGGTCTCTGATGTGGATTGACGTTACACTTCCAACGAGTGCGTATCGAACTCCAGGCAGAGGCTGCCTAGCAACGGGCGTTTGGAACCTTCTTAATGTTTCCAAACGAGTATAGAAAACAAAATGCAATCGTACAGCGAGAAAAATCTCCACGAGGCTGGCATTTGTGCGATTGCCTTGGAGAGTGACATATCGAGCATTTTCGTCAATCGTATTTTGCGCCTAAGATTATTTTACCCTTAGTAAAGAGTTATCTCGTTGACCGTGGATTCGTTTGAACCCGAAAACATTGTTAATAGTGTTCATTAAATTTATTATTCGTAAATCATGTTATTCATTAAACTTACTACTCGTTAAGCTTATTATTCATTAGACTTATTATCTGTTAAACTTAATTATTCGTACAATTTATTATTCACTAACTTCATTGTTCATCAAACTTATTATTCATTAGACTTATTATTTGTTAAGCTTTATGATAGTTTTGTATATACGTGTAAATATAATCTCGGCTTTGTGAAACGATGGCTAGTCCACGCGAAGAGTTGTCACGCGCCCAAAATTCCGATCTTAACCCGACAAATATAACAATGAAAGAAAAGTCTTTACTAAGATGCCTCCAATTCGGCATCTCTCAATCGCAATTGATTTCGATGTCGACAATGTAACCTAAAGCGGATTGTATGGCTTGAGTGTTGAGTTTCGTCTTCAACGAAATCGCTTATGCCTATGCCGACGAAATCTCTAAAACAAGAAACGTTCTTTAGTATGATTTCTGCAGTAACAGTGTAAGAACGTTTTTCAAAGATAGTGTGCAAAAGTTTCAGTTATTGTAGACAGTCTCCGCTTATTGTAAGTATTTACAATAGGGTAATTGAATTTGGGCACAGTATTTTCTTATTTTCACCAATCCACCTTTTCTAGCAATCATGAGTAAATTCAGGAGATATAATAAAACATTGAACAAAATTGTCAACATCAATGAAGATTGTTCTGAGGGTACCTCCGAAGAAGATCAGTATGAATTCGGCCAAAGCGAAGCCGACAGCGAAAGTTCTGTATGCATTGAATGTCGAGAGATAGAGGAATCTTCGGATAATGCAGAGGAAAGCTTCTTGTGTCGTAGCAAGAGAAGAATGCGTATTTTTTCTAATTCTCACTCCGAGAATGAGATGTCGAGCATTCCAAGCACATCCGAAAATGTAATGGATGAAGTGGAAATTGCAGTTGACGGGACACAGTGGATAAAACTGAAAGCAGGCGGATCTAGGGGTAGGACGCCCGTTCATATGATATTTAAGGATATCGCAGGGCCTAGTGGCAATGCTAAGAGAAATATCATGTCGGGTTGTGTAATTAGTGCTTTCGAATTAATAATTGACAGAAACATAATGGAACACATAAAAAATTGCACTGAAACCGAAGCACGCCGAGTTTTGAAAAAAGACTGGACAATCACAGTTGCTGAGTTACATAGTTTTCTAGGAATTCTATATGCTCGGGGTGCATATGAGTCGAAATCATTGAAAGCTTCTTATCTGTAGTCGAAAAAATGGGGACCCGCTTTCTTCGCAAACACAATGCACAGAGATAAATTTACAGAAATTCTGAAATTCATAAGCTTTGACAAAAAAATCCAATGATCCGAAAGATTACAAACAGAAAAATTTGCGCTGATATCCGAAATATGGAACAGGTTTATCAGTAATAGCCAGGCTTGTTATAAGCCATATGAAAATATTTCAATAGATGAGCAATTATTTCCAACGAAAGCCCGGTGCAGATTTACACAATATATGCCGAATAAGCCCCATAAATTTGGCATTAAGGTTTGGTTAGCAGTTGACGTCCAAACAAAGTATATTTTGAATGGTTTCCCTTGTATGGGGAAAAATGAAACTCGATGCTCAATACCGTTGAGCGAATTTATAGCACTAAAATTAGCCGAACCATATTTACAACGAGGCAGAAATATAACGACAGACAATTTCTTTACAAGCATCCCGCTAGCTAAAAAAATGCTAGCACAAAAGACAACTTCAGTTGGGACCATCCGGTCGAATAAAAGAGAACTGCCAAAACCAGCGAAGGAAAAAAAGAACAAGATGACTTTGTTTTCCTCAGATTTATATAAATCAGAAAACTGCATACTTACTGTGTATAAAAGTAAACCTAAAGTAAAAACACCAAACATACAGGAGTACGAATAGAAGATAATTATAAACGTGTTCCAGAAACCATTACTTTTTAAAATAAAACAAAGTTTAGTGTGGACGTCGTTGACCAAATGGCACGCAAATATAGTGTTTATAGCAGGGAGTTTCCGATGGCCCCTTCAAGTCTTTTTCAATATTTTGGATTTGGCAGCGATAAACGCGTGGATATTATATAAAGAGTGCATTATCTGGAGAAAACAAGGAGAACATTTACCAAAGATCAGATGCTTCACTTCTGTCACCTTCAACGTCAAAAGTGCGAAAAAGTTGCCAAGTGAGTTATTGCAAAAAAAATGGAAGTAATAATTATTGTATATATTGCAAAAAGATAGTATGCGGAAAATGCACAAACAACATTCAGTATATTTGCAAAAAATGTGCTCAATAGATATGATTACCCTGTACCGTTAGTGATAATTTAAAAAAAGACTTTTTATTTATTAATAATTTATTTAAATGTGGAGCCTAATATTGTTCCTTTCAGACTTAATTTGAATAAATCGATTTTTTAGAGAAAAATGCATATTTTCGTTTACCCGTCAATTTGACGGGTGCCGTAGAGATTGGTATACTACATACAGATTTCAAAGATTAGAAAGCCTAGGAAAAAATAATTTTGTGTATAAATTTTTTAGATGAAATGATTAATTTACGATGCAAAATGGTTAAAATCGGTGCTATGGTTTTTGAGATATTTCATTTCGAAGTTCGAAATCCATCAAATTAACGGATCCCATAAACCTAGTGTTAATCCTAGAAACATTTTCGGTTCACGGCTGGTTATTAGAAAGGTCCTTGGGTTTATTAGGCGCTCTTAAAAACACGGAGGAAAGGGGGTATGCACCTATTGGCAAAAACCGAATAGCTGTCTAATAAAACAGGCTGATTTTTCCCATGAACAAGATCACCCACGAACCACGTTGGTAGGAGATTTCCTCCTCATACCTTCAGGCATCAATGTGGGCCATAACCAATCGACATCGCGGATCGTTACCCTCACTTTTCCTAACGAAAAGTGTGAACAACGAATCCGCGTTCTTCGTTCAAAGGGCACACCCACACCGAACTTTCTTCCGTATTAACATAAGAGCGACAAGTCAGTCTAACTCACGTCATCTATCTAAGTTGGTTCTCGGGATTACCGAACAATCACTTCCTCTATTTAGTTTCCTCTAGTGCTACGTCCACTAACATAACAAATTCAACTATAAGAGCCTTGCTCTATTGTGCATATATATCGTATCTTCGTACGCCAAATCGTCATCTACGATTTATATCATACGACACAGTGTACCTCTTAAGTGTTGAACAAATAAACTTTATAACCATGTTAATCGCATCGTTATACTGCTTTAACCACCCCTATTATCTTAACGGAAATCAAGGGATTGATCAACTCGTGATGTCGATTATTATAATCGTAACGGGAATTTACGACTCCCGTTGACGTGTTTCCTCGCGATTGCGTCTCCCCGCGATTGATCGAAAATACACAGTGCGTTAATCAAATTATATACATCGCCATGAGTATGTCGGAGATGGAAGGAAAACCGGAGCCTTCCCTTTGCAATTTTGAGGAAGCCTTCTAATGCTTTAGCCTAGATTTTGTCATAACTGTAATTAAGCAATTGTCATTTGTAATTGTTTGACATTTGTGAAAGCGAAAGTGGGTTCGAGGTGACAACTGGTCGCCGAACGTAGCCACGGTCACGAGATAAACGTTTTGCCTGACGAAGGTGTGAATCAGTTGTATTGTTCTCCCTAGAAATCACATAGAATTGTACTTTAGAGATGCTGATATAATGGGACACACGTTGTATTAGAAATCAATCTCCAGACAGAAACTGCCTAGTATCGGCGTTTGGATCTTTCTCGATGTTTCCAAAGAGTATACAACAAACTTTTGACAGAAATTGCCTAGCAACAACGATTGGAACCTTCTCGATGTCTCCAGCGAGCATATAACAAACAAATGCAGTCATATAGCGAAAAAGATTTTTATCAGATATTCATTCGTGTGATCGCCTTGGAAAGTGATACATCGAGCAATTTACCGAGTGTCTCAGCAAACGTATTTTAATTATTCTACGCATAGTAAAGAGTTATCCCGTTGACCGTGAATTCATTTGAACCCCGGAACATTGTTAATAGCGTAAATTAAATTCATTATTCGTAAAACCTATCAATCGTTAATCTCATTATTCGTTAAATTCATTATTCGTAAGATATATTATTCGTTCCTCTTATTGTTCGTTAAACTTATTATTCTTTAATCTAATTATTAATTAAACTTATCATTTGTTAATCTTATCATTTATTAAACTCATTATTCATAATATTTTGTAAAATCTTGTTTATTCGCGTAAATATATTCTCTGCTTTGTAAAACAATGGCTAATTCAAATGAAGAATCATTACGCGCCTTAAATCCTAATGATAACCCGACAAGTATATACACTACTATATGCACAAGTATTCGGGCACTCGCTATAATTCAAACAAAACGTTGATATTTTTATTATATTTTCAATATTACGCTAAAAATATCTTTCTCTAGTGAAATATCTTTTAGAAATATCCAACTCTTTAATTCTCGTCGTAATTGGTATTAAATATTCTCCAAAATTGAAACTGGAACAAGAAATATACTTGTACTAAGCAAGTCCTATGTTTATTATTAATAAATAACTGACACTTTATAAAATCTATATGTCGAGTTCACATTATGATTGGGGTTAGGGGCGTGAGACGAATCTTCATTTGGATTAGACGTTATTGTTATGCAATAGAGGAGATATTTACTGGTGCAGATATAATTATTACACAATTTGGCAAGTAACCGTAGTAATTAGATACTCGAGAAGCTAATGACAATGATCCTAAGTTCAATAACGAATCTGCGGTCAACGAGATAACAGAATGCGCTTTCTTCTAAAGTCCAAGTTGTACCCAACTTCCTTGTCTACAGTACAAGTGTTACTGAATTAACTCTTTGTTAAAACATAGAATATCCACCGAGCATAAAGACGCTATGTCACTCGCTAATGTAACCTCATGAGAGAATGACTTTCCGCCACGATGATGCTGCAGAGAAAAACTATATGGGGTGTGCCTAAAGTCACGAGATTCTCTGATTCGTCGAAGAAAGCCTTCGTTCGGAAAGTGAGGGAAATTGACGTTGCTGTTAATTAGTCAATTCCCGTGTCGGTGGCTGGAAAAGAATGCCAGCCGTCCTTGAGGGAAGGTTGCTAGCGGGTAGCGTCGTTCGTTGAAAAATAGATCTCCTATCTTCCCGTGGTTGGGACAAAGACTGTTTGTCTGTTCGAAGGACTTTAGGTAAGTAGATCTTAATGTTTATAACGGCCCTCAGGCTAGCTGAACATGCACTGTGGAGATGCGTCGACATTTGGTAATTATCTTACCCGAAGAATAGGGTCTGCGTGTGGCGAGCCATGGGACAGAAACCGGTGGAATGTTTACTGTCGTGTACCACTACAACTATTTCTTTTTAAGGAGAGCTATACAATTACTCCATACCTCTGTTAGATAAAAACGTTCGACCCCTGACCGCGGCTACGTTCGGCGACTGACAGTCGCCTCGAGCCCAAGCTCACTATCACAAATCTCGAACAAATACAATCGTATTGAATGACGACAATTGCTTAATTACGGCTATGGTAGAATCTAGATTAAAGTGTTAAGGGATTTTCCCAGAATTTCAAAGGAAATGTTTCGGTGTTCTTTCTTCTCCGACATATACAAAGTTATGGAATGTGCTTGAATAAGCGCATATTCCAATCATTCTAAGGTCTCAACATTCAACAGATATGTACGCTTACAGTCTCTAAACATGGCTATTTTCATGGAAATAATTTTCATTCATATTGTATTGTAGCGTATAGTCGCACTACGAACAACTTTGATAATTCCCAGCTTTAAAACCAGATTCGTGCAAGCAGTAAGAATTAGATCTTATTCCACCCAAAAAGTTTACATTGACAGAGGAATTTTTTTTACCGAACAGTTTCAAGTTGTCAACTTTCATAGTCTGATTTTCTATCTGTTTAAAATACATTGAGTTTTAAATTAAATTTGTAATTCTATTCGAATAATATTGGGCATATCACATTATTGGCCATCTACTCAACATTTGTTGAGGTATCGTGTGGGTACTTCTTCCCTTTTTCACTCTTATGTGACAATTAACTTTTCATATTCAGTATATCCTACGTATCTGCGCGGATGATAAATCTACAAAAATATAACGTTTTTTAAACGAGTTTTTATTATGAAGTGAACTTTCGCACGTTCACGGGGAAACGCGATCTCGAAGAAGCGCGCCAACCAGAGTCGTAAATTCCCATTATGATTTACATAATCGACGCCACGATCGTTCGATCCCTTATTTCTTGTGGGATAATAAGGGTAGTTGATTGAAGATGACACTGATATTAACAGGTTATTATATATGTCGGAGATGAAAGGACACCGGAGCCTTCCCTCTGGAACTTCGGGAAAATCCGTAAAATTGTAATTAAAGCTTACAGTTATAATTAAACAATTTGCCGTCATTCTGCCCAATTTAATCAGCCATGTCACTGCGCCACGCCAGAAAAATTGCTGAAAATTCTCAATGCGGGAATTGATTGTAATTTTAATAAATAAAAAAAAAACAATTCTGCCCAATTGTACTTGGTTGCGATTTGTGATAATAAACTTGGGCTTAAGGCGACCATCAGCCGCCGAACGTAGCCGCGGTCAACGGGACGGGCGCTTCGTCTAACAAAGGTGTAGAGTGATATTATGACCCTCATTAAAGGAAATACCCATAGAGGTGCCTGACAGTAAAACATGCCAACGGTTCCTTCGGACAATGAATACCAGATGTTGAGGCACTTACATAGTACAAGTCCAGTTAGCCCGAGGACCCGCTATAAAACCTGGGTTTTTTCGGTAATTAAGATTTTTCAAACGGACAGGCAGTCTTTGTCCCAAATTGACCAATTGACAGCGACGTCAATTTCCCTTACTTTCTGAACGACGGCTATACTCAACGAATCCGATGATCTCGTGTCCTTAGACACACCCCATCATAGTTTTCCTCGGTGGCATCATCGGGACGAAAATTCATTCTTTCTTGCGATCTCCTCGACAAAGAGAGTAGCGCCTTACGATCTGTGAGTATTGTATGAGCAAGTATATCTATCCTCCCGTTGACCGTGGATTCGTTATCGAACCTAAGACCAACATCACTAGTATCGCCAGTGCCCAACCACCGCGGTTGATTGTCGAATCGGTAGTGTCCATACTCGTATTACCAGGCCGTACCGTCGTTATAACACAGCGATGGCCAATTTCAATGAAGATCTAGCAAACGCTCACAACTCTATTCCTGACACTTCTCCGACATATATTTTGACTTATCCAACAAATTCAGTGTATACAAGATTGCGTATGTGATATGACAACTACGAACGAGTACGACTTGAAACTCCTTTCGTGTTGACGATGATGATGTATGTGTTCAACTTGTAGTTTCTTGCTGGACTTCTGACTCTTGATGTTCCTTGCACTGACCTTTGACTGGTTCTTGACGTAGACTGGCTGAGATTTGAATATAGACTTGAGCGCAAGGAGAAGTAGAGTTGACCCTCCTGATGATATAGATTGGATCTAGACTCGATGTAAAACTCGATGTAAACTCGATGTAAAACTGACTTGTCGCTCCTATGTTATTACCGAAGAAAGCTCGGTGTGGGTGTACCCTTTGAACGAAGAACGCGGATTCGTTGTTCACACTTTTCGTTAGGAAAGTGAGGGTAGCGACCCACGATGCCGATTGGTTATAACCCACGTTAATGCCTAAAGGTATAAGAAGGAAGGCTCCTACCAATGTGGCTCATGAGTGGCCTTGTTCATGGGAAAAACCAGCTTTTTTATTGGACAAATATTCGGTTTCTCCCAATAGGTAACTACCCGCTTTCTCCGTGTTTGTAAGAGCGTGCAATAGACCTAAGGACTGTTTCAAATACCAGCTATAAACCGAAAATACTTACAGGATTAAAGGTTCCTGCAAGCTAATAAGATTCAGTTTATGGTGGGGCCTTAGGTTTATTGAGGGTCTGTCTAAGGGGACTTGGACCTTGACGGTCAGACAATCAAGGACATTGCACGGACTATTTCACGCGACGTAACATGAAGGATTAGTTTTCTTCAAAAGATATGTTTGTAAATACATCCGTTGTCCGGAGAAATATTTTCTGCAAACTTTTTAATATCCAAATTAAGTATTTTAATATACAGGCTGAATCAACTAATTTGGCGACATCAAATAATTTGAAAATCACTATAGAAAACGCTGTTTTGAGCAAAAATCTCTATGTAGTTTCTTCTTATTCTTTATCACGAAGAATAATTCATAAATCATAAATAGATTGCAGATATTTATATTTATTGATTTATTATGATATTAAATTTATATGTTTTGATAATATAATTGAAAAGATGGAAGCTTGGTACAAAAATGTTTTACGTATCAAGTATTACAGAAAGCAGTATATTTTGGTTATTTTATATATTCTTTCGTATTATGTACATCGTGTATAATTTTGCATTTGCAAATTCCCTATGAATGCATAAAAATCCGCAGTTTGAATACAAACTACGATAGTAATAATAACTTCGTTGTTTATCGAAAAAAGTATAATGACGGAGACGCCCATTTGCTTCAATTTAGCCAAAATGCTATCGTCCAATTACATAGTTGGCAATTTTTGTCCTTCGGAAAAAGAAAGAACTTCAACGACGATACTAATTTTGCAGAAACGCCTCCAAGCGCGTTGCAAGCAAAACAAAATAATTCTCGTTTGATTGAACTTTGTAACAGAGGTATCCCCCGTTATTATAACCACTCCAAATATACATACTTCGGCAACATGCTGTTACGCTACGCACGCAGCTCAGTAGCATGTTTTCGCAAGTCATACCGCACACATAAAAACATATACGCTGTGTGCTGACCTCCGAGCAGGAAAATTAATATCGGACGGAGTACAGGGAGGTCACACATTTTAGAACGTGTAAACGTTAGATATATATATGTCGGAGATGGAAGAACACCGGAGCCTTTGGAATTTTGGATAATCCCGCAACATTCTAACCTAGAGTCTACTATAGCTGTAATTGAACAATTGTAGTTATTCAATCCGATTGTAATTGTTCGAGAGTTGTGATAATGAGCTTGGGCTCGAGGCGACAGTCAGTCGCCGAACATAGCCGCGGTCACGGGATGAACGCTTTGTCTAACAAAGGCATGGAATAATTCTATAGCTCTCCTTAAAAAGGAAATAGTTGTAACACTCGACAGTAAACATTCCAACGGTCTCTGTCCCGTAGCTCGCCACACGCAGACCCTATTCTTCGAGTAAGATGATTGCCAGATGTCGATGCGTCTCCGCAGTACATGTTCAGCTAGCCCGAGTGCCCGTTATAAATCTTAAGATTTAGCCAACTAAAGTCCTTCAAACAGACAAACAGTCTTTGTCCCAACTACGGGAAAATAGGGGGACCTATTTTTTAACGAGCGGCGTCTCCCACTAGCAACTTTCCCTCGAGGGCGGCTAGCATCTTTTTCTAACCACCGATATGGAGATTGACCAATTAGCAGCAACGCCAATTTCCCTTACTTTTTGAATGAAGGCTTTTCTCGACGAATCCGATGATCTCGTGTCCTTAGACTCACCCCATTATAGTTTTCCTCTGTGGCATCATCGGGACGGGAAAGGCATTGTCGCTCGCGATCTCATCGATGAAAAGAGTAACCCTTTACGACCAGTGAATATTACGCGTCCGACTTAGATTTCGTGAGCACGTTCATTTATCATCCCGTCGACCGCGGAATCGTTATTGAACCTAGGATCATTGTCATTAGTTTCTCGAGTATCTAATTACCAGGGTTACTTGTCCGGTTCTATGATAATCGTATTTCCACTAGCCAATGTCTACTCTATTGCATAACGACGACGTGTAATCCAAACGAAAATTCGTTTCACGCCCCTAACCCTAATTCTAATGTAAACCCGACATATATATACATGTATATAAAATGCGGACACAAATTAATAAAATTAAAGATGTATGAAGATAGACGTACGTGTACATCTAAATGAGCATCTGAAAATAGACACGTTCGTCTATCTTGATACATCTTTAATTTTATTAATTTATGTGCTGATTTTTTCACGATACTGTAATGTCCTCACGCAAGTGTATTTGGTACTATATATCGTTTATCATCAAATGAACTAAGATCTAATTCCTCTACGTTTATTATTATTATTTATGTCATACATTATAGACTTTATACGATTCCGAGAAATAGTCTTTTCCATGTTCTCTTTAAAACATTTGATAGAATTTTCGAAACATATATTCTACGCTTCAACGTTTCATTACTTTTTTACATATTTCTGCATGGCATAAACATGAATTGGGTACTCCTTCACTCACAGGCCTACAAACTCAGTTATAATCGTTTTCCACGTAATCACTCGTGTCGAACTGACAAGTCATTTTTCACGAAGTCGCAACATTCAGCGGTCGGCAGCACAGGAAGAACAGACATCGGAACACTGCGATACAACATTTTTATCAATCCATTCAATCCGTTCAATCCGTTTCTCGAGCGTTTAGTCACCTGGCAGTGCTAGCCGCCAATTCCAAGAATTATCATATCTAGAAGCAGATGTACCTAATACTATGTTTTAGCTACAGCGGTGTGAAATCCGCACGGCATCGCCTATTTACACAACAGTACGAGAAATCTTTTTAAATAAGAATTGAATAGCGCAGTGTAATTTCTCAGAATTTTTTCATAAAACTATAAATAACGAAGATATTTAGATGTTCTCTTCTAAATATCGCACCCTGTATGTAGGTGAATTTGTGCGCTGGCTTGTGTATTCGAAGAAACATTAATTCCTATCATAAGGTGTACATAAGTATTCTTTTATCTTTCAGCTAGTATGTAGCTTTTTATTGTTCCATATACGATATCTTCTATGCCTTCTATGAGGCATCAATCATTCGTCGTATCGAATCCTTTTCCATACTTTCTATGTACGTACATGATAAATTTTTGAAGATAATTATAAATACATATATCTTAATGTGTTCTATATTCACAATAGAAAAGTTTGTCGAGTCTCGGGGATAATTTAAAAATATTTCTAAAACTCGAAATCAAAACCTTAAATACAATTGGTTTTCTTTTTTTCTCATATTTTGATACATAAAATCAGACCTTTAATTTTTTCTCGTTATGTGCGATACTTTGTTCACTTATGATTAGTATCATTTTCTATTTATCATATAGTAATATATTCTGTAGTAATCAAGCTTTTGTTATATATCGTGAATATTAATGTAAAAAAGAGAACTTTTATACTGTTGCATTTTTCTATGTGTATGTGCCTCAATATTATGACGATTTTATGATAAATATGAACACACAATAATTACACATACATATAAATCGATATGATAAGTATAAACATATATAAATTCTGGTGAACTGGTTTGTTCAGTTTGAACTGGTGATGTCTAAACACTTCTATTATAGTCTCATATTATTATTTCTCATTACCTTTATCGCTTTAGCAGACAGCAATGTTTTCCTTAACTATTTCTTATACAGCATAATATTTATAAGAAATGACATGGCACGCGAGATCTTGTATCAGCCTTGAGAGAGAATTGTGAAAAGCTCATTATGAATATCGAATTTTATGTCGACTATCTCTGATCTTAACGAACATTGGAGTGAAATAATGAATAGAAATGCAACAACCTATATAAACTGCTTGCATGTAGATCTACCCATTTTTTTCATACTACTCATTTTATAACTTGCAGTAGTGTATGGAAATTTAGAAGGAACAAAAATATATATATATAAATACAAGGTATGTAATATATATAATATATAGATTTATTAGAAAAATGAGGAATTCTATTAAAACAAATAACTGAATAATTATTTAGCAAAGTAAAGCAAATTTAAAATCATATGAAAGGTAAGTGAAATCTGTACATATATTAACGTATATAGCTATTATCGGTCAAGTGCTTGTTTAAAATTGCACCAATTTATAAACGATCAATTAATAAATTTTATTCTTGTTGGCATATCTGTTGGTATGTAGGTGATATTTGGGAAATTCTATCTTTCCAGAAGTCTACTTAGATGACAATTACTTTTATACTTGCTTTGTATGTGCTTATTTCGGCGTTTCTGATCCAATTACGTGTCAAAGTCTGTCGCAATCGTGAAATATTCATAGGATGAAATAAAATTTATTATATTTTTCTGTATGATACGTTTACTCGCGATCAGTCTTTTATTTACAGAAGACTATAAGCAAATGTAATATTAATACAGACTGCTGACGAAAGTGTCACGTAGAAGACACAGGAAATCGCGAAATTAACAGATCACCTCCTTGTCTCCTCACGTCGTAGTTCGAATGTTTCACAAATAAGGTGAGAAATTCGGGCTTTAAACATGATAGTCTATTATTATATGAATTCAACAGAGTGTTATATCAAAAGTGGTTAATATTAAATCTGGTTATATATTATACTATCTGATTTCGATGGCTGTGCGGCATGCAGAATGTTTTGGCAGACGTGGTTGTCCTATTATTGTTTTCTGAGCCTGTGATAAGAGCAACGCAAAGTGTGTTCCTCTATATTCTCTAGCTACAAATATGTTATTCAATTTTAAGATATTTTTGGCTAATTTAAAAAACGGTAGAGAAAGTACGACATGTGGTGCTTCTTGATCCTCCGTATTTGCAGACTATTATCCGACCGATGTTTCCGCCTTGAGCCCAAACTCATTATCACAAATCTCGGATTGAATGACGACAATTGCTTAATTACGGCTATGGTAGAATATAGATTAAAGTGTTAAGGGATTTTCCCAAAGTTCCAAAGGGAAGGGTCCGGTATCCTTCCATCTCCGACATATATATGTCGGGTTCAAATTATGATTAGGGTTAGGGGCGTAAAACGAATCTTCATTTGGATTAGACATTGTTGTTATGCAATAGAGAAGATATTTACTAGTACAAATATGATTATTACAGAATTTGACAAGTACCCGTGGTAATTAGATACTCGAGAAGCTAGTGACTATGATCCTAGGTTCGCTTTCTTCTAAAGTCCAAGTTGTACCCAACTTCCTTCTCTACGGTACAAGTATTACTGAATTAACTCTTTGTTAAAACATAGAATATCCATCGAGCATAAAGAAGCTATGTAACTCGCTAATGAAACCTCACGAGAGAGAATAACTTTCTGTCACGATGATGCTGCAGAGGAAAGCTATGATGGGGTGTGTCTAAGGACACGAGATCATCAGATTCATCGAGGGAAGCCTTCGTTCGGAAAGTGAGGGAAATGGGCGTTCCTATTAATTGGTTAATTTCTATGTTGGTGGTTGAGGAAGGATGTTAACCGCCCTTGAGAGAAAGTTGCTAGAGGGAAACGTCGTTCGCAAGAAACGCAGATTTCCCGTATCTTCCCGTAGTAGGTGATAGATTTAGGGACTGTTAGGGTAAAGACTGTTTGTACGATTGAAGGACCTTAGTTAATTAAATCCTAAGATTTATAGCGGGTCCTCAGGCTAGTTGAACATGTGCTGTCGAGATGTATCGACATCTGGTAATCATCTCGCCCGAAGAATAGAATTTGTGTGTGGCGAGCCACAGGACAGAACCCGTTGGAATGTTTACTGTCGAGTGCCGTTACAACTATTTCTTTTTAAGGAGAGCTATACAATTACTCCATACCTTTGTTAGGTAAAAACGTTTATCCCGTGACCGCGGCTACGTTCAGCGACTAGCTGTCACTTCGAGCCCAGTTCTGCCCGAGCAGTCGAGCTAGGCGAAATTAAAATATAGTGCTCCTGACGTAGTGCAAGTGAACCAACCAAGGATGGAAAAAGTTCCAACGATAAGAATATTAAATAAAGGAGAAACATACACTATAAACAGGGCAGTAGACCAACAGTGCCCAATCAAAGCAAAAAGTGAAGTACAGGACTGCTCATATACAAAAGAAATAGAAATGGAAATAATACAAGAAGACGACGTAAAGAGCAATACCAACAAGGATCTAACACAACATAACGAAAGCTGGAAGACTGTAACTCTCAACAAAAAAAGAAAAATAAACTCAAACACAAACGATAGGAGGACCACAGAAACAGAAAGACAACAATGGCTACAAGAAATTCCCACACAAAATTCCTTCAGCTCACTAACAGAAGAGATGGACACAGACCCTACAGAAAAACTAAGAACACACACGCCTAAGCCACCGCCAATTTACATAGACGCAAAAATAATAGACCCCCTCATTGACCTGCTAAACAGCACGGCAGGAAAAGAAAGCTACACTATCAAACAGCACAAACTAGACCAGGTAAAAGTACAAACCAATACTCCAGAAACCTACAGAAAAGTAACTAAAGCGCTAAAGGAAAAAAACGCTGGGTATCACACTTACCAACCCAAATCCGACAAGAGCTACAAAGCAGTAATCAGAGGTCTAAACCCTAAAACAAATACAAACAAAATATGCGAGGAATTGGCCAAGATCGGACACCAGGTAAGAACGATCAACAACATAACCAGATTTGACACTAAGCAATCACTACCCCTATTCCTAATAGAGCTAGAACCGAAAAGTAACAACAAAAGAATATTTGAAATTAAAAAAATCTCAAACACAATAATCACAGTCGAGCCACCCAGACACAAAGAAGACATACCACAATGCATGCGGTGTCAACAATACGGACACACAAAAAACTACTGCAACAGAAACCCGGTGTGCGTCAAATGCGCAGGGAAGCACCTAACAGTGAACTGCCCACACACGGGAAAAATAAACGACGTAAAATGTCACAATTGCGGTGGAAATCACCCAGCCAGCTACAAAGGCTGCGTAGTCGGAAAACAACTACAAAGCAAACTTTTCCCGCCGATTCGAAACAGGACACACAACAATTTCCACACGCAACAGGACAACACGAAATCTACGCCAACACCAAATACACAGTACGTAATGAACAATAACCACACCAACACCGTTAGAAACCGAAGCTACGCGCAAGTAGTCAACCGGTCGTCACCCTCAGATAATCAAGAACAGAACAACCACAGCAACGACGCTACAGAAATCAAAGAGTTAATAAAACATTCCATAAAAAACACCGAAATACTTACAAAAATGATAAGCGAACAAAACGAACTCCTCAGACAGCAAACACAACAAATAACAGTCAAATACAATTGCTTACTAACATGATGAGCAAAAAATAAAAATAGACACGCTTAAAATAGCAGCCAGGAACTCTAACGGCCTACAGCAAAGGGCCCTAGAAACTAAAACATTCCTGTATAGCAATAACATCGATATACTACTCGTTTCAGGAACACACCTCACAATAAAAAGCTACATAACAATACCGCACTACACCATATACGACACCAAGCATCCCTCAGGGAAAGCACACGGAGGGACGGCAGTAGTAATAAAAAACGACATTAAACATCACCTACACAGCCAGGTCAGTAAGGAACATATACAAGCACCCACCGTTACCGTACAGACTAACAGCAACCAACTGCAGTTGTCAGCAGTACACGTACCGCCGCGACACAAAATCACAACGGAAATGTGGGAAGACTACTTCCGACACTTAGGTGACAAGTATATTGCAGCGGGAGACTATAACTCAAAGCACACACTATGGGGATCAAGAATCACCACACCTCGAGGCAGAACCTTGGAAAAATACATTAGAAATAATAACCTCAATATATTATCCATAGGAAGACCGACATACTGGCCGACAGACCTGAGCAAAATACCTGACCTGCTAGACTTTGCAGTTACAAAGGGACTAAACGCAAATAAACTAAACATAGCACCCAGCCTCGAGCTTACCTCCGACCATACGCCCATAATAATTACATACAGAAACAAACCAATACTTTACAGCAGCACAGAGAAGCTATGCAACAAAACCACCAAATGGCAAATATTCAAAGAAATAATAGAGAGTAAAATCAGCTGCAACATCCCACTGAAAACACCTGAACACATCGATCAAGCAGTAACAACACTCACAGAAACTATCCAAAAAGTAGCAAGGGCAACCACTATACCCGAAACAACCAACAGACAAACAAAAACAGTTCCACTAGACATCCTCGAAAAAATTAGAGAAAAAAGAAAAGCGAAAGCAAAATGGCAGAAACACAGAACAAAACAAAACAAAAAACACCTAAACAAACTCACAAAAGAAATAAAAAACAAAATAAAAGAGCACAGCAACAACGAGATCACAAAGTTCATCGAGTCACTATCTGCTCACGAGAACTACAAATACTCCCTATGGAAAGCCACAAAAAAAATAAAGAAGACAACAAAAATGGAACCAACAATCAGAAGAGCAGACAACACATGGGCAAGAAGCAACGAAGAGCAAGCTGAAGAATTTTCCAACCACCTATCCAACACATTCACCCCACATAACATCAACAACAGCAACCACAATAGTCATACGGACGAAGATGCGCTAACTACTAGTACACCAACTGACAATCACTACACCATACCCAAAGCAACAGCACAAGAAATCAGAAACATAATTGAGAAAACAAAAAACAATAAAGCACCAGAAATCGACCTAATTAACGGCAAAATCTTGAAAAACCTCCGCCAAAAGCGATAAAACAAATCACAATAATAATAAACGCAATACTAAGAATACAATACTTTCCAAAAGCTTGGAAACTGGCACAAATCATAATGATACCCAAACCAGGCAAGGACCCACACGAAACCAAGTCCTACCGACCAATCTCACTACTTCCGGTGTTCTCTAAGATACTAGAGAAAATAATCTACGACCGGATAAAAACAATAATAGAGAAGAACCATCTAATACCAGATCACCAATTCGGATTCAGAAACAAACACTCCACAATAGAACAAACGCACAGACTCGTCAATGAAATCCTACAGGCGCTGGAAACAAAACAATACTGCACAGCACTCTTTATGGACATCGAAAAAGCATTCGACAAAATAAACCACACTAGCCTACTTCAATCAATCAGGGAACAGTTCCCGGTGCAGATATACCAATTAATCAAATCATACTTAAGCAGCAGAACCTTCATAGTAAAAATCAAAGACACATACCGTGAAGCTAAACAAATCAAGGCAGGAGTTCCGCAAGGAAGCGTCCTAGGACCAATTTTATACACACTATACACGGCCAACATACCAACAACTAACAATAGCAAAATACTGATATTCGCTGATGACACAGCTATACTAGCCAGGCACACTAACCCTGCAACAGCAGTTACATTACTACAAGCACATATCACAAAAATAGAAAAGTGGCTTCAAGCAAAACAAATCAAAGCAAACCCCGAAAAATGCAAACACATTACATTCACACTGCGAAAACAGAAACCACCAAACATTGTACTAAACGGCACACACATAATACAAGCAAGGCAAGATAAATACCTAGGACTCCACTTAGATACACGACTCGCATGGAAACAGCATATTAAAGCAACAATAGACAAAATACAGATGGCAAGGAGACAAATGTACTGGCTAACAAGTCGAAAATCCAAACTAAGCATAGAAAACAAACTAAAAATATATAAAATGGACATAAAACCATCTGGACATACGGAATAGCACTATGGGGAACAGCAGCAATGAGCCATATAACCAAAATAGTGGCAACGCAATCGAAAATACTCAGAACAATAGTAAACGCGCCATGGTACGTTAGGAACGAGGACATTAGGACGATAGGAATTAGAACGAGGAAAGACCTGGGAATACCAACGGTCAAGGAGGAGATTAACAAAAATGCAAGAAGACACGGAGAAAGAATAGCAACGCACCCAAACCGGCTGGCAGCGGAAACGGTCGACACATCAAGCATAAAAAGAAGATTAAAAAGGAAACACCCAACAGATCTCACAAAGGACATAACCTAACAAACACGTATTACCTGAGATAATTAAAGAAATAAATCAATCAAATTCGAAGATGGTATCCCACTGGGGGTAGCCATCCACATGTTATAATACTATATCACTAAGCTATAATATTTTACCAAATGTCCTACTGGACAAATTGTAAAATCTAAATAAATAAATAAAAGAAAAAAATTCGAGCCCAAGCTCATTATCGCAAATTTCGGACGATTATAGTCGGGTTAAACCATAAAAACTAAAGTATCGGGAATTTTCCCAAGAATTCCAAAGGGAAGGCCCTGGTGTCCTTTCATCTCCGACATATATATTATATAATGTTTTAACCTATTGTTGGACCGTTCGCGAAGAGACGCGATCGCGAGACGAGGCTCGTAAATTCCCGTTATGATTAGACAATGGACGCCACGACATAATCGATCCCTTATTTCGTTTCGGATAATAGGGGTGGTTGAATTGATGATAACACTGAGGTAGCAGGTTACAATTCACACTTTATTCCAACAACTTATAGACAGATTAGTTACAGATTAGTTAGTTCAATGCGTATAGATACAAGTTAACTAGATGACTGATCTAAGACTAATAAACAATGAGTTAAGATAGCGAATGAGCAGAGTACGCAATATAAGTTAACTAGATGATTGAACTAAGGGTAGAAATCCGATCAAGAGATGTTGATTGATCTAAAGATAGACAACTAGTCCAGAGATGTTGATTGATCTAAGGATGTAAAACCAGTGAAGTTCGGAGACAATGCCATGCCCGAGGAAAGCGGGACCATCGAATTTGTTGATGACAATTTTGGCTAGGAAAGTGAGGGTAATAGTCATGGCTTCTGATTGGATAAGAAAAAGGTTGGTGGGCAAGGAAGGGTTCTAGCCGTCCCCGAGAGAAAGTAGCTAACGGAAGACACCGAACGTGAGAAAAACCAAATTTCCCGTATTTTCTCGGAGTGGACAATAAATATAAGGAACACTTCAATTAGAAAGATACTTGTTTGGTCTGAAGGACCTTAACTATGAAAATGCTAAGATTTATGGTGGGTCCTTAAAACTATTCAGGGTGTAGTAATAAGGGTGTGTAGGCATCTGGCAGCCATCTTTCCCGCGGTATGGGGCCTGGTTTGTGTAAAGAGTCACCTGACGTAACACCTATAACACTTTTAATATAAGTAATTAATATTATAATGATGAAAATTTGTTTACTGTAATACTACACATATGCTTGATTGCTAATATCATACAGAAACCCAACATTTAAAGATATTATTTATGTTCTTCAGCTTTCTCAAATAATTTTTTGTTCAGTACTAATAGTTGTCAAATATAAATAGGTTAGTAACTTGATATAAGGAATACCATGACAAATCGATCGTGTTAACAAATGTATTGTGTTATTTTATCTAGAACAATTCTCACGACATATTCTCGATTCCTGGACATTCAGCAGGCAAGTGTGGTATGAAGGACTTTTGTTCAAACTAAAGAAAGTCCTACCACACACCTACTACTCCTTCTTAAAATCATATCTATCTAATAAAAAAATTCATGATTAAATACTTAGACACTATAACCGCAACACTTCCAATAGAAGCTGGCATACACTAAGGCAGTGTCCTCGAACCTCTCCTGTTCACCATCTGCACTGCCGACCTACCAACATTAACAGAAATAACCACAACGACATTTGCTGATGATGCAGCTTTATTAGCATCCCACTCAGACCCGATAATTGCCTCCTCAACTCTCCAGCGAGATCTCGACTCTATGTAGAAAAGTGGTTCCACAAATGGCGCTTTAAAATAAATGAAAATAAATACAGTCATATAACCTTCACGCTGCGAAAACAATCCTGCCCACAGGTCACCATAAATAATATTCCAATTCCAAACAAAGATACAGTCAGATATTTAGGCATGATTCTGGACAGAAGAACGCCATGGAAACGACACATCGTAGATGAATCCAAACAACTTAAATGAAAATTTAAAAAATTCTACTGGCTGGTAGACGTTCCAACTTAAGCGTGCAGAGTAAAATAATACTATATAAAGCCATATTACAACCTGTTTGGACCTATGGGGAACAGCGATTAATTCCAAGATAGAAATTCTTCAACGATTCCAATCAGAAACTCTAAGATCCTTAATAGATGCACCTTGGTATGTTACCAACGAAACAATACATCGCGACCTTAAGATACCTATAGTTAAAGAAGAAATATCCAAATTCAATGATAGATACAACATAAGAATTAACAACCACCAAAACTAGATTTAAACATTAGATTCAGCTAGAATCAAACATACGATAATCATCTATTATTTACGTTATAGTACCACGCCAGAATAATTTACTTATAATTCTCAATGAGAATTGACTGTAACAAAAAAAAAATATTTTCTCGAAGATTCAAAGTGACACGATATTGTCTACACTGTCAGAAACGGTTGTCTATGTATGACGATTGTCTACCATCTACCATCCAGGTGTTGCTACTCAGATTCGGCAAGCAGCATGTATTTATAAATTTTCTGTTTTCACCTTTCTTTGCCTCAATAGAAAATACCGTGTCATAAATTTCACCACCACGCTGTTGCGTCCCAAATGCGGAAAAAATTCATTTGTGAAAATATCTTCCTAATTAAAAAATTTGTCTGTCAGAAATCTTTGTCACGTACGACTTAGTTGTATTATTTGGCAAATCGCGTGACTGCGAGTTGCAAGTGAAAATGAACCATAAGGCTTGATATCCACTTATTGCGTATCATCGTGTGATACACAAGGAATGGCAACCCAGTACTTTTATATTTATGTTTTTCTTGTCTTTCAAAGGATAAGTTATATAATATGAAAGTTAAAACATGTTTTAAACCAGTCAGTTTTCACAAGTACCTAAATATTTTTTGAGAGAATTAGAAAACACTTCGAATGGTGTATCAAAAATATATAGTTCCATTTTAAAGAGTAACATTGGTTTTCGGGATTTTAAGTGGCCGTCCGTTTATGGCTCAGACAGGAGCATTCCCTTCTTTGGGAAGTTCCGAATTACCTGTCCTCCCCGAGCTGTAAACCTAGTGACGCAATGGTCAGGGAAACCCCCCGGCCGGTAAGGCACGATGGACGGGCGAGGCCCAACAACTGGTGGGGAGAATTAGCAACATACTAGAATTCATCAACAGATCGTCGTACAGTGCGGATGAAATACTTAAGTCACCATCAGAACATCGTACCGTGCGGGTGAAATACTTTAGTCTCAGCAAGATCTTACAACCGTCGTGTTCATAACATCAAACTTTACTTTTATACAACAAGTGCAAATAAAGTGCCAAATTACACTAACACTCTGTCTATTAAACCTCCTCTACCTTGAGCGTTAAATCATTCAAGGTATACGATATCGAACGATCGGTTTTACCTGACCGGTCGCTCTTTAGTTGATAATTCGCAACAATTGGCATTGAAGTCCCTTGAAGTGTGAATGTAAAAAAGATCACGATTCTTCCATAAAATCAAACAATTTTCATATAAAATATTTTTCCGTGTTTTGAATAGTTAAACAAATGGCAAACATACTGCATATGGTATACAAATAATAGAATAATATGAAAATCAATGTTAATGAAATTGACCTAACATTTCTGTCACTGGTTTTTAGGTATCTTTTACTTTTTATCACTTTTGCAATCATTAAGAAGAAATCTCATATTATTGTTTCTCTTTTTAATATTTATAATGTAATCAGCATATTCTGAATGTTTATGTGAATAAACTATACCGAGATATACAAGTAACAACAATATATCAACATATACGAGAATATACGTATAAATATATGCAACATGTACTAGAAATATGCTATGTTAATTTTATTATTTAAACGTAATAATTCAAAATTATAATTTAAATTACAGTAAGCTGCGAATCCTTTTCTAAAATTATCGAGCGTTAATTGATGATGTTTCTTGCTTAAAATCAACTTATAAGCTGACAATGGAGCGTTCAACATTGTAACAACATTGCAGGATATAGTGGGGCATATTTAAACTTGCTCCAGTAGCATACTTTAATCTCATTCAGTTCTTCAACTGTCTAATCTAGCAAAATTTCACTAATTGTTGAAAGTGTCAAAAAATCGAAATTTTTTGCTAACAATGTATCGTATTTTGTTACCATATTGACTCTGCAAGTTCCAGGAATAATTCTAAAATTTTCAGTACACTCGGCCACTACTTTTATAGATTCAGTTAAAGGTATTCCAGTTGCTTCTAGTTTCTTTATATTGTCCGCGATAGTTCTAAGATAGGTTTTATTAAACATTAGATTTTGAATTAGAAATTCATTCTGAATAACATCTTGTGTTGCTTTAATTGCTAGTGCATCATTCACATTGGAACGTTTAATCACATTTTTATAATCTTCAATATGTTCCACATGTGTGGCATAAAATATTGCTGTCTCAATTCAGGTTTCTCATTTCGTTAAGATTAGTTCAAGTGATAAATAATGTTGCCTAACATTCTATAATCGCATTCGACACGAAGTGGTACCTTTATAAATACTATAAATTTAATAGAAAGTAATAAATTATTTCTGCAACTCTATATAATCATCATGTTTGAAAAAAACACTTTCAAATGTTTTCCAGCTTTTATTACACACAATGTTCACAATACCATACAGAAAGTCGCAACTGTTTTCAACAATAACACTTTTTATTCGTTACTATCTGGTCATGGTATTCGTATTGTCGAATTTACAAACTGTCAGATTTACAAACAGTTACCTAATTCTATAACAAATGATGCTGTTAAGGATGGATATAGAGTCGAGTGGAATCAAATAGGATGTCATTTTTTTTTTTTATTTATTTGTTGAAATTACAATCAATTCTCGCGTTGAGAATTTTTAGTAATTTTTCTGACGTGGCGCAGTGACATGGCTGTTTATTTACAATAAGTTAATACTATTATAGATAGGTATAATTTAAAGTATTATAAGTAAGTGCATATGCTTAGTTTGGATAATTAAATGAATCTGACGTTTAGATCTAGCGGGTAGTGCCTCTTCAGCCTGCGAGTCTGGTCCGTCGTATCGAGTAGTCCAGTGATTAGGGGGTTTCGGTGTTTGTTGATTCTTTTGCTGTATCTGTTGCTATATTTTGCTATTTCCTCTTTGACGGTGGGTATCTTGAGGTCGCGGTGTATTGTTTCATTGGTTACATACCAAGGTGCGTCAATTAGGGATCTTAGCGTTTTCGATTGAAAGCGTTGGAGTATTTCAATGTTGGAGTTACTTGCTGTTCCCCATAGTTGGATTCCGTAGGTCCAGACAGGTTTTATTACGGTCTTGTAGAGGGTAATTTTATTCTGTATATTTAGTTTGGAGCGTCGGCCCGTGAGCCAATAGAGTTTTTTTAGTTTGTCCTTTAGTTGCTTCCTTTTATCTGAGATGTGTGTCTTCCACGTTAGTCTCCTGTCCAGGGTCATGCCCAGGTATCGGACTATGTCCCTGCTAGGAATTGTTGCATTGTTGATGGTGACCTGGGGGCAGGTTTGTTTTCGGAGCGTGAAGGTTACATGTGAGGATTTCTTTTCGTTGACTTTGAAGCCCCATTTGTGAAACCACTTTTCCATGGAGTCGAGACTTCGCTGGAGAGTGGATGAGGCTATTACCGGGTCAGCGTGGGAAGCTAATAGCGCTGTGTCGTCTGCAAATGTCGCTATTGTTATATCATTTGATATAGGTAGGTCGGCAGTGTAGATGGAGTACAGTAGGGGTCCGAGGACACTACCTTGGGGTATGCCGGCTTCTATTGGGAATGTTGCGGAAGTGGCGTCTAGGTATTTAACCATGAATTGCCTATTGGTTAGGTAAGATTTTAGGATGGAGTAGTAGGGGTGGGGTAGGATCTTTTTAAGTTTGTATAGTAGCCCTTCATGCCATACTTTATCGAATGCCTGTTGGATGTCTAGGAAGACCGCTGAGCAATATTTTTTCTTTTCGAGTGTTTGGCTGATCGTATGAGTTAGGCGGTGGATTTGCTCTACTGTAGAATGATGTTTTCGGAAGCCGAATTGGTGATCTGGGAGTGTTTTCAAGTTCTCTAGGATTGGAAGGAGTCGGTTCGTGAGCATCTTCTCGAATAGTTTGGACAGGGTAGGTAAAAGACTGATTGGGCGATAGGAGCAGGTTTCGTATATCGGTTTACCGGGTTTAGGGATGAGGGTAATCAATGAGATTTTCCAAGCCTTAGGATAGTGTTCCAGGCGAAGGATAGCATTAAAAATCGATGTGATGAGTGCTATCCCTTTTGTGGGAAGTTCCTTGATTGCTCTATTGCCTATTAGGTCGTGTCCTGCTGCTTTCTTGGGGTTTAGGCGACTGATTGTTTCTATAGTCTCAGCAGAGGAGAAGGGTTCGATAGGAGGGGACATTTGGAAGGGGGTGTGCAGGTATTCAGTAACGTCCGCGGCGGTTTGGGGGGAATGGGGTTTGAATACTTTTGACAAGTGTTTTGCAAACAGGTCGGCTTTTTCTATAGGGCTTCGCGCCCATCCACCTTGCGGACGGCGGATAGGTGGGATTATTTGTGGGGGGCGTGTGAGTTTCCTGGAGGCCTTCCATAGTGAGTAGTTGGAGTCGGTTGTGGGGGATAAGCTGTCGAGGTATTTTTGGAAACAGTCGTTTTTATAGTTTCTTAAGGTTCTGGATAGCTTTCTAGTTGCGTTGTTAAGTTTGCGTTTGTCCTCCGGTGTTCTATGGGTCTGCCATACTCTTCTTAGTCTTCGTTTTTCTGCTATTTTTTTTAGTATGTAATGGGGATATTCTTGTTTGCTGTTAGATGGCTTTGTCGGTGTGGAGAGGCGGATTGCGCTTATTATGCTCGTGTTTAAGTATTCCGTGGCTGCTTCGATATCTTCCTTTGTTTTTAGTGGGGTGAAGGCTGAGGTTGAGTGTGTAAAGACTTCTCTGAAGAGCTGCCAGTTGGTGTGTTGGTTGTGAATGGTGCCATTAGGTGTATTCTCGATGATTGTTGAACTGACTGTTGCTATCACGGGAGAATGATCAGAGGAGAGATCAGCCGAGGAGTTGATCTGGACGTGTCTTGATGGGATATTTTTAGTTATGAAGAAGTCGAGAAGGTCGGGTATTTTGTTGGTGTCAGTGGGCCAGTATGTGGGTTCGTATGTGGTGAGGTAGTTGAGGTTGTTGTTTGTTATGCTGTTTAAGAGGTTTTTGCCTCTTGCTGTAACCAGTCTGCTGCCCCATTGGATGTGCTTGGCGTTATAGTCTCCTCCAACTATGAATCTGTTGCCCAGGGTGTCCAGGAAGTTATCAAAGTCTTCTTTGACGATGGAGTGTCTGGGAGGGCAGTATACTGCTGAGGTGGTGATTGAGCCATGACAGTCTTCTATTGCTACGTTTGTTGCTTGGAGGTAGTCTTTCTGGAATGATGGGAGTTCGTAGTGCTTAATACTTGCTTTGATTATTATTCCGGTGCCACCGTGGGCCTTTCCGCTGGGGTGTTGGGTATGGTAGAATTTGTAACCATTTATTTTCAGGTAGCTCTTGTCGGTGAAGTGGGTTTCCGACACGAGCATTACGTCGATTTGCTGGTGTTTTAAGAAGAGTTCTAGTTCAAGTTTGTGTTGCGCTAGACCGTTGGCGTTCCAGAGTGCTATGCGCCTTGGTTTTATTTTGAGTCGGGGCGTGCTAATTTTTCCACGATGAGTGTTAGTAGCGATAGCAAGTGATTTATTTGCTCCGATTGTTTCTCTATTAGCTTTTCAAGCCTTGAGGAGTTGTCTGTGTTTGGTGGGTTGGGGTCACTGTTTTGGGGAAGGTTCCTTTGGCTGTTCGGGTTATTTTGGATGCCTTGTACTGCTTGGGCAAAGGAGGTTGAGGTGGAGATGAATTTGGTAGGACTGTGCGTTTGGTTGGTTGAGGGGGTTGGGGTAGTCGTGAATTTCGGCGGGCTGGGTGTTTGGTTGGATACCTCTTTTGCTCTGGGCTTAGGGTACCTGTTCGTGTATAGTGTTTTATATGCTGGGCAGCCTTTGTAGTTGGCAGGGTGGTCCCCTTGGCAGTGGATGCATTTCGCTGGGGTTTCCGGTGATTTGGCGCACTGGTCAGTGGAGTGAGAGCCTGCGCATTTAACGCAGCGGAAAGTATGGTTGCAGTATTTCTGCGTATGACCGTACCTTTGGCACCTTTTGCACTGCACTATTTCTTTTTTCACGAGCGGTGGTTCGATCTTTACTATCGCGTTCATTAGGCGACTGATGTTATATATTTCCTTATTGTTCGGTTTTTGTTTAATGTCTAGGAAGAATAAGGATAACGGGTCTTTCGAGACTCTATGCCTTATATTACTTACGTTGACGACTTCGTGGCCGAGTTTTGAGAGTTCGTATTTTAGTTCGTCTATATCTGCTGAGTGGTGTATGTTTCGTAGGACCACCCGGAAAGGCCTTTCCTGTTTAAGTTGGTAGGTGTGGAAGTTGGCGTTCAGGGTCCTGAGTGTCTTGGTGAGTTTTCTGTAAGCTTCTGGGTTCGTCGGTAGTATTTTCACCTTGTTGTTGCTTATCTTAAGGTTATATTCCTCCTTGCTGGTATCTCTCTCTAGGGACTTGGTCATTGTCTGTATGTCAATGACGTCGTCCACAAAAATTGGTGGGGGAGGGGGGATTCTTTGTGAGTGTTGGTTTGATGGCGGTTCTACGATTTCCATGGCGTCGTTTGAGGATTCCAATACGGCGAACCTGTTGTGTGTGTTTATTTGCGTTGCTGGTTCTATTTTCCTCTTCTTTGTAGTGTTAGCGTCGTTAGTGCGGAGAGTTCTGCTACACTTCTGCCACGGGGGGGGGGGGTAGCTCGGGGTAGCTGCGAGTCTGCTCCGGAGAGCCTGGTCGCGGTTGCTGGGCCATCATCGAGCTAGTTAATTCGGAATGAACAACTAGTCGTGAGGCTGTGAGGCTAGTATTCGTGTTGGAGTTAGGTGCGTGGGATTTTCTTCTCCCTAGGGGGTAAGGGGCACTTAGCTGTGTTCTCTTTCGACGTTTGGGCGACACGTGTTGTTTTCGAACTACGCTGGGCACTAGAGACACGTCTGCACGCTTCGGCACTCCACAGCGAACTGAATAGGATGTCATGTGATCACAAAAGTATAGTGAGAAATGGTGTTGAACAGAAAGCAGCACTTGGGTCATTTTCAGACCATAGAGGATCTTATCAAGACTGAATTATCTCGTTCAGTGAATTAAAGAGTTCGAATGATTCTGTACACTGGGTTATAGATTCGATTGGTTTATTTGTGAAATTAATTTGTTGGATTATTGTGAAATAATTTTGATACTCCGCGATAAAGGTAGAGGAAATAGAGAGCTCATAGCGTTGAAGTTGCCTGCTATTTGGAATAGAGTATTAAAGGAGATTAATTTGTGAAGTATGTTTGAAGTTAATTTGATATTAGAAATACCAAGAGACAAAGGTTAAACTGGTTTGTTGAGCCTGATATGATGATAGCCATGGTTTCAATAACGGAAAGGTTTAGGAGTGGAACTTTTGGAAATCGGAGGTTTTTGTATATAATCATGGCAACTCCTTCATCCGTGAAACCAGAGTTTTCATCGCTCCTCATAATAGCATGGTCCTGGAGATGGTTTTGGCAAAATTGAGCCACGTTTTCTGTATGGTTACTATTACAATGTTGTGGATTTTTAGAAGAAAGGAGCTGTTAGAAGAGGGTTTGAAAACCATAGAACAGGCGTCTCAAAACATGATTTTGGCAGGCAAGGTTGAGTTAGTCACTTTTAGTGAAATGATGCAACATGAACATTGTTTGGGTGGGTCTTATATGGTGGTCTACGGGATATGGAATTTGGTGGATGGCTGGATTGTGAGAATAAGGGTAAGGAAGGATATGTGAATATGACTCGTGACTTCTTAATCATTTTGCACTCGTATTTATATCAATTTGTAAAAGTACATACGTCCGCATCAATCAGTGATGCGTATGACCAGGTGCAACGTTTTTAAGTTTGACCTGTCGTTACCTGTGATCGTCCGAAACACACCGAGTACGTTCGCGCGTCAAGCGTTTGCACTAGTTACATTGCATATACTATGTACGCTGTTTACACTATATGCACTACTTGTACTACAATATTTCACGTTATCTAATAATTATCATAATTCATAAATACGATAATTATTTAATTAACTTAATTAATGTTAACTATAAAAATATATGTTTTTAGATAAGACGGTCAAAACTGTAAAAATGAAAGTTTTTACATGGAAACCAAGTAGTCAACATGCGTCGTTATTGGCTATCATTTGGTTCAATGAGATATTTGGCTTACGTGTATTTGAATCAGCAGGACGTCTACGATATAGTTGGAGTATAATATACGTTAGCACATGCACCATTTTATATTTTATCTTATTTTATACGACAATAGCATCCAACCACGAAGATTGGCCTGCATATCAAGAGATCAGTTATAAATTTGCTTTGTACGTCAACGTTATAGTTGCTGGGAACTGTGTTCTTTTTGGATTTATCTACACAGGAGTACGTATTTTTATATGGATATATCGAAGAAAGCATAAAAATAATTTAACGAAGTAAGAAATTGTGCGAAGGAATTTTGTTTTACTCGCTACGTTGCATTTTATAACCACAAAATCATCTTAAAGTTTATAATTTACATACAATCATATTAAAATAGAAATTAACTAATAAAACATTTTTGAACGCGTGGAGAAACAATGATCCCTCAAAGAAGATTTTGATATTATTTGGAAGGAGAAGCCAGCAGAAAACCGATTTCTTTGTTCTTTCTGTATTAATTATATGTCGGGTTTACATTAGAATTAGGGTTAGGGGCGTAAAACGAATCTTCATTTGGATTACACCTTGTCGTTATGCAATAGAGAAGACATTGACTAGTGCAAATACGATTATTACAGAATTCGACTAGTAACCGTAGTAATTAGATACTCGAGAAGTTAATGACAATGATCCTAAGTTCAATAACGAATTCGCGGTCAACGGGATAACAGGATGCTCTTTCTTCCAAAACCCAAATCGTACTCGACTTGCTTGGCTACGGTGGAAGTATAACTAAACTAACTCTTTGTTAAAACGTGGAATATTCACCGAGCGTAAAGACGCTAAGCGAATGACTTTCCATCACGATGATGCTGCAGAGGAAAACTATGATAGGGTGTGTCTAAGGACACGAGACCCTCGGATTCGCCGAGGAAAGCCTTCGTTCGGAAGGTGAGGGAAATTGACGTTGCTGCTAATTGGTCAATCTCCATATCGGTGGTTAGAAAAAGATGCTAGCCGCCCTCGGCGGAAGGTTGCACATGTACTGCGGAAATGCATCGACATCTGGCAATCATCTTACTCGAAGAATAGTGTCTGCATGTGGCGTGCTACGGGACAGTGACCGTTGAAATGTTTACTGTCGAGTGTTACAACTATTTCCTTTTTAAGGAGAGCTACAGAATTACTCCATACCTCTGCCAGACAAAGCGTTCATCCCGTGACCGCGGCTACGTTCGGCGACTGGTTGTCGCCTCGAGCCCAAGCTCATTATCACAAATCTCGAA
The DNA here is from genome assembly GCF_011952255.1 of Bombus vosnesenskii. Lineage (NCBI taxonomy): Eukaryota > Metazoa > Arthropoda > Insecta > Hymenoptera > Apidae > Bombus > Bombus vosnesenskii. The sequence goes on from NW_022882992.1 coordinate 141,833, forward strand.
CAAATACAATCGGATCGAATGACGATAATTGTTTAATTACGCCTATGATAGAATCTACATTACGGTGTTAAGAGATTTTCCCGAAGTTCCAAAGGGAAGGTTCCGATGTCCTTTCATCTCCGACATATATAATGATGTGTGTTCTGTCCAATCTGAATATTGAATTTTCCAATGAAGGAGTAACTTTAACAAGCCTTATTGTTAATAATATTATAGGATTATTTATTCAGAAATATTAGAAGTTAAGATTTCCAATTATTTCTTTCCTATATGATAATTTTATTGATAGCTGAATCTATTTACAATGGATTAAACATATTTATTGATAGATGGATCTATTTACAATGAATTAAACAGGAAATGATGGTTATTCAACATGAACTTAATGTAGTAATGTGATATAACTAAGACAAATAAATTGATAATTCACAACTCACAACTAATAATGTACAACTCATAACAAGTCGGCAACTCTCTCTCGACTCAAATCTCGCAGCTCGCTCAACTTACAACTCGACTCAACTCAGTTAAGGCTGCCTATTAATTCGTCTTAACCTCATAAGTACGGTTGAATTTTGTGCGGGGCTGTATCTCTATTCGGCAGAGTTTTACACAAGCACACTGCAATAAAGTTTTTGATAATTACATTATCAGTTCTGCCTGAGCAGCCGAGCTAGACAGACGTGAGAAACTGTGCTTCAGTAAAAGCGCGACAAGCAGTGAATTTAGGCGAACGAAAAGACAACAAACACTGGCAAAGGTGAAATATACTATATGAAGAAAGCTACCAAAAAAATAGAAACGATTCAAAACCAAGAAGAAGACAGCTAAGATGACGAACCTTCACATCAAGATGAACACTGAAAGATAGCAACAGGGCACAAAAAGCATAAAATAATATCAAGCCCAAGCGCCATGAAAACTTCACATACAGAAAAGCAACAGTGGCTACAAGAAATCTCACTCCGGAAACTCATTCGTTTCATTAATATTATAGAAGAAGTAGATACGGACCCAAAAGAAAAGATCACAACTCAAATCGCTAAACCACCACCGATCTACATAGATGCCCAAATAATAGATCTCCTAATGGAAATATTGAACAATACCGCTGGAAAAGAAAACTACAGTATGAAGCAATTAAAACTAGAACAAGTAAAACTACAAACAAAAACTCCAGAAATCTTCAGAAAAGTGGTGCAACCATTAAAGGAGAAAAATGCTCATACCAGCTCAAAACAGAAAAAGCTACAAAATAGTAATTAGAGGGCTAGACCCAAGGACAAACACAAAAAACATATGTGAGAAATTAGCAAAAATCGGAAACAAAGAAAGAACAATAAATAATATAACCAGATAAGATACGAAATAGCAATTGCCACTCTGTTTCTAATAGAACTTGCACCCAAAGCTAATAACAAAGAAATCATTGACATTAAAAAAATCCTAAACACAATAGCAACAACTGAGCAACCCCTTTATAAGAAGGGCATACTGCAATGCATACGGTGTCAACAATACAGACACACAAAAAGCTACTGTAATAGAAACCCGGCGTGTGTCAAGCAAGAAATTGCAGAATCGTAACCAACACCAAATATAGAAAACATATCGAACACTAACCATAAAAACATCAACACCTTTGGTAGCCGAAGTTATGCACAAGTCACTAAGCAAACTCCGCCCTAAAACAACCAAAACCAAAACAACAACAATAACGACGCTACTGAAATCCAGGAATTGCTCAAGCAATCTATCAAAAACGCTGAGATGCTAACAAAAATAATAAGTGTGCAAAACGCAGTACTCAGACAACGAACACAAGAAATGTCCAATTACAGTTAACACCAATGGTCTACAACAACGGGTCTTCGAAGCTAAAACATTTCTGTACAACAATGATATTGCCATATTACGTATTTCAGATACACATTTCACTAAAAAAGGCTACATGAAAATACCATATTACATCATCTGATAGCAAACACACCTAGGAAAAGCACACGGAGGGCTGTAGTGATAATAAGGAATGATATCAAATACCATTAACATAGTCAAATTCGTCAAGATCACGTTCAAGCAACCACCGTTACAATAGAAACTAACAGCAATTACCTTCAGATGTCAGCAGTATATGAATCACCGCGACACAAAATGACATTACTAAAATGGGAACAGAATTATCAGTCTTTACATGACCAATACATCGCAGCGGCAGACTTCAATGCAAAGCACACGCTATGGGGCTCAAAAATTAACTCACTTCGAGGTAAAACACTAGAAAAATATATTAGAATAGTAATCTCAAAATATTATCAACTGTACACGGCCAACATACCAACAACTACACGGCTGTATTAGTCAGGCACACTAATTCAGAAACAGCAGTCACATTATTCAAGAGCATATTACAAAAATAGAAAAATGGCTACAAGATAAACAAATAACAGCAAATCCCAGTAAATGCAACCATATTACATTTACACTAAGAAAACGGAAACCACCAAATATCCAATTGAATGACACGCACATAACACAAACAAGGCAAGTTAAATATATAGGACTCCACTTAGACACACGATTTAAATGGAAATAACGTACGAAATCAATTATGGACACAATACGGATAAAAAGAAGACAGATGCACTGGCTAACTAGTCGAAACTCTAAACTCGCCATAAAAAATAAACTAAAAATCTACGAAACGATAATTTAACCAATTTAGACGTACGGAATACCACCACTGGGGCCAGCAGCAATGAGCCACATAAATAAAGTCGCTACAATCGATTATGCTAAAAACAATAATCAACGCACCATGGTACGTCAGAAACGATGATATACGCAAAGACTTAAAGATATCAACGGTCAAAGAAGAAATCGGCAGGTACGAAGAAAAATACAAGGAAAGAAAGGCAACACATCCAAACCAGCTGCCTGCTGAAGCGAGCAAAACTCTCATCGAAAGAAGTCTAAAGAGAAAACAGCCCACTGACCTTACTAAAGAAATAAAATAGGCAAACTCGAAGAAGGTATCCCGCTGGGAGTAGCAATCCACACATTAGTTAGCAATAAAGCTAGAAAAGTTTACCGAATGTCCAGCTGGACAAATCGTGAAGTGCAAATTGAATAAAAAAAAAATACGGTAGCTGCCACATTTGGGCTTCTTTGTAAACAATATAAGACTATATTGCTACAAGTATATTGCTTGGTATCTGCTGTAGGATACGTGCAGTATAGATGTTAAAAAGAAGAGGTGATATTATGGCTCTTTGAGGCACGCCAACACGTATATGTTTTGGTTCAACGTATGTACGCATTATGATATGACTCGGAATGAAGCTCTCCTTTTCTTATTTAGAATATTGTAATTTAGTACCATATGAATCACTGAACAGATTCTGAAATTTACCATCATTTTCATGATAATAGAAATAGATAATGTTTCTGTTTAAACTAATAGTTGATTAATTCTAAATAATTTTCCACGTCAGTTAGTCGCATAAAATCTGAAAATCATAATCGAATTGACATAATTATTCGTATTTGAATTTCAATGATAGATTCTCAAAGTCATTCATATCGGACAATCTGACTACACATTAAGATTACAGACTACACAGAGCGTTCGGCTATAGATGTAACAAATTTAAGGAGTGATTCCTGAAGATAAAGTACGATAAAAATCAAGAATTAGAAAATTGCGTTTCCGGTATTAGTTTTTAATTATTGACAATTAAAAATTCGCCAAAATATCCCTGTTCACGAGCTAATCTTCTTACACGAACAAAAGTATGTGAGCGCAAGCAGCGGGATGCACAGGGATTCTCAAATCGAACGATACATGGATAGCAGCTTATCTCGTACAACTTGTAGAGAACAATATTACGATATTCAAAACCACAACTCATTATCCCCACTCGTGATAATCCATAACAGCATATTGAAGATGGTCTCAAGGAATTGTCGAGTAGAGAAGATTAATGTTTTCTATAATCCTTTACTTCCATAAATAATTAATAAATAATGGCCACATAAACAATGTTTACACAAATTTCGTACAAGCACCGTATTTGTCCTATCCGCGGGTGTCGTTATTCTTTAAATCTCATTTATCTACTTCTAATACGAGTAATTGGAGCGTAGTGTATGTTTCAACCACTCGCGGAGAGACGTGATCGTGAAGAAGCACGCCAACGGCAGTCGTAAATTCCCGTTACGACTAGATAATCGACGCCACGAAATGATCGATCCCCTATTTCGATTAGGATAATATAGGTGGTTAATTGAATATTACCTGATGTAACTAGTTGTAAATGACAGTTTATTCCAACAACTTTGTGAAGAAGATAGTTACGCTGGTGCGTATGTATAAGATAAGCGAGTGACTGATCTTCGGGTGTAAACCCGGTCGAAGAATGTTGAATGTTTGAAAGATGGAAAATCAGTGAGTTTCGGTGATGATACTGTGGCGAAGAAAAGCTAAGGATGGGTGTGTCTAGCGCACGGGACCATCGGATTTGTTAGTGACAATTTTGGCTAAGAGAGTGAGGGAAATAGGCTTCGTTGTTAATTGGTTATCTGCTATGGTGGTGGGTGAGGAAGGATGCTAACCGCCCTTGTGATAAAGTCGCTAGTGGGAGGCCTCATACCTGAGAAAAGGCAACTTTCCCGTGTCAACCCGAGGTGGACAATAAACTTCAGGAAACAATACAGCGAAGGAGTCTGAAGGACTTTGACTAGGAAATTCCTGAGATTTATGGAGAGTACTTGAGGCTATTGAGGGTACGCAGTAAGGATCCGAAGACATCTGGCTGCCATCTTGCCCGCGGTGTGTGGCCTGGCAACAGTGTAAGTATGTATCGTGTATGTATCGCAATTATTGATTACTTTGTAAGAGAACAGAGGCTATATTTAATATTTACTGTAATATAAAACGATTTTCGTTGAAATTTTTGTGTCAAGAATCTAGACACTCGCGGACGGAACGATCACACTGCATGTATGAAATTTCTATAAACTTTGTTTATATATGCTATTATTTATTGATAATTTATGGCGGCAAGGAATTAGAGGATAGATTAGTTCTCTCTAATCGCAAATTCCATGAGGCGGTTTTCGGTACACTGCGATGAATTGTAAGGAGTAGGCAGATATACTGCTTAATCTACGATTTTTCCTACAAAACATCGCGCAGAATGATTTACGTTTTCAAATGTCATAATTTTCTTTACGATTTATCTGAGATAAGCTGTTTCCCATTCAGCGTTCTATTTGAGGATCGTTGTGCAACCCACTACTTAGGCTTTTTTTTATACGAGGGGTAATCCTCATACACATCCCGCTGCTCCTCTGGGAAGCGAAGAAGTAGTGTCAGACTTATCGACTAAAACTCTACGGTAGCCCACCTGACGCTCAACAGGGGTGCCCCGGGATCTCTTTCGACTTCCTACCGGAGTACTCCTGCGTCTTCTCCAATTCTAAGGGAACCATTCCGGAGGTCTAGATTGTCTACCCCTGGGCCGCCGTGCAAGTCCGAGGAGATCCCAGAACCTCATTGGCGTAACGATCCCTATGACCACCTATGTTCGTCGCAGAACAGTACAAGGGTGAGAAGGTCTCACCCTGTACCCCTTTGCCCGCTGCTTTGCGAGAATTACTTCTTCGCAATAGGAGCGGCCTGCAAGGAACTCCTGTTAACCCCTCAGCATCGCTTCCACAACTGACGAGGGGTCCAAACTCTCGCCAATCGCTATTCGCAAAATACAGCGGCAGGCCTACCATGTTGGACAAAACTCCAGCGCGTGCTGAGTCGTGACCACGCCCTCTCCACAGTGGTGACATCTGTCACATCTCATCACCTCACTTCCAATTTTCTGCAACTATTCCCCGTATATTCCATGCCCGACGAGCACCTACGTCATCCGCGAGGATAGCTGGAGCCCTCCGCAGTCCCTCCAAGCCGCCCAGTTCGGGAGGATCGTTCTATCGGGCCAGTGGCCACGGACCTGAGCTTCGGCGAGTAGGTCGGAGCGCCACCGCTCCCATACCTCTCGCCTAGGTTCCCCCCGAACGTCTTGGGCATCCTGCCCGGACGGGGCTTACAGCTCGAACGGAGGAGACGCCGCCAGGAAAGACGCCGACGCATAAGATACCGTCCAGTATCCCCTTATGATCCTGGTGGCGGCCGTCCTGTGTAGCCTCCTCAGAAAAAGCAGACTACGACGACTCGCCATCAGATTTCCTGCCCACACCGGAGCTCCTTACAGGATCCGGGAACGGACGACTCCTTCATATAGTCAGAGCACTTCGACCCCGGCTCCACCGATATTCGACGGCAAGCCACTTAAGGCATTGGCTACCACCGTCACTAACAAAGAGCCTGAAGTGCGGGCCGAACCTTTGACTGTCAATGGTGAGACCCAGATATTTCATCTGAAGCCTAACCTCGACATCCTCCCGTTTATATCGAAACACAGGCCAGGCGGAGGAGCCCCCTACGCCGCCAGCCGTAAAACTATATAGCCCCCGACGAGGCTCAGGCCCAGCCTGCGTTCAGCACGCACCGCGCACCGCTGCTTAGGCTGATCTACTTTCGTTCGTGAAAGGAGGTTTGCTTGCGCACAGACATATTTCGGCTAATTTTTAATTGATGGTAGCTAAAAAACACAATGTCTAAAACGCAATTCTTTTATTGATTTTCGTCTTATTTCGCCTTCAAGAATCACTCCTTAAATTTTCTAATACCTGTAGCTGAATATCCTGTAGACACATATATACACATGTACATTTAATTTGGGCGAATAAAAGATATATGTGTTGCTAATCACTTTTACTTTTACTTACATATAATATATTCTTTCTGAAATTGTTTATGTTCTTTAACTTTAATTGTGTTCTTGTTCGTTAATACATAACTTTGATTCGATCTTTTTCTCATGAATAGTTTGTAAAATTAGAGCTGCTGTAGCATTTAATTTAGGTGCTTGATTAGTTATCATTGATTGCTAAGATTCACCGATAAAGCTTTTTTGAACTAAATGCTATAGTTACTTTAGCGTAATGTTGTTAAAAGGAATGAGATGAGAAAATATACATTCGGATTTATATTATTACTATTGTATACTTTTCGCATATATTCGTAATATGCGGGCTAGAATTGCACCATAAGTCTACAATTCTGTCTTTTTGACTATATTAAACATCCTTAAATTCTGACTATAAATATGACCGAACCAATTTATGTAGACATACTTATTAAGACATATTTAACAGATTTTTCTGTTTATAACGTTCTTGCATTTTTCATAATAAATATTTTTTACTTTTAAGTGTTCGAAGAACATTACTGCAAGATGTGAACAAATAGACAATATTTTAGAGTTATTCGGCATTGAGAAAAATGATACGAAAATTGTGGTCTATACTATACGAGTAACAAGTGTATGGGGTATACTGATGATAAGTCTCTTCGCATTAGCTTGGCTTTGGTGGAGGAATGGAGCTGACATTATGAAAGGATTGTATTTAAGTCTCCTACTGTCTTTACCAGTTACTATTATTTGTTTGATGAGTCTTACGTTCAACATATTTATAAGGTAAATTATGTAAAAGCAAAAATGTTTGCCAACTAAAAATTATTTGAGCAGAAAGGCGAAATCCATATTTCCCCATTCTAGACCTAACTTTCTAAAAATCTATCGTAAAGTAATTAATAATTATATTATAGAATAGGGGATATTTCGCTGATTTCAATGATAAAATTCCATCGAGATATGCTGTTAAATTCAACATCCAACAGTTCCTTGCCTTTAATTCTTTATATTTCATTTCGGTTCTACTCTGAAAACTAACAATAAATAAGAGTGGCTTACTATCTATTTCTAACACATACAATCCTTTATTATAGCAATAAACGCTATTTTATTTGTACTACTCAAACAATGTTCATCGGTTATTGAAGTCAGTTAAGTAATTACAAACCGTATTATATCTTATATATTGTATTTTAACTTAATTCTACTTCAAAACCAAGCCAAACTTGTTTCAAACATTAAAAATGTTTTTCCGTATATTTCTAAAACTAAGACCAAGTGGCGTTGCCATTATATGTATATGTATAAGAATGCATATCGATAAAATTATTCAGGATGTTGACCTTGACAACATAATTCAAAACCATTGAGATGTGTGTTCCATGTATAAATTACCAAACAAATTTATGTTTATCTCACTTTCATGAGCAAATTATTTTTTTGTTTTATAAACAACTAACTCTTTAAGCATTTGTATATAATATTAAAAATTTGCTTTTGTGAGTATGTGTGTATGTGAGTTGTGATCAGTTTCATACGGAGAACATTAACTAATTTCTCATCAGAATTTTAAGGGACAAATTGCACAAGATGAACATAGCAATGAGTGAAGTACGTCAGCTACCAAATGAAGATGATATTAACATAAAGTATAAGATGCAACCACAAAGGGCACGTAAGCTTGTATTTGTAAGAGATTATTATAATCAGAAACATTATCTTCAGCACTTTCTCCAAATTACAAGGTATATTTGATATCTTTACAATAATATTATACAGTGTAATTTCTCTTATTACATCATTAACAGTGAGTTCCTAAGCTTATATAAATAATAGAATTTTTCTTAGAACATTTTTTTTTAATCTGTTCAAGGCAAGTGCATTTTGAAATTGTAAAAATTTCGCGCGAACTTAACCACATATATGGTTATCAACTTCTGCTGGAACTAGCGATGCAATTTACGATAATAATAAGTACACTTTATAATGTATATTTCGAAATAATATCATCGCAGAATGTGACAGAAATTTTTCATTCGAAAATAGCTGTATCAGCGATGTGGTGGGCTCTTATAAGTTCTGCTAAAGTTATTACCACAAATCATCACTGCACTTGTTTCCATCGTGAGGTAAAAACATATATGTTAATGGAATGAGAAAGGAACTAACATTCAGCATGGACATAATAATAAACATGTATGCAGCATATGAAATTTTGTAGGCAGCAGTAACGGCAGAAACGCTTCAAGAATTGGCAACATCTTGTTCATACAATTGCATCAAAGATGAGGTAAAGAAAGTTCATATTTATATACTAATAAAGTTAATGTAATTAAACAATTAAACGACAGATTTACTTCTACCAAAAATATTCAAGATCGCATATCAACAATTCTCTTGCTTCTCTTCCTTTGAATTTTGAATTGACGCTGAATTAAAGCAATACCAACAATTATTACATATAAATCATACATTCTTATTTTACATGCGTATACTTACGTAGTAACATCTGGCCTAACACAGGGCTGCAAGATTTCTGGCGAGTGATCATTAAATTGTGGATTTTTATGTATTTATCTAAATTAAATATACGAAGATCCATAAAATTGATATAGTATGCAAAATATGTAAAATACCTAAAATATCCAAAGTACAGTATTTATTATAAATATCTGCATAGATAATCTCGTAGTTGTGTTTATAAAAATATCCGCAGTTTACAGATCACATATATCATTACGGCAACGGCGCGACGTTACTGCTGCAGCAGAATTGTGTTTACAAGTAATGAAAATGTTTATATATATGTCGGGTTCACATTATGGTTCATTTAGATTAGACATTATTGTTATGCAATAGAAAAGATATTTACTAGTACAAATATGATTATTAGTACAAGTGTGGATATTGCAGAATTGACAAGTAACCGCGGTGATTAGACACTCATGACAATGGTCTTAGGTTCGATAACGAATCAGCGGGATAACAAATGTACTTTCTTCCAAAGTCCAAGTTGTACCCAACTTCCTTGTCTACGGTACAAGTATTACTGAATTAACTCTTTATCCATCGAGAATATCCACCGAGCGTAAAGAAGCTATGTAACTCACTAATGAGACCTCACGAGAGAGAATGACTTTCCGTCACGATAATGCTGCAGAGGAAAACTATATGGGATGTGTCTAAGGACACGAGATTCTCGGATTCATCGAGGAAAGCCTTTGTTCGGAAAGTGAGGGCAATTGACGTTGCTGTTAATGGGTCAATTTTCATGTTGGTGGTTAGAGAAGAATGCTAGCCGCCCTTGAGGGAAAGTTGCTAGCGGGAAGCGTCGTTCGTGTAAAAAAAATAGATTTCCCCTATCTTCCCGTAGTTGGGACAAAGACTCCTTGTCTATTTGAAGGACTTTAGTTAACTAAATCTTAAGATTTGTAACGGGTCCTCAGGCTAGCTGAACATGCACTGTGGAGATGCCGACATTTGGTAATCATCTTACCCGATGATTAGGGTAGAGAATAGGGTCTGCGTGTGGCGAGCCATAGGACAGAAACCGTTGGAATGTTTACTGTCATGTGCCGCTACAACTATTTCTTTTTAAGAAGTGCTATACTATTACTCCATACCTTTGTTAAATAAAACGTTCATCCCTTGACCGCGGCTACGTTCGGTGACTGGTTGTCGCCTCGAACAAATACAATCGGATCGAATGACGTCAATTGTTTAATTACGCCTATGGTAGAATCTAGATTACGGTATTAAGGGATTTTCCCGAAGTTCCAAAGGGAAGGCTCCGATGTCCTTTCATCTCCGACATATATGAGAGCACAAGAAAGAATATGAGAAAGAAATGTGTAGCGGATGAAAAGAGAGTTGTGCGTTTCGTCCCGGGACTACCGGTGGACTCGTCAGTAAGGCTATGCCCGGTAGTCCCTGCCTTAGACGTAGGAGTCTCGCTAGGTGCGGTATTTGTATCAGTCGCTCGTATATTCGACCGCTAGCGAGTTAGACAGACTCATTGTCGTCGTAGCCCTCTAGTGTTGGCGGTTGGTACCAGCGGATCGCCCGGGAGGTGTTGCGCCGCGTTGATGCCTCGACCTGTCGGCGTCCTGTTGATACCGATCCGCCACAAATGTTTTGTCCGGTTTCGACTCGATAAGATTTACCTCGAGGCATGCCTCCACACGGGATCTCCTACTTACACGATAAGATTTTTTTTTAACATTATGCATTCAGATAAAGTTTTAAGCGAAACGAATGCAACATCTTTGAAACACTAAAACGATATTTATATATGTGAAAAAATATTGCAATTGTTGGATATTACAGTAGCTGTGTGCGTTGATATAATAAAAAGAAGCAGTCAAAAGATTGATTGTTTATCAGTTGTCAGGGATCTAATATTTTTGGTCATTACACCACACAAACATACGAAATCCATACACATTCTAATAAAATCTGTCTAATGTGATAATGTGACTTTATCATACGTGGATATGTCTCGAGATGAACTCGTGCTTATTGTTTAGAATAGAAGTTCCTATAGTTTGTGATACAGACTAGAACTTTTCTTTATTTTTGAAGACTTAGATATCGAGTTCATTTTGGACACTTGCATTTTATAGCCGAACGAGATGTCGAAAACTTAATTACTGTTTAAGCGTTCGATGCGTCTCGTTTCCAGTAGCAATAGAGACATCATAATCGTATTTTAAGGATTAAGAATTGAACAATGAACAATGAGCACTTAGAATATCGGACCTCTAATTACCTACGTATGTAACACACAGGATGGACGAGACATGAACTTGTGAAGAAAAGAAGCGGTACACTTCACACTTCACTAACACGTGATTGTTGTGTTTCCGTTAAGTATGAGGATACGGTACACTTTCCAGATTAATCGGCGAAACCTCACTAACAGGACAGACATTTTTTGAAGGATGAATGCAGCAACCGTACTTTGCGAGACGATAGTTCCTTTAGGTAATTTTGATCAGTCCCTTCGAGAGCGGAAACGGCTTTAATTGTCGTCGCTTGCGAAAGTTGTTATGTCACTCATTGATCGAAAGATATCACCCTTATCGCAACTTTAACATTCCTGGGTAGAGGCAAAAAGCAACGCCTCTAAAAGTTCAGATATTTTTAAATTGGGCAAACCTCTCTCTCTCTCTCTGTCTCTCTCTGCACTTGAACTTTCTCAAAATAAGACCGGACTTTTGATCGGATTATCTGTTACTCAAAGACTTTACTTTGTTTAAGCACTTGCTCTTACTTAGGGAATACCAAAGACTGAAATAACCATTAAGTTTTTGATCTCTCCTTCGAAAATTAAATTAATGTATTCAAAACAAGTTAAACATCTCAGCTCACAAAAATAACAAACATTTTCGTCCGTATTATACATTTTAAAATATTCTATTCTCAACATGGTTGATTTCTAGGATTTCAAAGGTTTTCAAAGAAAAATATAATCCATGCTATTGAAATTGTTGCGGGGAATATGATGGGATGCAAGCGCGTGGAACGTGCATGTAATGCAAGAACCAAAGTTCATCGGATTAAATATCTTGTTATGATTATTGCGTGACTTATTTAGAATAACTCAGAGCAACTTGTTTTTATAAATTTGAGCAATAGTTGTTTAAGTTCGGTGTCTGTAGGTTACGATAGGATTGATAGACTTGTAGAAAGAGAGAGAGAGAGAGTAATCTTACAATATGTGTGCTTCATTGCACCTATGTAGTTTGTTTAAGTTTTCTATGATATAAGGCTATTGAAGATGTTTAGAATGAGATTAGAATTGTTTTTCAAAACCTGTATGCTCACATACAGGGTGCTCAGCTAAAGATGTGAAAAAATAAAAAGGGTGATTCTCAAAAGTAGAATAAAACAAAAATCAGGGCTAAAAAATTGAGTTTTTGGCTTTATCGTTTAGTTATCCACAATTAAAAATCTGCCCAAAATATCTCCGTGCGCGAGCAAACATCCTTACACGAACGAAAGTAGATGAGTTCGAGCAGCGAGCTGCATAGCGATCTTCAAATCGAATGATATATGGGCAGCAAACCACCTCGTAACAGTCATACACAAGAAGACTATGAGACGTAGACCATCCTGCGTAATGTTTTGTAAGAAAAATTGCAGATTAAATATTAAACCTGTTTTTCATTGAAATTCATATCAGCATATCGAAAACTGTTCCATATAACCGCATATGAAATTTTTGAGTTGAGGATTACCGTTTCCTGTAATTCTTCTTTTGCCATAAATAATTAATAAACAAAAACACATATAAATGTATAAATGTTTCTACAAGGTTTGCACACGCGCCATGATTTTTCAGTCCAAGAATGTCCACAGAAAAATTACCATTAACAAGCACTAAGTGTTGAGGTGCTACTGAATGTGGTAGAACTCTGTTTTGCATGAACCACAGACATTTTCCACACAAATTATTGAACACTGCATATTACAATATTCACATACATATATATGAAATAAAAAGTAAAGAAACAAAAAAGGACTACAATAAATTTGTTTGAACTTATACTCCAAGGATTGATTAAAGGTAGCGTTTTATGATGTAGTGTGTAATAATGTAAATTAATGTACAGCTAAATGAAAAATTATACTAGTTGCATTGAATAACTCTTTTAAGTTTACACTTTCTGTGATGATAAAAATGATATTATTCTTGCAAAGCAATTCTAACCATTTTTAAACATATCTGGTAAGGAGCCTCAGGCACACCTCAGGAACGACTTAGATATCGTGACTGTATTTCGCTAATTTCGAGAAAATTATACAAAGGAAACGAAAGAATTTTTTTCTGGATGATCTCTCCTTTACTACCTTATTACATAATATGTTTTAATGATTTTAAAAACTTGATAAAAGGGCAGACTTGTTCTGGAAAGACAAAACCATTTCGGCATCCAAAGAGAAACGTTAGGAGAACTGTGTAAACATAAAATTAGAGTAATTTGTATTTTTAATACCGCGATTTAAGTTATTCCGCTGAAGATTTTGTAGTCCTGTTTATTTTTAGATTTTTTATTTTCTTATTTTTTATTTTTAGATTCCCCTTATTTTTTGTTCCTCGTTATTCTTTTAATTCCTTTTATTTAATTTCAACGCGAATGATTTGGGTGTGTAGTGTGTATAATGCGTGTTGCATGTATCGTGCACTTATTGTGTACTTTTTTTGCAAGAAAACAGAGGTTATATTAAACATTTATTGTGATATAAAACGATTGGTATTTTCGTTTTGTTTTTTTTTTTTTTTTGTGAACGATCTGTTCACCCGAGGATGGGACGATCGCGGTGCGTAGATGAAATTTATATAAACAGTGTTTATGTATGCTATTATTTATTAATTATTTATAGAGGCGAAGGATTGGGGCAAACATTAATTATCCCTACTCGGAAATTCCATGAGGTGGTTTTCGATCTGCCGTGATGAATTTTAATGAGTAAACAGGTATAATGTTTAATTTACTATTTTTCTCGCAAAACATCGCGCAGGTTGGTTTACGTTTCCAAATATCATAATGTTCATCTTTACAACTTATACGAGATAAGCTGCTGCCCATGTATCGTTTGATTAGAAGATCGCTGTGCACCCCGCAGCTCAAACTGACATGCTTTCGTTCATGTAAGAAGATTGTTCGTCCACAGAGATATTCTGACCGACATTTAATTGTTGATAACCCAAAAAGAAAGGCGAAAATGCAATTTTTTTTCTTAATCTTCGTCTCATTTGAATTTCAAGAATTATCCCTAAAATTTTGTTACACCTGCAACCGAACACCCTGTATGTGTGAAAATCGTGGATGTCAATGTGCAATCTGCAAAGGCATCGAATTTTGGAAATGAAACTTTCCAGAGAATGACGAAACTTTTCACTGCTCTGTTTATTACTGGGTCATATCTTCTTTTGTGAATAAGTGAAGCAGAGTCTCAATATCAACATTCGTACACTAGAGCAGAGTACGCGTTACATATAACGATTAAAGGTTTTCCAGTCTAGAGTCTAGACACTAAATAACAACGTAATGTTGAATTTAGATCTTGTGTTGTTTAAAATTACCACTATAATTTATGTTATGAATTATGGAAACGGTATATTTTTGATAACAGAAGCTTATTCAACGATATAATACACAAGTATACATTCTCTTCCTCGCTATGCGCTAAATTATAGTATAACGAAATAAAAATTGTGCATTATCCGAATATTGACGTTACTTGCTATATTATACATTTCGTAAAACTTTAATCAAGAATCTGAACGTTTAGCTTTCTCTTGATAAATAATTGACGAATTATTCGTTGTCCCACTGAGTTGATGTAGTATGATCACTATCTTTGTCATCCCAAATTTGGTGAAAAAGCGACAATGTACAATGATGGCTATAAAAAAGTCTGTTTTGCGATTATTTATCTCAAAACTATCATATGTCCGTGTATACTAGGTTAAAATTGTAATTGGTATCACATACATATAATTTGTAATATTCGTGTACAAAGAAATATGGTTAGACGAGTACGTGTACGTATTAAGAACTTTAGTGTTATAGACATATGAGTATGTCGGGTTTACATTAGAATCAGGGTTAGGGGCGTGAAACGAATCTTCGTTTGGATTACACGTGTCGCTATGCAATAGAGAAGACTTCGACTAATGCAAATACGATTATCATAGAACTGGACAAGTAATCGTGATAATTAGATACTCGAGAAACTAATGGCAATGATCTTAGGTTCAATAACGAATCCGCGGTCGACAGGATGATAAATGAAAGTGCTCACGAAATCTAAGTCGGACGCGTAATATTCACGAGTCGTAAGGGGTTACTCTTTTCGTCGATGAGATCGCGAGAGAGAATGAATTTCCCGTCCCGATGATGCCACAGAGGAAAACTATATGGGGTGTGTCTGAGGACACGAGATCATCGGATTCGTCGAGGATAGCCTTCGTTCAGAAGGAGAGGGAATTTGGCCTTGCTGCTAATTGGTCAATCTCCATATCGGTGGTTAGAAGAAGATGCTAGCCGCCCTCGAGGGAAAGTTGCTAGTGGGAGACGCCGTTCGTTGAAAAATAGGTCTCTCCTATTTTTCCGTAACTGGGACAAAGACTGTTTGTTTGAAGGACTTTAGTCAACTAAATCCTAAGATTTATACGGGCCCTCAGGCTAGCTGAACATGTACTGCGGAGCCACGGGACAGAAACCGTTGGAATGTTTACTGTCGCGTGTCACCACGAATATTTCTTTTAAGGAGAGCTATAGAATTACTCCATACCTTTGTTAGACAAAGCGTTCATCCCGTGACCGCGGCTACGTTCGGCGACTGGCTGTCGCCTCGAGCCCAAGCTCATTATCACAACTCGCGAACAATTACAATCAGATTGAATAACTACAATTGTTCAATTACAGCTATAGTAGACTTTAGGTTACAATGTTGCGGGATTATCCAAAATTCCAAAGGCTCTGGTGTTCTTTCATCTCCGACAAGTATATAGACATTCTTCAGTACTCACGTGTACAGTTAATTCAGTAGAAATGTTATATTATTCTAAAACAGTTTTTAACAAAAGTATTAACATCTGTTTTTTTCACTATCTACTTTGCTAACATACACAACAACAATATGAAATCGTATTTAATAGCATCTGAATACATAGCAAACACTGCTTCAGTTGATTCCCAATAACGTCGACTTTTTCAGGTGCAACAATTTTCATTGCAACTCATTCTCCATCCGTTACATTTATCTGCTGGCCGTTGTGTTCGTCTTAATAACGAGTTTACAACGAAAGTAAGTTAAGAGCTTAGTGTAATAAATAAAGAGGCGTAATTACCGATTATTTACAAAAATTGAATATTTGTTTTCAGTTCTTTGGTACTATAACTACTTACTTGGCTATATTAGTTCAAGTAAGTTCCACGCCTACTGCAATGCGCTCTTTAATTCATACCTTAAACACATGATGTTTTGTGTATACGTATGTAATATGGTAATATGATAATATGCTAATACATATATTTAATATGGTGATTAGTCATTATTGTTTATTGTATTTTACAATACACTATTGCAATTTATGAATAAATAAGAAAATAAAGAAATTATACAACATATGTAGAATTGGAAATTTTATATTTGTTACGCCACTAGGCTTACCATAGGCCGTATTCCTAACCGTCGCTGGTGGTACTACAGCGTGGCAGACAGATCGTCTTATATTTTCTTTTTTTTATTTATTTACATTTTACAATTTGTCCAGTAGGACTTTTGGTAAAATATTATAGCTTAGTGATATAGTAATATAGCATGTGGATAGCTACCCCCGTGGGATACCATCTTCGAATCTGATTGATTTATTTCTTTAGTGTGATGAGTGTTTGTATGTTAGGTTATGTCCTTTGTGAGATCCGTTGGGTGTTTCCTTTTCAGTCTTCTATCCATGTTTAAGGTGTTGATCGTTTCCACAGCTAGCCAGTTCGAGTGCGTTGCTATTCTTTCTCTGTACCTTCTTGCACTTCTGTTAATCTCCTCCTTGACCGTTGGTATTCCCAGGTCCCTATTTCGGTTATATGGCTCATTGCTGCTGTTCCCCATAGTGCTATACCGTATGTCCAGATTGGTGTTATGACCATTTTATATATTTTTAGTTTGTTTTCTATGCTTAGTTTGGATTTTCGACTTGTTAGGCAGTACATTTGTCTCCTTGCCATCTGTATTTTGTCTATTGTTGCTTTAATATGCTGTTTCCATGTGAGTCGTGTATCTAAGTGGAGTCCTAGGTATTTGACTTGCCTTGTTTGTATTATGTATGTGCCGTTTAGTACAATGTTTGCTGGTTTCTGTTTTCGCAGTGTGAATGTAATGTGTTTGGATTTATCGGGGTTTGCTTTAATTTGTTTTGCTTGAGGCCACTTTTCTATTTTTGTGATATGTTCTTGTAGTAATGTAACTGCTGTTGCACGCTTCGTGTGCCTGACTAGTACAGCTGTGTCATCCGCAAATATCAGTATTTTACTATTGTTAGTATGTTGGCCGTATATAATGCGTATAAAATTGGTCCTAGGACGCTTCCTTGCGGAACTCCTGCCTTGATTTCTTTAACTTCAGAGTATGTGTCTTTGATTTTTACTATGAAGGTTCTGCTGCTTAAGTATGATTTAATTAATTGGTATATCTGCTCCGAGGACTGTTTCCTGATTGATTGAAAGTAGACTAGTTTGGTTTATTTTATCGAATGCTTTTTCGATGTCCATAAAGAGTGCCGTGCAATATTGTTTTGTTTCCAGCGCCTATTGACGAGTCCGTGCATTTGTTCTATTGTGGAGTGTTTGTTTCTGAATCCGAATTGGTGATTCGGTATTAGTTGATTCTTCTCTATTATAGGTTTTATGCAGTCGTAAATTACTTTCTCTAGTATCTTAGAGAACGCAGGAAGTAATGAGATTGGTCTGTAGGATTTGGTTTCGTGTGGGTCCTTGCCTGGTTTGGGTATCATTATGATTTGTGCCAGTTTCCAAGTTTTTGGAAAGTATTGTATTCTTAGTATTGCGTTAACTATTATTATGATTTGTATTATCGCTTTTGGCGGAAGGTTTTTCAAGATTTTGCCGTTAATTAGGTCGATTCCTGGCGGCCGGTGGTGGTGACTGTGTAGTGGAGCAAACACAGCGAGGACGGAGCCGTTAGCGTACCAGAAATCTCCGGAAAACTGGAGAATTCAGGCAAGGAAAGTAACCAAAGTGAAGGACTAGCGCCCGTGAATGCAAAGCGGGTGTAGGAACCCACGAAATCTGGTGTAGAAAGGCGCTAAAGGCGGAGGTAAACCGAGTGCGAGGTTATGACGGAGAAGTAGCCATATTGGAACGCGTGACAACAGCGCCGCCACACGGGCTACCCGAGGATCCACACAGACGCAGCCATATTGGCACGTGCGTCAAAGCGCGCCGCGTGGGCCATCTGAAAGCGGCAGCGACTACTGGAGCAGCAAGTGCGAAGGAAGCGGCCATATTTGCGCCCAATGGCGAAAAAAGACTCAACGGTGGCGAAAAATAAGGAGGTAGGGGAAACCGTCGGAGGAGGCGGCGAAGCGGAGCTGGTCGCCGAGCCGTCACACGTCAGCACCAGGAGCATGACGAGGGCGGCCCTGACAAAAGAGGGGCCCTCCCACCCCACACTGGACACGGAGAACACGCAGACCGAAGAAATGACGGAGGAAGAGGACCTAGCCCAAGAGATGAGAACCGCTACTACGGCAGACATAAGAGCGGAATTGATCCGTCGGGCCGCAGAGATGACCAAGTTTGTCGAGACATCTCGCAACCTCAAGAGTACGCAGGAGGAAACGTTGAAGGAAGTGGCGAGGACTATCACCGCGGGCACAACAGAGCTGGTGAGGAGAATAGAGCCCGCCACCGTCGCCCTCGCTATAGCGCAAGGACGCATAACGACACTAGAGGCAGAGAACGTCTCGCCGCAATCGAACATGAGTTAGGGGAGATAAGACCCTCGCTGCACCGGCTGGAGGAACGCCTCCAGAACATGGAAAGGAGGGAAGAAAAGGAGGTCGGCCTGGACGAGAGCACAAGAAGGGGTGAAGACCAGAGCCCCAAACGCTCCAGCGACCAAGGGAGGATAAGCGGCTGCCACGGAATGGCAGACCGTCGGAAAGAAAAAGAAACAGAAGAAGAAGAATAACAGAAAGAAGAAGGGGGCAGAGAAGAAACAATCGGCCAAACCAACCCCCGGGACAGAGGCGAAGAGCCCGAGGAAATCCCCAGAGAGCGGATCGGAGAACGCACGAAGGGGAGGAGGCAAGCTGCCCCTCCCACATACACCACGATCGTCAGCGGTAACGATCACCCTGACAGACAAATCGGGACAATCCTACGCGGAGGTCCTGGCTGCGGCCAGGAACAGCGTCTCCCTGGCTGAGGTCAGCATCAGCACGATGAGGATGCGAAAGACCATCACTGGAAGCGTCATTCTGGAGGTCCCCGAGGATCAGGAGAGGAAGAAGGCCGCAGCGCTCGCAGCATGCCTGACGCGGGCTCTGGACCCGAACAAGGTCCGCGTGGTGATACCCTTCCGAGCGGCCGAAGCAAGGGTGTCAATGATAGACGTATCAGCCACCAAGGAGGAAATCCGGAACACCCTGGCGAAGGAGAGCGGCTGCAAGCCGGAGGACGTCCGACTGGGAGAAATCCGCCCCGCCCGAAACGGTCTTGGATCTGTGTGGATACGAGGCCCGGCCGGTGCATTGCGGAAACTGGCCCCGGCTGGCAGGGTCGCCATAGGGTGATCAACGGCGAGGGTCGATGCCATCGCGCGAAGACCTCTACAGTGCTACAGGTGCCTGGAGATCGAGCACGTAAGGAAGTCCTGCACCGCCAAGGAAGATAGGGGGCACCTATGCTTCAGATGCGGCAAACCAGGGCACAAAGCGAAAGCATGCACTGCCGCGAGCCCGAAATGCCTACCCTGCGAGGCGCTTGGAGCACCATCCGGGCACAGGATGGGTGGACCGGCGTGCGCCCCCGAAGAAAGGAACAAAAGGGGCCTCCCGCGGATCCACAGCTGCAAGCGGCAACGGGGAAGGCTCCCCGCCGCAAGGCGACCCTAAGCCCGTAGACAAAGAAGCTGGCATGGAGGAAGCCAGAGAAGCGGCGACGCTAGGGGGCCGAAAATGCGCATCCTCCAGACGAATCTAGGAAGATCAAGGCCAGCGCAAGACCTGCTCTACCAAACCATTCGGAAGAGCACGGTCGCCATAGCGGTGGTGGCGGAACCATACAGAGTTCCGGATGCCCCGGAATGGGCCGGAGATACAGACGGAATGGTTGCCGTCACCTGGACATTAACGTCCGGAGCGTTCGCTCACAGAACGCGGCAACGGATACGTCGCGATCGAATGGGCAGGGATGGTGATGGTGAGTGTGTACGTGTCACCCAACAACGGACGGGAAGCATTCGAGGAATTCCTGGACGGAGTCGGCGACTGCGTTAGGTGACGACTCCCCCGGCAAGTGCTCGTCCTGGGAGACTTCAACGCGCACTCCACGGAATGGGGGAACACCAGGACCAACGCGTGCGGCCGCACGCTGTCAAACTGGGCCACGGGACTTGGACTTCTGTGGGTGAACAGAGGCTCGACCAGTACCTGCGAGGCGTGGAGAGGGAGCTCCATCGTCGTCATCACATGGGCCTCTCCCGATGCATTCAGGCGGACCTCAGGCTGGAGAGTAGCCGAAGCGGTCGAGACACTCTCGGACCACCTCTACATATTCATGGAGGCGGACACACCTGGACCCCAAACGTGGACTACAGGCGATGGTCGCGGCCCGCCGAGGAAAGGACACGCACGCCCACCGCCAAGACGGAAGGTTAAGGAGATGAACGGGGATCTACTTCGGGCGGCTGCCATAACAACAGCCTGGAGCTGGGAGGCCCCGACGACGACGACCGAGACAGACGTGGAAAAGGAGGCCGAGAACCTACGCCGAGTCATGACAGCAATCTGCGACGCATCCATGCCACGTGCCACACCAGGCACGGTGCGAAGCAGGGCAGTCTACTGGTGGAACCCTGACATCGCGGAGCTGAGGACGAGATGCGTCCGGACCCCAAGACAGTACCTAAGGGCACGCCGCTGGCGACGACGCGACGAAGAAGAAGTCTCCTCGCGCTACCGGGCGTACCGCGTGCTACGGTGTTCGCTGCAAATGGAGATCAAAAACGCGAAGGACCGTGCCTGGTCCGAACTGATCGGAACAGTCGATGCCGACTCATAGGGAAGGCCGTATAGGACGGTGACGCGGAAACTGCGCGCGAAGGGTCCCCTGGCAACGACGGAAATGGAGCCTGCGCTGCTGCTGCGAATCATCGCGACACTGTTCCCCTCGCAAGAAGACCGAGCGACAGAAAGGCCGCGGAAACCAACACGGACGTTGGAATGGAAGGATGACTGGGAAGTCACAGAGGAAGAGATATGGAAGGCGACCAGAAGAATGGCCTTCCGCAACGTGGCGCCGGACCCAGGCGGAATCTCAGGTCGGATCTGGGGGAAGTGATGGGAGTCATGGCCCCCAGACTTCGGCGCCTCTACACAAGATGCCTGAAAGAGGGAGCCTATCCCCGGGCATGGCGGAAGGCGAAGCTGGTCTTGCTCCGTAAAGAGGGCCGACCGATGACCTCGCCGTCAGCGTACCGGCCGATATGCCTGCTAGACGAGGTCGGCAAACTGCTCGAGAGGGTAGTTGCCACTCGCTTGGAGCGACACATAGCGGGCCAGGTGTCAGGTTGGCACGAAAGCCAGTACGGCTTCCGGAAGGGGCGCTCGACAATTGACGCGGTCAGACGTGTACGAGCGATTGCGGAGGACATGGTCTCCCGGAAAGGCGTGGCGCTGGCGGTTTCCCTGGATATCGTCAACGCGTTTAACTCCATGTCGTGGGACAGGATACTGACGGCCCTGGAGCACTTCGAGGTTCCCAGCTACATCGTCCGACTGATCCGGACCTGCCTCGACGACAGGTGGATTTGCTACAACAGCAAGGATGGAGAGGAAAGGCGACCTGTTGAGCGCGGAATCCCAGAGGGCTCGGTGCTGGGACCGATCCTATGGAACATTGCGTACGACGAGGTACTGCGATGCCCGCTGCCCCCAGGCGCGGCCATGGTGTGCTACGCGGACGACACCCTGGTCCTGGTCGGGGGTCGTGGCTGGCACCAGACACTGCGCATCGGCGAAATCGCAACGGCCTGCGCAATCCGTGCCGTGAGTGGACTGGGCCTGATGGTTTCCCCTGCGAAGTCAGAGGCCATCTGATTCTATGACCAGAAGCGGTGAGGGACTCCACCGCCCGGCCTATGCATAAACATGGCAGGCGAAACCGTCCAGGTGGGATCGCAGATGAAGTATCTGGGTCTCGTCATTGACCGTCAGTGGACGTTCGAGCCGCACTTCGACTCCCTGATTCCGAAGGTGTCGGTTGCTGCCATTGCCTTGTGCGGCCTAGTGCCGAACATCGGCGGGGCGGGAGTTGCGGTGCGCCGATTATGCGAGGGCGTCGTTCGCTCCCGAGTGATATACGGGGCCCCGGTATGGGCGGACGACCTGATGGCGAGCCGCCGCAGCATCCTGCTCCTGAGGAGGCTACACAGGGTAACCGCCATCAGAATCATCAGGGGATACCGGACGGTGTCCCACGCGTCGGCGACCGCCCTAGCTGCATCCCCCCGTGGAAGCTCCTGGCGCTAGCGCTCAAAAAGAGATACACCCACCGCAGAGTATGGCATCCGGGAGAAGGTCCAACCGAGTAAGCGGCTCCGAACGACATAGGAACCGCTGAGGAGAACACGTGGAACCGGTGGCGATCCCAGCTGATCAACGAGGGAGATGAACATCGGGGCGCGCAGGCGGTTCTCCCAAACTGGGAGGTATGGAGAAGCCGCCACGGCCTCCCGCTCACATTCAGAATGACCCAGATGCTCACCGGACACGGCGTGTTCGGCGAGTTCCTGAAGAGAATCGGACGGGAGACGACAGACATCTGCCACCACTGCGGAGAGGACAGGGACACGGCGCAGCACACCCTGGAGCTATGCCCGGCGTGGGAGCTGCCCCGACACTCCCTGCGGCACGCTACAGGAGGAACATTGACCCCCTCCCCCCCAGCGATTATAGAAGCGATGCTGAGAGGGCCACAGGAATACGAGACCGTCCGCCTCTTCTGCGAGCGAGTTATGCTCGCGAAGGAGCGAGCGGTAAGGGAGAGGAAGAAAATCTCTCACCCCTGCAGGATAAGACGATGGAGAAGGATGGCAGTCAGACGACCCAGAGCCGCCCCACCGCCGTCCCAACGGACCACGCCTGAAGGAGCGCAGCGCTAGGGGCAATGACCCCCCTAACGCCAACCCAATAGACGAGAGATACTAGGACTGGCTCGGACAAGAGGACGCGAGAAGAGGGTGCAACAGAAGTTAATTCATTGAGGTTCCTGGAGCACCCCCGTCGCACGCGTAGAATGGTCATCGTGGAGTTTTAGACGGTAGGAGTCCGATACTACTCTGCTGCTACGCGTCTACTGCAGCAGCGGAGTGTCCATGAGGATTTCTCCACGTATAAAAAAAAACAAAAAAAAAGGTCGATTCC
Organism: Bombus vosnesenskii; assembly: GCF_011952255.1. Taxonomy (NCBI): domain Eukaryota; kingdom Metazoa; phylum Arthropoda; class Insecta; order Hymenoptera; family Apidae; genus Bombus; species Bombus vosnesenskii. Next base: position 165,827 of record NW_022882992.1, read on the forward strand.
TGGTACTTTATTATTTCCTGTTTTCTCAATTATGTTTCTGATTTCTTGTGCTGTTGCTTCGGGTATGGTGTAGTGATTGTCAGTTGGTGTACTAGTGGTTAGCGCATTCTCGTCCGTATGACTATTGTGGTTGCTGTTGATTTTATGTGGGGTAAAACAGTTCGCTGTTGAGTGCCGGAGCGTGCAGGTGTGTCTCTAGTGTCCCGTGAAGTTGGAAAACAACACGTGCCGCCCAACCGTCGAAAGTGAACACAGCCAAGTGTTTCCTATCCTTTAGGGAGAAGAAAATCCCACGCACCTAACCCCAACCCGAATACTAGCCTCATAGCCTTACGACTAGTTATTCATTTTGAATTAACTAGCTCGATGATGGCCCAGCAATCACGACCAGGCTCTCCTGAGCAAATTCGCAACTACCCCGAGCTACCTCCTCCGTGGCAAAAGTGCAGCAGATCTCCCCGTACCAATGACGCCAATAATACAAAAAAGGGAAAGATAGCAACACCAAAATCAAACACGATCGACACCAGGAACGAACAATCAACAATACAAATAAACGCCCACAACAGGTTCGCCGTATTGGAATCCACAAACGACGCCATGGAAATCGCAGACCCGCCGCTAAACCAACACGCACAGAGAATCCTCCCTCCCTCACCAATATTTGTTGATGATGTCATCGACATCCAAACAATGATCAAGTCCTTAGAGAGAGATATCTCCAAGGAGGACTACTACTTAAAGATAAATAACAACAAAGTAAAACTACTGCCGACGAACCCAGAGGCTTACAGAAAATTCACCCAGATACTTAGGATCGTGAACGCCAACTTCCACACCTACCAACTCAAACAGGAAAGGCCTTTCCGGGTGGTCCTACGAAATATCCACCACTCAGCAGACATTGACGAGCTAAAATTCGAATTATTAAAACTCGGCCACGAAGTCATCAACGTCAGCAACATAAGGCATAGAGTCTCGAAAGACCCGCTATCCTTATTCTTCATAGATCTAAAACCAAAACCCAACAACAAAGGAATCTACAAAATCAGACGGCTATTGAACGCAATAGTTAAATTCGAGCCACCGCTTGTCAAAAAAGAGATAGTTCAATGCAAAAGGTGCCAAAGGTACGGTCATACGCAGAAATACTGCAACCATACTTTCCGCTGCGTAAAATGAGCAGACACATACTCCATTAACCAGTGCACAAAATCACCGGAAATCCCAGCGAAATGCATCCACTGTCAAGGGGACCATCATGCAACTACAAAGGCTGCTCAGCCTATAAAACCCTATACACAAACAGGTACCCTAAACTCAGAGCAAAAGAGGTAACCAATCAAATACCCAGCCCGCCGAAATTCACGACTACCCCAATCCCCTCAACCAACCAAATACCCAGTCCTACTAAATTCACCACTACCTCAACCTCCTATGCCCAAGCAGTACAAGGCATCCAAAATAACCCGAACCAAAGGAATCTTCCCCAAAACAGTGTCCCCAACCCACCTAACACAGACAACTTCTCAAGGCTTGAAAAGCTAATAGAGAAACAATCAGAGCAAATAAATCACTTGCTATCGCTACTAACACTCATCGTGGAAAAATTAGCACGCCCCGACTCAAAATAAAACCAAGGCGCATAGCACTCTGGAACGCCAACGGTCTAGCGCAACACACACTTGAACTAGAACTCTTCTTAAAACACCAGCAAATCGACGTACTGCTCGTATCGGAAACCCACTTCACCGACAAGAGCTACCTGAAAATAAATGGTTACAAATTCTACCATACCCAACACCCCAGCGGAAAGGCCCACGGTGGGACCGGAATAATAATCAAAGCAAGTATTAAGCACTACGAACTCCCATCATTCCAGAAAGACTACCTCCAAGCAACAAACGTAGCAATAGAAGACTGTCATGGCTCAATCACCACCTCAGCAGTATACTGCCCTCCCAGACACTCCATCGCCAAAGAAGACTTTGATAACTTCCTGGACACCCTGGGCAATAGATTCATAGCTGTAGGAGACTATAACGCCAAACACACCCAATGAGGCAGCAGACTGGTTACAGTAAGAGGCAAAAACCTCTTAAACAGCATAATAACCAACAACCTCAACTACCTTACCACATACGAACCCACATACTGGCCCACCGACACTAACAAAATACCCGACCTTCTGGACTTCTTCGTAACTAAAAATATCCCATCAAGACACGTCCAGATCAACTCCTCGGCTGATCTCTCCTCTGATCATTCTCCCGTGATAGCAACAGTCAGTTCAACAATCATCGAGAATACACCTAATGGCTCCATTCACAACCAACACACCAACTGGCAGCTCTTCAGAGAAGTCTTTACACACTCAACCTCAGCCTTCACCCCACTAAAAACAAAGGAAGATATCGAAGCAGCCACGGAATACTTAAACACGAGCATAATAAACGCCTCTCCACGCCGACAAAGACGTCTATCAGCAAACAAGAATATTCCCAATACATACTAAAAAAAATAGCAGAAAAACGTAGACGAAGGAGAGTATGGCAGACCCATAGAACACCGGATGACAAACGCAAACTAAACAACGCAACTAGAAAGCTATCCAAAACCATAAAAAATTACAAAAACGACTGTTTCCAAAAATACCTTGCCAGCTTATCCCCCACAGCCGACGCCAACTACTCACTATGGAAGGCCTCCAGGAAACTCACACGCCCCCCACAAATAATCCCACCAATCCGCCGTCCGCAAGGCGCGAAAAAGCCGACCTGTTTGAAATACTTGTCTAAAGTATTCAAACCCCATTCCCCCAAAGCTGCCACGGACGTTACTGAATACTTGCACACCCCCTTCCAAATGTCCCCTCCTATTGAACCGTTTACGTCTGCAGAGACTATAGAAACAATCAGTCGCCTAAATCCCAAGAAAGCAGCTGGGCACGACCTAATAGGCAATAAAGCAATCAAGGAACTTCCCATAAAAGGGATTGCACTCATCACATCGATTTTTAACGCTATCCTTCGCCTTAAACACTTTCCTAAGGCCTGGAAAATCTCACTGATTACCCTCATCCCTAAACCTGGTAAACCGATATATGAAACTAGCTCCTATCGCCCAATCAGTTTTTTACCTACCCTGTCTAAACTATTCGAGAAGATGCTCACGAATCGACTCCTTCCACTCCTAGAGGACTTGAAAACACTCCCAGATCAACAATTCGGCTTTCGAAAACAACATTCAACAGTAGAGCAAATCCATCGCATAACCCATACGATCAGCCAAACCCTTGAAAAGAAAAAATATTGCTCAGCGGTTTTCCTAGACATCCAACAGGCATTCGACAAAGTATGGCATGAAGAGCTACTATACAAGCGTAAAAAGATCCTACGTCACCCCTACTACTCCATCCTAAAATTCTACCTAACCAATAGACAATTCATGGTTAAATGCCTAGACGCCACTTCCGCAACATTCCCCATAGAATCCGGCATACCGCAAGGTAGTGTCCTCGGACCCCTACTGTATTCCATCTACACTGCCGACTTACCTATATCAAACGAGATAACAATAGCAACATTTGCTGACGACACAGCGCTATTAGCTACCCACGCAGACCCGGTATTTGCCTCATCCATTCTTCAGCGATGTCTCGGCTCCATAGAAAAGTGGTTTCATAAATGGGGCTTCAAAATTAACGAAAAAAAATCCTCACATGTAACCTTCACACCCCGAAAACAAACCTGCCCCCAGGTCACCATCAACAATACAACAATTCCTAGCAAGAACTCAGTCAGATACCTGGACATGGCCCTGGACAGGAGACTAACATGGAAAAACCACATCACAGACAAGACGAAGCAACTAAAGAACAAACTAAAAAAATTCTATTGGCTTACGGGCCGACGCTCCAAACTAAACATACAGAATAAAATTACCCTCTACAAGACCGTAATAAAACCTGTGTGGACCTACGGAATCCAACTATGGGAACAGCAAGTAACTCCAACATTGAAATACTTCAACGCTTCCAATCGAAAACGCTAAGATCCTTAATAGACACACCTTGGTATGTTACCAACGAAACAATCCATCGCGACCTCAAGATACCCACAGTCAAAGAGGAAATAGCAAAATATAGCGACAGATATAGCAAAAGAGTCAACAAACACCGAAACCCCCTAATCACTGGAATACTTGATACGACGGACCAGATTCGCAGGCTGAAGAGGCACTACCCGCTAGACCTAAACGCTAGATTCAATTAGTTATCTAAATTAAGTAATATTTACCTATTTATAATACTTATAAATTATACTTATCTATAATAAGTATTAACTTATTATAAATAATCAGCCGTGTCACTGCGCCACGCCAGAAAAATTACTGAAAATTCTCAACGCGAGAATTGGTTGTAATTTCAACAAATAAATAAAAAAAAAAGAAAAAAACACATTTAACTATATTGTGCCAACATATGATATTCAGTCAATTTGTTTGTCCGGAAGGATTTTAATAGTAGGTTTACGGGCGTTTCGTATATACCTATATACGAATTGATCGTAATTTTAATAAATAAATAAAAAAAGAAAATGTGGGGTAAATGTGTTGCACAGGTGGTTGGAAAATTCTTCAGCTTGCTCTTCGTTGCATCTTGCCCATGTGTTATCTGCTCTTCTGATTGCTGGTACCATTTTTATTGTCTTCTTTATCTTTTTTGTGGCTTTCCATAGGGAGTAGTTTCAGTTCTCGTGTGCAGATAGTGACTCGATGAACTTTGTGAACTCGTTGTTGTTGTGCTCTTTTATTTTGTTTTTTATTTCTTTTGCGAGTTTGTTTAGGTGTTTCGTCTTATATGACCGATGAAAAATGTACAATGTAGCGACAAGCGTGTGACATCAATCACATCTCAATCTACATCAGAGATAAGACATCAACCCCCGAGCTTCAAACTCCTTTGGACACATCACCATCTTGTCATCATAGCCTACACCAAGGCTGTGACGCACCTTAGTTCACATCAGAGATAGGATATCGACCCTCGACCTTCGGATACTTTTCCACATCATAACCTACACCGAGCCCCCTCAATATCCTCAAACCAAAACGTATATAAACCGGGACTTCACCCAGCTCCAGCAGTTCTTGTTCTAGTCGCTGTTCTTGTACAACCCTCTTTTTTACGGTTCAGTTATTGTAAATACTTAAATTATAATAAAGTTCAATAAAAGAAAATTAATAGTTGGGTTACGACTCAGCTTTCTTTTCTCTTACAACACAAGTATCAATTTTACGTGATAAGCGCATAGTTGTCATCAAGCAGCGAGTTCTAGAAACGTCAATTCGCCTTCAGTCCGTTATTTATCCACACAAAGAAGGTGGCATACGTGATTATAGGCGCGAACGGTGGCGTGACCCGAGCGTTTCTGAGGGGTCGTTTCTGAGAGGAGACAAAGAAAAAGATCGAAGGACAATCAGTATCATTTGGGGATTCAAACGGAATGCATCGAGAAGTTCTGACGAATAAAATTAAAGTCGCTTAGTCTAACAAATACATCGACAAATATCATAAGTCGGTTCGAATTACTAACAAACTAATTGTATTTATCGTTAAATAATTTGTGACGTGTTCATTATAATTTGAAATATTGTTAAATATACAATTTTTATATTACCCCCGTTAATTCAGTGTTAAACTCATTTCAACCATCTCTGTTATCTTAATCGGAACAGAGGTACGACTATTTCGCGGCGTCAATTATTAGAATCGTAGCGAGAATTTACGCCTCGCGCAGACGCGTCTCTCGGCGAACGGTCGTAATAATATGGGTATCTATATCGAGTAACAGAGTTCCATTTGTGGAAGATGTACTCAGATACACACATAAATGGAATATTAAATATTTACGTGAGATCTTTTTTGGAGAGGAGACATTAGGATTTATACAAGCCTTTTTATTACGATGCTGTAAATGTTAACTAAAAGATATTTTGCGGATTGGTAATTATTCAATCTTGGTAACGGGTTTCACTGATTTCGACCATATATTGAATTATTGAAATATGCTGTCATGCTTAATGTTCTGTACCACTTTTTCCGATGCATATAACCGTCACTCAACTTGTTCTTGTTGTTGATTTTATGTTCATCATCATTTTTTTTGCACGACCACATATTTGTTTAATACATTCATCGATCCATCTCGATATTTCCTATAAACATTTAATTTAACAATTACTTTAACTTTAATTTGCTAAATTGAAAGTATAGAGTTCAAAGAGAACGTAAATACAAAAATACCATTGCGCATCATTCCTTCTCTTCCATATATAGTAGAATCTTGATTAGCGAACTAATAATGTTAAACGTTATGGAATCATAGATGTTTCTTCTGTACTGAGTGTAATATACTACAAATCAAATAGTACAAGCAAGCAATTGAACGCTACATAAAATCGTACGCGTTCCACAATTTTCTTATAACTAAATCATATCATATTTCATAACATATTTTTTAATATACACGTCTTAATATAAGTAATTCCTCCGAGTGACATTCATTTTGTGTTTCAAACCATGTTAGCTCATCATTGGAATCTTCGAATGAGAAGGCCCAACTTCATCCTCGACAATATCTATGTTCACTTGATCAAGAGTATCGTTTTCAAAATATCGAAGAACTTCGACGGTACATATCTTCATGACTATATCACGTATGTTTTCAATTTTAAACCAGTTTAGCACACCGGTTGCATTATATCGTTCGCATCCAGGTAAGGTATGCAGCAATTCAACTGTTTTATCTGCGTCTTTTGTTAATATTTGTAAGACTTCCTCACACCGAATGCTTTCATGCCCGAAAAGTATGTCCCACCCGCTTTTTAGTATTGCATTGTCGACATATGACCAAGCATCATGTGCCATGCGGCAACTGTCCCACAAGTTTACTTTTTTATGGTTCTGCATCACTTCTTCTTCGATTTTCCAGACAGGTAATAGCATTAATGTTACCACAATTCTCTTCGGTACATTCGCTTGAAACAGGCGATTATTTCATTATTCATTGGTTGTATGACTGGTGACACATCAAGTGGAAAACTCATAACTGTAACGAATTCATCTTTTTCATTTAGATCGTTGAGATTGTGAAGCGACGTAGCATTATTTAATAACAACAACGCTTTCTCCCTGCGCCCGTTCTTCTCTTGTCTTTCTTTGACTGATTTTACGAAATGTTCTTCGAACCATTGAATGAAAAATACTGCCCATCCAAGCATTGGTGTTTACATTGTAGATAGTTGAGAAGATATCTGTATTCAAAATGGATGAACTTTGCGGTTCCGTAATGCTGCTAATTATTAGTACCGGCAACTTATGACATCCAGTAGCATTTGCACAAAAAAGTGCAGTAACGTGATCTTCGCACATCTTTTGGTTTCCTGTCGATTCCTAAAAATCGAAGTTTCTTCTAGTACTGCTTTCCACATCATTACTGTGTAATCGGCATTGTAAACGTTTGTTGAGAAACGTTAAGTTGGTATTGTAGAAAGTGTGTTGCTGCCAGGTGAAAAGAGAATTCGCGTTTCGTCCCGGGACTACCGGTGGACTCATCGGTAAGGCTATGCCCGGTAGTCCCTGCCTTAAACGTAGAGGGAGTCTCGCTAGGTGCGGTATTTGTATCGTGACACCGTATATTCGACCGCTAACGAGACAGACAGACTCGTTGTTGTCGTCGTAGTAGCCCTCTGATGTTGGCGGTTGGTACCTTTGACCTGTCGGCGTCCTGTTGATACCGATCCGCCACAGTATGATCGCTAGTTCCTACAAACTAAGTTGGTACGACTCCTAACGACGTTCTCTTGTCTTAGGAGTCGACCACGTGTTAATTATCTAAGTGCATCCGCTGTGTTCAGACGTTTTGTACGAGGTGGTGAAATATAGAAAGTAAAATTCAATCTGAGTGAATCCGTTAAATATCAACCCCAAACATATATTTATGGTTATGGGTCCAGAGCAGTAAACTGCGATAATAAAGACATTTATTTGTTGAGTTTTTTTGTGTTTTTCTGAAATTATTCGAGAAGAGACCACGCCATGGTCGACCAGGAGAAGATGGGAGATGTGGACAAAGATATGAATCCGATCCTGAATAAGGACAATTATGAATATTGGAAGACGATGACGGAAGCTTCGTTGCTTTTCCTGGGCTGCTGGGATGCAGTAGAGCCAGGATTAACGGCAGCAGAATGGTTGAAGTCAGACTGTATAAAAATGGATAACAAAGCACGTGCGTACATTTTCCGGCATGTTCGCCCCGAGTACCTCGGGGATATCAGAACCTTGAAAACAGCGAAGGAGTGCTGGAAAGCACTGGAAGATGTCCATGGGCGAGGCACGATCGAGAAAACCCCTAGCATGGATATCTCTGCGTACTGCGGAAGGATCCAAGACCTGTGTGATAAGTTATTCAATGCCGGTATAAAAATCGAGGACCACGTTATGGCATGTTTCCTTTTGGCTGGCCTCGTGGAGGATTCAAAGTACACGACGTACCTCAGAACAACAAGGATTGATAAGGATCTGACCGCGAGTGCCGTGAAGTCCGACCTCCTATTTGAAGAAAGAAGGATCGATGCGGTTGCGGACTCATCCGAGAAAGACAGCGCAGTGGCGACCAGGAGACAATGGAAGCCCAAGCCACAACAAAACAAACATGACGCGAAACCAAAGAACAGAGACCCAAATGACCAAAGGTGCTACAAATGTGGAAAATGGGGCCACATTTCGTATCGGTGTCAAGAGGAGAAAGGAGATAAAGAGGAGAAAAACCAAAGGGAGAAGAAGAGACAGGAAGATAACAAGAACGAGAAGGGATCAGAAGACAAACCGAGGTCCAAGGTACTCATATCGACATTGGCTTTATCGTCCATCAGCCACATGGATAGAGGGAGTATCAGTTACCTTGAGTCAGGTGCCCCAAATCATATGACTCCGGACAGGCATCGCTTTGTGGACTTCGCGCCTGCAACCGGACAAGTCAGGATTGACAAGGAACATCTGGAAATTAAGGGAAAGGGAACGATCGTTGTGAAAATGGCCGAGTCTTGTGAGAGTTGGACCCTATCATTGTCGAACTAAATGTAAATCTAGCTATTAGATGTTACTGACTAGATGTTACTACAATGTGTACAAGGGATGAGGCCGTTGGAACACATGATGATGGAGACGTTGTATTCAAATCAAAGGTAGGAGACGATGTGTACTACTTAGAGACAATACCCTTTGAAGGGCACGTAGCAAATGTCTCCGTGGAAAACGATTAGAAGGGGTCTGGCTACAATGACGAAGACATTGAAGTTATTGGAGCAAAGGTATACAAGAGTACCGCATCGTCGCACGAGAGATTGGGTCACCTGCATGGAGATGCAATGAGGAAGATTCCTGTAAGGAGCGTGAAGGAGGACTCCAAGAAACACGGTGAACTATGTGGAGTCTGTGTGAAGGGAAAAATGACAAAGGTGCCATTCCCGAAGACAGTTCATTATATGTGTTAACGTCCTTTGGAAATCGTTCACAGCGATGTCGGTGGCAGAGCTCAGTGCAAGTCATTAGATGGAGGTATCTACTTTGTAACTTTCATCGATGATTTCTCTCGTTTCATGTACGTTAGAATCATCAGCAGGAAGAGCTATATTTAAGTGCTTCCAGATGGAAGTGGAGGCTCCACATTAGTCTAAAATAAGTGCCCTCCAAACCTACAATGGAGGTCAGTATACAGAGATAAATTTTGAGAGCTAACTGAGGGAGAAAATTTTTTTGCACAGGCATCTACTACGGCGGACATAGGAGCGGAACTGATCCGTCGAGCTTCTGAGGTTGCCGAGACATCCAGCAACCTCAAGAACCCATATGTGAAGATGTTGATAGAAGCGGCGAGGCCCATTGTCGCTAGCGCAACTGAGATGGTGAGAAGAATGGACTCCGCCCCTGGCGCCTTTGCGATAATGGAAGAACGCATAGCGACATTAGAGGCGGAGAACGAGGCGCTCCAAAAAGGGCTGATCTCGCGCTCCACTGCAGAGAAGAGCAGCAAGACAGCTCGTCTCGCCGCGATGGAACGCAAGATGAAGGAGCTTGTCCCGTCGTTGATAGAAGAACGCCACCAAAATATAGAAAGAAGAAGAGAAAGGAGGTCGCCCCTGACAAGACCACGAGAAGAGTGGAGCCTGGAGTTCCAAACACTCCAGCGACTAAAGGAGGACAAGCGGCTGCCATGGAAGATAACTCCCGAGACCGGGACGAAGATAGGAGAACGTGCGAGGAGGAGGAGACAAGCTGCCCCCGCTTGCACCGCGAACATTAGCAATAACGATCACGTTGAAGAATAGATCGGGCCAATCATACGTGGAGGTGTTGGCCGCGACCAAGAACAGCGACCTCTGGCCGAGGTCGGCATCAACGAGGTAAGGATGCGTAAAACTATGACCGCAGGCGTCGTTCTGCAGGTCTCCGAGAACGTGAAGAGACCCTCGATCCGAGCCGCGGCAGCAAGGGTGACCAGAATAGATATTTCGGCCACCAAGGAGGAAGTCAGGAACGCCCTGGCGAAGGAAAGCGGTAGCAAACGACCTTGGATCCGTGTGGATACGAGGCCCAGTCGGTGCAATGAGGAAACTGGCCTAGATTGGCAAGGTCGCCGTAGGTTGGTCGATAGCGAAGTTCGAAACCATCGAACGAAGATCTTTACAATGCTACAGGTGCCTGGAGATTGGGCACATAAGCAAGACCTGTACTTCCAAGGAGGATAGAGGGCACCTGTTCTACAGATGCGGCAATTCGGAACATCAAAGCTGCTTTGCGAGGCGCTCGGAGCACCATCTGTATACAGGATGGGGGGAGCGGCAACGAAAAAGGCTCGCCGCCGCAGAGAACTCCCGACCCTAAGCCCGCGAGCACGAGGCTGGCACGGAAGAAGCATGGACGCAATGACCTTAGGTGATTCAGAAAATGCGCATCCTTCAGACCAACTTGGGACGGTCAAGACGAGCGCAAAACCTGCTCTACCAAACCATTCGGGAGAGCACGGTCACCCTAGCGATGGTGGCCAAACCATACAAAGCTCTGGATGCTCCGGAGCTGGACCGGAGATACGGATGAAATGGTTGCTGTCACCTGGACATCAATGCCGGGGGTACTTGCCCACGGAGACCCGCTGGAGCTCAGCAACGAATACGTCGCGGTCGAGTCGGCGGGGATGGTAGTGGTAGGCGTATACGTGTCACCCAACAGCGGATGAGCAGCATTCGAGAAGTTCCTGGACGGGGTTGGCGACTGCGGCAGGCGACGCCTTTCCCAGCAGGTGCTCGTCCTGGGAGACTTCAACATACACTCCACGGAATAGGGAAACCTCAGGTCCAAAACGCGCGACAGCGCGGTCAGACTAGGCTGCGGGACTTGGACTCCTGTTGGTGAACAGGAGCTCCGCCAACACCTGCGTGGAGGGGGAGCTACGACGTTGACGTCACATGGACCGCCCCCAATGTATTCAGGCGGATTTCAGGCTGGAGAGTGTCCGAGGGGGTCGAGACACTCTTGGACTACCTCTACATATTCACACTTCACCGAAGATCAAAGACACACTTGGACCTGGAACGGTGACCACGGGCGATGGTCGCAGCCCGCCGAGAAGAGGAAACACGCCCACCACCAAGGTGGAAGACCAAGGAAAGCGACGACGATTTGCCTCGAGCGGCCGCAATAGTGGCTGCCTGGAACTGGGAGGCCTCGACAACGTCGACGGAAACAAGTATGGAGGAGGAGGCCGAGAACCTCCGCCGAGGCATGACGGCAATATGTGACACGTCCATGCTGCGAATCACGCTGGACACGCTGGCGAAGCAGTGGACCTGCGGGCGAGATGTTTCCGGGCCCGAAGACGGTACCTGAGGGCCCGCCGCTGGCAATGACGCGACGAGGAAGAAGTCTCCCTGCGCTACCGAGCGTACCACGTCCTACCGTGCTCGTTACAAAAGGAGATCAAGATCGCGAAGATCGGCCTGGTCCGAACTGGTCGAGGCAGTCGAGTCCGACCCATGGGGAAGGCTGTACAGGACGGTGACACGAAAACTTCGCGCCAAGGGCTCTCTGGTAACGACGGAGATGGAAACTGCGCTGCTGTTGCAAATCATCGGGAGGCTTTTCCCCCCGCAAGAGGACAGTGCTGCAGAACAGTCGCGGAAAACAACATGAACGGTAGAATGAACAAATAAATGGAAAGTCACGGAGGAAGACCAGAAGAATGGCTTCCCGCGTCGTGGCGCCGGGCGCGGACGGAATCTCGGGCCGGATCTTGGGGGAAGTGATGGGGGTCATGGCTCCCAAACCTCGGCGCCTCTACACAACATGTCTGAGAGACGGAGTTTACCTTCTTTCTTTTTTTTTTTTTTTTTTGTACGTGGAGAAATCCTCATGGACACTCCGCTGCTGCAATAGTCGTGTAACAGCAGAGTAGTGTTGGACTCCTACCGACTAAAACTCCACGATGATCATCTTATGCGCGTGACAGGGGTGCTCCAGGAACCTCTTATGAATTAACTTCAGTTGCACCCCCTTCTCGCGTTCTCTTGTTCGGGCCGGCTATTGAGTAGGCGTTAGGGGGAGGTCGTTGCCCCTAGCACTGTCACTTCTTCTGGTCGTAGTCCGTTGGGGTGGTGGCGGGGCGGCTCTGGTTCGTCTAACTGCCATCCTTCTCCATCGTCTTATCCTGCAGGAGTGAGAGTTTTTCTTTCTCTCCCTTTCCGCTCGCTCCTTCGCAAGCATAACTCGCTCGCAGAAGAGGTGGACGGCCTCGTATTCCTGTGACCCTCTCAACATCGCTTCTACAATCGCTAAGGGGGTCAACGTTTCTCCTATGGCGTGCCGCAGGGTGTAGCGGGACAGCTCCCACGCCGGACAGAGCTCCAGGGTGTGCTGCGCTGTGTCCCTGCCCTCTCCGCAGTGGTGGCAGGTGTCTGTCGTCTCTCGCCTTATTCGTCCGGTGAGCACTTGCGTCATCCTGAATGTGAGTGGGAGGCCGTGGCGGCTCGTCCATGCCTCCCAGTTTGGTAGGACCGCTTCCGCGCCTCGGTGTTCGCTTCTCCCGTTGATCAGTTGGCATCGCCACAGGTTCCATGTGTCCTCCTCGGCGGTTCCTGTGTCGTTTGGAGCCGCCTGCTCGGTGGGGTCTTCTCCCGGGTGCCATTCTCTCCGGCGGGTGTATCTCTTTTTGAGCGCCAGCGCCCGCAGCTCCCACGGGGGGGGGGCGCGGCTAGGGTGGACGCCGACGCGTGAGACATCGTCCGGTATCCCCTAATGATTCTGATGGCGGTCACTCTGTGCAGCCTTCTCAGGAGCAGAATGCTGCGACGGCTTGCCATCAGGTCGTCCGCCCATACTGGGGCCCCGTACATCACTCGTGACCGAACGACGCCCTCGTAAAGTCGGCGCACCGCGTCTCCGGCCCCGCCGATGTTCGGTAGTAGGCCGCACAGGGCATTGGCAGCCGCTGACACCTTCGGGATCAGTGGCCGGGCGGCGGTGTCCCTCGCCTCTTCTTGTCAAAAAACCAGGTGGCCTCCGACTTCGCAGGGGAGACTCTCAGGCCCAGTTCGTTCACGGTACGGGTCGCACAGGCCGTTGCGATTTCGCCAATGCGCAGCGTCTCGTGCCAGCCACGACCCTCGACCAGGATTAGGGTGTCGTCCGCATAACATATCATGGCCGCGCCTGGGGTAGCGGGCATCGCAGTACCTCGTCGTACGCAACGTTCCATAGTATGGGGCCCAGCCCTGCGGGACGCCACGCTCGACGGATCGCTTTTCCTCCCCTTCTTTACTGGTGTAACACACCCACCTGTCATCGAGGTAGGCTCGGATCAATCGGACGAGGTAGCTGGGAACCTCGAAGTGCTCCAGGGCCGTCACTATCCTGTCCCATGGCATGGTGTTGAACGCGTTGACGATATCCAGGGAAACCGCCAGCGCCACGCCTTTCCGGGAGACCATGTCCTCCGCAATCGCTCGTACGCGTCTGACCGCGTCAATCGTCGAGCGCCCCTTCCGGAAGCCGTACTGGCTTTCGTGCAAACCTGGCACTTGGCCCGCTATGTGTCGTTCCAAGCGGGCGGCGACTACCCTTTCGAGTAGTTTGTCGACCTCGTCCAGTAGGCGTATCGGCCGGTACGCTGACGGCGAGGTCGTCGGTCGGCCCTCTTTATGGAGCAGGTCCAGTCTCGCCGTCCGCCACGCCCGGGGGTAGACTCCCTCCCTCAGGCATCTTGTGAAGAGGTGCCGGAGTCTGGGGGCCATGACCCCCATCACTTCCCCCCAGATCCGGCCAGGGATTCCGTCCGGGCCCGGTGCCACGTTGCGGGAGGTCATTCTTCTGGTTGCCTCCCATATCTCCTCCTCCGTGACTTCCCAGTCGTCCCTCCATTCCAGCGGTCGTGTCGTTTCCCGTGGCCGTTCCACCGCTCTGTTTTCTTGTGGGGGAAAGAGCGTTCCGGTGATCTGCGTCAGCAGCGCAGGTTCCATCTCCGTCGTTGTCAGGGGGCCCTTCGCGCGTAGTTTCTGTGTCACCGTCCTGTATGGCCTTCCCCATGGGTCCGACTCGACTGTTTCGACCAGTTCGGACCAGGCACGGTCCTTCGCTTTTTTAATTTCCTTTTGTAGCGAGCGCCGTAGCGCGCGGTACGCCCGGTAGCGCAAGGAGACTTCTTCTTCGTCGCGTCGTCGCCAGCGGCGGGCCCTTAGGTACTGTCTTCGGGCCCGGACACATCTCGTCCTCAGTTCCGCGATGTCGGGGTTCCACCAGTAAACTGCTCTGCTTCGCACCGTGCCCGGTGTGGCCCGTGGCATGGATGCGTCGCAGATTGCTGTCATGGCTTGGCGGAGGTTCTCGGCCTCCTCTTCCACGTCTGCTTCGGTCGTCGTTGTCGAGGCCTCCCAGCTCCAAGCCGTTGCTATAGCAGCCGCCCGGAGTAGATCTTCATTCCTTTCTTTTATTTTCCATCTAGGCGGTGGCGCGCGCGTCAGAGAGGGAGTTTACCTGCAGTTAATAAAACATACGAATGGACTATTGCTCATCTCCTACTTATAAAACCTCGTTTTTTTATTACGTGACATTTTAGGCGATCCGTGTCAGGATCCATTCGGTTCAGTGTAAACGAAATTACGATTTTGGCGTACGCGCATCACTAAAGATTGAAGGATCAAGCGGACCTCTGCATAGATCAGCTCACTTTGCGTGAAAACGACTTCTACGGAAAGTGAACTACGGTCGTCACCAAAACTGAAACTGGTCAGAGCAACATTCACGAAAAGAAGAATACCCAGGAAGACTCCTCACAATTACCATCGGATCAAAACTTGGACTAAAGAGATATTTAGTAGACACTGGTGCCGGAATAAACATAGTCAAACGCTCAAAAATCATGTCCACTCCGTTAAAAGACAACAAGAAAACATTCTTTATGGGCAATGGCAAATACGAGGCAGACGAATACATTTACCTTAGAATCTGTGACAAAAGAAACAAATTCTACATAGTACCTGACGACTTCCCACTAATCGAAGACGGAATCATAGGGTTGTCAATGCTAGAAAACTATCAATATAAAATTACAAACGACCAAATTCAACTCAACGATCATGTATTCTCATTTCAGCCACCACGGGTAATTTCTCCAGGACAAACCAAAGTCGAAACAATTTATTTGGACAAGAGACCGACGCAAGTATGCTTCTGCAATACTGTCGAGCAACCAATACCAATTTCTAATGACCTCTCTAATGAAGTTGATCTCGAACAAATTAAAAAATTCAGAAACATAATTAAAGCGAGTCATATTGAAAACAATTTCCGCATTCCTATCGAAAAAATCCTCTTACACTACATTGACGTATTCAACCTAGACACAGATACTTTACCATGCACCAATTTAACAAAACACATCATCACGTTGAAAGAAAACAAAATCATAAATACAAAATCTTACAGACCACCCGAGGTACACAAATTAGAAATCGAAAAACAAATCAAAGAAATGTTAAACAAAAACATAATCGAAGAATCAGACTCACCGTACAATAGTCCAGTATGGGTAGTCCCCAAGGAATTGGACGCCTCCGGAAAACAAAAGTGGCGCATAGTGATAGATTTCCGTAAATTAAACGAATTAACTGATCAAGACGCGTACCCTTTGCCAAATATTGACGATATACTCTCGCAATTAGGAAACGCAAAATTCTTCTCCGCACTAGACCTCTCCTCCGGGTTTCATCAAATACCAATGGACGTAACATCAAAAAAATACACAGCTTTTAGTACCCCTCAGGGACACTTTCAATACAATCGAATACCATTCAGATTAAAAAATGCCCCAGCTACATTCCAACGCATGATGGACACAGCACTGCGCGGTTTATTAAATAAATATTGCTTCGTTTATTTAAACGACATCATAATATTCGGAAATACGATTCAACAACGTAATAACAACCTTGCAATTGTATTACAAAGATTAGGAGAATTAAGACTAAAGATTCAACCAGACAAATGTGAATTCTTAAAACCAGAATTAGAATACCTTGGACACATTATCACACACAAAGGAATAAAACCAAATCCAAAAAAGATAGAAGCAGTCAAAGAATTCAAAATTCCCAAAAACTCAACCGGCGTAAAATCATTCTTCGGACTAGCAGGATATTATAGAAAATTCATACGTAACTTTTCAAAGATAGCCAAACCTCTAATCGACCTGACAAAAAAAGACACACACTTTCATTGAACAGAGAAACAACAAGATAGCTTTCAAACTCTCAAAGACGCATTATGCAAAGCCCCGGTATTGACATATCCCAACTTTAATGAAACATTTATATTAACAACCGACGCCTCTAACGAAGGAATAGGCGCTGTTCTTTCGCAAAACGACCATTCTTGTTGCTACATCTCCAGAACACTAAATCCTCTCGAAAGAAATTATTCAACCACTGAAAAAGAACTCCTTGCAATCGTATGGGCAGTAAAACGTTTGAGACAATATTTGCTAGGAAGACATTTTCTCATAAGAACCGACCATCAAGCTGTAACTTGGCTTAAGAACTGCAAAGATCCCTCATCACGACTAATTAGATGGAGATTAAAGTTAGAAGAATACGATTACAAAATACAATACCACAGCGGAAAAGATAATACAGCTGCTGACGCACTTTCCAGACAAACTATTAACAATTTGACGACTGAAGACCATCTCCTTGACGAGTATGACAAATGGGAGCAAGACACCGACACACTTCCTAAACTACTAAAGATAGTCCCCAACGAAAAATCCTTCTTCCAAATAACAAAAGAAACTCTAGGACCCTACGACAAAAAGAAATGGTTAAAGAAGATCATAGAATCAGCTACCACACATAGAAAGTTAGGTATAGGAGACAACAGCTTCGATGAAATCTGCAGCGGCACGCGAGCAGGACAATTCAGATCCTGGTGTTGTTTTGTTTCGGAGTATCATGACCGTTAGGTCACAGGTATTGCAAGGAGTAATGAACTCCGAGCAAAACAATGTCGCCGCTACTTTCAACCGTCAAACGCAGTCGTGTTCAAACTTTCCGACTGTCCCCCGACCAGTATAAATAAACAAACGAAATGACGAGCGAGGAAGTTCAGCGATCGCAGCATAAGCATACAGACGCATCAGACGTATATACGGAGTTTCTTGACAAGCGCGTATTTATTTCGTAAGACTTATTGTACCTGGACTTGTGCTTTGTGACGAATCAAGTTTATAGACAATATATATCTTTAATAAATTACTCACAAACAGTTAGTCTGTTATTCGTGATATCCAAAAAGATCAATCCTCTACAAATCGAAAAGGCACGAATAAAAACATTTTTGATGTATGTTAATGACAAGATAGAAAAAATAATCTTTGCATACGACCCGATTCAAATTCTAACAGACGAACAAGTTGACACGATTATAAAAGAAAACCATAACGACGTTTCAGGACACTTAGGTATACAGAAAATTTACGCAAAAATCAAAGAACGATTTAAAATCCCACATTTGTTCTCAAAAGTAGAGGAATTTATAAAAAAATTGTGTAGCATGTCAAAAACAGAAGCTTGTCAGAATCCGCGCGAAAGAAATTCCCATAATACCTCAAACCCCCACTGAACCAAAAGAAAAGATAGCAATGGGCATAATTGGTCCCATGCCAAAAACTAAACGAAGAAACCAATATATACTCTCTATTCATGATGATTTGACCAAATACCTGATATTAATACCCCTCAAGACACAAAGAACCGAATCCATAATAGATGTCTTATTGAATCATTACATTTACATCTTCTCAGCACCTAGAACTATACTAACAGACCAAGGACACAACTTTATTAGCGAACTCATGACGAAATTCGAAGAAGCATTTAAAATAAAACATATAAAAACAACCAGCTTTCACCCACAATCTAACGGATCCCTAGAAAGAACACACGCAACGGTAAAAGACATGATACGAACAAGTCTAAACGACTCGGACAAAGAATGGGATGAAGTATTAAACTTCATAGTCTTAAGATATAACACAGCAATACACGATGCAACCGGTTTTTCACCTTTTGAACTAACCTTTGGACGAAAAGCTAACCTCCCATCCTCAATATCCAGAACCTCCAACTACACGTATGAAGAAATCTTTACACTATGGAAAGCAATTGGACAAATACGAGACACTAGCTGGACAAACACTTGGACAAAGTAGAAAACGCTACACGCGAGATCAACAAGAAAAAAATCATTAAAACACAAACCGTATTTAAAGAAGGAGACGCGGTTCTTGTGCATAATGATCACAAAGCAGATAAATTGGACGATGAATGGTTAGATCCTTACCACATCGAAAAAGACTCCTTATTACAAAATTTTAATCAATAACCAAATTAGGAAGATACATGGTAACAGAATTAAACCATACTTTTCAGGACGCTTATCTCATGCACAACCCTCGTGCTAGGATTGGAACTAATACCGATCGAAAGTAATTTCTCTCTTCAGAACCTTCAGAACCTCTTCAGAATCTTCAGAACCTCTTCAGAACCTTCAGAACACTCTTCGGAACCTTAGATGTCAAAATGTGTCAGTTTGTAATCTGCAGTTAATAAAACATATGAAAGGGCTAATCTAATGGTGTTTTGTTCGGCGTGAGAGCTGTCCAGCTACACCCCGCGGCACGTCATAGGCGAAAGACTGACCCCCTCGGCGATCATAGAAGCGATGCTGAGTGGGCCACAGGAATATGAGGCTGTCCGCCTCCTCTGCGAGCGAATTATGCTCGCAAAGGTGCGAGCAGAAAGGGAGAGAAAGAGGAACTCTCACCCTTGTAGAATAACGCGATGGAGGGCGATGGCGGTCAGGTGGCCTAGAGCCGCTTCATCGCCATCCCAACGGATAGCGACTAGAAGAGGGGATATCGTTAGCGGCAATGGCCCCCCTAACGCCAAATGCAACAGTCAGGAAATTGTTAGAACTGGCTCGAACAACAAGACGCGGGAAAGGGGTGCAAAGGAATATAATTTGTAAGAGGTTCCTAGAGCACTCCTGTCATACGCGTAGCATGGTCATTGTGGAGTTTTAGTCGGTAAGAGTCCGATACTCCTCTGCTGTTACCGATTATTAGCAGCTGTGGAGTTTCCATGAGGATTTCTCCACGTGCAAAAAGAAAAGAGAAGGTCTCCTATCTCTATATGTACAAAATGAATCTAGCGTTTACCTTGATTTGTTAGCTTCCGTAGATGCTTTATGCTTTGCAGGTTGCTTCCGGATTCGCTGTTAGTGGATTCGTCGTTAGAGATGACCGTGGTCCAAGTTGATTCTTTTCCCGTAGGTTGGATGTCTTATTGTCTCAACAAGCACTTTTCACTATCTTGGCAGGACCGCTAAAATGTCATGTGAACATGAGGATTGGATGATAAAATAAAAAGGTTAAGCCGTAACACGACTATCAACTTTACTTTTATTAATCTTTATTGTGAATTCAGCAATCACAATGGAATACACACTGAATTAACACACATAAATCACTATTCACTCCAACAACTTTATGTAAAACCTAGTTATACTGATACGTTAAGTACGCGACTGGTCTAAGAATAGAAACTCGGAAAAAAGATGTTAACTATTCTAAAGATAGAGACTGAGTGAGTTTTAGTGACGATACTGTGTCTGAGGAAAGCTAGAGGTGGGTGTGTCTAAGGACACAGGACCATCGGATTTGTTGATGACAATTTTGGTTAGGAAAGTGAGAGCAGTAGACTCTGCTTCCGATCGGATAATAAGGAGGTTGGTGGACCAGGAAGGGTTTTAGCCGCCCTCGAGAGAAAGTTGTTAACGGAAGATACCGAACGTGAGAAAAACCAACTTTCCCGTGTTATCCCGTAGTAAACAATAAATGTAAAAGGGGCACTTGAAATAAAAGATATTTGTATGGTCTGAAGGACCTTAACTATGAAAAATGCCAAGACCCATGGTGGGTCCTTAAGACTACTGAGTGTAAGCGCCAAGGATGTGTAAACATCTGGTTACTTGCCCGCGGTGTGTGGCCTGGTCTGTGATGTGAATTGATGTTACAGTAGCGACAACAAAATATTTCTTTCTACTGCGTACAAAGGATTCAAGTACTTGTATCCAGAAGTGCACAATTTAAGTAATATTTTAGTTTTAATTTTGGAAAACTTTGTATATGAACTTTGTAATATGCAAGTAAAGTAATACTGTCTCTAAATTAAGAATTTTCAGACACGCATATAAATACTATGTATAGAATATATATATGTGTAGAATATATTTATAGTATATTAGTATAGGAGATTATAAAAGTTATCTATTGATATATAGAATAATACAGGATTTCATTTTAAAAATTACCGATGATCTTGAGAAGTCACAAAGGAAAATGATCTTGAAAAAGATATTTCTTTCAGCATTATACGTGTTCCTTTTAAAAATAGAGTAACTTTGTCCTATAAATTCTTTATTCGGTGAAAAAATTTCAAGAATGAGACAGCGGCTGCGTTTATATCGCATCAGCTGGTGAATTGAAACTAGTGTCAACCTTGTCCTGCAGATCGCAGCCTCTCCTAGTCTCAGGCCGTACAATTGAAAAAGCCGGTTGTCAATATCAAATGTGATGATAATATGTGTTTCATATCGTTTATATCGTTACACCTGGCATCACTCGAGCGTACTTTGCTCATGATGTTCAATCAAGTTGGCAAAATTGAGACACGTAAGATATATCTATAAATGTTTATAGATTGGAAAAAGACGCATGTGTACCGTTTCATTTAACTAGGTGAAAACAGGCCAAGCATGTCAACATTCGTTGAAAATTGGAGAAGTCCATTGCGCAATACATAAGAAATCTTTCCAAACTGATTTCAATGCAAAAAAGTACTCGCCGATGTGTGAATACATTTGCAACTAGTGGGTAACATATCACTTTCAGCCGAGTATACGATTTGACAAATGCTGATTTTTTTCGTTTTCAGTTGCTAATTTTCCACTATTTTTTATCGCACAAAAATTTGACCTCTCAAATCATCGATTGCGAATAAATGAACAACTACGCAGTGATACTTTTGATGGAAGAAGATAAGGGCCAAGACACATGCTTACAAGGAGCGTACATCGTTTTTATCTACGCAGATCTGAAATGTTTACTGGAGGATGCTGTTCTAAAAGGGCACGGAAGTACGTCAGCATATCAGCATCGCCGGATGTTTAGCATAGGTTACTACGTTTGCTGTACGTTCGACCAGTCCTGTGCGGCTATGGCGCTTATCGCGGCGAGACGGGAAGTGTGCAATGTTCTGCAAAGGAGTTGTACGAGTTAGGTTGTAAGATACAGGCGATAGTTCGGAAACCGGTTTCGATAAATCGCCGTACCAAAGAACAATGAACAGAGTTCCGTCGCGTTATTCGTTGTTACATATGTGAAAACCTGTTCGAAGCGAACGATGTAAAAGTTCGCGATCATTGTCATTTTACAGGCGTGTGTCGCGATTTGGGTACTCGAGTTGTAATCAAAATTAAAAATTGTCGTTCGTTGTACTCGTTGCATTCCAATATTTGTTCGGTTATTACAGGCATTTATCATTAAAGAATTTGTTAACGCGTTTGATGGTAAAGTAGAACTGTTACCGATATTTAAAGTGAGATGCATTTTCATTAAAAAGTTCTGTTTCATTAACTCCTTCAAATTTCTAAGCTCATGTTTCAATAAACTATCATTGTAATTGGAATAGAGTGAGTTGTGTATCGTATGAAGCGCGTTCAAACATCTTCCAGATTGTGATTTTGATCTTCTTATCAGAAAAGATGTCTGCCCATGCGATTACCTAATATCTAATATCTTATCTCGCGCGCACTGGATCATTTCACAATCGATTGTGCGACAATTGTGTCCGAAACAGATTATCTCCAAGCGGTGAACGTTTAGTCACGTTTCCACATCCAGATGTTAAGAGATTATTGCAACTTGCGTCTCAAATTAGACATATTGTTATTGGCAAATGTTTTCGACAAGTTTCGAAGCAATTGCATCGAGAATTTCAATTTGAATTTCCCACATTGACCGATGTCGATATATTATTGTTCGTTGAGTAGGAAATACGCGGTGGCTGAATCAATGTTCGCATAGGTACTGCCTCTCGAAAATAAGTATCTACCTACAGATGATTAATCAGGAACGTAAAATATTTAAAAGTAAAGGACTCTTACTGAAGGAGCAGTGAAATGGGCCGACTTGAAATTGTATGTTACTGTAAATAATTTGTACGGTTCGGCTATGTTTCAATCGATTCAAACCCCGGAGGTTTTCGATGGATCGATAATATTAATTATGATGTAAATTCTGCTCCATTGTATGAGTCACGAGATACCTCTTACCGGTTCAGTTAAAGCATTAGGAACAGGGACAAACAGCAGAAAAAAGACTGCTTGGCAACAGTCGATAACAAACTCCAATATGTAACATATACTTATTTGAACAACGTTTCAAATGACGGATTGAAATTGACAAAAGTACACCGTATTTTCAAGAATCGGACGGTTGTGTAATTATAACGATTTATATTACAGACTTTATACGAATGCAACTAAAGATTTTTCCAAGAATTTGTTTAAATTAATGAATAACGTGGTCTTTGGGAAATCGATGGGAAATGTGCGCAATCATACGGACGTGAAGCTATTCATTCGTTGGAACCGTGCTGAGCGAGACTGATCATTGGACCAATTTTGTCGCATATTGTACGGACAGTTTGATTTAAGAACCTACGCGCGATAACCCATATGATGTTATGAAGCGAAACATACGTCAGTTCGTCACGAGTGATTACGCGGGAGACAATGAGTACTGTGTTCCGTAAACGAAAAAGTGTACCGGGCTGGACGAAAGAGAAAAAGAATGGTGCGGTTATAACGGAGTTTGTAGGACTGTGAGTGAAGATGTACCCAATTCATGTTTATCCCATGCAGAAATATGTAAAAAAGTAATGAATAGTATTAAACAACACTTTGATGCGTAGAATATGTTTCAAAGATTGCATAAAATGTCATGGAGTGAACAGGGAAAAGAATCGTATCTCAGAATCGTATAAAGTCTATAATCTATGACATGTACACAATAAACGTAGAGGAATTAGATCTTAGTTCATTCGATGATAAACTATATATAGTACCAAACACACTCGCGTGAGGACATTACAGTATCGTGAAAAAATGAGCACATAAATTAGTAAAATTAAAGATATATCAAGATAGACGTCAAGATAGATGGTTGCATTTATCGGGGGTTGCTTTTATTTGTTTATCTTGCAGCCACTTTTCTATTTTTGTGATATGTTCTTGTAGTAATTTGACTGCTGTTTCTGGGTTAGTGTGCCTGGCTAGTACAGCTGTGTTGTCCGCGAATGTCAGTATTTTGCTATTGGTAGTTGTTGCTATGTTGGCCGTGTATAGTGTGTATAAAATTGGTCCTAGGACGCTTCCTTGCGGAACTCCTGCCTTGATTTCTTTAGCTTCAGGGTATGTGTCTTTGATTTTTACTATGAAGGTTCTGCTGCTTAAGTATGATTTGATTAATTGGTATATCTGCACCGGGAACTGTTCCCTGATTGATTGTAGTAGGCTTTCGTGGTTTATTTTGTCAAATGCTTTCTCTATGTCCATAAAGAGGGCTGTGCAGTATTGTTTGTTTTCTAATGCTAGTATGATTTCGTTGATAAGCCTGTGCATCTGCTCTATAGTGGAGTGTTTGTTTCTGAATCCGAATTGGTGATCCGGTATTAATTGATTCTTCTCAATTATAGGTTTTATACGGTCATATATTATTTTCTCTAGTATTTTAGAAAACACAGGAAGTAGTGATATTGGTCTGTAAGATGTAGTTTGGTGTGGGTCTTTGCCTGGTTTAGGTAACATTATGATCTGTGCCAATTTCCATAGTTTAGGAAAGTATTGAATTCTTAGTACTGCATTGAATATTATTGTTATTAGTCTTATCGCTTTTGGCGGAAGGTTTTTCAAGATTTTACCATTGATTAGATCGATTCCTGATGCTTCATTATTTTTTGTTTTCTCGATTATGTTTCTAATTTCTTGTGCTGTTGTTTCAGGTATGGTGTAGTGTTTGTCAGTTGAGGTACTAGTGGTTTACGCATCCTCGTCCGTATGGCATTTGGGGGTGGTGTTGTTGATACTATGTGGTGTAAATGTGTTGTAAAGGTGGTTGGAAAATTCGTTATTGTTGTGTTCATTTATTTTGTTTTTTATTCCCTTTGCAAGTTTGTTTAGGTGTTTTTTGTTTTCTTTTGTTCTATGTTTTTGCCATTTTGCTTCCGCTTTTCTTTTTCCTCTAATTTTTTCAAGTATATCTGGTGGAATTATTTTTGTTTGTCTGTTGGTTGGTTCAGGTATAGTGGTTGTCCATGTTGCTTCTTGGATAGTTTCTGCCAATGCTGTTACTGCCTGCTCGATGTGTATTATGGGTGTATGATCGGAGCTAAGCTCGAGGCTGCGTGTTATTTTTAGTTTATTTGCGTTTAGACCCTTTGTAACTGCAAAGTCCAGTAGGTCAGGAATTTTGCTCAGGTCTGTCGGCTAGTATGTCGGTCTTCCTGTGGATAATATATTGAGGTTGTTGTTTCTAATGTATTTTTCCAGGGTTCTACCTCGACGTGTGGTAATTCTTGATCCCCATAACGTGTACTTTGCATTGTAGGCTCCCGCTGCGATATACTTGTCACCTAAGTGTATAAGTACTCTTCCGACATTTGTGTTGTCATTTTGTGTCGCGGTGGTACATATACTGCTGACAACTGGATGTGGTTGCTGCTAGTTTGTACTGTAAGGGTGGTTGCTTGGGTATATTCCTTCCTTACTTGGCTGTGTAAGTGATGTTTGATATCGTTTCTTATTATCTCTGCGGTCCGTCCGTGTGCTTTTCCTGAGGGGTGCTTGGTATCATATATGGTGTAATATGGTATTTTCATGTAGCTTTTTGAAGTGAAGTGTGTTTCTGAAACAAGTAATGTGTCTATATTGTTGTTATACAGGAATGTTTTAGTTTCTAGGGCCCGTTGTTCTAGGCCGTTTGAGTTCCAGGCTGCTATTTTCAGCGTGTCCGTCTTTATTTTTTGCTTAGCATGTTTGTAAGAAGTTGTAACATGACTGTGATTTGTTGCGTTTGTTGTCTGAGAACTGCGTTTTGTTCGCTTATCATTTTTGTTAGCATTTCGGTGTTTTTGGTGGATTGTTGGAGCAGTTCCTTGATTTCTGTAGTGTCGTTGCTGTTATTGTTCTGATTTTGGTTGTCCAAGGGTGGCGATTGGTTGACTACTTGCGCGTAGCTTCGGCTACCAACGGTGTTGGTGTTACTGTGGTTATTGTTCATTACGTGCTGTAGATTTGGTGTTGTCACAGTTTCTGTGCTATCCTGTTACGCGTGAAAGTTGTTGTGTGTCCTGTTTCGAAGCGGCGGGAACAGTTTACGTTGCAGTAGTTTTTTGACTACACAGCCTTTGTAGCTAGATGAGTGGTTTCCATTGTAGTTGTAGCATTTTACTTCATTTATTTTTCCTATGTATGGACAGTTTATTGTTAGGTGCTTTTCTGCGCATTTGACACACGCCGGGTTTCTGTTGCAGTAATTTTTTGTGTGTGCCTATTACTGACACCGTATGCATTGCGGTACGTCTTTTTTATGTTTAGGTTGCTCCACTGTTACTATTGTGTTTAGAACCTTTTTAATTTCAAAAATTTCTTTGATATTGTTTTTAGGTTCGAGTTCATTTGTCTGGCGTATGGAGTATTCATTTGAATGGCGAAACAGAAATTATGAAATACCGTAACAATGTTTCCTTTATATTGAATATCAGAAGGAAATCATAATTCAGTACAAATGGATGTACTTCAGATAAAGCAGGAACCATTCAGCTGTGGTCGATTCAGTGCGTGATTAGAGACGTAACATACACAAGCCCAATAATTGTTGATATTTACATGAGTTCGCAAGAGCAGCGTGATCTCAATGATTTCTTCAATATATTCATTATGAATATAACTCATATTATTCTAATGTGGTATCGATAAAATTAAGGCGTTTTATTTATTGCTGATGCACCAATAAGAGCTTTCATATTGAACCATCGAATCAATACTTCCAACCGGTCTTGTTCTAAGTGCAAAGTCTCTGGAGAGATGACCGTCCGATTATGATATCTTTCGGCTACCAATCTGCTGTCAGGTTAGGTTTGCAGAATCTGCTTGATTTCTAGCGCCAATCTATTACTCGATTCTGTTAACAGGCTCGGCGTACAACAGCCAAGCCTAGTGCAAAAACATGGGTATGCATTTGTAAGCAGATTCTGTCTACATCTGCTGCCAATTTGCATGCAAATGATTGTCAGCATACTGAAAATAGAATTTTGAAAAACCTGGAAAAAGCAAAATATGTCTTCATTATAACAAACTCATTTGAACAAATTTAAATATAAAATTCTTTTTAACGATAACAGTTCATCATTTTGTTAAAAATAAATTACACTCATATGTGTTAGCCACTGATGTTTTAAGGTAAAGCAATATGTTCGACCGTTCGCGGAAAGACTCGATCGCAAGGAAGCTCGTCAACGGAAGTCGTAAATTCCCGTTACGACTATATAATCGACGCCACGAAATGATCGATCTCCTATTTCGTGTAGGATAATTGGGGTGGTTGAATTGATTATAACACTGTATTAACAGGTTACAATATACACTTTATTCCAACAACTTTGTAGATATAGACAGTTATGCATGGTGCGTATAGATATAAGTTAAATAGGTGACTGATCTAAGGGTGGAAACCCGGTCAAGAGATGTTGACTGTTCTAAAGATGGAAAATCAGTCTAGAGATGATGACTGATCTGACGATGGTAAACCAGTGAAGTTCGATGACGATGCTGTCGTAGAGGAAAACTCTTGCTGGGTGTTGGTCGCCCCACCACTGATTACTTGCGGGTGGAAATCCCGGGAAAAATGGGAAAACCCACGTTGGAATGGAATGGAACAGTGATGGAACAATAACCATAAGAAACGTCTAGACTTGAATATATTTTATAACAATTAAGGGCCCTAACGGTAAAATACAAATGCTTAGTTTTATTACAGTTCCTTAGGATCATTGCGGTCCGACTAATATTTGCACAGTTAGTGGCCGCCTCGGCCGAGAGATGGATCCCGGGTTACGCGCAGAGTGGCCGGACACCATACGAACATATCATATCTAAGATGTATTTTGATGGAGTAGCAAATATTGGACAAAACTGTTGCAATTTGTAAGAGATAATGATGTAAATGTAAAAGAAGCAGTACGGAGCCTAGGTTACTTGCACTCGGCCGTGCATCGTGGGGTCCCACAGGAATCAGTTTTAGGGTCGCTCTTCTGGGATCTGACCTACGTCACGATGCTCCGGAAGCCGATGGCCCTGGACACGGCGCTGACGTATTATACCGATGACACGGGGCGTGATCGCCACAACTAGAGGGTTGGAGCTAGAGTTGGGACTGCGTCCCCCGAGAAGACTACAACCCTGTGGATCTGCACCAGGGACCATCACGGGACACCTTCAGCCAGGTATAACCTACGGTTAGAGGAAGCGGAAGTCGAGATGAGAATCTAGGTGAAGTATCTGGACCTCACCATTAGACAGACCTATGGTGTATAGTAAAAAATATTGTTGAAATATTCGAGGGCATACACAAGTAAGAAACTTTTTGTGTGCTAACGGTGGATACACGACTTATGCCATACCGGACAAGCGAAGCGATTTCTTAAAAAGCTATTTTCTATCCGTGGCTTTCATTATGTTACGTCGGGCGACCCTCTACCTAAACCAGACCATTCCCCGCGGGCCAGACGGGAACCAGATGTCCGCTCATCCTTGCTGCGCAGTTCGCTGTGGAGTGCCGAAGCGTGCAGACGTGTCTCTAGTGCCCAGCGTAGTTCGAAAACAACACGTGTCGCCCAAACGTCGAAAGAGAACACAGCTAAGTGCCCCTTACCCCCTAGGGAGAAGAAAATCCCACGCACCTAACCCCAACACGAATACTAGCCTCACAGCCTCACGACTAGTTGTTCATTCCGAATTAACTAGCTCGATGATGGCCCAGTAACCGCGACCAGGCTCTCCGGAGCAGACTCGCAGCTACCCCGAGCTACCCCCCCCGTGGCAGAAGTGTAGCAGAACTTCCGCACTAACGACGCTAGAAGTAGTACAACACAACGACAACAGAAGTAGAACCAGCAACGCAAATAAACACACACAACAGGTTCGCCGTATTGGAATCCTCAAACGACGCCATGGAAATCGTAGAACCGCCATCAAACCAACACTCACAGAGAATCCCCCCTCCCCCACCAATTTTTGTGGACGACGTCATTGACATACAGACAATGACCAAGTCCCTAGAGAGAGATACCAGCAAGGAGGAATATAACCTTAAGATAAGCAACAACAAGGTGAAAATACTACCGACGAACCCAGAAGCTTACAGAAAACTCACCAAGACACTCAGGACCCTGAACGCCAACTTCCACACCTACCAACTTAAACAGGAAAGGCCTTTCCGGGTGGTCCTACGAAACATACACCACTCAGCAGATATAGACGAACTAAAATACGAACTCTCAAAACTCGGCCACGAAGTCGTCAACGTAAGTAATATAAGGCATAGAGTCTCGAAAGACCCGTTATCCTTATTCTTCCTAGACATTAAACAAAAACCGAACAATAAGGAAATATATAACATCAGTCGCCTAATGAACGCGATAGTAAAGATCGAACCACCGCTCGTGAAAAAAGAAATAGTGCAGTGCAAAAGGTGCCAAAGGTACGGTCATACGCAGAAATACTGCAACCATACTTTCCGCTGCGTTAAATGCGCAGGCTCTCACTCCACTGACCAGTGCGCCAAATCACCGGAAACCCCAGCGAAATGCATCCACTGCCAAGGGGACCACCCTGCCAACTACAAAGGCTGCCCAGCATATAAAACACTATACACGAACAGGTACCCTAAGCCCAGAGCAAAAGAGGTATCCAACCAAACACCCAGCCCGCCGAAATTCACGACTACCCCAACCCCCTCAACCAACCAAACGCACAGTCCTACCAAATTCATCTCCACCTCAACCTCCTTTGCCCAAGCAGTACAAGGCATCCAAAATAACCCGAACAGCCAAAGGAACCTTCCCCACAACAGTGACCCCAACCCACCAAACACAGACAACTCCTCAAGGCTTGAAAAGCTAATAGAGAAACAATCGGAGCAAATAAATCACTTGCTATCGCTACTAACACTCATCGTGGAAAAATTAGCACGCCCCGACTCAAAATAAAACCAAGGCGCATAGCACTCTGGAACGCCAACGGTCTAGCGCAACACAAACTTGAACTAGAACTCTTCTTAAAACACCAGCAAATCGACGTAATGCTCGTGTCGGAAACCCACTTCACCGACAAGAGCTACCTGAAAATAAATGGTTACAAATTCTACCATACCCAACACCCCAGCGGAAAGGCCCACGGTGGCACCGGAATAATAATCAAAGCAAGTATTAAGCACTACGAACTCCCATCATTCTAGAAAGACTACCTCCAAGCAACAAACGTAGCAATAGAAGACTGTCATGGCTCAATCACCACCTCAGCAGTATACTGCCCTCCCAGACACTCCATCGCCAAAGAAGACTTTGATAACTTCCTGGACACCCTGGGCAACAGATTCATAGTTGGAGGAGACTATAACGCCAAGCACATCCAATGGGGCAGCAGACTGGTTACAGCAAGAGGCAAAAACCTCTTAAACAGCATAACAAACAACAACCTCAACTACCTCACCACATACGAACCCACATACTGGTCCACTGACACCAACAAAATACCCGACCTTCTCGACTTCTTCATAACTAAAAATATCCCATCAAGACACGTCCAGATCAACTCCTCGGCTGATCTCTCCTCTGATCATTCTCCCGTGATAGCAACAGTCAGTTCAACAATCATCGAGAATACACCTAATGGCACCATTCACAACCAACACACCAACTGGCAGCTCTTCAGAGAACACACTCAATCTCAGCCTTCACCCCACTAAAAACAAAGGAAGATATCGAAGCAGCCACGGAATACTTAAACACGAGCATAATAAACGCAATCCGCCTCTCCACACCGACAAAGCCATCTAACAGCAAACAAGAATATCCCCATTACATACTAAAAAAAATAGCAGAAAAACGAAGACTAAGAAGAGTATGGCAGACCCATAGAACACCGGAGGACAAACGCAAACTTAACAACGCAACTAGAAAGCTATCCAGAACCTTAAGAAACTATAAAAACGACTGTTTCCATAAATACCTCGCCAGCTTATCCCCCACAGCCGACGCCAACTACTCACTATGGAAGGCCTCCAGGAAACTCACACGCCCCCCACAAATAATCCCACCTATCCGCCGTCCGCAAGGTGGATGGGCGCGAAGCCCTATAGAAAAAGCCGACCTGTTTGCAAAACACTTGTCAAAAGTATTCAAACCCCATTCCCCCCAAGCCGCCGCGGACGTTACTGAATACCTGCACACCCCCTTCCAAATGTCCCCTCCTATCGAACCCTTCTCCTCTGCTGAGACTATAGAAACAATCAGTCGCCTAAACCCCAAGAAAGCAGCAGGACACGACCTAATAGGCAATAGAGCAATCAAGGAACTTCCCACAAAAGGGATAGCACTCATCACATCGATTTTTAATGCTATCCTTCGCCTGGAA
The DNA here is from genome assembly GCF_011952255.1 of Bombus vosnesenskii. Taxonomy (NCBI): domain Eukaryota; kingdom Metazoa; phylum Arthropoda; class Insecta; order Hymenoptera; family Apidae; genus Bombus; species Bombus vosnesenskii. Next base: position 197,253 of record NW_022882992.1, read on the forward strand.
CACTATCCTAAGGCTTGGAAAATCTCATTGATTACCCTCATCCCTAAACCCGGTAAACCGATATACGAAACCTGCTCCTATCGCCCAATCAGTCTTTTACCTACCCTGTCCAAACTATTCGAGAAGATGCTCACGAAGCGACTCCTTCCAATCCTAGAGAACTTGAAAACACTCCCAGATCACCAATTCGGCTTCCGAAAACATCATTCTACAGTAGAGCAAATCCACCGCCTAACTCATACGATCAGCCAAACACTCGAAAAGAAAAAATATTGCTCAGCGGTCTTCCTAGACATCCAACAGGCATTCGATAAAGTATGGCATGAAGGGCTACTATACAAACTTAAAAAGATCCTACCCCACCCCTACTACTCCATCCTAAAATCTTACCTAACCAATAGGCAATTCATGGTTAAATACCTAGACGCCACTTCCGCAACATTCCCAATAGAAGCCGGCATACCCCAAGGTAGTGTCCTCGGACCCCTACTGTACTCCATCTACACTGCCGACCTACCTATATCAAATGATATAACAATAGCGACATTTGCAGACGACACAGCGCTATTAGCTTCCCACGCTGACCCGGTAATAGCCTCATCCACTCTCCAGCGAAGTCTCGACTCCATGGAAAAGTGGTTTCACAAATGGGGCTTCAAAGTCAACGAAAAGAAATCCACACATGTAACCTTCACGCTCCGAAAACAAACCTGCCCCCAGGTCACCATCAACAATGCAACAGTTCCTAGCAGGGACACAGTCCGATACCTGGGCATGACCCTGGACAGGAGACTAACGTGGAAGACACACATCTCAGATAAAAGGAAGCAACTAAAGGACAAACTAAAAAAACTCTATTGGCTCACGGGCCGACGCTCCAAACTAAATATACAGAATAAAATTACCCTCTACAAGACCGTAATAAAACCTGTGTGGACCTACGGAATCCAACTATGGGGAACAGCAAGTAACTCCAACATTGAAATACTCCAACGCTTTCAATCGAAAACGCTAAGATCCCTAATTGACGCACCTTGGTATGTAACCAATGAAACAATACACCGCGACCTCAAGATACCCACCGTCAAAGAGGAAATAGCAAAATATAGCAACAGATACAGCAAAAGAATCAACAAACACCGAAACCCCCTAATCACTGGACTACTCGATACGACGGACCAGACTCGCAGGCTGAAGAGGCACTACCCGCTAGATCTAAACGTCAGATTCATTTAATTATCCAAACTAAGCATATGCACTTACTTATAATACTTATAAATTATACCTATCTATAATAGTATTAACTTATTGTAAATAAACAGCCATGTCACTGCGCCACGCCAGAAAAATTACTGAAAATTCTCAACGCGAGAATTGATTGTAATTTCAACAAATAAAAAAAAAAAAAAAATCCCTTCGAGCAGTAGTGCAGGTCATGACCAATCGACACCGCGGTTCGTTACCCTCACTTTTCCTAACGAAAGTGGGAACAACGAATCCGCGTTCTTTAGGCACAGGGGCACACCCACACCGATCTTTTCTTCCGTATTAGAAAAAGAGCGACAGTCAGTCTAAAAACTAACGCCTAACGCGGCAGTCAACACATAGCGCGAGAGTCGCATACTTCACGCAAATCTTTTGTCGGTTCTCGGTGTTGTCGAACATACATCTTCTCTCCTAAATATATTATAGTGCTAAGTCCATTAATACATTAATTTCCATTATAAGAGCCCTGCTCTAGCGTACATATCTATCGCATCTTCGTGCGACAAGTTATCTATTTATCTCTCTTCGACAATGTAATCTAAGTGTTGGAAATATATAATTTATAATTCTGTGAATCACAGTGTTATACAAACTCAATCACCCCTATTATCTCAACGGAAATCAGGGGATCGATCAATTCGTGGTGTCGATTGTTATAATCGTAACGGGGATTTACGACCCCCGTTGACGTCTCTCCTCGCGATTGCATCTCCCCGCGATTGGTCGAAAATACACATTAGTTTAGCGTGTATGTATTTTTCCGTTCAAGTTTTATTACCAGTCTTAATAGCATCCACGAAGATACCGAGAACAATAGTCAACACCTCATGGTGTGCCAGAAACGAGGATATATACAAAGACTTAAAAATACCAACGGTCAAAGAAGAAATCGGCAGGTACGCAAAAAAATACAAGGAAAGAATGGCAACACATCCAAACCAATTGGCTGCTGAAGCGAGCAAAACTCTCATAGAAAGAAGACTAAAAAGAAAACACCCCACTGATCTCACTAAAGAAATAAAATAGTCAAACTCGAAGATGGTATCCCGCTGGGGGTAGCCATCTACATGTTATTGAGCAATTAAACTAGAAAAATTTATCGAATGTCCAGCTGGACAAATTGTAAAGTACAAATAAAATAATAATAAAAAGAATAAGAAAAAACATGCGCTTGTATTAAAAATGTATAAATGGTTGAATTTGAGAAACTGCTTGATTTCTACCACTAATCTGCTGCAACAGGTTCTGTTATATTTTTGCTGACAATTTACTAACATAACCGAATATAATATATGTGGACGTAGTACTAGAGGATACTTAATAGAGGAGGTGAATGTTCGACAATACCGAGAACCGACTTAGATAGTTGATGTGAGTTATACTCCTCTAGCGTTATGCTTGGACTTAGATGTTAGGCGTTAGATTTTGTACTTAGTTGTTGACTTTTCTAGCGGTGTAGAAGAAGTAAAGTTGGGTGACGATGCTGTGTCGGAGGAAAGCTAGCGATGGGTGTGTCTAGCGCACGGGACCATCGAATTTGTTCATGACATTTTTGGTCAGGAAAGTGAGGGCAGTATACGTTGCTTCTGATTGGATAAACGTAGGTTGATGGACTAGGAAGGGTCTTAGCCGCCCTCGATAGAAAGTTGCTAGTGGGAAGCATCGTACGTGAGAAAAACTAACTTTCCCGTGTCAAGCCGTAGTAGACAATACTCTTTAGAAAGTAATTTAGAAAAATGATGTTTGTTGGGTCTGAAGGACCTTAGCTAGCAAATTACTGGGATTTATGATGGGTCCGTAAGACTATTGAGGGTACGCAGCAAGGATTTTTTTTTTTTTATTTATTTGTTGAAATTACAATCAATTCTCGCGTTGAGAATTTTCAATAATTTTTCTGGCGTGGCGCAGTGACATGGCTGTTTATTTACAATAAGTTAATACTTATTATAGATAGGTATAATTTATAAGTATTATAAGTAAGTGCATATGCTTAATTTGGATAATTAAATGAATCTGACGTTTAGGTCTAGCGGGTAGTGCCTCTTCAGCCTGCGAGTCTGGTCCGTCGTATCGAGTAGTCCAGTGATTAGAGGGTTTCGGTGTTTGTTGATTCTTTTGCTGTATCTGTTGCTATATTTTGCTATTTCCTCTTTGACGGTGGGTATCTTGAGGTCGCGGTGTATTGTTTCATTGGTTACATACCAAGGTGCGTCAATTAGGGATCTTAGCGTTTTCGATTGAAAGCGTTGGAGTATTTCAATGTTGGAGTTACTTGCTGTTCCCCATAGTTGGATTCCGTAGGTCCAGACAGGTTTTATTACGGTCTTGTAGAGGGTAATTTTATTCTGTATATTTAGTTTGGAGCGTCGGCCCGTGAGCAAATAGAGTTTTTTTAGTTTGTCCTTTAGTTGCTTCCTTTTATCTGAGATGTGTGTCTTCCACGTTAGTCTCCTGTCCAGGGTCATGCCCAGGTATCGGACTATGTCCCTGCTAGGAATTGTTGCATTGTTGATGGTGACCTGGGGGCAGGTTTGTTTTCGGAGCGTGAAGGTTACATGTGAGGATTTCTTTTCGTTGACTTTGGAGCCCCATTTGTGAAACCACTTTTCCATGGAGTCGAGACTTCGCTGGAGAGTGGATGAGGCTATTACCGGGTCAGCGTGGGAAGCTAATAGCGCTGTGTCGTCTGCAAATGTCGCTATTGTTATATCATTTGATATAGGTAGGTCGGCAGTGTAGATGGAGTACAGTAGGGGTCCGAGGACACTACCTTGGGGTATGCCGGCTTCTGTTGGGAATGTTGCGGAAGTGGCGTCTAGGTATTTAACCATGAATTGCCTATTGGTTAGGTAAGATTTTAGGATGGAGTAGTAGGGGTGGGGTAGGATCTTTTTAAGTTTGTATAGTAGCCCTTCATGCCATACTTTATCGAATGCCTGTTGGATGTCTAGGAAGACCGCTGAGCAATATTTTTTCTTTTCGAGTGTTTGGCTGATCGTATGAGTTAGGCGGTGGATTTGCTCTACTGTAGAATGATGTTTTCGGAAGCCGAATTGGTGATCTGGGAGTGTTTTCAAGTTCTCTAGGATTGGAAGGAGTCGCTTCGTGAGCATCTTCTCGAATAGTTTGGACAGGGTAGGTAAAAGACTGATTGGGCGATAGGAGCAGGTTTCGTATATCGGTTTACCGGGTTTAGGGATGAGGGTAATCAATGAGATTTTCCAAGCCTTAGGATAGTGTTCCAGGCGAAGGATAGCATTAAAAATCGATGTGATGAGTGCTATCCCTTTTGTGGGAAGTTCCTTGATTGCTCTATTGCCTATTAGGTCGTGTCCTGCTGCTTTCTTGGGGTTTAGGCGACTGATTGTTTCTATAGACTCAGCAGAGGAGAAGGGTTCGATAGGAGGGGACATTTGGAAGGGGGTGTGCAGGTATTCAGTAACGTCCGCGGCGGCTTGGGGGGAATGGGGTTTGAATACTTTTGACAAGTGTTTTGCAAACAGGTCGGCTTTTTCTATAGGGCTTCGCGCCCATCCACCTTGCGGACGGCGGATAGGTGGGATTATTTGTGGGGGGGGGCGTGTGAGTTTCCTGGAGGCCTTCCATAGTGAGTAGTTGGCGTCGGCTGTGGGGGATAAGCTGGCGAGGTATTTATGGAAACAGTCGTTTTTATAGTTTCTTAGGGTTCTGGATAGCTTTCTAGTTGCGTTGTTAAGTTTGCGTTTGTCCTCCGGTGTTCTATGGGTCTGCCATACTCTTCTTAGTCTTCGTTTTTCTGCTATTTTTTTTAGTATGTAATGGGGATATTCTTGTTTGCTGTTAGATGGCTTTGTCGGTGTGGAGAGGCGGATTGCGTTTATTATGCTCGTGTTTAAGTATTCCGTGGCTGCTTCGATATCTTCCTGTGTTTTTAGTGGGGTGAAGGCTGAGGTTGAGTGTGTAAAGACTTCTCTGAAGAGCTGCCAGTTGGTGTGTTGGTTGTGAATGGTGCCATTAGGTGTATTCTCGATGATTGTTGAACTGACTGTTGCTATCACGGAGAATGATCAGAGGAGAGATCAGCCGAGGAGTTGATCTGGACGTGTCTTGATGGGATATTTTTAGTTATGAAGAAGTCGAGAAGGTCGGGTATTTTGTTGGTGTCAGTGGGCCAGTATGTGGGTTCGTATGTGGTGAGGTAGTTGAGGTTGTTGTTTGTTATGCTGTTTAAGAGGTTTTTGCCTCTTGCTGTAACCAGTCTGCTGCCCCATTGGATGTGCTTGGCGTTATAGTCTCCTCCAACTATGAATCTGTTGCCCAGGGTGTCCAGGAAGTTATCAAAGTCTTCTTTGGCGATGGAGTGTCTGGGAGGGCAGTATACTGCTGAGGTGGTGATTGAGCCATGACAGTCTTCTATTGCTACGTTTGTTGCTTGGAGGTAGTCTTTCTAGAATGATGGGAGTTCGTAGTGCTTAATACTTGCTTTGATTATTATTCCGGTGCCACCGTGGGCCTTTCCGCTGGGGTGTTGGGTATGGTAGAATTTGTAACCATTTATTTTCAGGTAGCTCTTGTCGGTGAAGTGGGTTTCCGACACGACTGCTCGAAGGGATGAGTAAGAAGTTTCCTACCATCGTGGTGGATAGATGACTGTGTGCGTGAGGAAAACATAGCTTGTTTTATTAGAGGGCTATTCGGATTTTCCTAATGGGTGCATACCCGCTTTCTCCGTGTTTTAAGTACGCCTAATAAACCCAAGGACCTCTCTAAAAACCGACTGTTTCGAGAATATTTTTAAGCTTTAGAAATTCTTCAAGACAAACGGATTGAAGACACATGGCGAAACAATACAGGGAAGTGAAAGTTATGGTGGGTCCTTAGGTTTATTGAGGGTCGAAGTGACGTTACGCAGGCCGGTTGTTGTCCGGTCGCGCGGGCTGGCATGCAGATGTTTTAGGCGGCATAACAGCTGGTAACAGGTTTCCAACAGAATCTGCTAAAACAGATTTGGTTATCTGAATACTTATTTGCGTCGCGCCCTATACAACTCGTGGCACAGACAAACAAAAGAAGTAACATAAAGGACATCGTCACACGTCATGTGATATCAAGAATTCATTAAAATAACCCTTAATAATATATGCGAAACGATGTACATACTTGTTAAAATGTTAAAATGTAAAAAGTGACGCATGTAGGCTGGAAGTTTTGTACCAAAAATTATATTTTCCTAACTACTTATTAAAATATATAGATTTTTAGAGAATTAATAAAATTTGCATGCAAAATGTAGTAAGGAAAACACATACATTTATTTATCAGTGCAAACGTTTTTGAAAGTGGAATTCATTGTTACGTCGATCAAGGTAGTATTATGTATTGTATCACCTGTACCTCACATAACATGCTCGATTCTCGACGCTTGCTAAGGAAAACCATCTGAAAATTGAGTCGCTTCGGTGCTTTTTTTTGTATATGAGTGTTGAGATCCAATTATGTGATCGTGAATGGTCATTCCCAAAAAGGAAACCTTGTAACGGGGATCAAGATCATATAATCGGGTCTCGTGATTCACATACCGAAACACCGAGCAGAGACACTCTGTTCGTTTCTATCTTTAAAGAACTAGAACTTCATTGTCTTCCATGTTGATTTCTCACGACTCAATTTTCGGACAGTTTTCTCTAGCAAGTGTCGAGATCTGTTTATACGATCTTGCTTATAATTACTAGAAAATTTATCAGTACCAATAAAATCACGCGTAAAGTAACCAGTAGTAAAATGTACTTACTTTTATGTTTATGTTTTCAATAAATGTTTCTAAAGTAATTATTTACAAAAGAAAAATTTCGTAGAAAGTTATATATCTATAAAAAAAGTATCGGTTATGAAAATTAATTTAATTTGTTTTCAATTATTTGAATCTGTATGCACATCTCTACATATATATATATGACAACGATGTAACATACAGTAACAAAAAATCGATTATATTTATTCCTTGGAACTGAGAAGTAAAGTTTATATGTGTCATATTGACTTGTTTCTTTAATATAAATAGTTCATAAAGGTATTAGAATTAGTATTTGTTTTTAATGTTACGCGTTTATTCTGCTACAGTTTATCACAAATTAAATTAAAACTACAAGGATTTTAATGTATATCACTAAAATATTTTATTTGATTATAAGTAACGTTACATCTAAGAAATCAAAGTGTTGAACACTAACTTAATCTTTATTAACATTACAGATTGCAAGCATGGATTATGATGATTTCTTCTTCGAAGAAGATAAGATGTTGGTTTCATACAATTGATTATTTACTTATTGATATGTGTTACATTTCAATTTAAATATGCTTCCTTTTTCTTGTAAAATGCATGTTTGTATGCCACGGTACGGTGGAATAGTCTAGTGGATCAAACAGTACTATCTACAAGTAATATAACTGTAACAAATATTGTCGATGAATCTAAAGAAAGTTTTGTTCCATTAACCACTGTGCCATCAGCTAATGTGCAATTGCATCAATTTACTACAATGGAAGATCGCATGTATGCATTTTTATGTTCCACTATCTTATCTTTCATTTAAATTTCTTTTACTAACATTTTCTATAATATATTTAAGAGATGTTACAAACTGTATATTTTCTGTTTCTTTTAATCATTATGGAACGTAGACCAGATGTAGAACTGGTCAGTCAAGATCAGTCTCTTCATCATCTACCCAATAATACGTAAGTTTTGATAATAATGTGTTTAATGCTAAAGTTATATTTTAATGTATTAATTGGTACTTAATTTGTTTATAGTGTTTCATAAAAATTAATAATATAATTCAGTATTTTTTAGTTTAATATTTCTAAACATTTAATTATTATCAGAACATTCAGGTAAGGATTTTTTTGACCAATTATTTGATACAGATTTGTATTTAAATTGTTTTATTCTTCCTTATCTATATATTAAGCTTTATTTTATGAAATGTCATACCTCTAAGCTTTTAAAATTATTTTGTATCTATTTATGCACATTATTAACTGTTAAAATATATTATAAACAATAATATAATAGATAGTTTTATGTTAATGTACAGCATACTTTATATATTTATATGCATTTATATAAGAAGTATTATTAATTTATTATTATTATTGTTATTATAATAAATATGTTTATAACTTATTTCATGCTAAGAATATGAGTATGGAAGTAAATTGTATCAAATAAGTATTATACAAGTATTTTATGTGAAACAATATATTGATGTATTCTTTTGTTACATTAATTTATACAGGGGTATGACCATAACTTCTGGAAATATTGTAATACAAAAAGATAGCAGTAATCTTATTGGCATAAGTATTGGAGGCGGAGCACCATTATGCCCCTGCTTGTATATTGTACAAATTTTTGACTATTCACCTGCTGCTATAGATGGTACTTTACAATCAGGAGATGAACTTGTAGCAGTAAATGGAGTATCAGTTAAAGGAAAGACAAAAGTAGAAGTTGCAAAAATGATACAATCTTGTGATTCTCAAGTCAGTATTAATTATAATAAATTACATGCCGATCCTAAACAAGGTCGTACTCTTGATATAGCTTTGAAAAAGGTATTTATTGTCCAAACTTATATATTTATTATAAATGGTTACATTATTTTAATCCTTAAATTAATTTTAGGTAAAACATAGATTAATTGAAGGAATGGGAAGTGCAACAGCAGATGCACTTGGATTATCACGTGCCATTCTTTGTAACGATGCGCTCGTACAACGATTAATGGCATTGCAGCGCACAGAAAATTTGTATAGAGGTTTAGTTTCCCATGCTAATGCTACTTTACATAGTTTTTTTGATTTAATACAAATATACAAAGGTATTGTTATACATTTTTAAATAAATTATCAAATTCCAAAACTCATTTTTAAATTTAACTGTATCAAAAATTATTCAATTTTGAGATTATATATATATATACAAATATTACAATAATATTTTGCTTTAATATTTTAAGTATCATTATATTGCATATTTTAGTATTTGGTGATGCCTTTGCTGCAATAGGAGTAAGAGAACCACAACCACGAGCTAGTGAAGCTTTCAGACAATTTGGTGAACAACATAGACAAATGGAAAAATATGGAATAACAATTTTAAAAAATTTGAAACCTATATTAAATGATTTAGGCACATATCTTCACAAAGCTATTCCAGATACTCGATTAACCATAAGCAAATATGCTGATGCAAAATTTGAATATCTTTCTTATTGTCTGAAAATAAAAGAAATGGATGATGAGGAACAAAGTTACGCATCAATACAAGAACCTTTTTATCGAGTGGAAACAGGCAATTATGAATATCGTCTAATCTTAAGATGTCGACAAGAAGCTCGTGCAAAATTTGGTAAACTTAGATCAGATGTACTTGTAAAACTCGAATTATTAGACAATAAACATGTTCAAGATGTCGTATGGCAATTGCAAAAATTTGCAGCTGGTTTAGCAAAATATTATACTAATACACGAGATTTATTATCCTCTGCAATGTTATTTCCTGTTGAAGTTGATTTATCACATTCTGCATTCCAATATAAATCTACTGGTCCTCAAGTAATAACTGATGGAGAGGATGTAGATGAATTTGAACCTGAAGAAAAAGCAAATATAAATGAAGATTTACTTATAGATACACAAAACTTTCCACTAATAACATCAGAATCTAACAATATGTAGCAATGTGCTTCTTGCTTTCAAAGAATTTTATGAACTATTACGATATTTTATTAATATTTAAATATGAATGATATTATATATACAGTGAGCCTTTTCTAGTGTAACATACTTTTACTACTTTTAATGGAATTCTGCTCTAGTTTCATTCTTTTTCATAATACAAAAAACGAAACCAAAGATTATTATTTAAAAAGAACCATATAATTCTAACAAATCTGTATAAAAGAAATATATATATATTGTATTATATATTTTTTCTTTTTTTTTGTTTCTTTTGCTATTTTAAAAATATTTAAATTTTATTAAAATTGTCTTCATACATAAGTATTCATTGTAAGGTATAAAAATGTATTTGTTACATTCTAAACTATTATAATAAATGTATATTCTATGTCAAATGAATATTATTTTTGTAAAAATTATAAATATTTTAAAAATTTTTAATATTTATTATTTAAGTATGATCAAATTAAATTATTCAAACACTTACTGAAATAGTTTAATATGAAAAAAATTTTCTATAACAATACTTATGCAAAAGTATAAAAATTGCAATATATAATGTATGTCTATTATTATTACATATATATATATTGCAGTATTAATTGATTTTAAACAATAAGATTCTGTACAATCTTTTGTACTAATATCTGTAAATACTACGAAACTATAATCATGAAACATATCTACATATTTCGACAATATTATGAAATGCTCAGAATAATTTTTAAAAACTATTTATGTTTATATTTATTCGAATACAAAATATTATCACATACATAAAATAATATTAAATCTTTCTGCAATATATTTACATATTTTTTTAACTATTTTCTAAATGTAATAATTGTTTATTTAAAAAATCTCAGATTAGTATATATCTGTTTCATTAAAAAGTAAGGATTAAGTAAATCACAAATAATTATTTTATGTATTATAACTTAAGTTAAACTAATATGCTTATTAAACATTTACTATATTTATTTATGCATTTATTCATATCTACTATGTAATTTTTTAATGTTTTTCGTCATTAATGTTTGTATTTAATTTTACTATGATGCTATTACATAGTAATACTGATACTACGTATCATAATATTAAAATAGAAAACTCGTTGATTTCTTTAGTAAAAATTTCATTTTAAAAAGATTTGTTAAAAAGAAGTTAAATTTATATTTTTGAAACGTTAAGTATCATAACTTTACATTTTTTCTGCAATATAGATTAGTAATGTATATTAAATTATTAAAAAATCAATTAAAATTTTTTAAACAAATGTACGAATTTAAGTATTAATTTCAAAATACTCATTCTAATTAAAACTAAATAAAACTAATTATATCTAAGATACTGTATATATATACATATATATTTTTAATAGCATAACTATAATATGATAAAGTTTATCAAGTAACTAGTAAGATAGTAATTAAGTTTAACATGGATATATGCAGCCAGAGATTCTCTCGAATACAGCATAAATGAATAGAACTAGGTAGAACTGACAATGGGGTTATTAACGGATCCTACGGCAGGATCTGGAAAAATAATAAAATTTTTATTGAAACGAGAACGACCACTTTGTTTCTTCTTATACATTAGCGGTATTGTTTGGATATTACTTCTTGCTTTGCCCATATTCAACGATAGTAAGTATGAAATTGTATTATCTAAATCAACAAAAAATTAGGTTATGTTATAAAGATAATCTAATAGAAAATATTAACATAAGTAATTAATATTATAAATATCAATTATTTTTATTATCTATATTTGCTACATAAATAAAATAGGATTTATATATAGATTATTTTAGTTTATTATCAGAATGACATCATACATATATTTTATATTATTTATACAATGTGTTTTGTATAATGGATCAAATATTTTTAAGGTGTATAATACTGATTGTATAATACTGATTAAAATAAGAAAAAATATGTCTTATTAATATGAATTTATAAAATAATTATGAAGATATTCAGTATTTTATGTCATCTGTTAAAGTTGTAAGTGGACTGCAGATTTTTATATATTTATAGGAAATTTGAAAATACAAGATTGCACAGAATACACATAAAATAAAAAAATATATAAATACCCAAAGTATCATGTTTTCTATAATACTTGATAGATAAAACAATTCTCTATTGAGAGTCTATCTTTTTAATTATATTGTAAAGAATATGAATGTACATAAAAATCTGCAATTTACTTACAAAAATATGCAATATAGAACTGAGATTATATTTCAGCATTTCAACATATTATAAATTATAGAATATATCTAAGAGTTATATATAATATAAATGTAAATAGAACATTTTTTTTAATATTTTTTGTTTTTACCTGAAGATTTTTGCATTCAAATAAAAAAAAGTTAAAAATATGGAATATATTATATAAAGAAGTAAAATAAAGGTCTGACTTTAAACAAACTGTTATTTTTGTTTTTTTCTGGTAGATAGAAATATTTATTTTAATGAACTATATTATATGTAAATTAATTCTTCCAATACAAAGTAGTAATAGTATTTATTGCATCATCCATACATTATTCAATATTTTTGAATACTATACATAATATCAATCTAACATATATATATATAATAATATTAATATATAAATGTCCTAAATATGTGTATTTTTTAAACATGTAGATACCTATTTCTCTGAAAATGCTTTATTGCCAGGATTGGTTACGAAAGAAAGTAACTTGGCGCAAACAGCAAAACAATATTATATACACTTAATCCATGAAATGAAACGATATCCCGATATAATGCCATATGCTTGGTTAGCTGCAAAATTAAATCAGCTTCATTTGGATGTTTTTACACATAATTTCACATTAGTATATCCTTTTCAAGAGCAACAGGTAAATGAAAAAACGTATCATTTATTTTTATTAGGTAGTTTCTCAGATATTTCTTTAAATTAATTATTAAGTGAGTTATACTATCATCAAAGAAAGACAAAATTTTGAAAGATATAAAAGGTATTTCGTAAAGATATAAAGATTGGTACATTTATAGTTTACAGGCCAAAATATATATGGGATTATGAGAGCTCCAAGAGCAGCTAGTACAGAAGCAATTGTAGTTAGTGTCCCTTTTAGACCAATTAATAGTATTTATTTGGATACTGCACCTTCTATTGCTCTTCTTCTTGCATTTGCTAAATTTTGTAGAAGTAAGTATTTACAAAAAATATAATTAAATTGTTTTTTAATAATTCTGATAGTATTATCTTATAATAAAATGAGAAGTGTCTTTGTATTATGTACAAATAGGCTTGGATAACAGTTTTGAAGTATATAAATATCATACAAGAACATGAAAATAAATAGAAGTTTTAAAATCAATATGTGTAAAGATAAAAATGTAATTCTATATAAGGATTATGCTTATTTCTTATATAATATAATTACTTGTATTTATTTAGTTATATACTTTTATTTTATTAATAATGTATTAAAAACTTGATTTATAGAACAGAAATACTGGGCAAAGGATATTGTATTCCTAATAACAGAACATGAACAATTAGGAATACAAGCGTGGTTGGATGCATATCATGGAGTTACTAGTGGTAACGAAGGTATACTTGTATCTGGAGATCTTCCTGGTCGTGCTGGCTCCATTCAAACTGCTATTAATTTGGAATTACATTCAATGAAGATTACATCTATTGATGTTAAAGTATGTTTGTTTTATTAAATTTTAATTAACTAAAATTCTAGAGTAGAATTATTATTATATATTTTTATTTAATTTTAATTACCTAATAATCCTTTTCTATTCTGTAAGATTTGAACATGTGTAAATTTATGTACAAAAATATTTAAATAATTTATGTTGTATTTTATTTTAAAGCAAAAAAAGATTAAGAGTCAATTTCATTGAATAAATTTATCGTCTCTCATTCATCTGTTTGTTAAACAAAATTAAAATTTTTATTTCAGCTGTATTAAAAGAAATGAAATGAAAAAATGAATGGATGTTTATAATACTTGAATATATCCAAAATGTTTCAATTTATGCAGTAATTATTATTTATTTGACAAATATTATTATTCTTAAATTGTAGATAATTTAAAGGAAATTTGTAAAAATATCATTTTGTCTAGAATCATATAAAGTTTCCTTTTTCTCTAGGTAGAAGGATTAAATGGTCGATTACCCAATTTAGATCTTTTTAATTTGGCACAAAATATGATAGCCAAGGAAGGAATTCGACAATCATTTCAAAGACGTTTTGATGTTAAATATAAAAATAAGTTTAACTATTGGTGGTATCATTTCAATACACTTCTGATGATGATTACAAGTCAAGCTACTGGAATTCCAACAGGAAATCATGGACTTTTCCATAGGTATTTAATAACTATAAAAAATCATGAAAGATTTATTGTTAGTTTGTTATTCCTAATACATATATATGATTCTATTTACAAATCTAAAAGTATTTTTTTCTATCTAGCATATTTCAAAACGTTTGTAATAACAGATTAAAATAACATTACTGAAATTAATGATGTTAATATGCATAGTATTAATTAATGTATAAACAAAAACCATCCTGTTTTATGTCTTATTTGGTTGGTCAGATTTATAAATTCTCTTGTGAGAAATACTGATTATTTTACTTTTCAATAAGGATTATTGTATTTTAATTATTATGGTTTTCTCATCATTTAATAATTTTCCTTTAATTAATATTATTATAGGTTCGGTATTGAAGCGATTACTTTGGAAGGTTTTGAAAAGCCTGGTCAACAAAATTCTAATGGAAATTTTTACCAAATTGGTCGTATTGTAGAAAGTATAGTACGATCGTTAAATAATTTATTAGAACGTTTTCACCAATCTTATTTTTTTTATCTGCTTCCATCAACAGATACTTATATTTCTATTGGTGAGTGAAAACTAATGTTTTATTTTTCGTTATTAAAAAATTTACAAGCTTAGAAAATAAAAAATCCATTGCAATATATAATTATATACAGAGTTAGTCTTTATATATTTAGTAATGAAATATAAATAATTATCATTGAAAAAATATTTTAGGACTTTATATAAGATCTTTAGTCTTAATTATTGCTGGGATATTTGTAAAAGCATTTTCTATTTGGCAAAGGCTTCAAGTATCCACTTCTGTAGAAGATAAGAAAAACACAGTTACTAAACAGTCAAAGGTTTGTTTTTTTAACTTTCTTTTTACATGTTTAACTAATAAATAACTTTAACTAATAAATAAGCTGAAAATTTAATATTTTATAGAATATAGATAAATATAGAATATTTGTTTAAGCCATAAATTGATATATTTTCTGCAATTATAACAAGTATTATATACTTATAACATATACTTTTTTTATAGAATGATGGATTTGACATTGGCATTATTATGTCAGAAATATTATGGAGCCATATTTGTGGTGTTGTAATTGCAACATCCCCATTCCCACTTACTTATTTTGGTAAAAAAGTAAATTCTCATACAGAAGACTCTATATATTTCGGTTTTGTTGCAATAACTATCTTAACATTAATATGGCCATTTTATTCTAGAAGGTAACTCATGTTAATTCATTAACTGATGCCATAATAAGTTATACTTAAATTAATTATTGTTACTTCTAGGCAAATGAAGTATAAAAATGCAGCTTTAGTTTGTGTGATTGCACTAGTAGAGTTGGGTACTGTATTAATGTGCATAGCAATGCATAATTTTTCTTTGGCACTTCTTACTGCTGTAATTTATGTACCTTTTGTATTTGTTCTACCAATAACACCAAAACAAAATCTCACCAAGTAAGTACATTTTAAACATTAAATTCTTTTTAGATCATATTTTTCAAAATATAAAATAAAACGTATTGTCCAATTTGATTTATATTAAAATATTTGAAATATTATAGTTCACATAACTTATTAATTTACAAACTGTTTTTCCTAAATACAAAAAATTATTAATTACAAATTATTATTTCTTATTCTTTTATATAATAAAAACATTTCTAAAGGACTGGAATATTATTTAGAATTATTAAAATTTATAATAAAATTATGTTGCAGATCGCGCAAAATGCTTTCTTTTATGTGGGTTTTTCTACATCCATTTATGATTGCAAGTTTATTCATAATGTCTTACACATACATATATTTTTTTTCTGATTCCCTCCCCTCAATTTTATTTCGAGGATATTGTGCTACAAAACAAGCATTTGTTTTTAGTATCATGGATTCAATGATTTATGGGAATTGGTTATATAATGTAACAGTTTCCACAATGTTTCCTATTTGGTTTATATTTTGGAACATTTTATGTTTTAATATAGTATGAATTCCTAATATGTGTAAATAGTTCTTTTTATAATAAAAATTATAATTATGAGAACTTATTATTATTATTATTATTATCTAAGGATTTTATGAAATACTGTATACTGTATAATAAGAAAAATTTGTTAGTATCACATTTCATCAATATGAAAAACTATTTATATTATTATTTATTCTTCTTAATTAAGACGCAATAGACAGTCACTGCCTACTATACATTGTATAGAATACTTATTTATAATATTTAGAAAGAAGTTGAATTTTTGAGATTCTAGATTACCACATTTGTATTATTTTCACTGTGATGATAATAAATGTATAATTACACAAAAGTTTAAATAAAAATCTGAAGCTTATTTTCGATTTTGAATACTGTATAAATTTAATTTGTATAATATATTCAACTTTTTATGTGATTATAAAATATTTTAATTAAATTATTGCATAATGAAAATAAATATCGAATAAAAAATGGGCTTACTTAAATAAAAACTTTACTATAGGGAACAAACAATTACTGACGTTTTTCGCAATCTTGTAATTTTCAACATGTAAAATACAAAGATAGAAAATATAAGTTCTAAAGTGTAGAATCTATTGGTTCAACAATTAAAACTGGGCATTTTTAGGTTCCACACACACGTTACTTTGACGCCATAATTACTAATTTGATAATCTACCAAAGATTATCAAAATGTATTGCATGTGATGCCTCGAAAAAATGGAGCTTATAACAGAAGATAACATCTTAATATAGTTACCACAAATATATTTATAAAAATGCCTTTATTTACATATGTTACGGGCGAAGTTCGCAGAAATGATACGGAATTGAGATGGGTTAGGGTCAAGTTATAGAAGAAGAAGACTTGGAATCTCCGAGGAAGACGCGTGGGACCAGTGGCGATCTGAGCTGATCAACGAGGGAGGCGAACATCAGGGAGACATGGAGAAGCCGCTGCGGCCTCCCGCTCACATACAGGATGACCCAGGCGCTTACTGGACACGGCGTGTTCGGCGAGTACCTAAGAAAAATCGGACGGGAGACGACAGACATTTGTCACCACTGCGGAGAGGGCAGGGACGCAGCGCAGCACACGCTGGTGTTTTGTTCGGCGTGGAAGCTGCCCCGCTACATTCTGCGGCACGCCATAGGAGAAAGATTGACCCCCTCAGCGATTGTAGAAGCGATGTTGAGAGGGTCACAGGAATACAAGGCCGTCCGCCTCTTCTGCAAGCGAGTTATGCTCGCGAAAGAGCGAGCAGAAAGGGAGAGAAAAACTTTCACCCTTGTAGGATAAGACGATGGAGGAGGATTGCAGTCAGGCGACCTAGAGCCGCTCCATCGCCGTCCCAACGGACCACGACTAGAAGGGGCGATAGCGCTAGGGATAATGGCGCCCCCTAACGCCAAATTCAATAATCAGGAATTATTAGGACTGGCTCGAACAAGAGGACGCGGGAAGGGGGTGCAACAGAAGTTAATTCATAAGAGGTTCCTGGAGTACTCCTGTCATACGCGTAGGATGGTTATCGTGGAGTTTTGGTCGGTAGGAGTCCGACACTACTCTGCTGTTACGCGATTATTAGAACAGCGGAGTGTCCATGAGGATTTCTCCACGTACAAAAAAAAAAGGTTGTAGAAGAAAAAGCTAAAGAAAGTCAGCAGAAAAAGATATTTCGAATATTTATTGACGCATGGAAGCATTTATAAAACCAATACATGTGAAAGTAGGAAACTTTCTTAAAGAAGAATTCAACTTGGATAAAAAATTATAAAACACCAATATATTCTGCCAATCTGATTTTTGTTACAAATTATAATTTACGAGAAACTTAAAATTAATAATATATATTATACAAAACATTTTTTTATGTTTCTTTAGTTTCTTGTCTATCTTTAGTTCTGGTTGTTCTTTTATTGATCAGCTGACCAATTAAAAATGTTATTATGCTGATCATCTTACCGGAACATTCAAACCTAGATGTAGGAGCGTTTTTTCAGAAGCACATTAGTATTAGCAACATCTTGATAGAGTCAACTGCAATGCTAACGAAACGTTGGAATTCTTTTCCTTTTGGACACAGCTCTTTCCTGGAAGCTTCATACAATGTTAATCGAATCAGTGTAAAATGTATCAGTATTAACTGTAACAGTGTGAATAGTGACAGTTGAGGCTATGATGGGTTTAAGGTTTGCTTAATATTTTCTCCGCTTTATTATATCTGGTCTCCAATTTACAGGATGCGTCTCTTCAGTCTAAAATTAATAATAATAAAAATAATATAACAATAATAAAATAATAAAATAATTATGTCTTTTTATCGAAATTATTGACATAATTAACATTTAAAAGATAGCTTTCTTACAGCAGTATCATCTTCTTTATATACTTTGATTGTTTTATCTGCTTCTGTTGTAATCATGCGAGTACCAGACATGTCAAATGTAATACTAAATACTCCAGCTTCACTATCCATTGAGCCCGGTTGAACGGGTGCTTGTAAACGTTGGAAATTATACCTTGAAATATATACGTATAAATATCGTAAATAATGCTGAACATCAGTTGAAAAAATACAATCTTTATATGAAATATTATATTTACCCCGTTCTCCAGTCCCAAAGATGCATAGTACCATTATCTGCTCCAGAAACTAATACGCCATCAGCATTAACAGCTAAACAATTAACTATTGCATTATGACCAGATAAATTCTGAATGAATTTTCCTTCTGGACATTTCCATTGCTTAATATTATCTGGAGATGCTGATGCGAACATATATCTAATGAACAATATAAATTAGATGAAGGAATTTACAATCTAAAGAAAAACAATCTAAACAATCTAAAGAAATACAGTACACATACAATGATGGATGAAAAGTCACAGCTCTTATACTTTTTTTGTGATTTGTTAAAGTAGCTCTAGATTTTCCAGCAGCTAAATCCCATAATCGTATAGTGCAATCGTGACTCCCAGTGACAATCTAGTAAAAGAAAGAAATAAAAATATATATAGTTAAATATTTTTTTAAATATATATATCAAATTATTTGATGAATTGTTTGGTTTTGATACCTGTGGTTCAGCTGTTTGACAAATTACACTAGCAACTGTGTTAGTGTGACCAACAAGTGTATGTACATTTGCTTTGGTTCGCATATCCCATACTCTTGCAGTAGAATCTCTACCTGCAGTTACTAATACATCAATACTAGGATGTAATGCCATGGAATATACAGCTGATAAATGTCCATGATAATGTCTTATAACCTATAAAAACAATAGAAATTGTAAAATATGAACTACTGAATATTAATTATTGAGTACATAAAGTAATAGTATATATAATTAAAACTATGTTGTAACCTTGTTGTACTCAAGATCCCAACACTTCACTTGCCGATCTTCTCCACAAGAAAATAAATATGGGTGTCTTTGAGAAAATGCAAGTCCACGAACACTGCTTATGTGACCAGTCAAAGAAACTTTCAATTTACCAGTTGCAAGATCCCATATCTGAAATTTTTAAAAGTATTATGTAATAATATAATTAAAATAAGGGCTACTAAGATTTACAAAATTTATGACCAAAATCAGTTTATAAAACTGTATAAAATGACATTGCAATATATTATATAATTTAATACAAATATTAAACGAAACAATAATCTTACTTTAATCACTCTATCTGCAGATCCTGTTGCAAACCATTCATTTCCTGGTTCAACAGCACAACACCTTACCCAACCAAGATGACCACTAATAACCCTATATAATTTCCATGGTGCATGCCACTTAGGTTTTGCCATAGATGGTGTCTTCTTCTGTGGTATGATTAATGACATATTAACTGAATTTCCTCCTGAATTCGTTTGCGTTGTTACTACCATATTGTTGTTTTGTATAGGATTATAAGGAACAACTGCAACATTATTATTTCCTCCAAAAGATTCATCTGATTCAACAATATCATTGTTATTAAATCAATAACATATATAAATATTATTATGATATAAGAAATACATATATATTTATAAATACCGCCTGGTGGAGGAGGATCTGTATTTTCATTTTCATTTTGTATTTTCATTATATTGTTAGTTTTGACACGTGCCAATACAGGACCATAAGAGTCTTTTGCTTTTACAGATTTTTTTATTTTTTGTCTATAAAACATTATTTTTATCATTTTATAATGTTCGTTTATATTATAAAGGCAAAATATACTTACAAGTTAGGATCTACAGGTGGTAAAGTACCTTGATTTAATAAAAACATATCATGTGTTCTCTTTAAAGATCGAAATACAAGGGTATGTACAGAATGCCTTTGTACATCCTATATAGGAAAATGTATGTAATTTAGCAATTTCCTATTTAAAAATCATTATGTACTATAATTTTTTTTTTTTTTACCCGTAACATTACTTAAGGGGAAAATTTCTTTTTTCGGTTTGATAATTACGCAGTCTAAAAATGTGATTAACAGCTATTTTATAAAAAGTATAGTGCTTACCATTTTTATGAATGTAAATATTACTTGAATTAATATAAACTTAAAAGTAAATACTGTAATTCACAGTCATGTAAACAAGTATACCCTATAGCATAAAGTATAGGGTCTATTATGTATGTATACCGAAAGCACGATTGCATATACAGCCTGGAAACTTTCATAGCGAAGGTACGGCTTTTAATGTTGGGAGATGTGCTTCACAAATCGGCCGTTAGTTACAGCGCTGAGATCGATTTGTTAAAGTTTTGCATTTAATGCCATCTTCGTCGTCCTTACCACTGAAAATAAAGAATATGAACTAAACTATATTTCACATATAATATTTTGCAATCTATTTGAAGTAAACATATACTATTTCACATTATGGTGTAGAAAAATGTTAAAAAAAATGTAGATTAGATAATAAAGTTCAGTTGCAGTTCAGCTTGCAAGTACAGACATAAGGTTGCGCTGCATGACAAAACCTAAAAAATTAATTGAAGCGCCTTACTTGAGAACACTTGAAAAACGTTTTCCGGTCATTAAGAGTCTTATTCCCATCACAGGAAGTTTCATGTTGATTTTTCACGATTTAATCGTCGAATGGTTTTTTCTAGGCTCTAGTATATGAGTGTGGAGAACTGTTTATATGATCGCGGTTCGAAGTATACACTTGTGCTTTCTTTTACAGCTACGTTCTTTTTCGTTTTATTTTCTTTTTTATCGTTTCTTTTTCAGCTTCTTTTCATTTTATTTTTTATTCCTTTCCTTTTTTTTTGTTTACTTTGTTGTACGATTATATTTCTTTAAAAAAATGGAATTTAGCTAAATTACCCGCTTCAAAGGAAGCGGCTATTGCCTGAGCCCGTGAGCACAGGCTCTTACAAGTAAATAAGAACTACGGTGTTCATCGAAAGCCGATGAAGTTATATGAAGAAGCAGAGCACGGAATTGGTCGATTTCGATGTTCTGTCAGTCGTGGGAAATGTAGACAGTATGCAGGATTAATTCATTTTTTGGTGAAGTTCGCCTTCCTTTAAATAAAGCAATTAAGTAAGTTTTTAACTTATTTGCCTAATTTTAATTTTTAATTTAAAAAATTATTTTATTTTATTTAGATTAATGTACTGCTTTGTGCGAGATTTCTCATATGAGAATACCGCGCATGAACTATGCGACCCCACCTTAGGCAATGATTGTGCGCTACTGTCAACCGTAACAATTGCCGCGTGGTTTCGCTGCTGTTGGGAGATAACAGTGGATAACTTTTTAAACATACAGGCAAAGAAACCGAAATTATGGGGAATTCCGGAATTTGGGTCTCCGATTACTGTTCTGGTACCTTATGTAACAGTTCGATATTTGAAAAGTGTTTATAGAAAACACTGTAAGTGCCAAAGTTGAAAAATTTTGTGTTTTCAAAAAAATGTTCTACATAGCGATAAGAATAGTAAGAAAAGTAGATAGTACAGAATTTAAGAACAATTTCCCTTTCTAAGTAGACATTAATATAGAAAATGGTGTCACTGGTATATCTATCTGTCTTGGTATTATCTATCTGGCATAAACGTTCCTTTACAAATACTTTCATTCTATAAACACTCTTTTTCATAGATTTAGACTACATTAATGTATAAGTTTTCTCTTACCTTTTGAAAAATTTGTTTTTTAGTAGTTGCAATTTTTTCTATAAGTATTCTTTATTTCCATATTTCTGTATAACCTATTTCTTTGTATTACTTCCATTTAAATATTGTTATTTTCATATTATTTAACTGATTGACGAAGCAAAATTCGGAAAGAGAAGATATAATTATGACAGTTGAGAGTTGAAAATCATTGGGTTTTGGGTATGGTAGACATCCAAACAAACATATTATGGGATATTAACATATTATATATAGGATGATATTAGTGCAAAATCGTGAGGTAACAACATTCATTTTAATAATAAAGGAAATTGTAATTACTGGTAATGAAATCCACACAAACAGTTTTGAAAGTTATGCCAGGTTAGCTGCAGAGGGATACATATATAAAACAACTAATCAAAGCACGAAATTTGTAGATAAATGAAATTGAGTTTTATTTGTATTAGGTTTAAATTCGAAAATGATTAGTATTTAATATTTATTTTACGGTCGGTTATGTTAGTACAAACTAACTTTTGACGAATTTAACTACGGCTAGTAATGATAGCATTGAAGAATCCAATTAGCGATCGGTAAAACACTGAATAAGGGAGAGGTTGTTTTCATGACGATGAATTTGCCGATCGCTTATGCGAATTTTTTTGGCTACGTTTTTATCATCACAACAGAATTGATTTAATGGTATCGTTGATAGAAGCGATCTGAAGACATTATAGTTTTGAATAAGATAAATGGAAATCTAGAGTATTTGAATGCTCATCTGTGTAGACCAATCAGATTATAGATAGAAGCAATATGCGTAGTAAAAGTAGCAAAGTAATGTGTAATATACCTCACGAACATATAAGTAGGTCTCAACACTTATATATCGAAGTCTAGAGAAAACAGTTAAAAAATTGAGTTGTGACTAGTTGTGAAAAATCAACAGAAAAGACAAGATTCTCGTTCTGCGCATGCGTGGTATGCTCAGACGAAGACAGAGACACTCTACTCATCTTTGTCTATCTCGCAAGAACACAAACTTTGTTGATCGTCCACGTTGATCTTTCATGACTGAGCGCAACTCAATTTTTGGACGATTTTCCCTAACAAGTGTCAAAACTTGTTTATGTGGCCGTCACATATCCTAAAAATACTCAGTTTCATATAGTTTTAACTTTTAAACCATTGGATTCGTCATTCTCACCTTAAAACTTGTATTTTCGGGTTCTATACGTCAAAAATTACAAAATTGCAAAAAAGGCAGTCAATAATTTTTTCTCCTAAAGTAAAGTTTAACCAAAAAATGAATTAGTATAAGAAATGTAACAATACACTGGAAACATAGAGTAATATTCATACAAATTATATAATGCCAATTTTAATTATTTCTTAGTATTACTGTTTGTGTAATTTAAAAGTGAATTTGTTTTATTAGTATACATAAATGCCGCCATCTTAACTGTTTCCATGGAAACCATGAAAACAAACTTTTATACAAAAATCATAGAGATGATTCCGTAAAATTAAGTGTAAAACAAAACTTTTTGTGTGTATGTGTGTGTATATAGAACAATAAACAATGCAAGCTTCTCCTACTTGGGTTGATAAAGTCCAAGATAAATCTGAACAATGGTAAGTATAGAAATATATATCTTTGGCAATATATATGATTATATATGGAATTAAGTAAAATATGGTAAAAAATAAGGAGTAATTACATTTTTACGTTAATGCTTTAATTAATATTTTAAATAAATCCAAGATTTTACATATTTTTAAAAATTATATTAATAATTATATTTTTATAATTTATTATGTTTTAAATGTTATTTAATGTTGTATAATATATACATTTTTAAATTGATTTTTTTCTTCATAGAAACTAAAATCTTTTTACTAATATTAATAATTATGTAAGATTAATTTTATGTCCTTTATAATTTACTTATTTCCAACTTTGTGATATAAATGTTTTATGTGACATAAGGATGATTTTATATTATTTACAGCAATAGTTACTAAAATATTTTTGCAATTTTATTTTCAGTATATATGATCTATGTTTTAATCCAGATGGAACTCAGTTAGTTATTGCTGCTGGACAACAAGTTCTTGTTTATGAAACTAATGAAGGTACTTTAATTCAACCATTAAAAGGTATGTAATGAAGCTTATGAATCCAAATAAAAGAGTTAATTTGATAAAATATAAGTTATATTTCTGTTTATACTTTATAGGGCATAAAGATATAGTTTATTGTGTATGTTATGCAAGAGATGGCAAAAAATTTGCATCAGGTAGTGCTGATAAAAGTGTTATTATCTGGACATCAAGATTAGAAGGCATACTTAAATATTCGTAAGTTATCTCTGTTTTATAAATAGCACAATTAAGATAGAAATAATATTTTTGATAATGTATTATAACCAAATCTTTCACTTTAATACAATACTACAGTTTATGAGATAGAGATTTAATGTGTTTGAATAAATTACTAACTAATAAAATCTATAAATGAAAAGATATGAGTTTGTTAGAAATCTTAAGTATAAATACATATCTTTATAGAAAATATTATGAAAAGTAAAATAGTCTTAAAATTTTATAATGATAGTTATATATAGTACATACATTAATGTCGTGTATGTTTACAATACTATATTTCAGACATAATGAAGCTGTTCAAGCTATGCAGTTCAATCCAGTATCACATCAACTTTTAAGTTGTTCTTTGTCAGACATAGCACTCTGGTCTGCAGAACAGAAAGCAGTTGTAAAGCATAAATCAAGAGGAAGAGTAAATTGTTGTGCTTGGACAAATGATGGTCAATATTTAGCAATTGGCTTGGCATCTGGCTATGTCTCTATTAGAAATAAAGTTTGTTTTCTTTGTTTAAAATCTATGTCCATTACACAATGTAAATAGTTTTATATATATCATATTGTTAATATAAAAGTGTATTAAATATTATTCTATTATTTAAATATTGTTTAACTATTTATTTATTATTTATTGTATATATTTGTTTAGAACGCTCACGATTGAAAACATTTAAAAAGTTTAACTTCATGTAAATTGTATTGAATTTATTTTAATATTTTAGAATGGAGAAGAGCAAACACGAATTGATAGACAAAATGGAATACCTATTTGGAGTTTGTTGTGGAATCGTCAATGGTAAAAAGAATAATTACTTTACATAATAACTACTTGTATATATATTAACACTTTGACTGCCACGCCGAAATCACATGTTTCGCTCAGGGCGCAACGGGAGTATTTTTATTATTCAAAGCATATAATGGCAAAATAATAATAAATTGATGATGTAAGACAACATTCTTCCCGAATGGACCGTTTATCTTATTGGTGATCACAGGTGACCACCGTAGCGCCTTGGTAACAGTTGATAGCGACATATAACAAGCCTTCGTTTATTTCAACAAACCATTCGCATTCGTTATTTCGTCGTAAGCAAAATGTCCAGAATATATTGTTGAAACGTGTAGAAGATATTAGTAAACAGTATTATGATTATTTTTATGATTTCGATGAAACATTCGACTGAAATGATAGAGGTCAAAAAAGATTATGTTTGTGATAAACCAATGGTAGTAGTAGATTACAACAGAGAAAAATGTGCTGTAGATTTATCAGATTAAATGATAGCATATTCTACATCACATAGAAGAACCCTCAAGTAGTATATAAAATTGGCTTTAGAGTTATTGTTAAATACATCAATTTCAAACGCGATGATACTCTATAAACAAGCAACAAAAACGAAAATTAAGGTATCAGATTTTAAAATGGCACTCGCAATGCACCTTACACTATGTCATTCACCAGAGCCATCAAATATACTTATTCGACAAACATCGTGACACGAAATGCAGAAGAAAGAAGAGCAAGCGTATCTGGCACGAATATTTTGCAGAGAGTGCTATAAAAAAATGTTAAACAGTTAGGATCAAAAATTGTTAAGAATCGGACCAAAAAGGTGACCACCTATTGTCCAAATTGTATTGATGAGCCACATTTATGTTTAAAGTGTTTTAACACAGTGCACTGTTAGATGCAAGATTTATTCCCATTTTTTTTTTTTTTTATTGATGTTCTAATAAAAATGTTTAATTGTTCAATGGGGCACTTTTTATTTCAAAGTATCTTCTATTTATCGGTTATATTCATAATGCCGTAACTGTCAATTTTCACTAAATTTTTACAATTGTAAGAAGTTAAAGCACTTTGGTCACCAATGACCACCGTGGCGTCACAGGAGAAACTGTGGCTGGTTATATATGACTAAGGTGGCAGTCAAAGTGTTAACGTCATGTATTAAATATTTTATAGATTTTCTGTAAAGGATTAGCAAATAACAAATTTTAGTAATGAGTTCTTTTATTATCCATAGGGAAGATTTAGCAGAAGTTCTCTGTATTGCAGAATGGAATGGAACCCTATCGTTTTATTCAATTTCAGGAAAATCATTGGGGAAAGATAGACAACTCAATTTTATGCCACTTAAAATGTGTAACTTTGCAGGAGATCAATATATTTTAATTTCTGGAAGTAATAGACAGTGTTTATTAATGACATATGATGGAATACAATTGATTAACATTGGTGGTACATTTTCCTCCTGGGTTTGGAGTTGTGCTGTACATCCAAATTCTACACATGTTGTATGAATAAAAATTTTTCATTTTTTATTCAGTCTTTAATTTTATAATTCTTATTTCTTTAAACTTATAATTGTATAATTTATTTTAATATTTACTTCAATATTTA
The DNA here is from genome assembly GCF_011952255.1 of Bombus vosnesenskii. Taxonomy (NCBI): domain Eukaryota; kingdom Metazoa; phylum Arthropoda; class Insecta; order Hymenoptera; family Apidae; genus Bombus; species Bombus vosnesenskii. The sequence goes on from NW_022882992.1 coordinate 224,525, forward strand.
TAATTAATATGCTGTAGAAGTACTTAAAAAGGAGCTACGTGTCTTTTTGTTTAGGCATTAGGTTGTCAAGATGGTACAATAACATATTTGCAGTTATCTTGGGATGTTATACATGGATTATATGGAGATAGATATGCATATAGAGAAAATATGACTGATGTAATAATACAAAATTTAATTACTAATCAAAAAGTTCGCATTAAGTGCAAAGATTTGGTAAGTATACGAAATATCTTGATAATAAATATAATTTTAGATACAAATTCGTTCTTTAATTTTTAAATTGAAATAGTGTACTAAAAATACTGATAAATAAGATACATTATATAAAATGTCTTATTTTATTTTTAGATATATCGTATTGCTGTGTATAGAAACAGATTAGCAGTTCAATTATCGGAACGTGTAATAATTTATGAACCATCAAATTCCAATGATGGAATGCATTATCGAATATATGAAAAATTAAATCAAACATTAAATTGTAATTTACTTGTTGTCACTACGAACAACTTAATTTTATGTACAGAAAGACAATTACAAAGTCTATCTTTCAATGGTACAATAGAAAGAGAATGGATACTTGATGGACTTATAACTTATATAAAAGTTGTTGGTGGACCAATTGGACAAGAGTGCCTTAATGTAGGTTCGTATTACAAAATTTGTGCAAATTTAAATAAAATATCTTTGTAAGAGATAAGGAAAAATGAAAATTTAACAAAAAAATGAATTAATTATACTTAATATGATTATAATAATATTAATTATATAGTTCTATTGAAATTATTAATTTATTGAGAATCAGCTAGTTTGCATAAACTTAGTCATGTGTTAATGACAATTTAGTTCTTTTTTTTTTATATTAATATTTAGCATTAATGATTTGTTTATTACTTTTGATTAACAAAATAAAAATAAAATATATAATGAACTCTTATTTTCATGTTTTTTAGGTTTAAATACTGGCTATATAGTAAAAATATATTTAGATAATCCTTTCCCAGCATATATAATAAAAGTTGAGGGTTCTGTAAGATGCCTCGATATCAGTTCATTAAAGGAAAAAATTGCTGTTGTTAGTGATCATGGAGTCCTTTCTGTATTTGATTTATATACAGAGGAAAAACTGCAAGAATTTCAAAATGTAAATAGTGTGACATTTAATAATAGTTTTGAAGATATAATGTGTTTTTCTAGTGGAGAATATTTAGCAATTAAAGTAGGCGATTTTGCGGAATATAGACAAAAATTTTCGGGACTTGTAATGGGTCACAATGAATCAAAAGTGTATTGTTTAAATGGTTCTTCTATTGTCACATTAGAGGTAAATTTGTGCTTTGGTATATATACAACAAATATGTTATTAAGTAATGAAGTTTAAGTCATAAAATGCTAAGTGTAATATAACATAATTTATGATAACATAAATGATGATAACTAAAATATTATTGTCTGTATATAGGTACCCTTATCATTATTTATGTATCAATATATTGATATTGGTCTTTTTTCTAATGCTTACAACATGGCATGTCTTGGAGTAGCAGATTCTGACTGGTTTGCTTTAGGAACAGCTGCTTTAAAAAATTTGGAATTAAATATTGCATACTCTTCCTTTGCTAGAATAAAAAATTTAAAATATATAGAAGTTTTATCTGAAGTGGAAGAAAAACTTAAATCTGGAGAATGGGGAAGAGAAGCATGCATGGCTACTGCTGCAGCTGCTATGGGAAAACTGAAAGATGCTGCAAAACTTTTCCAAAAAGCTGGTTTACAACAATATGCATTAACTATGTACTCTGATCTACGTATGTTTGATATTGCACAAGAATTTATTGTTAGTGGAAATAATCAGGTTAGTGAAGAAATCATTTATTTAAATTTTCATATTAGTTTTATACAGGGTATTCTATGTCATTATTACCATGTAATTTCATGATCATTGTCTAATTTTATAAAAAATTTATTCACATGCTTTAGCGTGTATCTTAATCATTAAGGATTAAAAATGATATATGTAGTATCGTGGAAAAAAGGCCTGTGGCGGCACTCGATAGCAAATACCACGACTCGGCACTAACTAGTGTCGGATGATGACAGCGCAGTGGTTAGCGCCTTAGGTTACGAACGTTCGGAACCCGGGTTCGAATTCAGGCGATCGGAGTCCGATTTTTCTTTCACGATATCAAAAATGAGAAGAAAAGCGGCCGTACTCAGCAGCGACATCTACAGCCTAAGCATTCACGATATTACATATATATGTATATTGTTTACAAAGATAAATATTTTATGTTTGGATTTTTCAATAAATTCATATTTTTATTTTAATATAATGCAAAATATAGTAACAAACTATACATAAATGACAAAAAAGATATGCGCACAGGTACAAATTTTATTACAGATATGACATTACATTACAGTATGTAATGCTTTGTGATAATACGTTACAAGATGCTATATATGTTACAATGACATTTATATTAAAATCAGAAATAATAAGAATAAAAATTTTGTTCCAGGATCGTACAATTTTACTTCGTAAACGAGCAGAATGGGCTAAAAGTCTTGGAGAACCTCGTGCTGCGGCAGAAATGTTTCTTTCAGTTGGAGATGTTGATCGCGCCATAAATATAATCGCAGAGTATGGCTGGATTGACATGTTAATTAAAGTTGGCAGACAACTTGATAAAGCAGATAGAGATAATTTAACTGTAATTGCTAAAAAATTAAAAAAGCTGGGTGCAACTCATGGTGCAGCAGAAATTTTTAATCGCTTAGGAGATGATCCTGATGTAGCGGATGTTCTAGTAGAAGCTCAAGCTTGGCCAGAAGCATTTGAATTAGCTGAGAGAAATCCCAAACTGAAAGCTAGAATATATGGACCATATGCTAGATGGTTGGCAGAAACTGGACATTTTTCTGAAGCACAAAAGGGTAATTTTACTCAAATTTCTTTATTGGAATAAAATGTAATTGGAATATACAAAGAAAACTTGAAATTTAAAAAGAAAATAATTGACGATTTTTTGTGCAAAATAATAATAAAATTGATGGTATATTAAAACATTCATTAAATTCTGCAGCATTTCAAATAGCTGGGCAATCAAACGAATCTGTGATGGTTTTAATAATGTTGGCTAGAAATGCAGTTACTGAAAAAAGATTTCGCGATGCATCTTACTTTTATTGGCTTCTTTCTCAAATCAGCTTAAATCTTAATAAAACTGTGGATGAATTACAAACAATGTTTCTTCAATATTATGAAAAGGCTGAAATCTATTACGCATATCACGAAGTACATAAATATGTAGTAAGTAATTTATGTATTACTTTACAATACATTAATAACTGTAATTAATATTAAGAATTCATAATGTGTGTGTGGGTGTGTGTCAAAAATCACTGATATTACATTAAAATACTAAATACATATAACTAGGTAATTATTTTTTTTTTTTTTTTTTTTTTTAGGAAGAACCATTTACATCATTAATGCCAGAAGCTCTTTTTAACATTGCGCGATTTCTTCTAACTAAAACAGAAAATATTCAAATAGAAGGAGTTTCAAGATTCACCATAATATACACATTGCTAAAACAAGCTTCTTTGCTTGATGCTAATAAACTAACTATGCAATTACTTGAGAAATTACGAAAAACAAAAATTCCAGTAAATCAACTTAGCCAATTAGAAATTTCAAATTTAAATGCTCGAGCATCTTCTTATAGAGATCCTGAAGAACTTTTACCTCTTTGCTATAAATGTTCGACCTTTAATCCCCTGTTGCCATCAAATAATCAGGGACAATGTGTGCAATGTGGTCTAAAATTTCAGTATTCTTTCGTAATGTTTGGTAAGTACTACTTTTAAGAAATTTTAATCATCTTTTAGCTTTGCTTTCAAAGTACAAGAATAAACGAAACAATGTTTCATTACAATAAATTTACTATTAAAATCAATATATTTGAAGAAAATATAACATTTGCAAACATGTTCAAACCAAATATACATTTTTATAAATATACTTCATTTAATGTTTATAAAAAATATGTAGTCAGTACAAAATTCTAATTCATCAAAAATATATAAATCTTAAATATAAAAATTGTGATTTTTATATTTTAAGCATATTAACTATTATATAGTATTTGCTTCTTTGATTGTCTTTTTTTATCAGAAAATGTTTAAAACATATTAAAAATAGTGACATGTTATATTGTACCATATTGTATATATTATATTAGCAGTATTATAATAATTACAGTAGTTAATATAATAATATATTTCTTCATTTCGACTTGACAACCAAGAAAAGACTTGGTTTACAATATTTTTACACTATTTACAGTAATTATTGAAACTATAAAAAGATTGTAATATGTGTATATATATACAAAAATTGCAGAAATTTTACCATTGGTCGAATTTGAACTAGAAGAAAATATTTCTGATGAAGAAGCAGAAAAATTAATAAATGACTCATTATCATCGTCCGATGATATTACAACTACAAATCAATTTTCTGTCACCTCTGAAATTGATCTTTTTACAGCACGATTAATGAAATACGAGGTATTTTCAAATGCATATGTAACAGTAATTAATATATAATTCTATAACTTAAGGGGCAATTAATAAAATTAAAGTCAATAATACGGTGATGAATAATATTTTTGACATTTAATAACATATTTAAAAATGTTATAATTATATAAATATATAAAAAAAATATAATTGTAAGATATAATTATAAAATATAAGTAAAATGAATTTAATTTAGTCAATTACTTATTTTAGGAAAAATCTAGTTCTTCTACTATAATCGTGGGAAGAAATGTCTTAAAAAGTATGGATCCATGTACAGTATTAATTATTAAATGGCCAAAACCATTTAAAACAAAGTATTTTAAAAATCTCTTACCTGATTTACAAATTACATTTTGTAAATCTTGTTTAAAGGTATGTGAAATTTAACGTTATGTATATTTATTATATTTATGTTATGTATGTATATATGGTAAATTTATATAAATTAAGTTATACATGTTTTTATAGTCAAATAAGAATAAATAATAAAAATTTGTAATACTGCGGAACATTTTAGATTAAGGTATCATGTAGTAAATATAAGATATATAGACTTAAAAGAAATGTAATAATTGCTTATCATTCTTTTTAGTTATTTCATTCGGATGACTATGAACTGGCTTTATTAAGACATGGATATTGTCCATTTTGCAGAACAGTAAATAAAATTTCCAATTAGTGCTTTTTGTTAATCTAGATACGTTTATATAAGTACAATATTATTTTTACTGTAATAAATTATTACCATTATAAATTAAATTTAACTTAAGTTAAAGTAATTTAATGTACGTAATTTGTATTAACCCCATTGCAGACGAATGTCATTGCGATTGTGCTAACATACTCGTATACTTTAAATTCGGCAATTATATATTTCTGATAACAGAATTGTACATTATACAGGGTTGATTATTCAAAACGAGCCATCTAAGTAATTTTTTCAATTCTGGAGATGAAATGAAATGTTTGAAACAAAAATTTTGTGATCGCGATAATGATTTCGGCAAAGCTTGTTTACGTTTTGAATTGATTGAGTATGATTTTGTTAACAAAGCCGAGAATATGTTTCAGAAGCGTTCACCAATTTTCATTTTTCACTCATTATTACATCCGTGATCTTGAATGACCACGACCATTGAAATAGTTTTGAGAAGGATTATAACCGTAAAAGTTCAAATATACATAGTGCCACTTAAAAAAATGAAAGTGACTTTTAAATTTCCTAATTTCCACCTGATAAAAAGTTTAGTTCATTATGTAATGACTCCCCTCGGAACCAAACAACTTTTGTTTCAAACATTTCTCTTTATGTTCAAAATTGAAAAAATTATTCAGATGACCTGGTTTAAGTGACTCATCCTGTATAAACTTATTAAATCGTACAGTTGCTTCGTTATGAGATTATAACGATATTGTATCGTTCGGTTTGTACCGAGATCTGTACCTTTATTTATTCTATTCGCTTTTTTAAATATTTTTGCACATATCTATAATTAATTATGTTTAATGAAATTTCTTAGAAATTGGGATTAATATTGTATGAAGAGTCTGTCTGAATTTAATTAATTCTAAGTATAAGATATTATATATGTAACAAATTTATCATATTATCGATGAACATATCTTTAGCCAAATTTTATGTGTAATGGATATCTCGATAATCCAGTTATATAAACACGAATAGTAGGTAGTAAGTTGGTTTTCATTTGTACGCTAATTGTTCTGATTTCTTGAGTACCGTTGAACGAAATCTTCAGAAGAATTGAGAGTATTTCGAACAGATACAATTTGAAAGATGTTGCGTGTAGCTTACTTGACGATCTTCCTTTTTGTAAATATCGTTAGTTATAAATTGGATAATGATGATATCACGGAAATTCCAAATTCAATGTCTCGCGGAAGGTGTAAGTAATAGAAAAATGAATGAAATTGTATTTAAAGATGACGAAGGTACAAAATAAAAATAATAAAAATTATAAAATTCAATTAATATTTTATGGTAGTTATATTTATTTTTGCTATATAATATAACATAAACATTTATATTATGTATGAAAATGATAAATTACTAAATCGATTTTTAAACAGTCTTCCCGCTATTCAGTGTTATTCGATTTGCAAACTCGCAATGCCTTGCTAGCAACAATTTAAATGGTACCTGCTTTACCAGAAGAGAATGCCGTAATTATGGTGGAATACCATCTGGCAGTTGTGCAAATGGACATGGTATTTGCTGTGTTTGTAAGTAATTAAAATATTCAAACAATTTTTTATGAAATTTGAATAGTGAGTTCATTTAAATTTAATGTTTACAGTTCAAAAGACATGTGGTTCCACAACAAATGTAAATAATACATATTTCACAAATCCAGAATATCCAACAACTTATGAAAGGCAAGGACGATGCACAATAACAGTACAACGTTGCAATTCAAATATATGCCAAGTGAGCTAATAAAATATGCTAAAAACTTTAAGTTCATCATAATAATTATTTCGCTGAATTAAACGTTGATCGAGTTAAAGGATATAAACTTTGCTAGAAAATTGAATTAGCATATACTTTTTTTCTTTTTCTATTTCTGTAAAAAGTTATAATATGATTCATGTTTAATTTGTAATATCCTAAATTGATTTTAGTTACGTTTGGATTTCTTGGAATTTAATCTTGCTCCACCGAATTCTAGTGGAATTTGTGACCTTGATCTCCTTTTAGTTTCTTCATCTGGAAGCAGAATACCTCGAATTTGTGGAGAAAATGCAAATCAACATGGTAATAAATAAAATTATTGACACAATAATTACATACAAATATCAAATTATATGTAATCGTATATAAATATGTCATAATTAGAATTTTACAATATAAATTGTATAAATATTTAATATATAATATACTTAATGTGAAATAAAATAATTAACATTTGCAGAAACACTTTACCCGGATAAATGAAAAATTAATTTATGATTTTTGAATAGTAAAATAGCTTCCTATATTTAAACAAAATAATTTAGAAAATATAGATAAAAATTTAATAAAATTATATTTGGTTGAATTATATTTATATTCATTGATAATACATATACATATATTTCATGAACTATTGAGTTGCAGGTGTATATTTATATGATTTATATCTTCTATGTTCAGAATCGCACTTTAAATTAATTGGTAAATCTATGTCCATATGAAACTATGTATTTGTATTATGTATTTGTAAATACATTCAATTATTAATAACACTTATAATAACTTAACACTAATCAACCCTTTTGTTGATTTTAATTTTTCAGTGTATGTGGATTTCAATGATGATACTCCTATTATGATATCGATTGATACTAATACTGGATATCCTACAGATCGTCGTTGGAATATAAGAATTCAACAATTACCCTGTGATGCAACATATAAGGGTATGTACATTTTAAACATATTTTATATTGCCTTTTTTTAAATAGGTATATATTTCATAATTAACAATTAAAAATTGACATTTAAGTACATTAATATTTAAAAAAGATTTTAACTTAAAATAAATTTAGCCTTTTATTTATAAAAGTTATATCATTTTTTTAGCTTATAAAAAGTAAGATATTGAGAATATGTTATTGCTATCTTAAGATAGAAGTAACCAATGATATCTAGTACTAAAATACTTCTAACTAATAACTTGATTATAGAATTCTTCTTACAGCCCCAAATGGATGTTTACAGTATTATGATAGTGTCACAGGTACCGTAACAAGTTTTAATTACGGCACAACACAAAATCCAAGAGGTATTATAACTATAATAATAATAATAATTTACAGAAATTAGTTATTTTCTAAAAATAACTATATACATTACCACTTACTTAAAACATATACAAATGTACATGACTGTAATATATACAGTAATATGCCAGAAAGCACAAGAAAAATACAGTATATACAGTAATGCGCCAGTTGCAAACTACAACTACATAATAATTAAATATTTAAGTATTTAGGACCAGAATTTTAAAAAATCTAATTTATATTTTACAGTAAAATTTTTTATATACATTTATGAATATATAAATTGTATACCTATAATAACTATTGTATATCAAAAGTTCAACAAATTGTATTTTTTGAGTTTTATATTATCAAATTTTTTAATATTTTGTCTAAAAAAAAGTATTCTTATGGATATTAATAAAAATTAATTAATAGCAGATACTTATTATTCATGGGAATGCCATTTAATTATTAACAATAATTAAATAGTAAAAAATAATAAAAGTTATAAAACTTAGGTAATAAAAATTATTTTAGAACCACCAATAGGTACACGACAAATCGCAAATACGAATTATGGTGTATGTGTAAGAATGGCACAAGGATATTGTGCCATTGAATGGTCTCAAACAAATTCAAATTCATTTACCGTTTCTGGAGATACTGGTGCATTTGACTCTACTTTAATAGGTAACATGATGTCCTAATTAGTTACTTACAAATGTTAAAAATGTTAATATATTATTATCATTATAATATCATATATTAATATATCATACAAAACATTTTCAAATTTTATTAGCATTGTAATGAGACATAACTATTATGATTACATCAGTAAAATTTGAAAATGTATATAGAAATTACAAAATATTTATTGTAAGCATATGTTTGTCAAAAATATTATTACTATATAAGCCATAATATTTCCTGAGATCATCTTTAACACTAATTATATGTTTAATATGCTATATATTATTTTCCTACTAAAAATTGTGTTCGCAATGTCTTTTAACTTCTATAAACATCTTCGGATTGGTTGCAAATTTGACTAATGTACTTATGATACTCGTGCCTCATTATAATACTAATGAAAGCACATTATACTTATTAAATGTTGCAAAATAATTTGTTACTTCCAAAAACAATCGTTTCTTAAATGAAAACAAATCATTATTTTAATATTATTAATTAGTATAATTATTTGTAAATAAATAGGTACTCAATATGCAGCAGAACAAGGAACCAATTGCACTAAAGATTTTGTTATTATTCCACATCCATTTCAAAATGGTGTTGCAGTCGGTACAGAACGATTTTGTGGTAATGGCTTTATAACAAAAACATGTAAGTACATATTTACTATATCTATAATTTTCTTTTTAACCAAACATAAAATACTTAATATAAATAACTTGCATAGTTCTGTGTCTGTTTATAATGTATAACATATATATATATATATGCACAAAATTTACATACATATGTGCACTATATGATTCTATTATAATAGCTTCTTTTATTTTAGCTTTCTCCAAGCCATTTGTACTATATGTTGTCACAGATGGCGATGAAGTTGGAGAAGTGGAAAATAAAGGATTCTCATTAATGTATCGTCAGCTACCCTGTGTAGCTTAAATAAAAAGCATGTTCTTATTTCACATATACATATGACATATACACTATAATGATAATATTATAGGATATAATAATTTTTATTTGGTTTGGAGGACTTTCTTTTTCATTTGCTACCCTTTCCTACGATTATCACAGTCAGTAAAATACTAAGAGTTTGAAGAATCATGTGTACTATTTCTTGCTAATTATCGAATTGTAAATATTGTACCATTGTTATATTACATCATTATTGGATTTTATGTTAAAATATAGGTATATTTAATTTTATCGTTATATTTTATGTTATTATTCTTCTCATATGTTGAACTGAACTGTTATTATTCATATGTTCTTTAATTTCTATTTACAAATTTATTCTAATTACAAATTCTAATTACAAACTTATTGTTTATAATACAATCTCTCTTGTGTCTTTTTATTGTAGTGATACCAATATAAAAGAGCATAAAATATAATTTTATTCTATCTAGTATTCTTTAATGATCAAAATGAATTATGAAAAAATAATCACAAATAAATGATAATAGAACTGTAATGTAAACAATAAGATAATAAAAATGTAAACAATACAAATCAATATGTTTTATTTATATTATTTAGTCATTAAATATTTGCTTCCTGAATGAGTTTCTACTTCCTTTGTCATAGCATTATACCATGTGCTAAGGTTTGTATTATCTAAAGCATCTTTAAAAGCACTGCATCCTTCTATGCTCTTCAAAACTCCATATACAGCAAGATCTGATAAATTAGGCTTTTCTCCTCCCATAAATGTACCACCATGTTTATTAATAGCGTTTAACCATTTGTTGATTTCATCATATAAAGATTGTCGAACATCTTGTTTTAAATGATGTCTTTTTTTTAATCGTTTTGATATAAGCCACATAGCTGTTGCACCTACATTTATCATAATTAATCTTTCCCATGTTGGAAAATATTCTTCCCATTTACCAACCTAATTGATTAGAAAAGTATCTTTTCATTCTACCTTCTTTTTTTAACCCCTTGCCATACTCGGAAGAATCTGGGCCCAAACGTTGACCCGAATGGTCGAGAAAGGAGCCGAAGTGGCTGAGACAGTGTCGGAACTTAAAACATGATATCGTGCGACTGAGTGCGTAGATAGCCGTGCCCGTGTTTAGAAAAAAGACACCATTCAAGACATTCACACTAGGCCTGAGATTAAGATCACGAGTCTGACCTGTGATATTCAAGTTTAGCTCAAAATTCTCATCACGACTCAGACTCGTAAAAGTATGGCAAGGGGTTAATTTATACATTAATGCTAAAATTATTATATTATCTTGCTTGGTTATATAGTGTGTTATGATGCTTAACTGCTATTAAACTACTTACTTTAGAAAACCAATTGAAAGTTTTATAGGCTTCATCAAGTGTTCTATACACATTCGGTGATAGTGTGTGCACAAATTCATCATCAACCCATTTTCTCCACTTACGCTCTTCCCTAGAACAATATGTTACTCAAAATATAAAACGTAAATAAATATTAGTAACATAAAATATAAGTATTAGTATTGTAATTTTAATGCCACTAATAACTATTCTTTCTACAATGGAACTTACATGATCTTATCCATAATTTTATTTGCAGGTAAATTATCTTGATACATTAAGAAGTATTTATTCATAATTTCATATTTCAATCTTCCATTTTCATCATGCATTGCTATGCTTGGATAATATTCTATTAAATCATTAATTTTTTGGGATCTCTCTTTCAAATATGATGCTAGTAGAGAAATAATCATTGAACTATCATTTAAAGGTTGATATCCTGAATCTACTTGTGCTAAAAGTATTGGTACTTTTTTATAAGATGACCAAGATATTTCTTTCCGTAATACAGGATCAACTTCCACAATTTCATAAGATATTCCATAGTAATCCAAGAAAACTCTGACCTAAAGTGGTTTTATATTTACAATTATCATAATTTATGAAAACAATAATTTATTATTTCTAAAAAAATGTGATTAAAATTTAGCTACTATATTTTACACTTATATTTTCATTTGAAAAATATACATGCTGCTAATTATATCTTTATCATACTATTAATTCAGTACTTACTAAATAAATGATACATATGAATATTTTACCTTGCAACAAAAAGGACATGTCTGATATTGATAAAGAGTTAATTTTAATTCAGTAGTGTCCACTGGAAAAATAATCTGCAATAAAAATAAAATAAGAAAGTATTTTGATGTATGAAAAACAAATTAATCCAATGTTAAGCTTTGAATTAAATAAGCATGAATTAATATGTAAACACAAAATACTTCTCTAGAAACTGGTATTGGTGGTTTTTCTTTAAGTATTTTAATTTTTTCTTCTTTTCCTTGAAGATGATATGTTTTTGAAGCTTCCATATCTTTATACCAAGAATATCCTGTGGTAATAGCTATACCAACAGGAAATCCTATAGAAATTCCTACTAGACTTGCTTTAAATACAGTTCTTAGCATTGAAGATTGTTGAGATGCTGATAAAATACTTTCATTTCGTTTTGGATATCTTTTAATAACATTTTTTGCATAATATAAATTTTGTGGAAATCTTGACAGTCTTTGCAATATAGACATTATGAAGTCTTATTATATACACAGATTAAAATAAATTAATTATTTTAAATATGTTACTCTTAAATAAATTATTTTGCTCCTCTCAGTAATATGACAATTACAAAAAAGGTTATGCATTAAAATTACAAAATATATGACTTTCGTAATAAACTTTATAGATCACGCGTTATTCACATTTAATTTTCGTTCTAATACGAAATTTAATAAATAATCTAATAAAATTATAAGAAAATATCCAGCACAAATTTGTATTTTTATTTATTGTTGTTTACTATTCCACTAAATGTATAATTAATAACACTTATCTTTTGCATTAGCTCTGATAAACAGTTTATTAACTTTATAAAGAGTTTATTCTTTAGAAGATAGGTATTTAATATTACACATTTATAAATTACAATTTATAGGAAAAAAATTTATATTTCATATTCGATCTTTAATAAACTCATTTTAATTTATTTGTAGAATAGATGCAATAATATCTACAGGTTAATTGAGTAAAACGTTTTTTCCACCGGTATTGTTGATAATTGATTTTTATTTATGTACTATTGAATTTGTATCATGAACAAATTTTAAAGGTTATGTAATTTATATTATACTTCTGTACTATATATTTTGCGCAGGCGTGACAAACGCGTAACAGTTAAATAAAGTATGTAAATTACAGTCGGTAATTTACATATTGTCTGTGAATAAAAGAAACCGAAAATTTAATGTTAAATATTGAATCGAATAGCATCTTCAAATATAAATGATACCTGGTGACACACATGTACATTTGTGCGCGCATATATTATATAGCTTGTCAATAGTTGTCAACTAATATCTAAAGCTTCGTAGCTGAACTAGATGTTTGAAAAAAAAATGAAGTTGTGATTTTATAATGTAATTTTGTTTTAGCTATTAGGAACGAATAATATCTATTAATCTCGAAAGTATAAATACATATATATAATATATATATTATATATCTGTGTGTTTATAATTAAAACAGTACAAACAAACTTAACCTCAAAGTTAGGTAAAAGTATCAAATATATCTATATATTAAAAAAGATTAGGAGAGATATTCAACATGGTAATTAAAATTAATATTTAACTGTACTTTTACTTTATTATTATCCTTATAAATTATTAGTACTTTAATATAACTATCAGAAGTGGTATATACTATAAATAAAAAAATAAAATAATTTAATACCTTTGATGTAACATTTCCATTATTTGATTGTTATATATACTTTTTGTATATTTTACATTTGATATGGTTAAATTTGCAATAAAAAAAATAATAAATTTTCAGCATGGCAGAGTAAAAGTTCAAACAACTGCAGAACAGGAAGCATTGAAGAAGAAGGAAAGAGCTGAAAAACTTTCACGTTATAGAATTGGCATGAGTATTGTGTTTAAGAAAGTAATCTCACAAATATATCACTTAATATATATTATAGTGCTAATTGTGTTTATACAATCTCATATAGTTAAATAATAAGCAGCCTAATTAAAAAATAAAATACAGAAAAAGTAATTTAGTTAAATTTATTAAAATGTAACTATTTATTGTTATATATTACAGAGAAACGATAAGATTTATGATGAAGAATTGATGACGGTTACTGAACGTATGGTAAAGCAAAATCCAGATATTTATACTTTATGGAATATTCGTAGAGAGGCATTTACAAATAATGATTGGTAATTATGTGGTAGCAATAATTTTAATATTTTTTTAATGATTAATAGCTATTTGAACTCTTTAGTATTAAATAATAAGTACATCTTATTTGATATTTTATTAATATAATTTTTTATGTATAACGTATTATACATAATACAGTGATATTATAAATATATATGTATTAATCCCTTAAGATTCATGAAGAAAAATTTTTCTAACACAGAATAATAAATATATATATTTAAATTCAAATATTATATAAGTAACAAATTTATTAAATTTAAAATTTAACAATTATGAGTAAAAATTAACATCAAAATGAACGTTATATGACATGTAATATAACTATAAACAGGGATGAAAATCTTTTGGAGGAGTATTATCAAAATGAATTAAGACTTACCGAAGATTGTTTAAAACAAAATCCTAAATCTTATTGGGTATGGTATCAACGAATATGGATTATGAATCATTTAGTAAACTGTGATTGGAAAAGGGAACTAATGTTATGCACCAAGTATTTAAATTTAGATGACAGAAATTGTAAGTTACTAATGTTATTAAATTTTTTATTTTTATTATTTACAAAATAGTAAAATATACAAATATTATTTTTGGTCTATTTTAGTTCATTGTTGGAATTATAGGGAATTTGTTGTACAAAAAGCACAAATTTCTCCTGAAGAAGAATTTGAATTTGCTACCTCAAAGATTCTAAATAATTTCTCTAATTATTCTTCCTGGCATTACAGAAGTTTATTGTTATCAAAAATATTTCATAATTCTGACCAAAACAATATTAATGAAAAAAAGAAACAAGGTAATGCTTTTATGGAATATTAATTGCGTTTGTAAAATATGTTTGCTTTGACACTATTTTGTAATATGTATAGCAAAATTACCATTTCCCTTTTAGAATTAGATTTGGTCATGAATGCCACATTCACAGATCCTAGTGATACGAGTGCTTGGTTCTACCAAAGATGGTTATTAGATACCCATGAATGCCTTCCTATTCTTTCTCAAGCCTTAATACAAGATAATAATGTGATCCTTTTTGCTAATAAAAATATACTAGCTGAGTCAATATGTCTACAAATAAATAATGAAAATGAGAACGTTCAATGGAAATCTTTATATGAAACAAAGATTTCGAAATTGTGGTTTGGAAAATTTAAAAAACAGTTATATGAAGCAAAGAATGTTCAGATAGAAATTGAAGGAATACTTTATCCTTTACTCTGTGTTAATCAGAAATGGATATGTAGAAAAAGGAAATATAAATCCTGTTCTAATAAAGATCAATTACTAGAACAATTATCAAGTTACAAACAACTTGTAGAAATGGAACCTAATAATAAGTGGGGTTATTTAACCAGTATTCTTTTAATGAGGAAAATCGATTTTATACAGTTTTATGAAAATATTTTAACAAATTTGAATGTTCTTGTTAATATTGATTCTCTTCGGTCCAATTATTATAAAGATTTGCGTAAGTATATTTAACGAATAAATTATAAAAATTTAATGATATATATACAAAATGTTTCATCCTTAACCAAACAGCTACATATTTCTTTTAACTCTAATGATACTAGAAAATATTTAAGATATAATGTGAATGGTTCCAAAAAAGAAATATTTTAGAAAAGAAATTTCATTTTAAGGTAATTTTTACCAAGTTTTTTGAAAGTCACTTTTATTTTTTGGCAGGAAATTTACTCTATACATATATTGTCTATCATATAGTCTCAAAGTGATCTTGAATATTGATAAAATAAAATCCTGAGACAATGTTTGGGTATGTCTTAATACAAGTGCTCAGAATGACGTTAATCAGTAGTGATGCACTTTGTAAAAGGAGAAGTTGTGTCTGACACGATAGCAGCACAAGTTGCAATTATACAAAGATAAAGAAGATATTTAGGGGTCTGGTTAAGGTTGAAACACTCTGCAGAACTTATTTCTAGATTATTTAAGGTTAAGTAAGTTTATATTATTGCTGAATATATAAATTTAAAAAATTTGAAAAATTTTATATAAATGTTACAGTTGCTAACTTTAATTTGTAGAATTTAAGTTTGATAAAATTGATTGTCCTTATTGGAGAATTGATTCTAAAATTAATGACTTTTATAAATGCTATAAAATTAGATATAGAATTAATTGTTAGAAAAATATATAAAATCATGTTAAAATATAATTTTGATTAAGTTATAATAATTAATTATTTGTTAGTTTAATTTAGAAATTAAACAATGAATTTTTTTCAGGGAGCAAATACATAATTGAATACAAAATTTCTGAATTATGGAATATAGAAGAAGATCAAGAAACAGAAATAGAAATTGATCTTTCTGGATTAAATTTAACCACACTCAGTAATAACGAATATCTCAGTTTCTTTGAGCAAATAAATCTTAGTGCAAATTATTTATCACATTCCTTAAATCAATTATCTTTACTCCAAAGTTGTAGAAAATTGTCACTTTCAAGCAATCAAATGGAAAATTTAAAAGAGTTTCCTATGTTACAGAATCTTGAAGTTTTATCATTAAGAAATAATAAACTAAATAATTTAGAAGAAATATTACAATTACTAACGAAACATAAATTAAAGTTACTTGATTTAAGAGAAAATCCAATCTGTAATCTTAAAGAATTAGAAAATAGTATTATACAAATCAATCCAGATTTACAACTATATGTAGAGTGATTTTCGTAATACACATATTGATAATAAGATATTGTCCAGCATAGGTATATAAATAAAAATTTAATGTTTGGTTATATGGGAAGAATAAAAATACTTATTTATTATTTTTTTGTATTATATTACACCTTTTCTTATAAATTTGTATAATTAGTTCCTAAATTTAAATAACTTAATGTATATTATATATTTTCATTCAATACAATATTCAATAAATAGAGTAATATATAAAATATATGACTAAAGTACTTTAATTACTTTTGTTACTGTAAAAAATTAAAAAAAATCAGAAATATCTGAATTCTACATTGCATAAAAAGGTAATTAAGATAACAGAAGAAAGCTTATTTCCTTAATGAAACTATGTAATGTCCTTGTTATAAATTCTTTAAGTATACAAATTTGTATTTTGAATCAATATATAGTTTCATAAATAATATATACATTTTCTGTTTTAATTAAATTTAAACTACTTTTAATGTTTTCTTAATTATTACCTGCCTCTCATTTTCCCAATTTAATTTATCTTACGTTGTCAAATTGATACATCGTCAAAAAGTTAATGTAATTAAAAAATAAATAGATAAAATTACAAATTCCTTTACATAAAGATAAAGTTTTTGTATACCCTGAGACTTAAGACTATCCACATTGTTCACAAACAATAAAATGATTTGCAGAACATCTTGATTTTTTATATTGTAACTTGTGAAATTGATACAAATAATAGATGAAAGATAATATTATGACTTGCTTTGTAAACAATAGTAACCCTATACAAAAGTTTTTTATATGTATATTATATACATGTATATATTATATACATATTAAAACAATTCTTAAGTTTAAATAATACATTGTAGTTATTATTAAATAATTAATCTGTTTTGAAGGACAAGTATTTACTTATATAAAATGAAATGAACTTTATAATAAAATTAACGAATGATTAAAAATTACTATTTTATCCAATAATTTAAAATTGAGGAATGCGATTTAGATTCTGTGAATTTTATATTTTCAAAAGTTTTGAAAGTTTTGAAAATATTGAATTTGTATACTACTCCCGATTTGCTTTTATTACAAAATTAATTTTAGGAAATATTATGTGCTAGTACTTGTTCATAAAATATAAATATATATAATATGGTACTCATGAATGTTGCTTAATGAAACTTACTTTTATAAGGACAAGCAGTTTTTTCCGCGCGTAATAATAAATTTAGTAAAATCAAAAATGCATTATCAAATGAAACAAATCTATTACATTAAATATTTTTACTTTCATTGAGGTTTGATACAGTAAAATAATATTAGAACTGTTCGATTCGTTTACATGAAATTAAGCAAATAAATCTATAATTTTTTCTATGTTGTTTCAAATGAATAATTGCTGTATCTTTCTTTTCATCTGATACATTTATAGTATTTAATTTTCTATTTTATTTAATATAATATACGATATTTATTTAATATAATATAACATAAGCGTTTCTATAAAGTACTATATAAGCAATAAAACATAAGCCAATGTCAATAAAAATTATATTGATAGCTGTGATTATGAATAATTACTTATACGATTATACATATGTATATACGTATAACAAAGTAATATTAAAGTAATGATAACTTTATAATACTAAAAATTGTTATTCCTGAATGCACAGAATTGTTATTGCTATTATATATGTATAACTCTTTCTCTCTTTATTCGGCATTTATAATTTTTAATTTGCCGCTTATATCAGAACCAATCAATAAGAAATAAAATGGTTCTAGTAGAAAACGTACCATTACTGAACGCAACTTACATTATTGTTGGATTACTATTCGATTTATTTATTCTCTGACACTTGATATAGCAAACAATATGGCTTATCATTGTTAAAATTCTACCAAGCGGACTTTCTGTTAAAAGATTTCGAATCTCTTAGGGATACGATGAATTATTTCGAAATAATTTTATCATCTTGTTTTTTCGCTGTTAGTATGCGTACCTGATACTTATGATATTCCATGTAGGTGAAGGTGAGCGTATATATGTATGTAAACGTGATACGTATGTGCACATTGAATCATTATTTCTCATAACCTTTTTATGAATACGAAATATAGCAGATGCAATTAGACAATTTTTAAAAGATGTGGGTAAATCCATACATTTTGTAGCCGGCAAGTGGCGAAGATACTAGACGCATACTATATTCAATGGAGTGGACTGTATTCTTGTGATTTTTCGCTTGAAGTAGATTTTACCGTATCTTCGATTTGCGAGAAAATTTTTATTCCGAGTCTAGTTAAGTGTGTAATCTCTACAGCGTATATCATATCATGGCCTCGTCAAATAGAAGAATTCAAATCGGCTCTGCTTGGTTTCAAACAAAGATTAACCTAAGACCACAGCGTCGAGGTATCCATCACGTTACCGAGGAAATCTTAAGAAGAATTCCTGAACTCTGCGAATTTTCAGTCGGACTTTGTCATATACAAAGTAAGTGAGTTTCTTTAATAAAAAGTAATTCCATCATAACATTATAGTACAGAAAAAAACTATTACAATTTTTTAGACAAAGCATTGATAAATTTTATATTTTTTTTCAAGTAAAAGTTCAATTTTAATGTATTTCATATCTCTGGAAAATAATATTTATATTGCGTAGTATATGTATACATATTTGCTAATTACATATCCACATGTATACTAATATAACATGTAATAGTATATATATAATACTATATTATTATATATATATATAATGTTTATGTATGTATGTACAAAGCAATAAACATTTATTTACAAATATTTTTATTTTTACTAATTTGGATTACAATCCAAGAGAAAATTAAATAATATACTAAAATCTATTAAAAAGAAGAATACGAAATATTCTTTTTTATTACTGATAACCTTTAATGATATATATAAACTAGATAAGATAAAAAAACGTAGAAAAGTATATTAATATTAGATACTATTAATTACCATGGTAAAATTAGAAAATATATACATTTTTCTACATTTTAACAAATTGTTAAAACAATAACATTTTGTTAAAAATTCTACATTATTATTATTATTGTGGAAATAAAAATGATATATTTATAGGTAATGTATTGAGTAAACTAATTATATTGACCAGACGAAGTAATAAAATGTTCATGGAACTAATATAAGTATTATAAAGATATTTTCCTATAGCGTAAATAGTTTCCATTATTTTTTAGTTCTTCACACATCAGCAAGTTTAGCACTAAATGAAAATTGGGATCCAGATGTTAGAGATGATGTAGAAATGATGCTTAATAAAATAGTTCCTGAAGGTTTGGCCTATAGACACAGTTGTGAAGGACCAGATGATATGGTAAGTTTATGAAATATCTTTTATTATTCCTGAAATTAAATTATGCTATGCATTATATATATAGATCTGTGAATTTTTGTTGTAGTTTATAAATATTATGTTAATAAAATAATGCAATTAAATATAAGAGAAAACAATATGCTGATAATTATATTTTTTTTAATAGCAAATCATTTTAAAACGAAAGTTCAGCTTTTTTCTTTTTAATTATAAACATAGTAACTTTATAAAAATAGACTTATAAATTTATATATAGATATAATTATATTATTTATAGCCAGCGCATGTAAAGGCATGTTTTCTGGGCTCTTCATTGAGTATTCCAATTACTGATGGCAAATTGACTTTGGGTACGTGGCAAGGAATTTGGTTGTGTGAACATCGTAATGATGCTGGAAGTCGCAAAGTAGCTATTACATTGACGGGTTGTCTCAGGGATCCTGCACGTAGTCCTTTGAGCCCTGTTAGTCCTATTGCTTCTACTAGCAGCTAGGACCACTCACACCCCCAAAGGCGTAGCAAACGTCAGCTGCGCATATCTACATCCAGTGATTCAAGCTAGCAGCTGCTTAATCTTAGACAAATTCTAAGAGTATAATTCAGAAAAGAGTGTATGGATACTTCAAAAATATATAAATATTACATTTTCTTATATCCACTCATTATCACAAATTTCCAGCATTTTTTATAATGGCATAACTTGTAAAATCATAAAAATAATTGACAATATTTATTAATGTTCTTATGCTTATCTCATATATCTTATATTTTTTTATACATATAAATATAATATATTTATTACTTATATTTTAATAAATACATAAATATTTAGTAAATATACATTTTATGATTTTATTTAGATTATATAGAGACATTTCTCTTTAAACTGAGTTAACAGTAACTATCCAAAAATGTGGTTCATTGAATATATAATGTTGTTCAGTACTTATAAACTGCCAAGGCAATTGTATATTATATGCATTCAGAAATAAATATAAACGAATTACAAGTATCCTGCACTCTTCATCGCTCTTAGAAAATTAATGTAATGCATTCTGATATAATGCGTCCAATACTCCGAATTTAATTACATAGCTTTATTTAAATAATTCTTTTGTAAAAAAAAAGATTAATAAAGAAAATGGCATTAATAATTGCTCAGCTGAGACCTTACATCACTTTTTATAATATGTAAGAAAATCTCAGCTTGAGTATGTGCAATATGTTATAACTTTCTAACTCACTGCTTATCATAGGGTAGGCATTTTTAATGACGTTTCCAATGCATTTGGGGGTGTATATAGGTTACAATCAACACTTCTTTGCTGTGCTAATATATTTCTGCTAGAGATATCCACATAAGTTATATTAATAGTAACAACATGTGGGCAACAAGTCAGTATGAAAGTAGACAGTTAAGAGAATCATCAAACTATGCAAATAATGATTTAGACTTACTACATTGTTAGGTATTTACTGATAAAATATTCTAGAAACTTAAATAATCTAATTAAAACATAAAATGTCATCTAGAAATGTAGCACTGCAAAGAGTTGTAATAAAAATTACCTACAATGTTACTAAAATAACCAAAGCTTATCATGGGAGCTTGTTAATGTATCTAATGTACTGTAAAGCAAGCAGTCGATGTTAGTTGTTAATCTTTCTCATATATAGTATAAATGGTCGTCCATTATGATTAATGAATATGCTTTAATGTGAAGTATCCAATGCAATTCATATAGCTTACATATTAACAGCTCAAAAATATAAAACTATCAAAAATTATGATAAATTTTTAGCAAGTTATACATTTTTTTCTCATAAAGAAATATATGGAACGAGTTGGTATACTTCATCATATAACATTAAAAATTTGAAATTCATCTGTGAATTCAATTCTAATTTTGTTAATATGCTCAACAATCCAAATTATTAAATATGTAAAATTCATAGCAATTTGCTATTAATCAATTCACCTACCAAGTTCATTTCATAAATTAAATGATTGAAAATTATTATATTTGCAAGATAATTACCATAAACAATAATACACTATATATATATTTTATAATATATTAATACATATAAATATAATTAATTTCATCTTAACATTTGAAGATAATCATTTAATTTTCTGATAAACTTTTATTTTTTCTGGCAAAATAGTAATCATTGCTTAAACTATAGTTAAAGAAGTGCATATATATTTGTTTTAAAGTATGTGTATTTCTTTTCAGTTGATACATATCCAAATTTTTAATATTATGTAAAACACATGTATAGTGATTATCTCATAATCGTTGTTATTATAACAAATCTACAAATTTGACGAATTTATACATTTTCAAATCATTGGTTTCAATTTTTAAAATAAAAAATTTAAGCTGTATATTTATCACATGTCTTATAAAAGAAATTAATAACTATATAACTAAAGTTAAACTTTTACTAAGAAATTATAAGCAGCATTTATAAAATGTTACTTTCCACTTATACATGCAACATATTAAGTTAGTATGATTTCCCATTTCCTAAGAAAAGTTGTTTTGTATTGTTATGAAAGAAAATGTTAAAAACATTGACATAATATAATTGTGTGTACAATTTGCAAAGTTGTGTTCTAAGATTTGTTTGGTATTTTCCTATCTATATAAAAAAACACTATATTTTGCAGTGTAATGTTATATAGTGGATGATTTAATGAAAGTGTTAACAAAAAGTGTTAATATAATTTTGTGTAAATATTTCATACATTTACATTTTTTCAAACTGTTTTGTGATTAGTTTCAAGGTATTTAAAAAGGTTTAGTATTTATAATATTATTATAATAGCATAATTAGCATCAAAATTTAAACTTAATATTTGGAAAAATAAAAAATTGTATTTGCATATTTAATTGAAAATCAGATGTTTTTATGCCTTGATTATGAGATAAACAACATTCGATATAATCACAGTTTTCTAAATATTTAAATTATTCGATATTTATAAAATTTTCTAGATATATGAAATATTAGTTTTTATTTAGCTGGATATAGTGGACCTATAATAACAAATTATAGAAAACTAATACATTAGGATTATACAGTATATAATAAATACTATTATACATTAAATTTAACGTTATTAAATGTACATATAAAATTATATTTTTAAGTGAAGGGTATAGTGAGAACACCATATTATGAGCGGATGTAATGAAGTTTAAATGCAAATATGATAATTGTATAATATCTCTAAAATGTAGTAATATATAAAATTGTTTATATAAAATAAATACAATGACTTCTTATGCAGCTTGAAAAAAGTTTCATTATAATATAAAAGAAAAAAATACAATTTTACAAAGTTGAATTTTACTACATCTCATTTTTATACCAAGTTGTTTACTCAAAGAATTAAAGAAATAAAAATACCAATTTATATAACATTATATTCAAAACATAGTAAGTTTCAACATACATACTATTAATATTTCTAAATTGTATTTAATATAAAAAGTGAAAATTACAATTAAAATTTTCGTACAAAATACAATTATGAAATAGATGAATGATGATATGAAACCTTATTGTTGTAAAAATAATATATTATGTTAATTTTTCCATTATGTGCAGTTAGAAATAAAAAGTAACAAAAATTAATTCATTACAATGTACAAACCAATCATTAGCAATGAATTCATTTCTTGTATATATATAGTCAATTAATACATTTTGATTATAGTAAGAAGATAACAATATAATGGGATTAGTGATATGTATTATACAATTATATATATATTACATATAGTAGTTACAAATAATTCTCTGCTATTTAGTATCTCTCACAAATATAGTTTTAGTATTATTTTAAATCTGTTTTATGACAATGTACATGTCTTTTTCATAAAATGCTAATTTATATTGTTTTTGAGAAAGGGTTAATTTGTTTGCATAATATTTAATCATATTTATTTAAGAAGTGGTATCTAAAATATAAATTTAAAAATTGTTTTCAATGCAAATTGTGACAAACGATTTATAAAATTAAATAATTAAATAAAAGTATGTAGATATGTAGATATCTGCGGATGCCTATGTGTATGTTACATACAATAAAATTATAGCATTCTATAAAAAATTTAAAATTTGGAATAGTAAATATGAATTACTTATATTGGTAAATGTACTGTAATACATGTAATAGATGAAAAAATCATTTACTCACTTTATATTTACTTTTATTTTTTATATTTTTCACTTATATTTTGCATGCAAATTTACTTTATTTTCATTGTATTTTCCTTAAATAATCCAAAGTGGAATACTATTTTAAGAGTAGAAAAATTTCTTTGGTAAAGATGTATGAAACTGTACCTTGGGAATTTGTATGGAAGTATATATTAATATTTTATTATGCATAATACTATATATATTTACAATTTTATTATTTTACATACTTTCATATTTTTATTTTTGATTAAACTTCTTATAAATTTATAAAATGTGGCAGTATAAAAATATATTGATCCAGGCTTCTTATATTTTAATGACTCTAATATATTGTAAATCTTAATTATTATTTGTATTTTATTTATATAATAATTATTTATAATAATATATTAAAAACAGTTTGTGTTATACATATCATGATATTTAAAAATTACAATGCTTAAAGTATAGTTGAAACATAATGATAAAGATCATTTGTATTTATATTTTTAAATTATGTGTTCATTATCATTAAACAGAAGTTAAAATGATACATTTTCAAACACTTATATAGCATATGATGATGATACACATTATTATCATGAATGTTAATACATATATTAGTGATGTAGAAAACAAATCCTGAACATAACTTGATATGTGCCATTAACGATGAAAATATCCTTGATATAAAATTGATATTGTTTTATTTTATTTTCACAACTAAAACAAATATTTCGTTTCAAATAAAAATTATTAAATTTTAGAGAGGGAACATTTCTAAATTAGTTCGTAAAAAATCCAATAAAAATTAAATTAAATGGATGAAATGTGTTAAGAAATTTTCATATTACATTTAGCACAAAAATAAAATAGTCTAATTCTTGAAGTTATACATTAAAGTTTTAAAAATATGAAGTTTAATTACTTTGAGGACTAAAAATGTGTTCGTTACTATGTGGTAAAAGCTTACCATCCGGTTTATTGTTATCAGATTCATTAAATTCTTTGTAATTTTCAGGTATTGGGTGTGGTCCTGGATGTCTTAAATCATTTGCTTTATCTTGAACTTCTTTAAATGATGCTTTAATATTATCTAGTGCATTACCTAATCCTGTTTTAATTTGATTAAATTCTTGTGTCACCAATGAGAGTCTTCCCAATAGATAATTTAAATTATCATCAACTTCGGTCATGCGTTTTGTTATTTCGCTTACCTGTAGGAATACACGCATATAAGTATCTAAAGTAATATGTTAAGAATTTTTTGTATTCAATATCAATTCTTACTTTAGTTTCCATTCCACCCATGGTAGAAGTTGTACCATTAACATATTTTTCATTTTGCTTATGTAATTTGTCTAATGCTTTTGCACTTTCTGTCATTTGTTGATACATGACATTTATTTGTCGCCACACCTTTTATTTAAAAAAATTTAATACAAATAAATTTAATAAATATAATATATTTAATGCTCAATAATAGTTTTTTAGAAAAATATATTTTTAATCATTACCTGATTCATTTCTTGTTCCATCTTAGTAGTTAAATTTGCTAAAGCTCCATTTTGATTGTCCATAATATCATTTGATATGCCATCAAATCTTTGATTTAGAGTATTATTAATATTTGTACCTTGTGCTTTCACTAAATCTCCTACCTCTAGAAGAATTTGATGCACACCATATTCAACTCTTCTTTTAGTATCTAGGACATGATCAGCCATTGATACTATTACAGATTGCCCTTTTTCAAGATCATTTAATTCTTGATTTACATGTTCAGCATTATTTGCCAAGTCCATTCTAAAACCTCCGAAATACTCAATAAGATTTTATTATTATTGAATTGTTATATTTAGAAAGATAATATTAACTAATTAGTAATTTATATATGATATTCTTGCGCAAAATACATAGTATTTACATACATAATACATTTTTATTCAGAGGAATATAACTGTTAATAATGCTTGTACTGTTCAATTTAAAGAATACGATTATAAATACAAATATTTTGAAAATATAAGATTAAGGAAATTATTATGTGTATAAAAAGTTATTTTATGTTGACACATAGTGATGATGCTTAAAATTTTATATAAAAATGTTGAATTATAGTTAATAATCAAGTGAAAAGAATAAGCAAGATAATAATATAAATTATATTTTGGGAATGTCATAAATAAATTACAATTTTAAAATAATTGAACTAAAATATGTCAGAAGTACGTTATTACATAACAATACCTAAGTGCTCCTATATTATCTTTTGTTTCATCTTTACTTTCTGTTAATTTATTTTCAATGTTATTAAGTCCTTTAGTAATAATATCTTTTAATGTATGCTTAGCTTCTTGCAAAAGTGTTTGAGTTTCATTATGTAGAGTTTGCATTTCAGTAATCCTAAATAAAATTTAATATTCATTAATTCTTATTTCCAAAGAAAAATTTTAAATTAAATTATACATAATATCGATTTACAATTATGATTAATTCATAATTATTCATAAAAATTGGAAATAAAATTATGTTAATACAAATGCAAATGAACTTAGTGCACTGACAAACCTTTTAGTTTGTATATTCAATGTTAAAAAAATTTTCTTTTATGTTTCATAACAACATATTGTTGACAAGAGTAGTGATACATACTGTGGTAATTGCTTAATTTGATCAGAAGTATCATCTAAATGTTTCTTTATAGAAGGTAGCATTCTTGTATAATTATCAATATTTAAGATGGCATCAAATTGTGGTTCTTGTAATTTCTTTTTTATGTTTTGTGATTGTTCTTTAATTTTTTCCAGTGAAACTTCGAGATCACTAAGCCTTGTACCAATATCTTGGATCTATAGAGCATATGATTTTAATAAGTTTTTAAATGAAAATTTAAACATGTTATTTACCTCAGTCAATAATGCTTGTGTTGTTCCTGATTGAACATTTGTGGCTTCTTTTAATTTTATTGCTTCAGATTTTAAAAGCGACTCTGTTTTTGAAATTCTCTCCATTAACAATAATTCTGTATTATTTAATTTTGAAATAATATGAGCGTGATTATCTAGTGGAGGTAATGTAGTATCTGGTCTATTATTTACTTCTGATACTTTATTTTCAATATCTGTAAGCCATCCCTCTAAACGACTTTCTAAATCTTCTAAACCATCAACAGTCTTTTGCATTTGTATTCTTTCTCGTTCATCTCTCTAAATGAAATAGGAACAAATTTTTCTTTATATTATAACATATTATATTATATATATATTATATGTACATTATATACAATAATACATGTATGTATTATTGCAAAAATATATAAAGTTTTGCTGTAGAAATGTGAGTTTTTAAAAAAGTTGCACATTATAAATTTTTTCAAAAGTTAATATGATAAATATACGTAAATTTAAAGTAGTTTTTCTCTAATATTGGTTACTTAGAACTACTTTGTTAATTATCAAATACCTGAGAGATTAACTGTTCTATTCCCATTACTTTTTCATCAAGTTTTGTCAATTGTAATTTTAAGGAATCGATAGTTGACATACGTTTTGTCAATACTGTAATTGCTTTTTTTAATTGTTCTCCCAGCTGACGTTCTCGTGCCTCATGCCTTTCTAATTTTTCAGTATTTTCTCGCATCATGTGTACTAAACTTAACATTGCATCTTTAATATCTTCATGTCTAAAAATTATATTACATTAACTATATTGTAATAACAGAAGCTTAACAAAAATTCATGATGGATAACAAGATGATATTTGACTTTCCATTTTTATGTAACTGTTGTTAATATAAAATCATATATAAAATAACTACTTTAATTATATTAATTGAATAATGAAAGAACTTACGTAATTTCTCTAGCATTGTTCAGATCTATACAAAGTAACTGCAGAAATAATATTAACATATATTTCATTTTCAATTATTGTTAATTAATGTCTTGGGTTTAAAAGAATTGTCTGAAATAAAAAATATTAATTTTATTCCATGATACTGAGTGTGTATATCTTTCTTGAATATTTTTAATTATTTTCTTTTTATTGTTTTCTTACATTTTTTAAATAATTTGAAAATTATGTCATTGCTATAGCTACAAAAGTATATGCTATGTAACTGAAATGCTTCCTTTGATCAATTAATTGAATGTGCTGTTATTGAGATAAGAAGTTAAGAGGTCATTACTGATGACTCTTTGATGGATAAAGTAAACCATCCTTGTTAATAAATTATCACAATAATAAAAGCTTTTATAGTTAATGAATAAAATCATTGTGTTTGAATAACAACTATCAAAAATAATTCCCTTTAATGTATAGTTTTAAATACATTTAATCATATAAATAATTCAAATTATGCGTATTTAAATTAATATGTGTATGATATACGAGCGTGTGTACATGTATATACGTGTGAGCGCGTGTACATACATATATATGTGTGCACATACACGCAATAGTGTGAATAAGGAAAGAAAGAAGAAATTCAAATATATAAACATTTGTGTTTTTTTTACATTCTATACTTTTCGTCCTAATATTTTATATAACTAAGTAATATATATGATAATCTTAACTCCATATTTTGTAGTTTTCAGGCGAATATACTTTTCTTTACTGTATGTTACAAAGAGTTCAAATTTTAGCTATTTATAGATCTACAGATGCACATCAAGTGCCGTTTGATGGAGCCATATGGTTCACATAAAACCATCTGTTCCTAGTGTAACAAAATCTAACTTTTGTAGTAGTATACTTGTAAATATTATAATAAAGATCTTACATATAATATATATCATTTAATATATAAACATAATACAGTTTGTTAAATGTTTTCTAATAAATGACTATCTATTTTATCCGTCATGAGAATCGTAATTATATTTTTATTTAAATAATGAAATATGTTCTTACTATTAATATAATTTTATTTTGATACAATCATAACACAATAAAATATTCCGTTTTATATGGTTTTCCTAATATATTTCACTTTCTTATTGTTTCCGAACAAATCATTTTTCTATTTCTATCGAATTGCATCTTATAAAATATTTATATTATAATAGTTTCAAAATGATATTAATATTTCATAAAGAAAATATTTGTAATTGTTGAATATGAATATGCTTATATGTACATGATATTAATCTTATATGTTAAACACTAAACAACGATATATATGTTTTACTTATAACAAGAAAATTTATATTATAATTTTTACAATACTGTACTTATTTTGTAATATTATTTACTTCAATTATATAAGTAATTTACCACTTATAAGATTGAAAATATCATAATGCTAATAATTAATTTCAAAGTAATTTCCAGCGTACCATTTTAAGTCATGATTATAGTTAGTGTACACTGACCACCATTTTAAAACATAAATTAAGATCTAATGATTCAAAATGAAAACAGTTCAATGTACACTAATGAAGCCGTCATCTTTATATATATTTCAGTTATGTATCATTTTACTAATACAGCAATAAATAATAAAAGAAATGTTCTTGTTTTTAATCATAAACAATAATAAAGAAAATGTTGAACTTTCATAACAAAGTTGTTGAAGTAGTAATTTTAACAAAATATGATAATAACTTTTACAAATGTATATTAACATTTATTTAGAAGGAAGTATTTTTTATAACATTTAACGAAAAGGGGCATAAATTAAGTGAATAACACAAATATGTCCGTTAAATAAATAATACAATATTTGTAATTACTAAAAGATAGAAAATAAATATATGTTATTAATAAACATAAAATATAATATAATAAACTACAGAAAGACAATCTGAATATTTACTTACATAAGTAATATTTATACTCTAATCCTTTGTGTATAACAAACAACGTGTAAAGAAGAACGTACTGTTTCTCATTCGATCAGCGAACAAGTGATTATGGTATCATTAGGTAAGTCCACATTTGGATTTTTAAAAAACTGAACTCAAGGTATATGCTATTTAGTAGCGACATATAGCGGTCGTTTTTGGTACTTAGCAAGATGCAACTTTTAATACTAATAATAAATATGTATATATATACTGAATTTTAATGCAATTGCATTTCATGACTTTAACATTTAAAATTAAAATATTTTCATAACATATAAAATTTCATTTTATAAATTTATAATATCCATAAATAAAGAAGATGCTAAGTAGAAAGCTCTTATAACCTATATTAACTTATCAATACATATTTCGTATTTTAACTCTATCTAGTGCATTGTTAAAGTCTTTTCTATTTTATTAGAATATGAGAAAAAAGATATAGAAAAACTTTTTAAAATATGTAATAATGTTTAAAATGTTATTTCAACTTTGTGAATAAAATTTAAAAATTTTAGAAATTTAAAATTGACATTTCTGACAATTTTCAATATGCATTTATTTTATGTTTGTATAATAATATGTTGTAACATAATGTATCATATGAGTGTAACAAAAAAATGAAATAATATTGTTAGAAATTCAATAAGCTGTAACTTGGTTCTTTCACCATTCACCATTCATATTGCAAAAATTATTATTTATCTTTAGCAGAATGGAATTAGTTGTAACTATTACAAAAAAAGAACTTTTTTCTAATTTTACACTTTCCATTTTAATAATTTAAAATTCGATAAAACAATTTATATTGCTACATATTATAATTTAACAATATGATGTGTTGTAGATTAAAACTAAATTAACAATTCATATTTAATCAGCAAGTAAATATGAAATTTTCTCTGTCTGAAATGAGTATAAAATCTTAAGAATTTCCATTCTACAAGATGCCATCTATTAACTGCATGTTCATTTTGTTCATGAATGTGAAATGCTACTTTTCATTTCGTGGGTTATATTATGTTGTAAATAATGATAATTTTCCTATATAAATTTATCATTATCTGTGAGATGATTAATTATTACATAGTTAGTGGTTAACTTTATGTAATCGTATAAAAATGTACAGACTTTTAATAACACGAGTTACGGAACGAATATCTCCACATGGTGTTTTCTTCATACCGAAGCAAGTAATAATGATGCAGCGATCAATGCGTCTATGCTCCTTCTGTAACTTTTACCACGGAAATATATCAAAATGTATGTTTACATTGTATATAATTCAGTTTTATGAATAATTTATATATATAAGTATTTTATTACTTTTTGTCTGCCGGCTACAAAATGAGATTGAAGTAATTTATATATGTACATATTTTAGGGTTTGTATCATTTAAAGTTTCAATTTTTGAGATTAAGTTATTACATGATCAGGTTATAGTATAATATTTTAAAATATTTATCAATTATAATTTCATTATTAAAACGTTATGTAATTTTTATTATTTTCCCATTTCAATGATATTTACATAATAAACGTAATTAACCTGAAAAATCTCGTGCTGCTTTTCACACATGATTGCGTTTCTATTAGACCTAAGCGTTTTATGAAATTTTATTATGATAGATATAGAAAAATTTTTAATGTGTTACTTAACATAATAAATTTATCATTAGCATATCATTTTCTGCGAAAGTTGATTTTAAGATAGCCACTTTGAGCGCTGTTATTTGATATGACATATTTACGATGGCGGGCAAAAAAATGTTTAAAATTCATACTTGTGTACAATATGTATATTACATTAATAATAACTTTGCATTAAATATTTTTTACCATATTGATAACAGTCATCTCTTATATGGACAAACGCCATCATGCATAAGTATTTGAACATTTCCAAATTATTATAAATATATAAAATATATTTCAAATAGAACTTTATACTAATTTTCGCTTCTGATCTTACCTCGGACTACCATATATAGTTATTAGATGTGGATGAAAACGATAGTTGATATTAATTAGTATAAATAAAAATGTATCAATTGAAGATGCCCAAGAATTGCTTGTGCATTAATACCTAAGTTAAATGACTTTAAGTATACCTGTTCAATGTTGGGATCTTTAAATGATTGGAATATGTATTTGCAACCACACTCTAATAGTTTATATAGATTTTATAAAATGCCAGCTGTTTATTAAAAATGAATATGAAACTTGATTGGCGCAGATATATTCTTTGTTTCAATATCAATTTAGCAGAACATTTGATCCCAATTATGGCAAGAAGTAAAGAATTAACAGTAGAGCAACAATCTTCTGTCATAATATTGAAAATATAATAAGAATATCAATGCTTTAATTGGACTACATTAAGTGTTTAAGTACTTATACATGGTAGTGTATATATTATATCTATTTATAACTGTTTTTGTCAAAATTAATTGTATTTTCTTAAAATATGGTGTTTTGTGTACTGATTATCCATTAAATTTTCTTTTGTTCTTTACTGTAACAATCGAAGCTTGAACTACAAGCTATAAAGCACTCAAGAAAATTTGCATATCATTTGGAAATGATTTTCCTAACAAATATATAATATATAGTAGTTTCAAAAATTGATCATGGAAATGAAAGATCAAAAGTAAAATCAAATAGTATTCATGACGTTTGTTATGAAGTTTCATAATAAAGATACACAAAAAATTGTATTTATACAAAGTAAAAGGTAAATATATTAGGGGATTTAATTCATAATGCAAAGCAATGTAAATATGAATAAAGTGAAAATCATTTTGATAAATAATTTTAAAACTTAGTTGGGAAGCT
Source organism: Bombus vosnesenskii (assembly GCF_011952255.1). Lineage (NCBI taxonomy): Eukaryota > Metazoa > Arthropoda > Insecta > Hymenoptera > Apidae > Bombus > Bombus vosnesenskii. The sequence continues at coordinate 257,774 of NW_022882992.1, forward strand.
AATATAATTTTTTATTGGAATTATCTGTTTTTAACAGTGCAACATTATATGACTAAGAAAATAATAATGTATAATTGGAAATAATGTATATAGGAATAATATAATAAACAAGAAGTCCTAGAGTTTGACAGTTTAATTTTGTTAGCATATTGTATATTATGACAACTAGTAAAAAATGTCATATACAAATAAGCCACCTTTACCACATAAACCACATAAACCTTTTTAAAAAATTACAAGTATAAAAATAAGAAATTTGTTATAATAAGTATTTGACATAATAAATTTATTTATTAACAAATAGATATTATCTTAAATATATGCCATGTAATATTTAATGTAAATATGTATTATATGTATAAGATATTAGATATGAATTTGGTGTTCCACATTCACATACATTTTTTAATTATTCATGTTTACAAGCTTATAACTGTAATGTACATTCATTTTATTTATAGCTATCAAATACCAGCAAGTTCGTATTTATGGTACAACAACAGTAGATATATTGAGTCATTCACCAATAAAGAAAGGAAAAAAGCAAAGAACAAAAAAATATGCCGAATTATCAGCAGGTAAAATTTGATATTATATTTACATAAATGTGTTTCACATATTGACATAAATTATTCTGTAATATTGTATCTTTTTATTATAGTAACAAATAAAACAGCAAGTACTAAGAGAACTGAAATAGAAAAGTTAACAGCATCTGAAAATTATCATGATTTTTGTGATACTGAAATTTATTTAAATATTGTAAGTTACAGTAATTTATTCCTAATTGATTGTGTTAAATTATTTGCTTTACTTTAAATATTAAAATATTAAACAGAATATTAAACATAATTATTTAGAAATTAAAGTATATGTAAATTTGGATCTCAATAAAAAAAAATAAGTTGTTATTTTTATAAAAAGTTTAGTTCATAAACAATAATTTATTTCTGTAAATAAAAATATTAATCCATAGTGTCAAGCACAATATTATTGTGATACACCAGAAATCAGTTTTTCTAAATTACAACTTAAAAAGTATTTTACAGTTGAAAATTGAATTTTTAAAAGATTCTTCAAACATAATGTTACATTATTTAAGTATTATAACATAACAAGATTATATATTTATTTACTTTATAACTCATTAATAGGAAAATAATGTAGATATAGTTACTGAAAATGAAATGAAAGATAATTTGAATATTGGTAATGAAATCAAGAATAATATGCTTCAAAAAGATTCCACATTTCATTCTATTAAACAGACCAAATTGAAAGATCAGAAGTTGGAGAATGTGTTAAAGTTAAGCACGTATGTATTATAAGAATGAAAGTATGTGATTTTGAAATATTTGTTTTCATATTATACCATCAATTTGATAGCTCTATTTTTATCAATATTTTTCCTTTGTGATTTTGTACATGTGTAGAGTCATGCAGCATGTAGATTATTACTTATTAAAACCATTACTAAACATTACAACACATTACAAACAATATGATATGAGATTTTCTTAGTTTATTATAAAATTTAATTTTTGTTACTGTACTAAACTTTATAATTATCATTTTATTTTGAAAATGATCATATTGAAATTGTCTTGAGCAGAAATATAAACAATTTTTAATAATATAAAATTTTCATGATATATTTTTCTCTTTTAATTCTTACTTTAACTTTTGTTGAATATTGTAACTTTATATAATATATGTATTATTATTATTTACTAAATTTTGTTTTGCACATATAATTAGTATTGTATTATTTTGTAACTTTAATTAAAAATAATTTTTACTAACAAAACTATTTCTCTTAGAGGTAATGCACACAAGAAGATGGAAATATGTAAAACTGAAAACAAGTATAGAGTAAAAAATTATGTTGAAAGTTTATTAGCACATATACAAGTTTATTTAAGTTGTGGATTGTTAAACAGAGCAAACAAAACCTTAATGAAATGTAGGAAATATGTTAAAAATAGTTTGGAATGTAATGAAATTATTAAACTTTACAATATACTTTTGGAAGCTTATGCTTTCAGAAGACAAATAGGAAAAGTTTTAGAGTTATATGATATGATAAAAAATGATTCTTTAACACCAACATCCCAAACTTATGGATATATATTTGATGCTTTGGGAAATGAGACTGTAGATAAAAAACAAATTGGTAATTATATATACATATTTTATTGCATATAAATTTTTAATATGATTGAACTTGCATGTATAAAGGAAAATATACTATAATAATCTATTTCATTTGCAGAATTACTCAAAAAATTAAATGCTGAAATGAATAATTACAATATATCTTTTGATGATATCTTTAGTAAGTCATACTTTAAAATTAGTCAGCAAAAAAATATATTAAAGGCAATTAGGATATTAATACCAGACTTTGAACCAGCATACGCTACATTAAATAGAAACTATAGATGTAAACTTGTAGAAGAAATTCAAATGGCAAGTAGCTGTGAAAGTCCAGCAAAAGGAATATTAACAATAAAACAACTAAAAAATTTGTTAGAAACACAGCTTCAAACTGAATTAAAAATTGAAACACAGATACCAAGTATTAAAGTATGCAAGGAAAATATAAACACTAATCTGGTAAGATATTATTATGCAATATTCTATTGCCTAATATTTCAAATATATATTAATTTTTATACTTAAAAATTACACTTGCTTTTATAAATACAAATGCTTTTTATAAATCTTCAAGATTTGATATAGTACTAATGGTTTCTTTATCGTATATCAGGAAACAAAAATTATGGAACTAGAAAATTATTGGAAAGATGCAGCATTGGCAGCTTTTGAAAGGAATTTGAAGTGCTTAAAACAAAAGGAGTGTCAATCTCATAATGCTCTGATGATTTTGTATCCATTTTTAGAAGTTTTGGATAAAGAATACTACATAGATGCTATATTACGTGAAATTAGACAATTAGCTGCAGGATCAGAAACTTTTAGTTCATCTCTTAAATCATTATACATTGCATTGGGAAAATACATTTATAGGATGTATGAGGTATGAAACTATTTATATGTCGGAGAAGTGTCAGGAATAGGGTTGTGGGCGTTTGCTAGATCTTCATTGGAATTGGCCATCGCTGTGTTATAACGACGGTACGGCCTGGTAATACGAGTATGGATACTACCGATTCGACAATCAACCGCGGTGGTTGGGCACTGGCGATACTAGTGATGTTGGTCTTAGGTTCGATAACGAATCCACGGTCAACGGGAGGATAGATATACTTGCTCATACAATACTCACAGATCGTAAGGCGCTACTTTCTTTGTCGAGGAGATCGCAAGAAAGAATGAATTTTCGTCCCGATGATGCCACCGAGGAAAACTATGATGGGGTGTGTCTAAGGACACGAGATCATCGGATTCGTTGAGTATAGCCGTCATTCAGAAAGTAAGGGAAATTGACGTCGCTGTCAATTGGTCAATTTGGGACAAAGACTGCCTGTCCGTTTGAAAAATATTAATTACCGAAAAAACCCAGGTTTTATAGCGGGTCCTCGGGCTAACTGGACTTGTACTATGTAAGTGCCTCAACATCTGGTATTCATTGTCCGAAGGAACCGTTGGCATGTTTTACTGTCAGGCACCTCTATGGGTATTTCCTTTAATGAGGGTCATAATATCACTCTACACCTTTGTTAGACGAAGCGCCCGTCCCGTTGACCGCGGCTACGTTCGGCGGCTGATGGTCGCCTTAAGCCCAAGTTTATTATCACAAATCGCAACCAAGTACAATTGGGCAGAATTGTTTTTTTTTTATTTATTAAAATTACAATCAATTCCCGCATTGAGAATTTTCAGCAATTTTTCTGGCGTGGCGCAGTGACATGGCTGATTAAATTGGGCAGAATGACGGCAAATTGTTTAATTATAACTGTAAGCTTTAATTACAATTTTATGGATTTTCCCGAAGTTCCAGAGGGAAGGCTCCGGTGTCCTTTCATCTCCGACATATATAAATTATATTTATACATTTGTTGATAAAATATTTGTGTACTTTGTCATTATAATTTTCATACACATACACTCAATTTTTATAATCTTAATTTATAGATTGAAATAAAGAAACGAACTGGAGTATTAGATAAAATTATTAATATTTATTCAAAATACCTTGAATGGTACTTACATCCTGAAAAAATGCCACATTTAAATAATATGAATAATCGTACTGTATGGGAATATTTTGAGTATAAGGAATCAAAATATGGTACACCTTTAAATTTTACCTCTGTAAATTGGCCTATGAATGTAATAATAAATATTGGCAAATTTTTGTATCATATTATCTTGAATGATATTATGCTTAAACCTGATATTTTAAAAGGACAAGATTTAAAATATTCAATCCCTGCATTTTATACATTGTTTAGGAACAAAGGAAGTTATTTATCAGAACAGGTTTGTATGGAATATTATTAATTAAATATTGGAATATTCAAAGTTTTATAGTACCCAATATTTTCAGCTAGTTTTATGGGGAAGGTTGTTGAACTCATTAATATCTGAGAGTTTTAGAGAAAAAATTAAATATTATTTAAATATTTTTAATACATAAAATTTATTTTTATGTTACAGATTAAACCACATCCTCTGGTATCAAAGTTATATAGAAAGGTACATTTAAAAACATTAACATTTGAATCACTTCTTCTACCTTCTTATAGTCCACCAAGTCCATGGATTTCAATACATTTAGGAGGATATCTTATAACGAAAACTGATTTTATAAGAACCTCAAGTGATTTTGTAAGCTTGCAATTTTTATTTATTTTTTAAGTATATATATATTATACAACAATATATATATTATCTTCAACATTATACTATATAAGAGAAATGTATACTATTTATATTTTTTATTTAGAGTTGCTTATGGCATAAATTTGAAAATACAGAACCAGAACAGTTATTTCCTATATTTGATTCATTGAATCAGCTTAGTTCTATTCCATGGAAAATTAATACTGCTATACTCGATATTGTAACTAAGGTAATTCTGATATTAGAATAATTGTCTAATAGCTCTTATTGATAATGAATACAAATTATAATTATTATAAATAATTTCCATTTGTATGTGTTTCTTAATTAGATTTTTCAAGATGGTGGTTCTGTAGAATTAAATGTTCCTCAATCAGTTTCTGTACTAACTCCACCAGGTCCAATAAATAAAAATGCTACTGTTGAAGAGAAACAAAAAGCAGCAATAGCAATAGCTCAATATAATCAAAAGAAGTATGATATGTATTCGTTGTGGTGTGATACTCTTTATAAGTTATCCATCGCCAATCATGTATGTTTTTTATCTTTTCAAATATATTAATTTTGTATTGATAAGCAAATTACTGTTAAATTAGATATGAAGTATATATTAGACTATTTTTAATTCCTTTATAATTCTTATAACTAAATACGTAATTTTATATATTTATACCATTCTATATAGTGAATTCTTTATTTTTTTAAAGTTTAGAAACAAAATATTTTGGCTCCCACATAATTTGGATTTTAGAGGAAGAGTTTACCCAGTACCTCCTTATTTAAATCATTTATCATCTGATTTGGGCCGGTCTTTACTTTTATTTGGAAAGGGAAAACCTTTAGGTCCAAATGGATTAGATTGGTTGAAATTACATGTTATTAATTTAACTAACTTTAAGAAAGCAGGTTCTGTTAAAGAACGGCTTGAATATGCAAATCAGAATATGGATAATATACTTGACAGTGCTACTAAACCTTTAACAGTAAGTTTTTATTTCAAATAAAAGGATTGCTTTTTATTTTAATATATTAAAGGACAAGATGAAATGGCTACATAAGAAATTCATAATTACATGTTTATACTAAATAAACAGTTTTTTAAAATTAGGATACTTGAAATAATTTTAAATAGAACTGGTATTTATATTGTAAAGGGTAAAATGTGGTGGAAACAATCAGAGGAACCATGGCAAACTTTAGCTGGGTGCATGGAAATAGCAAATGCATTAAAAACACCAAATGTAGAAGAATATGTGTCTACATTTCCAGTACATCAAGATGGCAGTTGTAATGGACTTCAACATTATGCAGCACTTGGTAAAGATAAAATTGGCGCGGAAAGTGTTAATTTACATCCATTTGATACCCCAAAAGATGTATATTCTGAAGTTGTGTCAATTGTAAGTTTACTGTATTACACAAAATTGTAGCTTGCAATATATATACGTAAATATTTTTGGAAAGAAAAATATTCAGTTACATTTTAGATTGAAACACAACGACAAATTGATGCAAAAAATAATGTTAAAATTGCACAAATATTGGAAGGATATGTAAAAAGAAAAGTTATAAAGCAAACTGTGATGACAACAGTATATGGTGTAACAAAATATGGTGCAAAACATCAAATAGCAAAACAGTTAAAAGGTAAATTTCATTTTTCAATGTATGCAGAATATTTGGACAAAAATGAAAAGATTTAAGGTATATTGTTACGAACCAAAAAGAGATGAAAATTTATTTTAATATTCATATTTCGTGTAGATATGGAAAACTTTCCAAGGGAACATATTTGGTCTGCTAGTATATATTTAACTGAAAGCACATTTCACAGTTTAAGAAAAATGTTTAAAAGTGCAAGAGAAATTCAAGATTGGTTCACAGAATGTGCTCAAATTATTTCTTCTATTTGTTGTGAAAAAGTGGAGTGGGTTACCCCATTAGGTCTTCCTATTATACAACCTTATTTGAAACAAAAATCTTTAAATAACTATATAATTAATGATAATAGGTTAGTACAAGTATATAATTTTGTAAATACATCAATTTACTTTTAGTATCTAATATTGTAATGTTCAAAAGTAACATTTTTGGAAATGTTTATAGGAAACCTGATAGGATAAAACAACGAAATGCATTTGCACCAAACTTTATACACTCTCTAGATTCCACTCACATGATGCTTACTGGGCTAAATTGTAATAAAAATAATATTACTTTTGTCTCAGTACATGATTGTTTTTGGACTCATTCTTGTACCATAGATGCTATGAACAAAGTAAGTAAACTACTAAATAAAGTAATTTACTGCACCATCCATACATTTCAATGTTTTTGAATATAATATATAGTATAAATCTAATAGTACTCCAACAGTCCACAAAATATAAAGTAAATTATAAACAAATGTAAAATGAATATAAATTGGATATTCAAATGTTTTTCATACTTTCTTATAGATACATAATTATTTTTTATAGATATGCAGAGAACAATTTGTTGCTCTTCATTCTGAACCCATCCTTGAAGATTTAGCTATATTTTTTGTGAAACGATATTTACCAATTTATAAGTAAGTAATATTTACAAAAATATATATTTTTAGTAAAAATATAGATTTATAATTTACAATGCAATACAATATAAATTAATGTACTGACAGTATTATATTTAAATATTATATAATGTTAATCTAATAAAACGTATATTTTAATTTGAGTATAATATAATTTCAGACAATTAAAGCGTAAAAATAAGCCTGACATTGAAACAATACGCAGATGTTTAACTAATGTACCATCAAAAGGTACTTTTGATATTAATAATGTTTTGTCGTCTGTATACTTCTTTAATTAAATTTTTACGAGTCTTAGAACATTTTATGTAAATTAATGATAAAAATAAATTACTCAAATATAATGTAGTTTTTATATCCCTTACTTTATATGTATTCAATTCATAATTTATGCCTAAGTCATTATATTTTAATATTCATAAAATAGTTCTTTATTGATTTCAAATAATACATTATGCCAACTGAAGGTTGAAGATTAAATCTATTAAAATAACGATGTTTTACAGATATAGATAGATAGAGATACTTTAGATAAAAATTTCAATATTTAGAATACATATACCTTTTATATACATTTTTTATTTTTTTAAAGTGGTGTTACTCATACAGAGCATTTCTGAAATTATGGTACATGCAGTCGGATGCTGATTCTACATGCAAAGATAAGTCGAAAAAGAAAAAAAGAACATTTTTTCGTTTAAGACTTCGTTCTCGAGAAAAATGAGTTTGAAATCCCATCAGATATCCGTATATTAACTGGATGCTTTAAATTATGAACTTCTACTTCTGTATTATTAAATATGGACAATGCCACGATTTGCTTCCTGTTATTGTTATTTCATTTCCGAAATATCGATATTACTTTCCTTTATTCTGTATTTAATCTGCATTTTGAATGATTTTATAAATAAGAATAAGATTAGTACTTTTTAAGAATCATTTTATTAATTAAGTACTTAATGGTTTAAAAACTCATTTTTTTTCATAAGTAAAACTTTAAATGAAAAAACGTTTTTCTTCGATTTATTTTTGTATGTAGAAACACCACGCTTGTATATTTCAGAGACACTCTGTACATATTTATATTTATAATTCGTATAAAATTTAAAATAAATAAATTTAAAATACAAATATCATACTTTTAAAGTAGTGTTATAAAATAAGTGATTTCTAAACTTATATCACATTTGGATAAAATCTTTCGCTTTTTTTTTAAGATTATGAAATATAGGTATATTATAGGTATGGTTGCCATCCACAATATAAGCGACAAAGATTCATAGGATCATGGGCTTCTTGTATAAGTCTTTCAACTTGACCAGATACACTAGATGCTAATCCTTCTTCAGTGCCTTGTAGTTTTTGCTCTATTCTCAAAAGAGCTCTTTCTGCTGTCTTATTAGTTGCTCTAGAACCTATCAATAATAAATATTTTTAAAATAGTACGAATATGATACAATGAATATGTAACATATATTACATTATTCATATATTTTCAATAAAATATTAAATTTTATTCGTAGAATATTATTAATTTATGCGATTACTATAAAAAGTATAATACAAGAAACGAAAATATGAAAGCATAAATTATATTTACACTGATTATTTTCGACTAATTTTGATGATGTTCCGCCGCTTTGAATGTTACGTGCTTCAGCGGGTGTTATAGTCCATTTAAATAATGGATCATATAAAAGAACTTGAAGCAATGTTATAATTATTTGTCTTTGATCACGTAATACGGTTAATGTTTTCTCACAGCAATGTCTCATTGTTCCCTCTACGCCAGATACACCCATACCATCTTCAATATTTTGTGTAAGTCGAAATGGAATGGTTTCAGGAACTGGTAATACCTTTCCTTGTTCAAATGCTATGCCTATTATATTCAATAACAAAAAAATTGAAGTATTCATAAATTACATTATTAACCCTTTGCACTTGAGAGGCGAATTTCAATCACCACGGCATTCCGTGTTGCAACTCCAGTGGCGAGCGAGAGGCGATAGTCCCTGTTTATGCTAGATTTCGATATCTCCAATTGATGAGAGTGCAATATTGGTTCGTAAATTGGTTCCTTAGCTCTTTGTGTTCTTTGTTAAGAAGTGTAAAGTGTTAGACTTTAAAATGGAGATAAAATATTTAATCCCATATCCCTCCGAAACTATGGTTCAACTATGGTATTGAAACAACGTCTCCAACATTGGTTCGGATTCGACGATCGTGGCAAAAGTATTATAGTTTAGAAACCCTAAAAAAGTGGTTTTCAGAAGTGAAATTAGCTCAAATGAAGATGAACTTGATTTTGAATTGTTGAAAAATGAGATTAATTATATCATCTTGGTGAATGCTTTGTAAGTTATCATACAACAAAATACAGAAATTAATATTACAAAATCATATTTTCAAAGATGTAAATATAGATAAATTATTAGAATATAATGTTTTTGCAAGTTAATTTGTATATGAAATCATTTTACACTAGCTATAAGACGCGTCACGTATACGCTAAATCATCCGGAGTAGCTGCTACACCCGGCCGAAAAAGTCCTCGAGTGCAAAGGGTTAATAATAGCACTAATAATACAATGTTGCTAATATTACTACCAGTTTAAAAAATTACGTAATCATATTTACCAAAATCAATATGAATTACTTCAGCAGTTATTTGATCAATTAAGATATTACTTAAATGTCTATCTCCTAATCCTAAAATATATCCTGCCATTGATGTTGTTGCTATACTGTGAAGATATAGTAAGTATAATTTAATGAATATAATAAATTCAAGAGTAATTACTACATATAAATATTATTACCTGCGTGTATACGCTAATCTGCGTTCAAACCACGTTTCAGGTGATGGATATCTTTCAATAAAAAAATAATGCATCACTGGATGCATATGTGCACAACAATCCATAAATACTTTCAACTTTACATTAGTTGATGATTTTCCTACTGCCTAGAAATAAAATTTACATTATATTTCCATACTATAATATTCTATATACTGTAAGGTATCGCATAGCCATTATAAAATTCATACTGCAAATAATAATCAAAATAAGAACAATACATATCGGTTGTAAAATTAAATCTTATTTGAATATAATCTTACTGCTAGTTTGTCTCTACAATAATTTGCTTTATAATCCTTTGGATAGTATTTCTCGTGAAGTCCTTGAATGGTACCTGAACCTACCAATATAGTTACGATAGGTATTGTTTTATCACACCATTCAAGTATTCCTGATCTTTGTGTTAATGGCACAACCTAGAAAAGTAATAGAAGAAACATAAGTATAGGACATATAAGATTATAATTACATTAACATATAAAATAGATATTTAATATATCTAAAATAATTTGTATCACTAATTAATCATATATCAATATTAAAGATAAAGGAGATGCTGCAAGAGTAATTAATTCAAGTACAGAAGTAGGGAAGGAGCAGAAGAAAATGATAAAAAGAAAAAAAGGGAAGCTCTTATTCTGGAATGTGGCAGGAGTGGAGAGAAAAAATAAGGATTTTTAGGGATATATCGAAAAATTTGTTTTTATAGGGTCAGCAGAGACATAAGAGGACAAAAGCTGATAAAGAATACAGGACATATTATCTAAGGGATTTGAAAGGAAAGGAAGAATTTATTTATTTTATAAAGGAAGAAAAATGGAAGTCGGAGGTGTAGAAGGGTGAGTTAGATAGTTTAATGTAAGCTAAGTCCATCTCATGGCCGGTGATACTGAAAAACGTTAAATAAATAAGAAAAATAATAATAATTAATTTAATGATGACAAATTCTTGAAATATAAATAATTTGTTAATATTACCTTGTAAGTTCTAATTGTTAATTTTCTACGTTTAGTATCTTTATGAGATTTTAACAATATATTCATTACATTAAACACTTGTTGCATTACAGCATCTTGTCGTAAATCATCTCTTCCCTAAAAGTATATTTAAATAATTAAAAGTATATAGTATTCTTTCTCTCTCTCTCTGTCTTTCAACAGTATCAAAAATAAATGTTTTTTTATCCAGTATTGAACATATTATGTAATGCACTCAATAATATACCTTTATTAATTCATGTCTATATATGCCATCTGTACCAATACAAGTTAATTTTTTTGGAGTATTTATACCTCCAACAGTTTCATATGATTCTGTATATTTAGCAATGCCAATCACATTGTTGTAATTTCTGGATGGTCGTACATCAATTGTTAACGTTAGCACAAATATGTTTTCAAAATTTTTAATCTTTAAAATTTTTTGATTTCTTGGTATTTTAATTTCATAACCCGCTAGAAATGGAAATTCTATGATGAAGTATTCTACAATTAGAACTAAGTTTAAGATGTGCTATTACACATAATGTCTGTTTATATGTTTGATATATGTATAATTATATTTTCATTAAAAATACTTCTACTTACATCTTCTATCTACTTACATTTATTTGAGGTAGTTGAAAGATTAGCCAACATAACTAAAGCATGTGATAACTTTTCCATTTCTTGTATAATTAAATTTATATCTGATTCTTTTATTTCTTGTAACAATTTTTGTGTTCCAAGAACTCTTGGTTCTAGTGTTCTACTTTTTCTAGCTGTATTATAATCATAATCACCATATAAATTTTTTAATGCTAACAGAACTGGTAATGTATGATGTGGATGTTCTAAAGCACAACGTTGCATAATGTTATATATTTTTTCAGAAAACTCATTAAATTCATCATTCATATGCGCAGCTAATTGTGGCACAAGTGGAATAAATTTAAAAGATGGTAATCTGTTAAGGTTTTCTTGCAATAAATCATTGACTTCCTTTTGATGTATATTGTCTAACCAAAGCGCAATTATTCTAAATATTAACAAATTATAATTTTCGCTGTGCTGTAGTGCTATTAAATAATACCTGTATGAAGCAATATAATAATGTTTATTTATAGATATTAAGTAAGATAATATCAATTTTAACATAATTAACATATATTAAAATATATTAATAGTAAATGAAATATAAATATACTTTACTGATATGTAAAAAACAGAAATTATAGAGCTCTTTTATGAACTTTGCAGAAATATGGAACTTACTTTAATGCTAAAATCAAATAATTATCTTTTTCTTTTTGTATATGTTCCAGTTCTGCAACATCATTCGTATTTTGTCTTTGGTTTAAAATCATTACACTTCTAATATCTTTATCTTCACTAATTGAATGTTTATTAATTCCTTTATAGGAATATGTAATACATTCTTTTAGATTTTCAAACTGAGGAGATTTCATATATGAACTAATTTGCTGATACTGATTATCAGCAAAACGAGCTAAAGCAACTTGGGTATCATGTAAATCTTTAATTGTATCAGTATTTTGTGTACTAATTGATGTGTTTATATCTATAGATTTTAAGTAATATTTTTCTATCACAGTCTGAAAGATAATAAATAACAATATATATTATTTTTTTATTATGTATGTATATGTATATAATATATTGTAGTGAGAGATGTATATAAGATATTGTAGTGAAATAAAATATTGTATTAAAGCTTAGTACATCTATAATAAATAATAATAGAATAGATAAAGCTGATAATAAGATACTAAGTAATCTTAAAAATTTCATACCTTAATTTACTTTTATTTCATGATACATACCTGGGGATTTTCTGATTTTGTTTCAGCCATCCAATCTCCATAAACTCTTAATATTTGTGCTCGTAATTTTGCATCTAAAGTTTCCTTTTGCATTAAGTTACGTAAAAGAAATCGTCCAACATCTAAATCTTTCCTAACTAGTGCTAATAAAGATTCTTGATAAAGTAATTGATCTTGAATTTTTGATGGTATACCCTTTTGTTTTATTAAGATATCTTCATAAAAAAATTAAAATATGAATAAAATACATATATTTTATAATTGAATACTTAATATAATGTTATAATAATCTTAATTATATATACCTAATGAACGTGTAGCAATATGCAAGTTATCTTTATCTGCTGCTATTTTTGATATTTGCAAATATGTATTAAAAAGCGCACTTTTAATATTTACGTTATTAATTAAAGTATCATTTATTTGAAACATAACAGTTCTTTGAGTTAAAATCGGTTCAATATATTGAAATTCATAAAAATTTGCAATATCCTGCTGTTGCCATTTATGTAAGATTTTTTCATATTCGCCTTGTTTAGCAAAGCTTAACTCTTCAATTTCATTAATTAATTGCAATTGCATTAACTTTTCATATATAGTTTTACTACTTTCTACAAATAATCAATTGTTAAATAGATAAATTAAAATAGTTAAATTGTTAAATAGACTTTTTCAAAGTCAGAAAGTTTAATAATTCTTACCTAGATTAATGTTCTTAAGTGCTTTGATAATATTTATACGAGCATTTTGAATTGCATTCTGTATAGCTGTCTCATTACCTTCATGAAAATATTTTAATGCTTCATAATGATAAAAGTGATAATCATGTTCAGTTATTTCTAATTTTAAATTACAGCTATTTTGTGGATATAAAGCTTGATTTGTCTCACAAATATCCCAATTGCTAAGTCGCCAAGCACATTCATACTGAATGTCTTTATCTATTTTTACACCATTATTTGACATAGTATATATAAAATTACTAAGTAAATAATGAAGACCAGACTGATATAATCCATTTGCCATTTCTGAAATGTATAATAAATTACATATAATTTGAAGTTATTATAATGAAAATATAATTTTCTTTTTAATAAATTACGATTTATTGAAACTTTATGATCATTATAAATAAATTTTGTATACTTTAAAATAACAAATTTCTAATTAATATAAACATATAACAATTTTAAAATATTTTGTTTTATATGTACATAGTTTTAATGTCACATCAACTGCAAGGTATTAAAATCTTGTTAATAAATGTTGTGCTAAAATTAATTTAAAATTATAATAAGCTCTCAAATAAATATGTAATTTTGTAATACTCACCCTTAATTACTGACATATTCCCAGAAGAAAGTTCAACATCTTGTGCAGGCATTACTTTATCCCATTTATTGGTATGTATATAATGTTGAATACGAGTAGAATGATCATGCAAATGTGAAGAACCAGTGCCATTAATTGCATCAAAATCACCTATCTTAGCGTAAGAATCTCTAAGTATATTTTGTATCACTTTCCCTTGTTCAGCTGATTTTTCATAGACATAATCAATTTTTGAGATATTAGTAAAGTTATTATAATCATTTAAAATAGTTTCACAAGACATTTCTGCATATAATATTGCAGTAAAAAATGCTGAACAATATTTGGCAGCTTTTGCAATACATATATAATTAAATTCTAAATCATTGTTTGGAACTTGCATTCTAATATAGTTCACAATATTCAACATACAACGTACAATACAATGATCGCAATTTGTAAATTTATGTGAAGGAATGCTTGTTTTTATTGTAAAATCAAAATGATATTCAAAAAATGTATTAATACACAAAGATATGGTACTCATAAACCGTTTATCTATATGAATTATCAAAAAAATAATTCTTGGTAAAATTATTTCACAAAAATCAGTACTTAACATACAAATGGGGATTAAATTTTCAGAATAAAATCCTGTAAAACACTCTAAAACATTACATGTTAATACTATAATCCAATTAGCATATGAACCATCGGATTGAGTTGTCCAAAAGGTATTATCCGACTTTATAATATCATTAGTTTTTGTGTAGTTTATAGCAATGTTGCTCATTTTTGAGTTTTTGTTCTTTATAAATGGCTGAATATAATTTAAAGGTAATACTGCCTGTGATTCATCCAAAACAGTTTTTAGATTGTTCATATATTCAGCATCTAACAACTTTTGCCCCCAAGAAGATGAAAGTACAACATCCAGTATATTAGCACTAATTTTTCGAAACTCAGTATCACTTTGAAATAAAAATTGTACCATTGTTATTATTATTTTATATGATAATATCTCTATTAAATCAGAAGATTCTTTAACATGACTTTTCTCAAAATATATCATTGATGTCAAATCAGTTGGTCCTAATTCGCCTAAACATTTTACAGCTTCAATTGAAACATTTATATCAGATGATGCTGTTAATTTTATGAGTTTGTATATCAATTGATGCAATATGCTTGAGGTACAATCTTCAAAAAAACCATGAAATGTTTCAAGTTTATCATATAGTTCTCGTAATTCTTCTTTTCTTGTAGATAATTGTATTCGTAAATGAACAATATCTTCTATGCTATAATGTATATCTTTATCAGTCACTGTACACAAAAAATGTTTTACTTCTTGTTCCAAACTATAAATTTCCTTTGCTTTATATTTCAAATCATTATGTATCTTTCGTATTTCTAAAAATATAGGAACATTTGGAAATGAATTTAATTTCTCTATTGCATCAGATAATATTTCCTTTTGATCAATTATTAGGAACTGAAGTATTTTTAGAGCTATAGGTATCTTCCCTGCTTGTGCTATAGGAATTAAAGTTATGACAGTGAAATTTAAAATTTCTTTGATTTCTTCAACTCTTACACACAAAACATGTTTTATAAATTTGTAAAAATATTTACATCCTAGTTTACAAAGGGTATTATCAAATAATTTAATTATGTGAAGTAAACTGTAACCAATATCTTTTATGATATACATAGACAATGTATTGAAATATTCTTCTTTCAATTCTTTAATAATCAATGAACAAAAGAATATGTACTGATGAAAAGCTTTTATCTTATGTTCCTCAAATTTCTTTTTATAGATATTATTAATTAAATGTGATAATATTTTTTGTAATACTCTTGGGCAATTATAAACTAAATAGTATTGTACAGACATTTTTGGTATAATAAAGTTTTCTTCTATGTACTTTAAACAAATAAGCATTGTTTTGTTTTTAAAATGAGGAGGATCTGATATTGCAAACGATATTCTTTCTCCCAATATTTCTTCAAGGTAATCTTCATCGTGTAATCTTTCAATAAGAAATATTAATATTTCTTCAAATTTTTCTTTAAACAAGTTAGAGAACTTCCTCATTTCAGCAAATTCATCTTGATTTGATTTTAATTTATAAAATATTTTTCCTACTAATGTTTTTGATCTATTTCCATTATTTTCATTAATGCAATATAATAGCCATGATAAAATTTGTGGAAAAATATTTTCAATGAGTTGTTTAAATGATAAGTTAATATAATTGCAAAAGGAAATGACACTAGAAAGTTCTAGATTTTGAAATTTAATAAATGCTATTGTATTACTATATATATTATAAAATTGTTCTTCTGATTTACATTGTGTTAAATTCCAAGGAAATAATTGTGATGAATATTTGGAATTAAACCAGTATGTCATTAAATAACTTAAATTTTCTTCCACGATGTTTGAATAATTGATTTGATTTGCCATAATACTTATTGATTTTGAAATTATTTGAGTTTCTACCCTTTTGTCAATGCTAAACCGTAACATTGTTAGTAATGCACGACACTGAAATGTTCCATTGGTAGATATTATAGCAGCAAGCATTAGTGAAATACTTGCTGTTGTAATTTCCTTCTCGTCTGTTTTTATTTCGTCATCTGTTTTATTGTTAATGGCTAATTCATTTATTGATTTTTCTATTTTTGTAAATAATGTTTCTTTCCATTCGAAATTAATATTCTTTAAAGAATATATCTTTTGTATACACTTAATTATTTGCACTTGTACAAGAAATGAATTACTAATAAGGGATGATAAAATTCCTTCAAATATTGGCATTTGGTTTAAAGTATGACATGTAGTATAACAAAAATGGGAAGGACTAATATAAATAATTTCTGAGAGACATTTAATAAATTCTTTATGAGCAAGGACACCATATCTTTTTTCAGATCGCAGCTTATTAAATCGAACAATAATATTCATTAAATTATCTAACTTGTAATTGTAAACTAAGGCATAATTAAAGAAATATGGTAAAACATTTAATATATAACGTGTAATTGTTTCATCTTTATAGCATTCGTGATACAATTGCAACAAATTTTTCAATGGTAGTTCATTGTGATTTTTCCATAACTCTTCTTTATCATATTTTGATAGAGATTTTAAAACTGTTATAGCCATCATAAAATCAACTGTATGTGAAAGATCGTACATATCAATTTTAAGCAAGTTATCCATAAGCTTTATTTGAATTTCACATTTTTTTTGTTTTAAGTTCATACAACAGAATAATGCTAAAGCTTTTGTTGTTTGTATTCTTATTGTACCTTTGTCACAAAAGTTACATGGCTTTGTTTGTATGACTTCTCTACCTAAATATTTATGACTATTTAGTCTAGACTCATAGCCATCATAATAATCACGATTAGTTTTATAATCGGAAATTTCATTGTCCTCAATATTCATTAAACTAAATATGTTTTTTAGCATATTCAATGTTGCAGATGTAACAATTATTTTTGCTATATCAGTATCATATGATGTTCCATACAATGTATTAAGTGCTTTTGTTACGTTAAATAGATAATTATATTTACTTCTTGATGGATTGGTTATTTTTTCCAATGAACTATAAGCAATGTCTATATAATTTTTCAATGCTTGTATCAAAGATAAATCTTCGATATTTTTAGATACCATATTCAATTCTCTCATCATTGATAAAACTTTTGCTACAACCGCAATCTTTATTATAATTATATGAAGAGCATTATTTCCATCTTCAATAATAACATGTAAACTGTTTATTAAATAAGTTACAATATCTTCCATAAACAGTACATATCTATTTACTTCTGGCTTTTGTTCTGCATTTTCTACCTTTTCTTTAGTGAATACATTTTTTTTATACTTTAGTAACAAATAATAATGTTCAATGTCTTCATAAAATGACTTAGTATTTTGTTCAATTTTTGAACAATCACATATGTCATTAATATCATATTCATTGAATTTTATTTGTTTCTGATGTTTTGACTTTAATGTTATGCCAATAAGTAATAAGCACAGTTCATCAATTCTTATCTGTGTTGCCATTTCGTGCCAAGGAATATTTAATATCCATTTTATAAGACATGACCTAACAGAATTTGTATTCATTGCTGGTGAATATACATTTATATTAAATACTTTCATATTAGTAGGCAAAGGCAAATGTTCACAGATTACTATTAATGTACGAAGACTCATAATAGACCACTTAATAACATTTGTCAAATATAGCTTTAAAAGTGCATTTGGATTTGTTATTTTATTATGTATTATAAAAAGCTGTGTGAGTTTATGAGTTGATATTTCATTCTGATTTATGTTTAATGATCTAAAACAATAAGTTACTATAGACACACAAACATAAAATCAATATTTTAAAAGAGTGTAAAATAATATAAAATAAATGTATATGACCTAAAATCTAAAATAAATAAGTAATACCTTAATAAAATATCCCATATTTGGTCCCAATAAATATTTGAATTTTCTATATCCATTATAGAACATAATTTTTCATTCATTAACAAAACAGCAGCTAGTTCAAATAAATTATTTATGATCTTTTCTTTCTTAAGAGATAATGTGAAAAGATCCACTAAAACTTTTAAAAATGTTGGAAAATCTCCTGATTTTAAACATTCAGGATATTGCTTAAACAATGTTGTTAAGACCTGTATCATGGGCCAAGCTTCTTCTGGATTATTATCAATAAGCATATCAACCGGTCCATTTATTTTGACAGCAATTCGTCTGCGTTTTGCTGGTTGTATATAATCATAATTATTGAATGATGTTTTCTCAGTGATCAAATCTGGATTTTCCATTACTTGTTTAAAAACTAAAACATATTTATTTTTAGATTAATAATTAATAAAATATATTTATTTTACATATTCTTTATTTTAAAAAAGTTACAAATATATTACCTTCAATTGCAAACCAAAGGAAGCTCTTTGAAAGTATATCAGCTTTAAAATCTTTCAAAATCATTAGATACATACTTTTAAGAGAATTGTACCATTTTCCCCAATCATAAGCATAAGCACCATCACAAGTTTTACATACTCCTTTGGGATGATGAATTTTTACAAAAAATAGTAAAAGTTTATATTTTTCGATAGAACTGTCTAATCTGATTATATTCGGTAAAATATTTTCACTAAAATGACACAGTGTAATTCTATATTCTACTGCAATTTGTTGACATATTGTATATGTAACTTTGTAACTAGATTCAGCTAAAATTTCTCCATTTTTTTCTACATCAAGGAAAATACTTTCTAAAATTGGAAAAAGTTATAGCATGTTTTATTATGATGTTAAATTAATAATTTAAATATATATATAAATTAGTTAAATTATAGATAATATATAGTTGTTGATTTTAACACAGAATTTTAGAATAAATTTTAATTAAAAACATTGTTTTAAAAATTTCATTACATACCTAAAAATAATAGTATTTCTTTTACATTTAAAAATAAATTTGTATGCAAACAACCATACTCAATGATCATTTGCAATGTATCTAAAACAATTCTTTTACTTGTAGGAGAAGACATATATTTATATAAATTTAAACACATTTTTAACAATTCCTTCCACTGTTCATGAGTCATGTTCACCTGATATATTCTAAATGGTAGTATATAAGAATTTAGCACATTTATATAAGTATCATGATAATATTCGTATATATGTGTCCCTAAAATTTGTAAAATTAAAGGCATTATATCTTCACATTTTAAAAGTGGTACTTTATGACAATTTGCATGTCGAAATGTATTTTTCACAAGTGTGCATGTATAATTTCGTTCAGTTATTGCTGCTTTATTAGAAGAATCTTTATTAGCAAGTCTATCTGCTTCCTTGAATAAAAATAAAAATGGTTATAACATTATGTAAAATTACTTCTAACAAATTTCATTTTAATTATATTCTATAGCATAAAAATATATTTACATTTAATACTATCCTATGGACACTATGTATTATATATGACCAATCTACAATACTTTGTGTTCTTTCCTTTGTATTTTTACAAATTTCTAGTATTGCATCTTCATTTTCATATAATTCTAATAATTCCTGAACACACATCTAAAACGAAAAGTATAATTAACATTTAGTACAATGAATAGTATTATCCTTCACACAATGAAAGATTATTATTATTGAAAAATGTCTAGAACATTAATAATTGTTAATTAATGTAACCTTTCTTAACTAGAAATTGTCCCAAAATGATAAAGTTTAAAATTAAGTGATATAAAACAAACATTAGTAGGTACATATGTATACATACCTTTTTACTTGCAACTTTCTTACTATCTGCATTTCTTAATATTTCTTGTACTCTTTCCAAATATCTTGACATTTTTATTCCAATTCTTGATATTTACTTATATTATATTACATACTCCTGACAAGAAAATTCGTCAAGTTACATATGTATGTATATATATAAATTTTATATATACATATATACAACAATTGATAGTACTGACAATACTATATTAGCTATTAAAAGATCTTTAACCGAAATAATACTTACTTTTCATTCTCAAATAATCAAATCTACGAAACTATCATTCTACTGGTTACTCTTTGATAAACCTTTTCTAGTAAAAGTACTAGATGTAAAGATGAAAATTCACTAAACTAATTATATAGATGATATAACTGTGAATATTCGAATCAAAGTAAACTTATGTATAATAGGCATTTTCTCAAACATACTTACTTATACAAAATACAAAATAGGTTAATTCTAAAAATTGTAAAGTCATATTTCTATATATGTTGAGAAAATTACTATATACAACGTGACCCGTAATTCAGCTCAAAGACAAAAATCTAGAATGATAATATTGCGCTGGGAGCTCCATTTTTGAGAAAATTGAGTTTTTAAATGTATGAAGTATGCATATATTTGCTTAATTCCCAGCTAAACAAGAGTAGATAATCGATAGGAAGTTATTCTACATGTGAAAATAAGTAGAAATGTAGAATAATGTAGAATAAAGATTTTTCGTTTGAAGTTTCATTTTCGAAAAAATTAAATTTTAGATTTGCGTAGTATACGTGTACCGGTCTAATTCTTGACTAACATATCCAAAATCTATTTTTTCCAAAACGAAGCCTTAAATTTTATTCTTCATTTTCAATTTTTTTCGTATGTAGAGTAATCCCCTGTTGATTGTCTATTCCTGTGCAGACAAGAATTGGTCAAATTCATCCATACTTTATAAATTTCCAAACTTGTTTTTGTCAAAAAACGAAGTCTCCAACGCGATTCTATTATCCTTGATTTTTATTTCATTTTGAGGCATAGAATCTCCCTGACTCCATTCTGTATATATAGGGTACATACATTCTATAATTTTATTAAATAAATATATATTAAGCATGATGTTGAATTTAAACGTAATTAATGCAAAAAGATTATTAAATGCGTAACATTACAAATTATTAATAGCATTATTTTCATATGACTTTTTATTATATGTATTTATATATATTTATCTATACTACAAAAATCGTTTACTGATATAATATCATTATTTAATATGACGTAGTAATAACAAACAGCTGATATACAAATGTTAACAAACAACATGTAACAAGAAGATTTTATTAAATTTATTTAAAAGAATTTTTAAGTATAACATACAACATATTAAGAAAACATAATGGTAGATATTCATGTATTTACATGATTTATATTATTCATTTTTTAAATCTTTATAAAAATGTAAAAAAGTATATTACAAGCGTTAATTATTGTATTTTTTTTATCTTTACGATTTTAGTTAATGATTATATATGTACATTCTCTCATGCGATTTTTTTCGAGAAAATTAGGATATTATAGTATATGCAATAAAGGATAAGAATATATATAATTTAATGTATTTTAATGTTTAATAATATGATATGTTTAAATATAATTTATATTCAGAAAAGATAATCAACATAATATTATCCGAATTCAATGCTTAAATTAATAATTTATATAATTAATAACTACTCCTATTATTATTTATATATATTCAATATTTCTAAAAATTGTAAATATTGCCAAAAAAATGTGTACAACTAAAAAAAATGAGTGAAGATCACATTAAAAATTACAGTTTTTTATACATAGTTAAATTATCTTGCTTAGTATTATATACTTGTGAAGTATAACATATTCAATAAAATTACGTTTCTTATAAATTGTCAAAAATAAGATCGAATATTTTTTCATTTTTAATGTACGTATAATACGTTTTGTTATTTCTTATTCTCAGCAATCCTAAGTAAATAAAAAATATTTTATACATTTCTATATATTTTATATTTTAAATATTTGAAGTGCAATGTGAAAATACCTTTTATTGAATACATTGAATCAATTATAGAATTAAAATTGAAAGTTATTAAGAAGTTATTAAGAAGTTATTACGATATTAAATTTGCTTAACGATCTTAAAATTTCGAATTATTTTAGAACTTCAGAAAATAAAGGAACACGGAACTTTAAAGGTATTTATTCATAATATCTATTGCGTTGGTATATACGTGTATGATGATGGTCGTTCCCATAAGCCAATTCCGCTCCAATTTAGTTTAAGCATTGGACAGAGTTCAACTATCACCCTTTATGAATAATGGGCCAACTGTTGGTTGAATTCCATTTAATATTTTTGAGATAAGTTTACGTAATCGTATCCGCGAATTCGTTTAATAACGAATGAATATAAGCAATTAAATAATTATTATGTAGCAAAGTTGCTATTACAGTTTTATTTTCTTTTGTTTCCATGATTTCTTATTTCTTTTCATTACTATAATAATGTATAATATATACATTATTATAATGTTATACGCCTATAATATACATCATTATTACATTGCGGATTTTTATGCATTTATGGGATTCGAAATTTGAAAGTGAGAAATTATACAGAATGCACATAATATTAGAAAACGCTTATATAAAATATATAAAATACCCAAAGTATAGTGCTTTCTATGATACCGAATAGGCAAAACAATTTTTTAGCAAAATTCTACTTTTTCAATTATATATTTTCTAAAATATGAATCTGCATAAAAATCTGCAGTCTAATTATTATCTTGTGACTAGATATTTACGATTTCTTTCATACGCGACATGAAACAAAAAAAATAAGAAATATTTATTCTATTAGAATTTCGCGAATATGATTATATCGGCACAGTATGTATAGGTAGTGGACGATCAGCGATAAGGGAGTTATCGATGTTGTTTCTTAAATATCGATCCGGAAATATTTATGAACATACGATATTAATGTATGGAAGAATGCGATGCGAAGTAAAGTTACTAAATAGTATTTAATGAATTTTGTGTAAGATTCCAGCCTTGTACATATATGTATATACATTATCGGTAATGATGATGCTCGTTTCTTGGGAAGAAAGCAAAACGACACGTATATATAGTATACATCTAACGTTGACTCGGATAAAATCAGCCTTTGTAAACAGATTATAGCTCATAATCGTCCGTGGAGGGTCGTCTTACGAATGGCCTGGCAACATAATTCTTCCATTACGAAAGTTCCAGAGGCACCGAGTGCCAATTGATTGAAACAATCTATGTATTTCAACTACACATGATGTAATTGAACAGTTCACAGACCCGCTAACAATCATAATTTAAATCGCAAAACGTGTTAATACCTTATTTTATAGATTTGTGCAATTTATGTATAGTATGTATATATACATATGTACATACATGACATATATACATGACATATACTTCAATTATATTACTCTGTGAAAATACAGTAATTTTACCATAGTTTACCATAGTAAATTATAAGTAGAATTATTTTATATAAACGGTGCATTTGTAGTTAATAATCGTATCAAGTAATTTATAAAGAAGCACTTACATGTAGAGCATCTGTAACAATGCAAAACTTTCTTATGACAAAGAAAGTATTTTTTTATAAATATTTGTAATGGACGGTAAAGTTATAGTTTATTTAATAATTTACAAAAAATTGTAGCTTTACATATCTAGAATGTATGAAAGGATGTATATAATAAGTGAAATTTTTAATTGATATGTATGACAATTTATATTCGATAAATATTAATTCTCATGTTTTTTTAGAATATATTGTGCAATGTGCTTTATACACATGTAAGTGCATAACCAATATGCATAAAAATTTTGATATATAGAAATACGATTAATATAAATAAAAATAAAATATTAAGTTTCATTATGTTAAATAAGCCAATGTATAAATATAATACTTCATTAAATTTTTTCAGCAAATATACACATTAATTGAATAATATACATAATAGCAAATAAAAATATAAAAGTAAATATTGACAAAATTAAATAATTATAGTAGCTATATATACATATATACATATGTAAATTTTTGTTTCATACATACATTATTATATATTCATTGTTATCAATTTTATTTAGAGCAATAACTCATAATCTTATGTAGTTTTAATTTAAATATTTATTCTACCTGGGATATTCTATTAACTATTGAAACGTATACATAAATTTATATAATATTACATATTATTTGTACTTGTCAGAAAGTCCAAGGTATTCGAAATGTTCTATGATCATCCGAATGTCATGGATTTTATAGCCTCTTTTCATTTAAAGGAACGATTCATGAATTTATAAAACGGAAGAATAATTGGCGTATTAACGATAAAAAATAATCACGTTAGTTGAAATAACGGACGTTTTCATAACGCAGGAGCGATACAAACTCGGTTGAACGTAGAATCTAAAACAAGAACTTGATAGAAAAAAGAAAAACGTAGAACTTGGAGAAAACATATATACACGCACACGAACGATTCGAACATCGAGATATTTATCCAGGAGATAAGGTTAAAACACAGAATGTGGTTGTAAGGTGGTATAAGGAACAAAAAAGTAAGGAAGACGAGAGAATAAGAAGTTGCAAACTAAGCGTATGTTTAGTTTATGCGAGATTAGTTAGCTTGATAAAAACCGAGCGGTAATCAAATATAATAGGTGCCAGTTATACAGGGTGGAAGGGGGCTGCCACGACATTTCTTTTAAAGCGCATGCTTGCGCGAACTCTCGACATTTACGTTTCAGCTACGAACACGACGTTTTGGATATTCACCTTCGAGTATCATTTACGTTCGCTTTGCCTACGAATTTCTTCCTTTATTTTCTTTATCGCGGATATATAAATATACATATACATATATCACTTGTTGCATGGTGATTTATAAGAAGCGATTATACATCGATTGTTAATTTATATATATATATATATCTTTTGATATTAAATTTAGAGTATAATCCTTCAATCAATCTATAATCCTTGAACCAATATTCCTGTGGAAGTACATTTTTGTGAATTTGCCGCAAAGCTAATTCAAGACTATTATCATCAGTGTAAAAGATTTAAATAACAACTAAAATGGCTTTGAAAATTCGCGTTGAATCGCCGAAGGTGAAATACACAGAAGACTATATCGAAGCACAGTACGAGTATCAAACAACGAATGTTACGGAAGACAACAGTGGAAATTATACAGTAAGCATACCTAGAATATTATGATATAATATACCTCTTACTTTTTTCTTATAATTCTTTCTTTCTATTTAAAAAAATATTCCTTTTTATTACAATAATTGCCAAATTATTAAAACAGAACATTATGAGAAAAAAATTATAGAATAAGAAAAATGATTTTCTATATTTTATATAATAAATCCGATCAATAATGTTTAGCAGATTGTTACTAAATTCAAGAGATTATAATCGACTTTAATTTTAAGCAAAAAAATTATTTTTGTAAAGTATATGGGAGATATAAAAAGAATTTCAAAACTGTTGAAATGATGTGTATTAACTTATTCATACTTGTTCTTTTCCTTTCTCAAAAAAAAAAATATTTTATACAAAGCAATTCTTCATTATGAAAATTCATTTCTCAAAGGACTTTATGATGAATTATTATATTCTAAAAATGTTCATTTCATAATAGTTTTATACATTAAATGATAAGATGTAGTAAGATGTAGCATAGTAGTAAGAAAAGCTTCGAAAATACCCGCCCTTAGTGATATTTACTCATTCCTTATTGTAATTATTATGCATACGCAATGAAACATCAACTATAGAATTTCACTATGCATTTAATATATGAAAATAACAATACACATAAAAAAAAAGATCTTATATCTTAATATTGTTTTTAGACGTCCCTTTTAAACTATAAATTTCGTAAAAACTATATAAATAAATTGCTGTAACAAAATGAGAAAAGATGATAACGATTATTAAACAAAGTGTAAATAAGCTTATTTGTAAATTTTTTAATCAAGAAAACGGCTTTGATATTTAATTTGATCAATACATTTAAGGTTGAAAGGTTTTTTTTAGAAAAATTGTATAAATATTCAATTTACAAATTTTGTATTAAAAAATTCTTTTTTAGGGGGAAGGAACAAATATAATAATTAAAAAAAATGAACAGCTGCTCAAACCCTATGATTTTAATTTTGGAAATGAATTTTTCAATTTTTGAAAAAAATAAAGGTTCCTGTATTGTACACCACTCGTGTACTAGTAGAAAAAACCTTGGATACAAATATTAACAATTGCTACGTGTAATATTATTTATTTTAAATGTCTGAAAGTAATATATTACAGAATATAAACATGCATTTATTGTAATAGGTAACACCTGTAACAACAAACCTATTAATTAGAACACAACTGAAAGTTCCAAAACTTGGGTTAATGTTGGTAGGATGGGGTGGAAATAATGGTACTACTATTACCGCAGCATTATTAGCAAATAAACTTAGGTTGACATGGGAAACAAAGAATGGCATTCAAAAAGCAAATTGGTAATTATGATAATTTAATAATAATATAAAAAATTTTTTAATTCTTCTTCTTAAGTGAAATAATGTACTTATATAAAGCTTTTATTTAAATTTTAGGTATGGTTCCTTAACTCAAGCATCTACCATCAGATTAGGCAAAGGAAACAAAGAAGAGGTATATGTTCCCATGTCTTGGATGCTTCCAATGGTAAATCCAGATGATATTGAAATTGATGGTTGGGATATTTCAAATATGAACTTAGCTGATGCTATGCAACGTGCAGAAGTTTTAGACATTAATTTACAAAAGCAATTAGTACCACACATGGTGCATATGAAACCAAAAAAAAGCATATATTATCCTGACTTTATTGCATCCAATCAGGTAATTCTTTCAATTAAATTTTTCTTTTTCCTTAAATATTTATCTATTATTTACTTGGATTTTAAGAAGAAATCTATATTATATTTTTTAACTTTTAGGAAAAAAGAGCAAATAATATTATTTATGGTACAAAATTCGAACAATTGGAACAACTTAGAAAAGACATTGCAGAATTTAAAACTACAAAGAATTTGGATCAAGTGATTATATTATGGACTGCTAACACAGAACGATTTTCAGAGATAATTCCAGGTGTAAATGATACAGCAGAAAATTTATTAAATGCTATTAATGAAGGTCATTCAGAAATTAGTCCAAGTACAGTGTTTGCTGTTGCAGCTGCTTTGGAAGGAGTGAGTAAAATATATTTAGTATTATATTATTTTTAAATTGAAATTATTAATATTCTTTTTATTATTAATAGCAAAATTTGTTAATATTGTGTATATGTTACTGCTTCAGTGTACATATATAAATGGATCACCTCAAAATACTTTCGTACCAGGAGCAATGGAATTAGCAGAGCAACATAAAACATTCATTAGTGGCGATGATTTTAAATCTGGGCAAACAAAATTGAAATCTGTACTTGTAGATTTTCTAGTCTCAGCTGGTATTAAGCCAGTATCAATTGTTAGTTATAACCATCTTGGAAATAATGATGGTTATAATTTATCTGCTCCTCAACAATTTCGCTCAAAAGAGGTATTTTGTTGAAAAAGAAAAAATCTAATTTTGTATAATATATATTTATAATATTAATATTCTAATATAATTCTGTTTTTAGATTTCAAAAAGCAATGTTGTAGATGATATGGTACAATCAAATAAAATTCTTTACCAACCTGGAGAAAAGCCAGATCATTGTGTTGTTATTAAATATGTTCCATATGTCGGTATGTATTAAAAAATATATATATTTATTCTATTAGATATTATATATTATTTACTATCCATTTACTATTCAGAATACAGGATTGTTATTTAATTCTTTATTAGGTGATAGTAAACGGGCGATGGATGAATATACATCAGAAATATTACTTGGAGGACACAATACGATTGTAATACACAATACATGTGAAGATTCTTTATTGGCTAGCCCAATTATTTTGGATCTGGTCCTTTTAGCAGAAATTTGTTCGCGTATTACATTCAAAGTAGCTAATACCAAAAATGAGTTCACTGGATTTCACAGTGTACTTTCCATACTTTCATATCTTTGCAAAGCACCATTAGTTCCTCAAGGAACACCAATTGTAAATGCATTGTTCAGACAACGATCAGCAATCGAAAATATCTTAAGAGCCTGTCTTGCATTACCTCCCGAAAATAATA
Organism: Bombus vosnesenskii; assembly: GCF_011952255.1. NCBI lineage: Eukaryota > Metazoa > Arthropoda > Insecta > Hymenoptera > Apidae > Bombus > Bombus vosnesenskii. Next base: position 286,818 of record NW_022882992.1, read on the forward strand.
TTTTACTTGAACACAAAGTTAATTTCAAAAACCAAGTATGAATTTAAAGGAAAGATATTAAATGTTTTAAAGTAAGGGTATTATTTGCAAAAGGGAAGCAAACAGTATTATCAAAGAATAATTTAAGAAAACAGTAAAAAATTCAATGTTCCAAAACCTGTACTGCTTACAAAATGAAATCTGTTAGTATCTGAACAATACTTTTATATATCTACATAAATCTTTATTACAAGATTTGTATTATTAGATGCAAAGTGTAATCATTATTGTTGATTAATGACAAATGCTATAAAAGTTTTATAAAAACCATAGATTCTAAACCTATAAATCATGGTATTTGATACATGAGAATGTTTGCATTCATGACATTCTACAATGTACAATTGTTATATATATTTTTTAAACACAACAAATTAAAAATATCATTTTTAGTAATAAAAAAGTTATTTTTAAATGAAGATGGGGTTTAATTTCATATACAAAACTTAGTGTAATTATGTCTAAAAATTTCTGTCAGTAATTTACTGTTTATGTCTTTGTTTTTTGTAGCTTAATGTTCAATTTCACTGTTAGAAATATTGTGATTTTTTTTATATTATAAAGTATTTAGTAGAAAAAATAACAATGTCGATATGACTCTTCACTGTAAAAATACCCTTATTGTTCTCAGATATACATATATTATGTTTATAAATGAAGAATCAGTGTTAATAATACATTTACCAATCTGTTTATGTGTTATAATGCATTTAAGAATAAATAGTCATGAAAAAATACACACAATTTATTTATTTAAATTTTCTCATGGTATCAGAGTTTTTTAACTTGTCTTTTAACATTACAACTACCAAATAAATACTTTTTATATGATAATAATAATATTTTATTTTTCCAGCTTTCCAACCATATAAAGAGACTCAGTTTACAATCCTTATTCTTATTTATATAGGATTATTAGAGGATTATATATATATGTGATCTTTTTTGTTATATTAACACGTTCGTCGTCACGTCGCACATATTCTTGCGACGGGTATACTTCCGTGGGGGCCCCGTCACCAACGTATGGTGACGCTCTTCTTGTTCGAGTTAACACGTTTGTCGCCCAGCTTGTTTCGGCTATGTTTCCTGCGGGGCCCAAATCCGACCGTGGCTTCCTCAATATTCGAACTCGATGAAATTCTATTTATAATTTTTTTTCTAAAATTCACTACTTCGTCATCACTACTCTCTTCACTTTCAAATATATTTTCACACTGTTTACTGAACATTTTGAGGATAAAAAAAATCACTGATGTACGTCTCACAAGTATGCTTCTCGACTAAATCAAAGATCTGAGATATCTGCCATGAGATCCCTCGGAATACTCTAGCTGGAAAGTTTATCGCTTTTTCCATTTCAGAACTAAATATATTTGTCGGAAATGAAAGAACATCGGGATTTCCCATCTGGAATGTTGGGAAAAACTCCAATACCCTTAGTCCAGACTTTTACTATAGCTACACTTAAGTAATAAAAATAAGAAATAGTTTTAATGTTCCAATCTGGCCTTATGACGATGGGTTCGGGCTCGAAGTGACATAGCGGGTCACTGGACGTAGTCACGGTCGGATTTGGACCCCGCAGGAAACATAGCCGAAACACGCTGGGCGACGAATGTGTTAATTATTTTTCTTTATTTTTAATCTTTAAATTTTTGTGGTTAATTATTTCAATTTTATCAACAATTCTTCCTACGAATGAATAGGATTTTTCTTGTTTATGTAAATTTAATATGTATAACTTCTTAAAAAAATTATTGCTTTTTGTATTTTATTTTTCATATTCGAATTTTTCTTTATTTCTTGCTAACTCTGTTTGTTAATTATATACAGCGACGTGCAAAAATTTCAGATCAAGATAGATTTTTGCTTTATATTTCAAAAATGATATTTTAAAGAATTTTAAGTATCATTATACAACTATATAACAATGTTTATGTGTTATACCATTTTGTTTTACTTATATCTTTGTACCTAATATTGTTTAATATTTTTTTAGATACTGCTTTTAGAATATATATAAAGTTATTAAAAGTTCATTCTGGCCAGAAATTGTTGTATATTATTGTATGTACAATAATTGATCAATATGAATCGTCGACTTTTCCCCAACACAATACATATATTTACGTAGGTTAAGGTTAAATTTAAAATCACGAAATAAAAAACCGAAATTTTCTGGGGTTTTTGTTACATAGAAGTTAGATTTAGGTTTAGTTCTAAAATAAAATTAAATATATTTATAATTGGCTGCAAAATATTTTTTGTGACATTTTGCTTACCTAAATAGCGCTTTTTAACATATTACAGCTTAAAAAAGATCAGAAATACTGACCAAATTGCTCGCTATGATCCAGAAGTTTTGGGTTTGAGTTTTATTTTTCTCTCAGTACATTTTTACAGAGAAAGAATTATACGAATGAACATAGAATGATCTAATTTTTGATATAAAATAAAGAATATATTTAGCAATCAATTATGAAGAAATAATAAATATTCGCGATTTTTCTACATGAATGTAATTCGACTGCTTGATTTAAAACTCATTTGATAGAAATAATTTTTCAAAGCTTCTTTTTTTTATAATAATAATTTTATAATAATTTTTATATCGTTTCTTACCTTTCTACGTACAACTTTTCTTAAGATTTTTACATATAATTTTTACAGTATTATATTAAAATAAAAAAATGTTTGAAGCTTTAACTAAGTAAATTAAAATATAGAAAATTCATATGCAAAATAAGGGATAATTTAAATAAATGGGAAATAAATTCAATCTAGAGAATTATAAAGGTATTTTTAAATCGTTTAAATTAATAATTATCTTTGACATAAAGCATTAATGTACATGATAATACATCAAAAATTATTACATGCGACATTTTCCATGACAAATTAAAAGATATTTGGGTATAAAGACGTTTCAATAAAATACTTAATAATTTACAATGAATTATAAGCAGACTGCAGATTTTTCTGCATTTATAAAAAATTTAAAAATATAAAATTATACAAAATGCACATAATATAAAAAAATATAAAATCCAAAATACAATGCTTTTTATAATATCTGATATGTAAAATAATTTTTTACCGAGGTTTTGCTTTTTTAATTACATCCCTAAAAATATGCGTTTGCATAAAAATGCACAGCCTAATTATACCAAAAATATTTTACTTTTAAAAAAAGAAAAAACGTGAAATTTTTTATGTAGTCAATTGAATTGTTCGCGGTTTCATACTAAGCAAATGCGCAGTACGCTACCTGCACATAAAAAAGTATTTTTGCTAAATTGAATTAAAATGGCAAAAATTTTACTTACCTGTTCTATATTTTATCTTAATATAATTGATATTGTATGCTAATTATTAAATTGAATTTTTCTCATTTAATATTTTGTATAAGAAAGATAGAATAATAGAATCGCGGCCATTACAAACATAAGCAACGTCACAGCTTCAGTAAAGGAATTCAGAAGACGACAGTTGAACGTGGCATAAATTTCCCTTCCAAAGTGCGCATAGATTAATCGATTCTTTTCATGAAACTTGCATCTCTCGGATCGTAATCTATGACGGGTCTCCGTAATATGTTACAGAGTAATGTATACGAAAATATTCTATGGCTATTGAAAGCTAGTCATGAATTTCGGAAGTGTAGAATGTCTGTTGCGTAGGTCGAAAATAACATAACGCCACAGGCGCCATTAAGTTGCGCCATCTGGATATCATTACGAAGAAATTATATTAGTCAAAGTTTGGAAAGACTTTTGAATTACATTATTACTCTTCCCGATAACGAGTATTATAAGGTAAAATTAACGAATTTAAAAATTGGTATAATACACACCGGTTACGTTTATGTTATGTTTAAATGTAGGAGTATATACTCCTTATGATTATATTCACTTAACCTCAATTTTGAATGAAAAATGAATACCTGTGATTATGAAAATGTAATTTTATATTTGTCTTATGGTGATAATAAAAAAAAACAATCTTTTTTGAAAGAGGGAATCGAAGGTACTTTCAATTTCGCAAGAGAAAACATAAACTTCAAGAGTTTGAAAATATCAATAACTACAGCGTTCTATAAGTAACGACAATATATATTAGTTAGTTGAACTAATTTTTACTAACTTTTTATAAATTAACAAACTTATAATAATGGGATGTGCTATGTGTAATTATTTTGTACAAAATTAAAGAAGAAATAATAGTATCATAAACACAACATGCACAAGTAGTGTTATAGAAAGGATAATTTTCATTTTTACATAAAAGGTAAATCAGATGTGTTTATTTATGTTATTTTGTATGAACTGTTACAAATGTATATATTTGATTTGATTAACTTATCGCTTTTTTTTTAGATTATACAAACTTTGCAAATACACATCTAAAATACGATGGGAAAACTTTAAATGAATAGGTCAAAGATGCAGCACACTGAAGTTAAAAACAAGGATCATAATTATAGTGAAGTAAAATTACATAGTATTCAGCATACTGCTAGTAATATCCTAAATGTATGTGACAGTGATGTTAAAACAACATGTAAATCAAACAAAACTGGATTAGTATCGAATAAAGAAATATTCGGTCAGATTAAAGATATTAATGAATTAAAAAAAATTACACCACGTGTAAAATTGTTGACTCATGATGCAAATAGTTTAAATGAATTAACTAAAATTTCTTTGCACAATAAAATATCTACGCAAAAGAAACTATCAATATCAGAACAAACAAAACAGGAATTAAAAAAGTATTGTAGGACTTGTGCCGGTTTGAAACTTCCATTAGTTGATATTTTTAGTGAAAAAGGTAATCAAATGAGATTAAGTCAACAAATTAAGCATTTAGAAGAAATAAATCCATATGATAGTTTATCAACTCAAATGTGTATGGATTGTATCTGTGACTTAAAAATGAGTTATAAGTTTTTTATGCAAATTAAAAAAGCAGAAGTTAAATTAAGATCTATTCACATTACTCTCACAGATACAGCGACAAAAAATGCAGAATTAAATAAAATGCAGCCTGTAGAAAGTTTCGAAAAACAGATGGAAAATGCTGTTGAGTGTAATACAAAAAATCCATCTACAAGTAAAGAATATACTTCCGTACCAAAAATATCTACAATTTTTTCATTAAAAGATAATGAAGATATTGTAAAAGATAAGAAGCTTTGTACAGATTATAAAGAATCAGAAAGTAAGGTTGAACCTGGAATTTTTGAAGACACCACTGTCTTACAAAATAGTGATGATAATGAATCAATAGAAGAATTTGATCCAGATGATCCTCCTTTTCAACCTGATAGTTCTGATGTTGCAGAATCTGATGATGAAGTAGAAATACCAAGTGCAAAAAGACGACATATTCAACAGAAAGAAAATACAAAACAATGTTCACAATCAACTATTGTTTCTGATAATAATCCAATTTCAGATAATAAAAGTACTGAAATTAACCAAACAACGTATAATTATGAATGTATGAGAACATACATTAAAGTAGGGGACACAGAATGTAATAATCAGTCTACTGAACCACGCAGCGTCAATAATTCTGAAAGTACAAAAGAATGTTCAAAACAACCAAACATATTAAAACGCAGGTTATTATTACAGTCTAAAAAAGAATCTACAGAAGAAACTGATGAAAATATTTACCAGACAAATATTTCTGATAAAAGTCATAAAGACTTAAAAGTACAAAAACTCGATGTAAACAATTCTTTGAACCTTAACAGTAATCAAGAAGATGGCATCATGTATGTTACTGTGAAAGGATCTAAACCGAATGAAATATTGTTAGTAAAAGTTAAGAAAATGGATAAACCATTAGAGAAAAAAGAAGATAAATCTACAGGGAAAAAGAATTTTGATATTAAACCAATGGATAAGATTTTAAAACGATATGAAACATTAGTTACAAAAGAAAAAGATTTATTTCCAGAACGAACAAAAAAGTTAGAAATAAGAGAGCAGATTATAGAAGAACAAATAGAAGAATACAAGAAAAAGCGAGAAAAAGTATTAGGTGGACATGCCAATATTGTTGCACCTCCAAAATTTGAGGAATCTCGTTATTTTAAGCGTAATGAAAGTCAAGATAATCAAAGATCTTTTACACATATAGAAAATGATTCTGCTGTAAACATACAGTTTAATAAAGATGATAGTGAATTTAATGCAACTATTACAATTGAAGATGATGCTATAGAAATTGCAGAATCAGCCAAAGAAAAGTCAACAAATGAAAAAGCGTATGTAAATACTGAAGAATATTTATCACATTTAGCAAAGCTTAAATTGAAATGGGAAGAAGCAAAAAAGAAGAAAGAATATCTTCAAAAAGAACTTGATGAATCTTATACAGAAGGAAATATTGAAAAGTTAGCAAGAATTTTAGGGGAAAAAAAAAAAAATTTGCAAGACTTTCAAGATTATTTAAAACAACGTAAAATTGTAATTACAAGATTAAAAGATGAGGATATTATTTCTCTTTATGAAGACAGAAACAATGCAGTCCTTAAAAACAACTTACCTGACTTAATAGATGAAAGTCAACCAGCAGATTATATTCCAGAAGAACATTATTTAGAATGTGATTATTGTCCAGAAACATTTGCTTCTAAAGAAGTTCTTGAAGAACATTTAAGATCACATGACTATAAAATTATGCATTTTTGTGAAGATTGCATGGAAGAATTTCCAACAAATAAAGCAAAACGAAATCATAATGTGATTTGTATAAAAAAATTACTATGTAAATATTGTGACATGATGTTAGATTCAAAAGGAAAAAAGCGTCAGCATGAACAAAAACATTGTGATAGTATGTATGGACAATTATGTGATGTATGTGGTGAAAAGTTTAAACATCAAGGAACATTGGATCAACATGTCAAAACACAACACATGAATTGGGAGAAAATATATCAATGTACAAAGTGTCCTAAAAAGTTTGCATTCAAACAAAAACTTAGCTTTCATTTGAAATCTGTACACACAACTTTAAGAGCCTATTTGTGTGAGGATTGTGGAGCTGATTTTAAAAATCCTGCAAGTCTTAGACATCATAGAATACGTAAACATCAACCTGTAAGTAATAAGAGAGAATGCCCAGTTTGCCATAAATTAGTACCGTTTTATAGCCTTTCTAAACACATGCATACTCATAAAGCATATACTATTCAGTGTCCACACTGTGACAAAATGTTTAAAAATAGTTCAACTTTAAAGCAACATGTAAGAATTCATGAAGATCAACGTCAATATCGATGTGATACTTGTGGTGTTGGATTTAATAGAAGAGATGGTTTAAGGTTACACATGAGAGTACATGAGAAGACCGATAGTAGGGGATTAAAAGAATGTTCATGTCAAGTATGTGGTGAAAAGTTTCCAAATCATTCAACACTTGTTATACATAGGAACCGAGTTCATAAGGATGGTAGACAATACACTTGTCATATATGTAATAGATCAATGATTTCAACTAGATCATTAGAGTGGCATATGTCTCATATACACAATGAAACACTTCCTGGTGTAAAGGAAGGGATAGATGGGGCACCAGAAAAAAGAAGGGCATCATGTTATCGTTGTAGTAAGACATTCAAAACAGAAATGATTTTGAGAACGCATATTAAAAACACACATATGGAGAAAGATCCTATGAAATGTTTAGATTGTGAATTAACATTTATTTCCGAAGTGAGGTTAAGACATCATATGATGGTCACACATAACAGATTAGAAGGAACTATACCATGCCCACATTGTCCAAAGAGATTTGTGAATCAAATCAGATTAAAAACTCATTTGGTATCTCATTCTGAAGATAGGCCACACACTTGTGAAATCTGTGGGTTTAAATTGAAAACTAAGATACAGTTGGTTAAACATCAACAAAATAGGCACAGCGATGAAAGACCTTTACAGTGTAGATATTGTCCTTGGAGATGTAAACAAGTTAGTGCACTTGTATGTCATGAAAGAACTCATACAAATGAACGACCATATTCTTGCAGTGTATGTAGGCAACGTTTTAAATATTTAGGTGATAAAAATAAACATGAAAGACGACATGAAAGCTTAGGAGGATCTGGATTTAAAAGGATAATACTTAGTCGAAATAGTAAACCTAAACTATTAGAAGATTCTTCTTGTTCTGAACACGAAAGTTTAAATAATATAAAGTGTCAAGTTCCTGAAAGTGAATATCAAGAACAGACAGATCAACAATTTGAAGAAGAACAAATAGTTAAGTTTGAAGAAGAACAAATAGTTAAATTTGAAGAAGAACAGATTAAATTTGAAGAACAAGAAATAACAGAAGAATATGAACAAGTATATGAACAGGTAAACATAATTTTATAGTTCTATATTATTTTTTATTACATTAGATTCTTATTTTTTATATACATGTTATTTCTCAGGAATATGAAGAGACATCCAGAGAAGCTTCTGATGCAGCAGAAGTTATAATGAATATGGAAGACACAACAGTTTACACAGAAGAAGTAACTACGGATAACATTGAACCTACAGAAATTATGGCAGATGAAATAATGACAAATGAAATATTACAATCAGGTGCTGTAGTTCACTTGCAACAAGAAGATGATTCAGGGAAAATACAAGTGATTCCAGTGATGTTATCTTTACCTGATTTATCCGATGCAAATACAGAGGTCAATTTAGCTACTGCATCCATTATGTATAATAATTAAATTCAATTTCGCATTTTATATTTGCGATATGCTTTGTATAAAGAAATAATTTTTAAAGTTTTATTGTGGTAATTATACATTTAAAAAAGAACTGTTTATTTGGTATAAATAAGTAGGGGCTAAATCACATTCCTATAGACCCAATTTCAGCATGTTCTAAAATGTGTATTTCCTTTTAGTATACATATATAGATTTCACTACACTAGGATATTATGTACCTAAAGGTCAAAATAGCTATTTGCGAAATGTATGAAAATACTTATTAAAATCAATTTAAAACTGTAAAAAGGATAATATAACAAATTTTATCTCTTCTTAGTGCTTTACAATACAAAATTTTTGTTTAACTATAAATAATAAATAAAAATATCTGTAGTATGATATAAAGTATTTTGTACAAATCTAAAAGATGAATAAGTATTTTACTTGATAATACAAACTTTCAAGATTAATAAAATTGATGTTGCTCATAACCACATGTCTACATATAAATTGTTCGTAATACAAATTCATTTATTTTTTGTTTTCTGCTTATTAATACTTTATTTTCTATTTATTGGTATTATTTCGTAAGTTCTCCATTTCTTAATTTATAAAAGGACCAGCAATATTTTTATTAAGAAAAATCATGCGTTTTATAGTTATAAATTATAGTAAATTAAGAAAACATTCTCAAATGATTTTTTACAGTAATATTTCTACATTATTTTATATACAAACATTTTGTTAAATAATCGTATTTTTAAAGCACACAATCATCAACAATCTTTAATGACACAATCCGTCTTCAATTTTTTTGATTTTCATAGACTACTGGAACACTGTCACTTTCACTTCTCTTTAAACTACTCATTCGAACCACTTGGCCTTTTACACATCAGATTAAAAAGAACTTAATTTAATTCAAAAGAATATCTGAAGAATATGGTTTATCAACCACTATATGAAGTGTTTTAATAGTATTATTAATTTTTTTTGCAAGATATTTTTTCCTTCATTATGATTTAAGTAAAATTCTATCCTTAATTCTTTTAAGTTTCTATTTATCCTAAAAAAGTATAAGAATAATTGATATAATAAAATGGATTATCTTTCTCTTAATTATTACATATACATAATTATTCATATTAAATTATGAACTTACTTGTCGGTTATTGTTCTTATTGGTTTAATCTTCTTCATTTATATGGACTAATTGGAGCAGTATCAGTTCCATCACTATTTAAACTAGAATTATTAGAATCATTTAGCCTTAACCTCTTGTATGATCTAAGACATTCATCAGGTTTGTTATAAGGATTATCTATTTCCATAATCTATTCACTAATTTATTTAACTGTTCCTTGAAAATGGATAACATCATGACCAAAAGTTTTGGTATCTTCATAATTCTTTGATAAAATATAAGATTTTAATTAATTTTAAGATTTTTATTAGTTAATGCAACATGTAATTTAGATCTGAACTGCCCTTCTGCTTTTAAGACTAATTTGACTTATTATAGTTAATTTAATTCGCGTTTTAGAGCAGTTGATCCATCGGAAATTCCAATAGATTAATATTCGCTCAGACGTAATGGAAGCTCCGTTTTGTTAGCCTCAACCAGCATTTGCTCTTATAAAAGTAATTTTTGGATAAATTCCTTTAATGGAAATAAAAGTTTCTTTTACTGTGCTGAACTCTTTTTCAAGTTCATCCGCTTCCGCAATTAAATTTTCTTCTTCTCACAGTTCTTTTCCCGAGTTTAGAATTTATCATTTATTTTCTGTGTTTCAGATTAATATCTTTTGTAACTGGTTTATTCTCTTGCACGGGTGTATGTTTAGTTATAGATCTTCTAATAGCATTGCATTTTCGTTCATTCGCGACATAATTTCCTATTCCAAATTCGTTTTTATCTGAAATAGATCTTTCTAGCTGAATTATCAAAACGTACTTCTTATTGCTTAATTATTTACTTGTCTTGTTTCACCTGCATCTCTAAAATACATTTCACCATTTCAATTCTCATCAGGAAGTTGTTGTGCAACAGCTTCTTGACAAAGATTTTTCCAATGTATGATATATATTTCTAACATAACTTTGTATGTTTAAAACAGAAATTATATTATAGAATTGGATATATTGTGCAATGAATGCTCAAGTGTTAATTCAAATATATTTTAAATATAAGTAATGTTTACTTATATTGTAAGTATATTGTAGATTTTTATGCATTTGTATAAAATTTGGTAGTGCAAAATTGTACAAAATGGTCATACTGTGAAAAAATGTGTAAAATATTCAAAAATGTTTTCTATAACATTTGATAGATAAAACAATTTTTCACCAAGTTTCTACTCCTTTAATTATGTTTTCAAAAATATGAATTTGCATAAAAATCCATATTCTAGTTAAAAGTAATGTTTGCCTTGTTTTATAACAATACTTTCTTATATTATGGTAAATTAGACATTTTTAGTAATAAAATTTTGTTTCTTTATTGTTTCAAAATTATAAGTGAAATTTATTATATCTATATACGATTTTTATATATTTTTATATACATTTATTACGATCATTTGTGATATATCGCATAATTATTTAAACTTTTACGATAAGCGTAGTTTTACTTATCGTACAATTACAATAAGTTATGTACTCGAATATCTCATCTTGTACAATTTTAACTTTTATTTATTTTCCTATATCATCAAATTTTTATTTGTAAATTAAACTAATATTTCATGGTGATAATAAAAGAATTTGAGCGTTAGATACTTTTGTACATAAAACATTTGTAAGTGTTTGAATATTTTTATCATATATAAATAGTTGTTAAATTTACATTTAAATTATACAAATTTCTTTTTGGACATGATATAATATACACTTCTTAAAATAGATACAATGAAAGATCATACTTGTATCATATATATTTTTATAAAATTTTTGCGAAAAATGTAATTGAATTTTATATTTACATAAAATAAAATTAAGGGATATACATATATATATATACATACATTTTAAGAATAAATGCAAAAAGATATTAACTTATCTAAAACAGATAAATGCAGAAATCGCTGTGCTGTACAATTAAAATGTACAAATATATAAATGTATAATAATATTAATACTACATCAGGCATTAATATTCTTTACTCATTTTTTTCCAATATTTGAAACACTAATTTTACTCTATAAACACTTCATTCTAAAGTGTTAATAATTTCTAGCGATTTTTGCACTAAATATTTACTTTTCTAGGTTTTGATAATATTGTGCAAGAACAAACCATGCTTTGGGTGACATAAAACCATCAGGTGGATTTTCACCTGCTTTTGCTAAACCTATAACAAATATTTTAAATATTAAACTTGTGTTTTTTTAATAAATCAAATTTTTCACGTTTTAATATTATATAAAATTATATATATTGTGATATTTTATAAGTTATAAAAATATGTAATACACAGATAAGAGTATATTATACATACAACGCATTTTCGTCCCTGATATAAATTCAAAATCTTCTTTTCGTTTCTCATCAAAGAAGGACATTTTTTTATATTTTTTATCATATGCTGCAACTTTAAACGGTATGATTTCTAGCGATTGTAAGCCTCGAGCTAGTAAGAGAACTCGGGCTCCATGAGTAGGATCATAAAGATTCCCATCAGGTGTTGCATTTTTGTTAGGATGTAATATGCCAGCAGGATCTCTTCCAACGATATAAAAGTTAGCACCAGCGTTCATTCTTGCCTTTGCATGCCATTGTACCTAATAATGTATAAAATGAACATGAAATGAAATAACACTAGAAGGATTCTAATATGTCATTAGAATATAGTATGTATTTCTTAGAGTCGATGAAATCTTGAAACCTTATAACAGTAATGCAAAATTTTTGAGTAAAATATTTAAAAACTTGTTATAAGGTTCCTTTATTCTAGTTTTTACTTTTAGTTTCGTTTTACATATATTAGATCATTTTATAAATAATAACATTTTTCGGTAATTAACATATCTATAAGTAATTAATTAGTCATATATTTTCCTTTGTTTTCTAGAACTCTTTGCCATTTTTTTATTAAGCCTTTTATTCTTCTTTTTCTATCCTGACAACTTCTTGCATCAAATTCAATTTTTAGAAGAACTGCATTATTTATGAGATGACCTAATATAATATAAAAAGTAAACATATATGATGGCTACTTCAATTACTAGGTTTAAACTATAATGAAACTATAAACTATATGAAATATGAACTTTACGTAGCACAAGTAGAAATAAACTTATAAACATAGTATTCATCACAAGATCAATAATGTAACTATGTTTATAGATGAAAAATCACTAATTTTGACAACATTTGCTACTAAAGATTAAAATGTAATATAGAAAAAACTATTATAGACACTATTTATATTATATATGCCTGTCATATTTTATTTTCATTATAATTATGTAACAAATGAAAATACATTCATAATCAAAATTTACCTCAACTGGCCCAGCATACATCATAGGGCTTGGAAAAATTGCTAATAATGTTGAATTAGGATCTAAAACCCCTTCACTAAGTACAGCTTCATGTTGCAGAATCCTTGTCTGTAGTGGTACATCATCATCCTTCGTCCAACCACCTAGAGGATGTAACAATAAAATAGGATTTTTAAATCCTCTTTCTTCTAATAAACGTTTTTTAGTGTCCTAGAAATACAAATATAACATACTTATACATAAAATATTTTACATAAATTCTGTCGTAAATAATAAATAAATAAATGAACTTACTTGCATTAATAATGCATGACCCATATGTACAGGATTTCGAAGCTGGAATGCAAAGACAGTGTCAGCCTTCATCTTTTTGCATTTTGTTCTAATTTCATTTGGTGTAAGTCTGTATTGATCCAAACCATCATGCCATTTAATTCTCTCAATAACTTCTATATCACCACCTACTAACCAATCTCCAGATTCATGAATCATCTTTACATATGGGTGGCCTAAATTGTTAGTACCAAATTGCCAACCACATCTTTCTTCTTTTCTGTGATAATAAAATTCAGGCCTACGTAATATTGCTAGAGCTTTGTTTTTGTATCTCAATGTAAAAGACGAAAGTCCACTCAAACGTTCTTTATCTTTTGTATGTATTGCAAGGACTATTGGAACAGATTGATTAATTTCTCTGTCACCTTCACGGAGGCATTTTAGATGTTGAGTCTAAAAATATTTTATGCTTCTAATAACAACAAGAATTAAGTTTTTAACAGCATTGTTGTATTTCATGTTAATATATATGTATGTTGTATATACCTGGAGATATTGGTGTTCTCTCATGAAACCGGTAAGAGGTGCAGCCCAACCTTCTGCTAAAACCTGGAGCCATTGTACATCAATTTCATTAATTTCTAAGTTCTGAAGCGTAGCAGCTTCTGTTTTGGCAATAGATATTCGTGATTCTGGAATGAATAACTCCCGTATTGGCATTGCAGGTTTTTGAAGTACAGGTATAATATGCTGTTTCTCCAGAAGATCAATAACAGTTGCAGCTGATTCCTCTGGAGTACAGTTTTCAGTGACTACCACTAAATCAGGATTTACTGGTCTTTCATACATTTGGTCTATTCCAGTAAAGCCTTTGATCGCTCCTTGACGTGCCTTTTTATATAATCCTTTGGTATCCCTTGCTTCACATACAGTAAGAGGTGTATCAACAAAAACTTCAAAAAATGGAAGATCAGACATTTTATGAATTTGTCTTGCCATTTGTCTATCCTCTTCAAATGGTGATACAAAACTACATAAACAAATTTGTCCACTATCAGCAAATAATTTAGCTACTTCTGCAACCCTCCTTATGTTTTCTTTTCTATCTTCCTTGGTAAAGCCAAGATTGTGGTTTAAACCACTCCTTACGTTATCTCCATCAAGTCCATAAGCAGCAATTCCGTGATCAATTAAGATTGCCTCAACTTGAAAAGCTATTGAAGTTTTCCCAGCACCAGAAAGGCCTGTTAACCAAACTGTACAGCCTCGAAAACCTCTTATACTTCCCATTGCTTGTCCACGTTTTGCTCTTGATACATGATGTGCTTGCTCCAATACATTGCTACAACTCTAATAAAAAAGATTCTTTATATAAGATTGGTAAAGTTTATTAAAAGGCATTAAGATGAAATGTATTTCATCAAGGTTTATACGTACCGTCATCAGACGTTTATTTGGGATTTCGTTTGACATAACTGTTTTAACGCGATCGCGATGAGACTGGTCAACAATTGGCACTGAAACTTTAATATAACCACCAAATGAGATACGATATATGAATATGGATAAAGGTATAAGAAAGTGTGAGAATGTTTGAAGATTAAAGGTATTGAAATGAATGTTTTGAAGGTACCGAAGTGAGTGTTTGAAAAGCAACGATATGAATAACATTAACAGTAGCGTTTGACGACTGACGACTGAGGACAACTTGTCCGAAAGATTATCGTAAGACATCTTGTATAAGATATATTAGCGTAAAACACGCGAATTGGTTGTTCAAATATTTTCAGAATTTGCAAGGGGGTTAGTCAATTTTACATAATTAGATATTTCACTTTTAGGGGGTGGAAGTGACCACCCCAACCGTCGAACCATCAAACTAACCGTACTTTCGCTCTCAGGCTTAGAATGTATGGTACGTAACATATCCTACTGAGAAATTTATAATATCCTACACGAGAAATTTCACAAGTCTCAGCCAGTGACCGTAGCAAGGAATAAACCCTTATAAATCATTCTGACTCGGATAATACATATTGGATATAAAAAGTGAAAAGGGAAAATCCCATTTCCATGGCTATTGCAGGCAAATGTTAATCTTTAAACCGATGGAAGAAGTATTCTGTGGCTTCATAAAACTATTGTTGTTAGGAATCAAAATGTAAAATATAGCAGTAAAAGTAAAGATGAAATTCTGATACGTTGGATGGAATGCAGTATGCGATAAAATCGCGAATGAATATTAGCTGATACAGTACCTTTATTATGTCTTTACTAGTTTTAATTTTGTATATAGGGCCTTTTTGTCACTATTATCATTCGCAGCTAGAAATATTTGGATGACAGTTGAATTATTTCGATGGGTGCACATATTAATATCATTAATTTTTTTGTTGATGAAGAAAGGATAAACGTAAAACGGTATTCTTATGTTTACGTCATCTTTGTCTTCCATACATTAAATTTGACAAATTAAAGTTAAGATATCTCCTAATTTAGTGGTTTTTTTTAGTATAAATAGAATATTCTTGCGCAAGGAATGATGAATTGCGTCGATTACTGGATTAAAAAAATACATGATTTCATTTAAAAAATCAAAGTTGACCATCCTAAGCTCTTGTCGCGTCCATCCATAAAAAAAACTAATAGCATCAGAACATGCACCCTTCGAAACCATCCCATCAAATCATTTCCCGCTGCAAATAATAATAATGACAAAAATCAAGATGGTAATTTCAGGTGAGACTCCCTGTATTTATGTATGCACTTATATACTATACGTGGCAAATCGATCAAGTGAAAGATATAATTTTAATAAGTATTTAATAAAAAATAATTATCTTTTAATTGTCAAAGTATCAAATTTTAATTGTATTATAATAATTACACGTTTTCAAACAGTCGTCATTAATAGGAAATATTTATAACTAACAATGAAAAATATATACCCTGACAGCAATGCACAGAACGAACCACGCTGTAACGTGGCCGTAAGCTAAGCTGTAACCTGCAAGGCTGTAATCTGTAACGGTACACATACGCTACTATGCTATATACATATCTATAAAACCAGTTTGAGATACTAGCGCTTCAACAGATGGTGCATCAATTAATAATTTTAATATATACTATACTATTTCTTAATCATATGTAACACAGAATAATTCTTGTTCATTATTATTTTAAACAATGTATTGGAATTATTGGAAGTTTCATGTAACTTTATAAAATGTGAAATTATGTGACAATATTTCATAATTAAACTGTAGATATTTACGAACACGGCTAAAGAAATAGGCTTTAAATGGAGATTCGTTTTTATTATTAAAAATTATAATGAGTACTCTACTTTGGATATCTTATATATTTTTGTATATTGTGCGTACTCTTTGTACCTTTAAATTTTCCGTAAGTGTACAAAAATCTGCAAAAACTCTGATTATTACCTATATTTTTACTAGTTCTGTCTAGGAAAATATTAAATAGGCAAAAACATATTATCAATAGCACTTTATTATGTACCCAACATTTTATTCAAAAATAAATGCTTAAAACCTCATAAAAATTAAATGTGAAATACAGTTAAATATAACATGCAAGTAAAAATCTATTGAAACAGGATTTTAAAGATAACATTAAATGTAGATTATAATCTATATTATAGTGATTGTAAGTTTTTTATTTTAATGTTATATCTTATTTTATTAGACATTTTATCTATTATGTGTTCTATATACATGTGTAATATGTTTGTATGATTAGGAGAATGATATACTTTTGCATTAATATTTCATACATTTCTTGGATTACATTTCATAGTTGCAGAATACATAGGTTGTTCAATTGGTGCAAAAATGTCATCTATATAATACCACAATGTATATTTTGATTTGCTATCATGAAAATTTGTACAGATTAAAAACAAAGAAGTTCCAATATAAAAGAATATCTGAAGAATAAGATTTAACGTTCATTATATGAAGTGTCTCAATAATATTGTTAATTTCTCCTGCAAAATATTCATTAATTCTTTCATTATGTTCTAAATAAGATCATATACTTAATCCTTTCGAGCATTTATTCAGCCTACGAAAATACAAAAAAAATTGATATAATAAAATGGATTGTTTCTTTCTTAACAATTACATATACATAATTATTTATATTATATTATGAAAAACTGTAAATTTTTATATTACTTACTTATTTTTTGATATAGCATCATTTTTATCTTTTAAAGATAATATATCTCTATATATACAATATATATATAACTATAGTTGAAACACATAAATCTTATGTACAAGAAGTATTTTCATTTTTATTGCAATTTTTATCATCTTGGAAAATGCATTAGATATTATTTTCTCCATTCTATTACCTCTTTAATTTTATTATGGTTATAATATATTTCTATATATTTATTCCTTATATATTCCTTATATTATATTCTATATATTATTTCCTTTCTATATATTATTCCACAGGGTGGTTGGTAACTGGTGGTACAAGCGGAAAAGGGGTGATTCTACGCGAAAAAAGAAGTCGAAAATATAGAATAAAAATTTTTTTTTAATTTTTCCATCGAGACAACGATCTACAGTGAGATCCGTTATAACGAGACGTGATAAAGTGCACGCGTACCGAGCGAAAATTCAAAGTCGATTTTCTCGAAAACAAAGCCTCAAACGACAAATTTTTATTCTATATTTTCGATTTCTTTTTTCACGTAGAATCACCCCCTTTCCGCTTGTACCACCAGTTACCAATCACTCTGTATAATGAAAATAGACATATAAAAGCATTTATTATTGAAAGTAAATTTCTGTCTTTTATATGTCTTGCTGCTATAATACTGTTTGTGTTATACCTCCTATTCATAGGTCACAAGGATATAAACAGTCACTTTAGTAAACAAGTATGAGATAAAGTTACTTTTTTTTTCTTTAAAGGACACATGCACAAAACTTAATTATTTGTCTATGTAAAAGTATTATTTATATAATTTTTTATACAATTAATTTGTCAGACTTAACTTATTAAGAAAATATAAACTATTGAATAAAATAGATTCAGCATTATACATAACGTCATGTTTAATATATTTTTGTTTATACATTTAGATCACTACTTAATTTATAAAACAAATTTATTTACGCACAATATTACATCCATTATTTTCATATCATTTTTTTTTATTCTTTATTTCCCACAACCCATTCCTAACAAATCTTTGTGCTGCATCCTTGTTTACACGAGGCATAAATGTGTTCTTGTCATTAATTTGTTTTGCACGTGTCATAGACCTCTTTAAACGGTCATTTTCTGACTTTATTTGATGCTTTGCTGGGTCGATTCCTAATTAGATACATATAAAATGAATACAATAAAAATCATACAATAATTTATTTTATTTGAAATTATTGTACAATTATACTGCTTTTATTAGTACTTTACCTTCTGCACGCAAATACATCCAAAACACACTATTTAGGCAGTAAGACATCAATAGATTATACTGTATTTTATTTGTATCAGAAAGTTTTTCATATACTGCTGGATTTGCGGCATATTTAATTGTATCTTGAATTTTCGTCGTTGCATCACGGTATTGTTTAACTTTTGCAATAAGATCTATGTCATGCGATAGTTCTTCAAAATCTGCATCCATATTTATCTAAGGAGGTTATAATTTTTCCTTATGTACATACACCATAAAAATTTTATAAGGTAAATAACCTATAACAAAAGTCAAGCTAAAAAATACTTATCCTTTATTCTCAGTCTCAAGCTAGATGTTTAACATGGTTAGAATTTCAAGTTATGCGATAATATCACGGATAATACTAACCTGACTCGCTTTATAATCATATACTTGTTACGATACATACACGTGTGTTGTACATACAGATATATATTACCTAGAATTCATATATTTATTATAAATCTTTTGTTAACTAGAATTGCGGTAGAAATAAGATAGTTAAATTGCCTATACACATTCAAAATTGTAATAGATATAAATTTAAATGTAATAAAAATATAATGAAATAATAATAAATATTTACTATAAATCTATATAGTTTATAATTGATTAATCACTTAGAGTTACAACAATTCCCTAACTTAATTTTCCTATTATTTAAAAGATTAGTATGTTATTTAAATATGCCAAGAATGTAACAAATAAATTCTTTAAGCTCTGGGGAATTACAGTTCCAAAATATACTTGACATCTTCTTTGCAAGTACATAATTCATGGAGAATCAAACAGCGAAACAGCTGATTCGTTTTACTGTAGAGCACATGTCGTGGTAGAATGTTATAATATTACGTTATTTTTCATGCAAAGTAATGAGGTTTTAACAAAAATCTAAATACTTGCGTCTTAAGAGAAACATATTATATGTATTTATCTGAAGGTGCGATGAAAAAGAAAGGATTGTAAGTTGTTTTTAAAGAAATTTTTGTCTAAGAAAAATGGCTGACCGTGATAGCGCATCTGAAAGCGACTCAAGCTCGATCGACGGAGGTCCGATAATGATGCCACCGTCTCCTGTAACTAGAGAACAACTTCAAAAAAGGATTGAGTCGTTACAACAGCATAATCGTGTTCTTAAAGTCGAGCTAGAAACATATAAATTAAGAGTAAAAGCGTTACAAGAAGAGAATCGTGGTCTTCGGCAAGCCTCTGTCATTATAGTAAGTTTCTTCTATATTTTTGCTAAATAAATAATGTCTATTAATTTGCTAATTACATATGTTATTTAGTACAGAATATTTTTTGAAAATATATATTTTACTTTTGGATACTCAAAATATTTAATTTTAGGTTAAATTAGAAACATTTTCTCAATATAAACTGTTTTTTATATAGTATTATTTCATTTTATAATCTATTTTATGTAGTCATAATTTTTCATACATTCATTTTATATGATTTTGTTCCAATCTTCTGTTTTTGTATAGTTTCTCATAATTTTTTGTATTCAATGTATTAAAATGCATATAAAATTTAAATCTATAAAATGATTTCAGCTTTATATAATTTTACTACTATAATAAAAATTAGATATAAAAGTCTTTTCTTAGAGTAAAATGATTTCTTGATTATAAAATAAACTACTTCTGCATTAAAAAAAGTTATAAATTATTTTTAATTTATGTATTTAAACAATATTTGTTGTTTTTATATTATTTATATTATTTGTTTGAAATCTAATAATTGGATAATAGAAGTAATATTTGTATAGTTAATACATTAACGAAATTGTTTATAAAATCATAATTACAAATATATTTTTCAAATTAGAGAGGTTTAGAATTATTCAACTATTGAACTTCATAATAACTTTGTTATAGTTGATGGAATTTGATAACAATTTTCAATCTTTAATTATGCACATTTTCTATTGGCATTTTGATCTTTTTTTTATTGGATTATATTA
The DNA here is from genome assembly GCF_011952255.1 of Bombus vosnesenskii. NCBI lineage: Eukaryota > Metazoa > Arthropoda > Insecta > Hymenoptera > Apidae > Bombus > Bombus vosnesenskii. The sequence continues at coordinate 307,819 of NW_022882992.1, forward strand.
TAGCAAGCTAAAGCTGAGCAGGAGGAGGAATTTATAAGTAATACGTTATTAAAAAAAATCCAAGCACTTAAGAAAGAGAAAGAAACATTGGCGCATCATTATGAACAAGAAGAAGAATGTTTAACTAATGATTTGTCAAGAAAATTGAATCAATTGCGCCAAGAAAAATGTCGATTAGAACAAACTTTAGAACAAGAACAAGAATGTCTTGTGAACAAATTAATGAGGAAAATAGAAAAACTTGAAGCTGAGACACTTGCGAAACAAAGTAATCTAGAGCAGTTGCGTAGAGAAAAAGTAGAACTGGAAAACACACTTGAACAGGAGCAAGAAGCATTAGTAAATAAATTATGGAAAAGAATGGATAAATTGGAAGCAGAGAAGCGAATGCTGCAAATAAAATTAGATCAACCTGTATCAGACCCTGCTTCACCAAGAGAAATCAATAATGGTGATACTGCTACTAGTTTAAGTGCACATATTCAAACTCTAAGGAGTGAAGTAGCCAGACTAAGACATACTTTGTTCATCTCACAACAAGAACGTAAGAATTTTTATCATATAATTAGATTTATTTGTAGTAACAAATATATTTTAAAATAAGTTTTTATAAATATAATATTTTTATTACATCTAGAATTACATAAATTAATTTGATTATTGGAAAGAAAAGTAAAAATAGTGACACGAAATAATTTGATTGATGTATTTATATTTTGTTATTAGCTTCACGTTTAATATAATATTATGCTGTAACAGCAATACTGTATTATAGATAATTAGAACCTTGCAATTCTCTTATACAGTGCTTAAGATATTAATAAATACAAAATTAGAAGTAGCAAACTAAAAAAAAAAGAATTAAGAGAGAATAGAAAAGAAAGATTGTAATAGAATAATAATTGTAATTAAAGGAAATAATTCATAATATAAAGTAATTATGCATATATACATATTTGAAATGATAATAGATATCATATACGAAATCATTAAGTTTGTAATAATGTTGTGAATTAATTAGTAATACTAAAATCATTTAATTTTTTTGTTTTTGTTAACTAACATTGTTGGATCTGTTTGTGTTTTTGTATTAGATACAGAGAAGATGCAACGATATGTAAACGAAGAGAAACAAATTCGTGAAGAAAATTTAAGACTTCAAAGAAAATTACAGCTGGAAGTAGAACGTCGCGAAGCTTTATGTAGACATCTTTCCGAGTCAGAGTCCAGGTAAATAATACTATATAGATTGTACAAATGTTTTAGTTTTATTACAAATTCATCTATTTGTTAGTTTGGAAATGGAAGAAGAACGGCACTACAATGAAATTGTGATGTCTGGTGGAAATATAAGAAATCGTACTGTTTCTAGCCCAGTGCCGTACAATCCTTCACCTAGTTCCTCTAGACCACTAAGTCCAGGTATAATATCCTTGTTTTATATAAAAATAAAGTAAATTTTCGACTTTTATGTTTCAATATTACGTGATCCCATATTTATTATTTGTATAAATTTATTTTATTAACATATCAATATTATTTGTGAATAGGTTCATCAACCAGAGAGGGATTCAACACAAATCGATGTTATGCTTGTGGTCAACCTACTACAATTCCATTTGCAAGTTCATCACCACCTTCCACTGTAAGTTACATTTTATAGTGGTTAAGTAGTCAAATAATCAAATAGTATTAAGTAATGTATAAATGTAATTTATGTGTATGAAACATTTAAAAATAACATTAATCTGAAATATTATATTATATTGAAACAGGGTCACATTGTAACATCATCCAATAGACGCACATCAGATAGATTTATTAAACCTGCAATTCCACCAACTATTGTAAGTCCAAGTGGTCCGCCAATTGCCGCTAACACAGCTACAAACGCAACTAGCGGGTCACCAATGGATATTACTAAAACATAAGTCAGTTGAATTCATCTAATAACAAATATTTCATCGTGTATTCGTATAAAGTACTTTTTTGTTGATGCATTTTTGCTATGTGATTGTATGACATACTCAAAAGTTATTTTAAAAAGAGTTTCAGTTTTCAATATTTTAATCATTTCATTTTACAATCACAGTATAGCGCGCATGAATTAATTACAGAATATTCATAAAAATAAATAGTCTATAAATTGCTCTATACTTGGTATCAAATCGCTTAAATCTTTCTTGAAACATAAAATAGTATTTATATAAAAAAAAATATTAATATAAATCACATATGAAATTCTGAGCTGCTTCAAATAGACTAACAAAATGAAAATTAAAGGAAAAATCGCTCTTCTAATTTCCTTTGTGTGTATTTTATTATTATTATTAACTTAATGCTTCTTTTTTAAATCTTTGAAATAGTAATACAAGAGGAATATTTTTTAATTTAAGTACTTAGGTAATAGAAATAAATACTTCTGTAATGGTTACTATGTAACTTATTTAAATTTTAATATTTTTTTCTTATAATGTTAATTTTTTGTAACATTATATGGCATAATATAATAGATAATAATATAATTTTGTTCAAGTTGCACAATCATAATTTCGTATGATTAATACTTATAATGAAACTAGAAGAGCGATAATATATTTAAAATTAATATGCCTTAAAAAATATGCAATTATGATTAAAAAAAGACAGTTAACGAAAAAAAAGAATAAATAAAGTTACAAAATGGAAACTTTTTAAATTCTTTTTTCCAAAGAATATTGGACTTTGTATTATTTTAAATATGATTGGTTTAATATTTTGTATACAATCACATAATGTGAGTATTTCATACGTAAGCATTTGTATGCTGTGTTTCAAATCGACGAAACTAATATTGTGAAATAACATCTACATGACATTGTTGCATTTAAATGCAATCATATTTAAAATGAAAAGATTATTATTATCAAATATGTTTCAAATATTTTATTGTGTTAGCAATGTTCCAAGTATTAATTGCATATTTCTATTTTTCAAATAATAATTATTTAATTCGATTTGTCAGACATGCCATTATTTCATGCATGTAATATTTGTTCCATTTTAAAACAATAATATATAAATATTGTTTTCTTTTTTTGACGATATTTGTGTGTTAGTCAAATATTAAATTAGTATATTTTGCTCTTTAATCACAAAATTTACCATTTTGTAACATGTGTCATGTATAATATATTTTCAATTGATATTTATATGAATGTGATAAAGTAAAGCATAATAATCTTGTGCTACATTTTATAATAATTTGAACATTATTATTTACTATTGGTGCTCAAAATGTCACGAGATTTTTCAATTTGTTATTAACAATATGTTATGGACAACATTTTTGTTCTTTGTCCAGTAATAAAGTAAAAGATATACAATTCAGCTTTTTAGTTTAAAAAAAAGGAAAAAAAAGAAAAAAGGAAAAAAAGAAATAAATTTAGCCTTCGCATTATAGAATTTCTTCTATGATACAATTTATATGTGTAATATTTGGGTATCATATGTGTCGCAATGTTAAAGCATAAAATCATTAAAAAAGATGCAAATTGATATCAGAAAAGAAGTTAACTTAAAATCGTAAGAATACTGATGATTAAACGGTAAATATTTAACTATAGAAATAATAACAAAAATTAATACTTTTTTTAAGCTTTATAAAATAATGTTTCTCGAATACTCTACATATGAATAAAACGTTGCTACATTATATGGAATATAGATGTATTAATTGTCATATACATATAATGAAATTTTGTTAAAACAAGTAATTATTACTTATTAATAGTTATATACAGATATATTTCATTATTACATATTATGTACTTTACTTAAGTTTTCACGAAATACAGTCACTTTTTTGCTATTATTTTTGTAAAATTTATTGTTATCCTTATTTAAAATAAATACTGTATTCATAATTTACTAAAATAGATTAAGGATTTACTATAGTATTCGGATTGTAAAATTTGTGGTTGGAATGTATCATTTCGGGAGTATTTTGAATCGCTAAAACCGAGAATACTGGTTATTTTCCGCGTTTATGAATGATTTAAAAAATTTATCCTGATGAACATTTGTCTGACAAAGGGCAGAACTTTAGAAATCCACGTAAACAGTTGCTGTGAGACAACCGGAAAATAAAAGGTAACCTAAACCTAATTTACTACTTCAGATGCATACAGAGTAAGCCGTACAGTATTAAGAACACCAAATTTTAAAAAACGTTTCATCAAAATCCATGAGAACGCCAACAAGTTGATCGAAAATTTTTAGGCCTTATTTTCGTGAAAAACGACCTTCATTTTCATCTTTAGCGACCTTAGAAATTTCTAAAAAGTAACATCCTAATCAAATATTTTACAGTCCCAACGCTATAATAGAATCTATTTTAAAATATGACATTTATTTAAATGTTTTAACAAACACAATATATTTAGTGAACATTGTACAATTATTCATACAGCACATTAAGAAAGAAGTAAAAATTGTATGTACATTTTTAAAGTTGTTTCTATCTATACATTGACAGCTTGAGAGCTAAATTGTTTGTCATGTATGCTTATGCACAGCGAATAATAATTTATGTGAAAAATTTTTATTTTGTCATCTTATAATATCTAATTTTTATATAGTACTACAGATGATATTATGTTATATCATTTCTTTTACAGGTAGCTACAACTAATCTTGCAATTATTAACCACATAAGCAAAGAAATTGAATCTTCATGATAACAAGGCCAGCTTAATAAACTTTGTATTGGCCATAGCATGCCTTTTGGCAAAATTATTACAGGTTTATTTCTGTATAGACACAGCAGAATCAACATTAATGAACCCTGAAAATATGTTATGAATTACTAAGTATGTTATATTATAATAAATATAAGCAAACACTTACGTTTAATATACGAAAACCATATGTTACAGATATTTGTACCTTCATTCTGGAAGACAGTCTTTCATTTGCTAAATAATAAGTACATTACGATTAAAAGTGTTTTATAAAATGAACTTGACAATAAATAGCGCAAACAAATGCAAAATTTATACAGAACAGAAATTCGATGAGATGTAACTATTTTTATTTGTTTTTGTATTCAAATAATTATAAATTAAAGATTTTTAATTGTTAACTTAAATTATTGCATAAAAAAATTATAAAATATAGATCTAATTTATTTCTTAATAATTGTATTAATTGTATCATTATTTTACCTTTTTCTTTTAATGTACTTTCTAATTTATTATATTTACGCTGAAGTTTTGCATATTTTGAAAATTCATCTACTATAGATATCCCAATCATTTCTTGCTTCAAATTAATCAAATCATTTCGTAATTCTATATCATGTTTGTTTACTGTATATAAACGAGATGTAATCTGCAAACGAATGACAATTTAAACAAATGTAATTAACAAATGTAATATGTAAACAATGTCCAGATACTTACATATTTTATTAAAGATGGGAAAATATATTCTAAAAGGCAACTTACAGTTGATATTATAAGTAAATTCATTTTATATTTTTAATAGGATAAATTTCATATTTCGCAATATATTTTATCGGATATTAATCAAAATATAGCGTAAAATGTTATTTCTCGACTTTTAATGAAAGAGGCTTTAGAGGTTATAACATTTTCCAATTGCTTATGTCAACCTAAACATATGAAAAGATAAGTACTTAATAGATGGTCAGCACACGCTCGTGGGACAGCATAATTATACTAGGGAATTGATTGCAAGTTCTAAAGTTTTTTCTGGTTGGTATGTTAGCTAGAGTATTAATATATTATTGGTTTACCATTGTAACAGTACATAGTAGTATAAAGAAATAATGTCTTATTTCTATCTATATATATAATCTCTGTTTTTTTTATGAACACACACAATCTACACATATGATGCTTCGTGAAGAGTAAAGCATGCGGTGTGGTTAAATATGGATTTGTCGACAAATTATTTGGAAGATTTAGATGATACCGATAAAGATGTATCAGAGTCTCATAATAAACTTCTTGAAGCTGTATCACAGCTTGATAAAGGCCAAAGGTATGTATTTATGAATAAAGTTAATATATAATAATTATAATACATAATTTCTATTATTTTTGATGGAAAAAGATATATGAAGGTATAAAAATTAAGTATTTTATATTAATATAAATATAATACAATATAAAATGAGATAACATTTAATACATTTCTGAAATATGTCCTTAAATTTTTCATAGAGTAAAAAAGGCAGAACGAAGTGAACCTACGTTAGAAGTATCAGAATTTCATTTGGTAAAAAGTGGAGTATCTGATCAAGATGCGGTTCATGTATACGATTTAGCTAGAACTTTAGGGAAAAAAGGTCATCATCATGAAATTATCAGAAATTTACAAGCTATAAGGAAAAAAGTTCAAGTTTTACCAAAACCATTGGAAAAACCAGCAGCAGACAAGGTAAGAACTACTTTATTATGTCAAATATTCATAAATAATATGTATATAACTGTTTAAATATAGTTATTGTTATTTATATTTTAGATAAAGAGAATAGTTGGTTTTAAAAATACAAAACAAGAATTAAAAAAATGGAACGCTGTAATAACAAGGAACAGGACAGCAGAATCGCTTCATTTTCCTTTAAATCAGTCATCAATGCAATTTGAGCCATCTACGGAATTTGTTAAAAGATTTAGACTTCAATCAGATTTAGAGAAAGAACTTGCTGCACTAGAACCACAGAATGAGAACCTTGAACAAAAACATGATGAATTTTCTTTAACATTGAAGGAAGTTATTATGAAAAGAAAAGAAGCTGCTAGAATTAGAGCACAACAGGTTTGTGCTAGAGTACTAAAGTGCTTATGTTAAAGTAGTTTAGCTATTGTTTATATGTAGTACATATATTTAATTCTTCTTTCTTTTTTTTTAGTCTTATAGAGAAGCAAAGGCTCATCGCCAAAATAAAATTAAAAGTAAAAAATTTCACCGTATTCAAAGAAAAGAAAAAATAAAATTGCAATTGAGAGAGTTTGAAGAATTGCAGAAAACTAATCCAGAAGCTGCATTGGAAAAACTTGAACAACTAGATAGAACTAGAGCAGAAGAGCGAATGACACTAAGGCATAAAAATACAGGGAAGTGGGCTAAATCTAAGCAAATTATGGCAAAATATGATAAAGAAGTAAGTATAGCATATACTGTAAAACTGTTAATTAGTTAATATACATAGAATAGAATAGTGTATTTAAAAAGATTAAATATTAATTGATTTTGGATTTAACACAATGTTGATATAACTATCTTTTATTGTTTATTAAATAATAATATAATTGTAAATATTTATTTTATTAAAATTATTGAGGACAAACTATATGTTTTGTGAATATTATCTTTTATATATATAAAAATGTATTTTTTCTTCAATATAATATAGTATTAATAACTTACTCTTAATGTTATTAGGCTCGACAAGAACTTGCACAACAATTATCAGTTGGTCGAGAATTAACTCAGAAATTAAGAAAATCAAATGATAGTGAAGAAGAAGATGCAGGTGATGATACATTTGTACAAAAGCTTTTAGTTAATGATAAAGAAAATCCTTGGGTAGGGAATATCAAAACTGAATCAGAAATCAATGAATTTGTTAAAAGTTATCGTAAATATTGGGATGATCAAAATAAGAAGTTAGAAAATAAATTAGAAAATAAACAAACGGATAATTCATTAAAGGATACACAACCTAATGGTATTTTAAATGGTATGTTTACAAAAGTGATAGTATTATCAATAATATAAGTGATAGAATTATCAAAAATTGTATTTTTTATTATTAAAATCTATTACACAGGCAAAGATACTGACGTTGGTATAGACTTTCCTGAAACTCGAAACAATGAAAAGATACAAGAAGTTGTAAATTTTAGTGAGCACACGATTTCATTAGCAGATACTAGTTTGAAAGGTATGTTTGCAGATGTAATTCTAATAAGTAGAAGCTACAAATTTTATTAATGAATATTTCTTTTTCAGATAACAATAGTAATAATAAGCAATCACTTGAAATTGACAGTCACAATGAAAATTTAACAATAACAGAATTTAATGTTGAAAATACAATGAATAATTCACATAACAAAATTACACAAAAGAGCATATTAGATAGCAATAAAAAATCTAATAAAATAAATTCAAATAACGTTATAGCCACATCTAGTTGGATAGTGGAATCTATAGAAAATACTAATGTGGAAAGCGTCATTAATTCTTTGACATCTAATATAACAAATAGTGAAAAAATAACTAAAATATTTGATTTTATGGAAGAAAAGATTCAAGATCAGATTAAATTGAAACTTGAACGTGTTACTCAGAATTATGACAAAGTAAAAGTTAAGAAGAAAAGAAAATCTAGAAACATTGAATTTGAAGAAGATAATTTCGATGGCCTTGAAATGCAAGAGAAAAAACAAAAACCTACTTTAGATTTAGGTTTAGATGAAAGTGTTGACAAAAATAATTCAGAAGCGGATACTGCATTAGAAAAAGTTAAAAAAATAAGGCATGATAACACTTTATCTATAGATAAATCAAATACTTCTTCTAAAGTAGAAATAGATCCAAATAAATACATAAACGTGAAACCTAAGCATCTACATACAGATATCCCAAATGATATTACCGGAGGTAATGATGTTTTAGATGACAGTGAAGATGAAGAAAAAAAACGTAATGTAGTAAGTGAAGCATTTGCAGATGATGATGTCATAGAAGAGTTTAGGAGAGAAAAAGAAGAAGAGGTCAGTTAAAAAAATTCATATTATGGTATTTTATCCAGAATCTTCCATAAATTATAATATCAAATCTATGTACAGGTGAAAAAGTGTCAACCTCAGGATATCGATTTAACTTTACCTGGATGGGGAAGTTGGGGTGGAAAAAATATTAAAATTTCAGGACGCAAAAAGAGACGTTTTATTTTAAAGGTACCTAAAGATTTACCTCGAAAAGATGAAAATAAAGGTGATGTGATAATATTTGAAGAAGATAATCCTAAAATAAAGGAACATCAGGTTAATGAATTGCCATATCCATTTTCAAGCGTTAATGATTATGAAGCTAGCATCAGAATGCCAATTGGAAGAAATTTTGTGTCTGAAAATTCTCACAGAAAACTAATTGATCCCCCTATTAAAACAAGTATGGGGAGGATTATTGAACCAATGACTGAAGATGTTTTAGTTAAAACAGGTGGTAAAAGGAATCGAAAATTTATTCCTAAGAAAATAAATAAAAAAAAGAAGATAAGACAAATAAAAACAAATAAACAAACAATAAAATAAATCAGAAAAAATTATATTGTAAAAAAATCTTTCAAACAGAATCATTCTTTTTAAAATGTGTAGTATAAAATGTATGTAATATAATAATTTTATATTTCCTCCTTTTGCCTATTATTGATTGTTGGTCAGTTAAATGAACAAATAAATAAGTTGGATAAATAAAATTAGATATTGATAATGAAATATGTACAGTGTAAAATGAATTTTTATTACATTTTACAATCAAGCGAAATTTATATAAAAAACAGTTATCGGACTATATAATTCTTAAAATTAATAGAATTAGAAATTATTAATATATTTTATTTTTTGTGAAATACTTGCACTTTTATATATACACTATCATACATAAGTATTTGGACATTTCAAAATTATTGCAAATATATAAAATGCACTTCAAATAAAGCTTTCTAATCTAATTTTCATCTGTGATCTTATCTCAAGCATAATTAATAGATATTGGTAATAGTTAGTATTAATTAGCATAAATTAAAAAGCAATAATTGAAGGTGAAAATTGCTTCTAAGGAAATATTTAATTTAAATGACTTTAAATGTATCTATTCAATCTTGAGAACCTAAATCGATTGAAATATGTCCCTCTAATCACATTCTAAAAGTTTATATAAATTTTGTATTTATTAATGATAGATGCAATACTTGATTGATGCAGGTATATGTATGCCTTTTTTAGTTTCAATTTAGCAGAATATATAATATAGAATATACATAATATAGATATAATATATAATATACATAATATAGAATATTGAATCCCAGTTATGGCAAGAAATAAAGAATTAACAGTAGAGAAACGTTCTTCTATCATAATGTTGAAAGTTTAATAAAAATATCAATGTTTTGACTGGACTGTATTAAGTATCGAAATACTTATCGCAGTGTTTATATAAGTGAAAGTATAATACATATATATGTATGTAATATATATATATATATTATATAATAAATTCAAATTTTATGTGTTGCAAATAGAAGAATGGAGATATATTTTAAATATAATCGGTTGATGCGCATGCGCCAAAAAGTAGTTTGTGATTGGCAGAACGGTGGATATACGCATCCAATAGAGATAGTAGGTAAGAAAGAGCATCGTACAAAGGAGTAGGAAAAAGATGGGAACTACCATATTGCGCACGCAAACGAGAGTGAGAGAGATAGAAACCACCGCCAATATGATTACTCGATCACTTGTTCTCAGTAGTAAAGCAAAGTTCGGTGAGACTGTTCGTTTATCATACATTTGGAGCGAAACACAAACTCAAGAAGGAAATTTTGTTTGTTTTCACATATATCGTAGTTGTGAATAAAATTTTGTGCCTCCAAAGGATGGCAGCCACCAAAAACGACAGCACCGATAGTGTGCAATTTTTCGAAGGAGTGGAGAAACTCCTTGAGATTTGGTTCACAAGCAGCAGCAGCATAAACAGAAAGCAGGGCGATCTTAGGCAGATTCCTCAGTGAGTTGAAACATGCTATCTCTCTCATATTTAATCAACTGTTTCCTCTAGTCGTAGTAATCTTTTAAATTTAATCATATAATTTTATGTAAAATTTCATCGTAACTTATTATATTCCACGTAATATCAATTTTGTACAATACGGTTTAATAAAAATATTCAAATTTTTAGTTATATTCGAACGTCAATTTATTTACGAAAGCGTAATGCCATTCGAGGTATTATAAATATTAAAAATTGATCAATGACATATAATTTTATTTGAAATAAATGTTTTGATAAAATAAAACCGGCCTGGCAACCATGACCATATCGCCGGTACTTTGTGATATAGTGTTCTGGTCATAATCGTTAGTACGCTTAACCTAACACTCATTTGAGAATTAGTTTCTCACGTGTGTTAATATTTTGGACAGGAAAATAGAAAACTATTAATTTATAACATTTCTTCTTTTACTTTCTTTGACTTTGATTAAATTGTTGAATATCGCAGTCGGTGTTTGACTTAAAAAAAATGATTTTGTTGGAGAAATATTCGGCGCACTACATTGAATACATTGAATTTTACAGTAGTATATATATGTCGTGTTTTTTGGCGAAGATCGATGCGCCCACCTTCTCTTCTCGTTCCAGTAATACCGACCGCTTAAAGCGAGGCTACGAGACTCTGATATGTATATACATCGCTTTATCTCCTTATTTTAAATTGAATATAAATAGACATAAGCACCGATGCGATTTTCCTTTTTTCTGGTACTTTACTAGCATTTAGAGTAAATAATTGGTTGAAAAAAACGCTAATTTGAAGGTGTCAATTTTTACGTTGACCATAAACATTTTCTTAACTTTTTAAATTGAATATAAATTAATGTAACACATAATGACATAAGCTTTTTTCAACATTAATGCAGAATATACAAATCATGTGCAACAATTAGTATAGGTAGATAACCGAAAATTGTAGTACTATCATATTATTACAGGAAATTGTAATATTTTAAAGTATAATTAAAATTTAATCTAGGGAAGAATTATATTGCTTGATATATAGTATTATTATGTAATTTGTAATACATGTCTATTGTCTTAGAATATATTGCATGATAGTGATTTATTTAATTAAATAATTTAGTGAACATGCGATGATAGGCTTGATGGGGTGGTATCTACGGGTTGATCAATTTTTAACAGGAAATAAATGCAACTTACATGAAGAAGTATGATAATTAGAATATTATTCTTAATAGTAATTGTATTATTTTTTACTTTGTTAACATTTTATTAGTACTTTTGAGAAACGCACGTTATATAGTTATTTACAATACATTTGTATAATTTATGTAACATTTGCATATAAATATATTTTCACTTAATTGAGAATCAAACTATGTCAAATAAATATTATCAAAATATTTCAAATTTTCAATTTAATAAACCGTGTATAAGAAGAAATAGACAGAAATTGCAGGAATATGAAATGTTATTATCAATTTCGAAACTTATGCAATAATTGCATTTTTGTATTACTTAACGTGTAAATTATAAAAAATTTCATATTGTATGTATAAATTCTATTAAATAATTGATAAATGTTTTATAACATAAAATATAATAGTTATTCTTTTATTGATAATCGTGAATATAAATATAATACTCACATTCATTACGCACGTTTTGTATATAGTTATTCTATATCTACATGAGAAGAGTTTACAGCTATGCACAGCCAGTGTGAGACAGACCCGCAAGGCTGCCTCACCTCATATGTAGCTACCTCGCTCGAGTTACCTCGTGCTGTACCGTAGACGTAGAACGTAGAGTACGTAACGCAGGGTGAGTAGCAGTTACGTTTTAGACAAAGTCGTTTCAACACACGTTCAAACGAAGGAACTGTGAGGCACCTTTGATCTCACCAAAAAACCAACCATCGTTTGCTTGTTCCGAGGCAGCCTCGCCGTAAGATACATTTCGGTACGAGGCAGGTACTTAAACGCCTCGCACTGTATGTACATAGTTTAAGAGACTTATATTTTGCATTCAATGAGAAGCTACTATGAAAGCCTTTAACAGAAAAATATTTCAAGTTAATTATTATCATTTTGTAAAAAAATAGTATAAAAAATATGTGAAAATAGTTTATACATGAAAAAAGAAATGAATGTTGCAAAAAAAAGAGTAAAACGCTCTAGCGTAAGTAGCACATACAAGCGCAGTAGCATAATACAAAGTGAATGTTATTTAATTTATATAATTTATATATAAATAATATATAAAATATACATTATTTTACGAGGAAATGAAAGTGGAAAGAGTATTTGTTAGGACGTTACAGCAACACTCGGCAGCATTATAATTTCCTCATAGAGAAAATAAAACTAATTATTTATAACTTTAACTTTATGTTGTTATAAAAGTTTAAATATTAATATAATCTAAATTTCCAAATAAATTTTGATCGAAATAATAAATTAAGAAGAAACTAATATTTTATTGGTAAATTGTGTAGTAAAAACTTCAATGTTTGTTTATTTTATATTCGATGAACTCGTACTTGCTGTTATATCTACAAATTAGAAAATTAAACATTTATCTATTTTTTGTATTTCGAAATGTTTGAAAAGCATGAAAGTGTCAGATTTTGAAGTTCTGCGTAATAAATTTTATGTTTGTAGAAATATATCGCCATTATTGACGTTATATTCTTTTAAATTATTTTTCTACTTATTTTTTCTAGTGTTGTTTTCTAGTTTATCTTTTCCCAATGTATTTGTTCGATAATCTGTATTAATTCTGCAAGTACAATAATGTAATTATTATTATTATAACTATTATTGTTATTTTTATTATTTAATTATTAATTTTAATTTCTAATATTTGTATCTACGTTAGCAAACATTGCTTCTTGACGACTACTGTATTTATTAATATCACATTAATTTTCGACGTGCTTTACTACATGATTTTACACTTATATGAAATACTAAAGGATTTCGTTATACACGTTATATATTTATCTCTTGTAGTAATGCATAAGAACACAAGGCAGTAGAACAACTATAAATTTTTATAATTAGACGAACTAAACGTGTTGGCAAGCACAAACGGAAAATATGCAGAAGCGTATATTACAGTACAGTATATGCAGAGCGTTTTACTCTTTGTTCCTTGTTTTGCATACGAAATCTTTCATTTCGTACTTACAAATTGTTACAAAGAATATTACAGTTTTAATTTCCTCAAATTTGCTGTAAATAAAGTAAATTATGAAAAGCTTTTTACTTCGTCAGGAAGACAATTAATTTCTCAAAATTAATTATCTCTTTATTTGTTTCATCTTAACATTTTAATATTCGAACGTTTCTATTATCGCCACATTTCACACAACAACATTCATAAATATGTATATTGAAACATATTAAGTAAATAAAATAAGATTAAGAGGGAGATATATGTCTTTGAAAACAGGAACAGATTTAAGAAAACAAATATAAGTAAATTTGAAGTTAAACGAATAGTCATATATAGAAATATACCTTGCTTCCACATTCAGTAAAATGCAACATCATCAACATTCAGTTACTTCAATTACTTTACTTTACATTTTGTAACAAAATAAAAATCTGTAATATCTGTAACATTTTATAACGGATTAAATAAATAGTTTATTTTAAATATTATCCAAGCTCCATGCTATTCATATTCGCTTGTTAAATGCAATGTTTGATATCATTTTTCACTTTGATTTAATAATAAAACGTTTATCTCAAATATACACATGTATGGATATACAAAAATCCAAAAATATATGTTGTACTGTAATACAGTTAAATTACTCATATTATAATTTAATGACATAGAATGATTAGAAATCATATTTGTCCAGAGGCATTTTATGCATTGCATATTAAGCTAAATATTCTGACGTAATTAATAAACTAAATGCAAATATTACGTAAATATAGATACAAGTAAAAAATTGTTTCGAATAAATTGAAAGGTCTAGAGATAATTAAGAGATTCATAGAAATATTGGATTTTTTGGGCAAACTATTTTATTATTTCTCAATACCTGCATAGCACATGTATTTTAATAGTATTTATCATTTGAATGCTAGTTGTGTAAAATGTGACGGTAATAGAAATTTGAATATTAAAATATTTTGAGTGAAATGAAACGAATAAAGAAATAATTATTTCAAGAAATTCATGCCCTCTCTATTATATAGCCCCGTTCAGTTTGAAATTAGCCAAGTTCAAGTATACTTGACAAATTTCCAAACTCGATTTTCTCGAAACAAAATATCATGTTAAAAAATTTTATTCTATACTTTCGACCATGAAGTGGAAGCACTATTGAGTGTTATCCACGCGCATACGATACCCACATTATCATATTATACATATCATAATTTGTTGGTTGGCTCAATAGAGTTAGTTGTAAGTGTAATATATATATTAAAAAATTTTTTTCGACTTATGTTTTCACGTAGAATCACCCTATTGCCGATTGTATCACGATTGTTGAGACACATTGTATATTGTATTGACGTATTATATCAAATATCATTATGGGAAAATTATACAATTTTTCATGTTCTTAGAATTCCGTCTAAGAATTTCCTCTAACAATTTTCTCTAACTATTATTAATCTCGTATACGAATTAAATTTCCATCGATTCGCACAGCTATCCTTATCTTCTCACGTATGTAAATATCATCATTATAATTTCTGCATCGTTTATATTCGAATTGTAAATGAACTGATATTATTACCAGATTCTTACCGTTATGACTATTTCATGCATGTTATAAAAATTATAACTGGTTATAGTAATACCGCACTTTACCTTTTCTTTTTGTATTGCTAATCCGTGAATGACAAAATTTTTAATTGATTCTCTATGATAAAATGTTAATTAAGTAATATGCTAGCTTACTCCGTAAAATAATTCAGATATATATATTTTTATTCTCTATTTAACACCAAAATGTGAAATTGATTATTTTTCTGAATACGAGATTTACCTTGTACGTATTTTGTATTTGTATTTATTGCATCATCCGTATATTATACAATGTTTTTCGCATATACCTTTTGGAGCATATATAGTTGAAATTAATGGATTAACTATATAAATGTTCACAAGAAGCAGTTGATTGAATATTGAATAATCATGAATAATTATTAATAATATTGAATTATTGTTTATGAATGATACTCAACTCCTTATGAATATACATTTCTTTACGTATTACTCTTTAAAATAACTAACACGACAGATAATAAAAGGAAATACTTAATAAACGATATTTAAGATTTATTTCCATATAAATTTATATTGATCAAAGATAAAATTTTATTTCAGATGGAAGTGGCAATCGTTACTAAAAATCGTTCGTTGTGAGATTATCAGCATTTGTCGCACCGAGCATGTGGATGCTTATGTTCTCAGGTAAACTATATATAAACACTTCATATCTTTCTTACATGTTTAGTTTAAAAATTTACACTTACGCACTCTTAAAATATTGTGTATCGCCGCATGTGGGTTATTAGTAGATTTTGGATTTTTACGCATTTATACAAAATTTTTAAGTGCAAGAATGAACAGAATGTACGCAATAAGCATAAATATATAAAATAGCCAAAATATTATACACGTTATAATATTTAATAAATAAAACGATTGTCTATATCCAAGTTTCAATTTTTTAATCGTGCGCATAAAAATATGAATTTATATAAATATCCGCATTCTACTTATTAGTAATTTATAACAGTTGAATCAGTTAATCATATGAATCAGATATAATCACAGTGTTTTATTTTACTCTTCGATGACAAATATCTGCAAGAATGTGGAAGATGCGAAAAAATATTTTAGACAAAGGTTGTAGCATATCAAGGTAAACAGATGATGCTGATATTAACTTTGTGATAATCTTGAGGAGTCCTATGAAGGTTAACTTCAAATTTTTAAACAGAATCTTATATAAATAGAAAGATAAACTCTATTTATAGTCCCACTGACTAAGAAATGGAACTTCGTTTTACTAAATTTTCTCGTCACTCATCTTTCTATTTAAATTAATATCATTCTTGTAAATATTACAAACTTATTTCTATATGCATTGCTGCATAAAATTATCCAAACACTTTTCTATTTTTCATAAAATATAACGTAATGAAAAACTGCGAGATAAAAAGACCTCTGACTAATTCTATTCTTTATGATCGTGTATAAAAACATTGATTTTTAAAAACTAATGTTGTAAGAAAATTGGTGTTCATAATAACGTTGTAAAATTGTTTTATTGTTTAAGAAGCTCTTTATTGCTCTTTAAGCTATATAAATCGAATAGAAAAAGTTCTAAACAGGATTTAACATCTTTTATTTCAAATAAAAATGATGAATAAGTAAATCAAATAATTACTCCAAATAAAATAATTTGAAAATAAAGTTGTTTGCAAATAAATTCCAAAACTGCAGATGAATAAATCCATAAATTTCAGACATATTTCCAAATTATTTATTTGCCAAATATTTGATCATTACAAATAATGATAGAAAATAAAGGAAAGCAAATAATTGTTTTTCGTGTATAAGAAATATATTTATTGATATGACATATTCATCTTAGAAACGACGGAATACTGAATTATTTCAGCAACCAGCGCGAAAATAAAAGATACGAAAAGGAATATACTTAGACTTATACATAAAAATTTTGCATAATACTAGACTAGAATATTCACTGTTTTGTTATAGATAGAGAATACTCCTAACTTCCAACAATATTCCAAACAAAAGAATACAGGGAAAGAAACAACATAGATCGATATTTAATTTTGTTTAAATTATATTGTAAGAAATTAACATACTTTTTGATATAATCTAAATAAAGAATTTGACGCAATCTAACGGGCATTTCATATGTTACAATCCAATATATAGCAGAAAGAAATCGATATCGAAATTAATTTGAATACTGATATTTGAAACCGATAGTACGTCGAAGGGTAAGTCTTGTATTTAATTTAGTACTATTATGAATTGATTAAGATGTCCGAATATTTAAGGGCGATAGTATCATTTATTATTTATTTATTTGTTATATATATGTAGTTCTTACCTGTTGGCTTAGGACTTCTAGCTTTTATTTACATTTTTTCTTATTTTCTATGTTTACCTTTCTTCATTCATTTTTCTCTACCTATACTTTCATTCATACTATATATTTTACGTCTATAAATTACGTATTTTAGATTTTCACTGGTTACATGTGGAGACATTACATGACATTTATTTATATATGATTTTTGAGTTTAACATTTGTCCTGCTCCTGCGTTTTTGAAAAACTTTCTGCGTTTTATAGTAGCTATATGAAATTGAGGTATACAACGTACTTTTCATTTTTTACAGTTTAATGCGTCATATATATATATATTGAATTGATGATATATATATATATCTCACATAACGCCTATCATACTATTTAAATTCTTTCACTCTCTCTTTCCGCCATACTTCCTATTTAATTTCTTCCCGGAGTTTAATATTGCTTTTGTTTCTCTTTCTTCTTATTGCCCTTAACCCCTTTGTTTTTCCCTCTCTTTCCTTGCTTTCTCTCTCCCTGCCTCCCTCCCTCCCTCATCCTTTTTTTATCTTCCTTAGTGTCTCTATTTCCTCGAATCTGTCCCATTGCCCCTAATACCATTTCCACGTCTTCTTCCATAAAGCTTGATTCAGACACGATCAGTACAGTAGGGAAGTAGCAGGTAAAGTCGAATTTATACTGTTCGCTTTAGAGGATCACTGTGGATGAAACGAGGCTGAATCGCAATCATCCGTTGTGATTTTTCCCAAAGTAAACAGTGTAAATTGCTACGTGCCTACTGTACTGGAGCGTATCTGAACTAGTCTTAAGAGCAATAATGAAATTACATTGTAGAATATGTATTCATTAAATTCTAATCTCACGGACTAGAAATTGTTTTAAAAGAAATCGGACTTGGTTTACAAAAATATCTTGAATATCCATATCCTCATCCATCATTCATATGTATTCCTTTGCACACTACGTCATTAAAGAGTCTACTTTTGTACTTACATAACATAATCTCTAATGTAAATCTTTTTCAATTACCTCCCATCTTGCAAAATTTCTTCCACATCTAAATTCATTCTTTCCATGGCTACACAATGTTCAACTAAATGTTTTATCGACTCTATCGCGGTTTCTCATATTACACATCTTATCTTCGCAGAAACGGTGATGTATACAATATACATGCATATTTCCGTTGTCTGTTGTTTTACTTTTCGGTCTACTTTCCCTCAACCATTTCCTTATCTTGTCACATGGTTTATACCTTTCAATATCTTACCTAGACTATACCAAATAGGAACTTACATTTTTAATGCGTCGCTTTTGTCAACGAGACAAAATTTTTTAAATATTAGTTTCGAAAGACTACTGTCATTCTAGATTTGTTGAAATATTTGCAGGTCTACTATATTGTTTATTTTCAAGGTTAATATCGTCAAAAGATTTAGACAAGATTTAGATTTAGAAAATCATGAGTAGTATGACCAATATCATGTGTTGCTGTGACCACAGAATGATTAATTGATTGTAAATTTAAATTCATAAAAGGAAGTGATTTGAATTTCGTATGTATCCAGTGTACTGTGTGAGATAAAGAATTCATGAAACAAGAAAGCATTCGCAATTTGACATTTTGTTTGACTTAAATTAATAGACAATACAAACAATATTTAACTATCAATGAATATAAAGTCTTATAGTCAATATAATGTCTTCATATACCCTAGAACAGGGTCATTTTATATTTTATATTTAGTAAGTGTGAAGTAACAATTTAATAACTTTTGTAGCAAAATTGTACAAAAATATTCGAACAGATCAAAAGAAATAATTGTGTTTATACAGTCTTTTTATTTAAAACTACAGTTGATATTTTCTGGAAATCGTGTTCTGTTTTTAATTATAAATTAATTTTTAGCTTACTTCGCTTAAAATAAACTATATTTACTACTCTTATGTAGCTCTTATATAAGTCCTATACATATATTATACATACGTTGCTCCTACATAATTACTCGTGTGTGCATTGAGTATACTTCTACCGTTGCGATAAAATTTTATTTTAATAAAAATAGCCTTGTTATAGAATATATGAAAACTTTCGTGACTGACTGTATGTACATTGTAAATATTGGTTGATAGAATCTAAAGGAGTTATCTTAAACATTCAAGCAGACATTTCCATATGAAGATTATAGAACATAATAAGTAGAGTAAAGACATAATTGAAAAAAAACAGGAAAGTTCAAAGATCTAAATCTTTTAAAAGTAGCTAACAAGACGAAATATTGTAAAAGCTAAAAGTACAATTTTTAAAAGAAATGATATTTTAATATCATGGTAAGCAATATTTTGAAAATTTTAAGGAAGATGAAAGAACGCATGTTCAGCCCCCCAAACGAAATAAAAAAACAATTTTAAAATAACATTGATATTGAATGTGTACTGAATTTTAAAATTGTTTCTTTATAAAAAATAGAACATGTGATTTAATACGTTCTTTTCTTTTAATCTTTGTGTGTTCAGTCTAATATTAGACGAGTCGTTGCATTGTGTTGAATGCAGAAACGTCCATATATAATATATGTATGTGTACATACATACAACATGCATATATTAACAGCTTGCAGCGTGAGTTGTCTGAACACAAACCATTATATTGAGAATTAACTCAGTCATGTTTTTATAATTTGTAATGTTTAAATCTTAATCAATCACAAAAAGGTTGTATTATCTCAGTTTAAAGTAAAACTTCTATAAACCATTCCTTATATATCATAATACATATGATACTTTTTCCATTAGTTCTATTACCGAACCAGTTGTATTTTATTAACTTTGGAAAATATCTTGAAAGCTCAGAAAATAATAATAATATATTATTATTATTAATTTGTTATTAGCACAAGGTGGCACAAAGGTCATTTATCCGTTTAAAGGTTGTATAACTTCCTTTTTATTGTATATATGTAAATTTTTGTTTCAGATTTATAAAGTTTGTTTTTTGAAAATTTATAATGGAAATGTTCACAGTGGAACAACGAGCAAAAATAATTGGATTTTATTTTCAAATTCAGTGTTCCATTGTTCTAACGCTATTCTAATGGGAGATGAGCCCCATTTTCAGCTCAATGGGTATGTTAAACAGAACACCAGGTTTTCGGATACCGAAAAGTGAAAACCCAAGAGCTATTCATCAACGTAGGTTGTATTCTATAAAGATTACTGTTTAGTGTAATGTCACGAAGAGTAATCAATCCCTATTTTCTAATTACTTTTTATTCGTTGCTCCATTGTGAATTCTTCCATTGTAAATTTCCGAAAGGCTTTAAAAACCTGAAACAAAAGTTTAGAAATACACAGTAAAAAAAGTTATGCGACTTCTCGTTACAATTTCATGTGAAACGATTTCTTAAAACATTAAAAATTTGTTTTGTTTATTGAAATAGAGTCAAAATTGAAATATAACAATTTCAAGGATGGCAACAAAATTAAATCAATCCATAGATATAAGTATCATGTAAGAACCTTTTTAAACAATTGTATATCAGGTAATGCGAATGTCGGCAACCTGTGAGCTTCGAAAGTTTCTATCTCAGGGATGGTTCGCTTAAAGGCCAAAAGTAAATGATGTTTTCAAAACGTTTTAGTATTCGTTATAAACATATGGAATAGAAAATATCGATTTCCGATGGAAAAATTCAAAGTTTCTTCAAGGTCATAGGAAAATCGAATAAATGTGAGTTGCTTCTAGTGATATTCTACAATTGATATCTGAAACATTTTTGTGTATTCTCCATATCTTTTAAGGAAATTTGGAGTAATTAAAATGTTAAAATATACAGGAATTAAAGCGTTAAAAATAACTACAGGAGTGCTTAATAATAGTCAGTAATGAGAGGTGATAGGAATGGAAAATAAGAAAAATCTTTGCACCGAGATAAGGTCGTAACAGGCAGAAGTCGATAAGCGACTATTTTATCATACTAAACTACTTTATTATCATTATTATCATTATTATTATTACTATTATAATTATTATTGTTATTGTTGTTGGAATTACTATTATAAGTGATAATAGAAGTGTTTAATTTACGTTTTTAACACATTTAAAACTGGAATCCAAAATTTATCTTTTTAGAATAAAATCTGAAACTTAGTGAGCTTACAGTACTCATTTAGAGGGGTAAAAAAATGATTAATCAATATTATATTTGTGAGTAATTTAAATAGATGTAAAATAGCACGTTAAATAGAAGTAAATAAGTCAATTTAGAGATATGTATTTACATATACTGATTAAAGAGATCCAGGAGAATATATTATACTACAGCTAAAGATTATCACTAATATCAACGAAGGTATACAATTTTATTTCTGATTCTTTTTAAATAAATGCTTAGTTGATGTTTTCCTTGCATTCGAACATAACACTTCTAAAGTTACGTTTTTGACTTTCCAGTATTTAAATTATGAATTGACGTGCCATATCTACATATTATTATCTACATATTTGAAAGTGATTGTCCAAAAAGTGTCTTTCTTTTACAGACATGCCTTTTACAACGATGCATCTTTATACATGAAACCTAATTTGTCGAACGTTGTGATCTTTATTTTGATAGAACAAAATGGGTCATACGTAATTCGATAAAATAATATAAAATGGAAAATATTGTGCATCCATTATTTCCTCATAAAACGAAAGAAACTTTTCGGACAACCTAATATTTCTAAATATTGTTTATTTATGTAATTCAACTACATTGTTCATTTTAGACGAGTAAATCGTGCTTATAAACTATTTTTATAGAAAGGTACAAAATTACATGTTAAACTAAAAACATTAATCTTGCAGTAAAAACAATTCTTGATTAAATATTTTTTTATTCTTCTTGATGAATATGGTATAAGACCATAAAGTAATAGATTTTTTGCTTTTAAATATCCTGTATATTAAGTTTTTATTGAAGAAACAAAGCTCCTAATCATATATCTGTACTTTTAATTTTAAATAAAGTGTACTAAGCGCATATTAAAATATAGCAAATGTAAAATTTAATCGTTAGAATGAAAGAGAGAGAAAAGAAATAAAATATTGGAGAACAAAGGAAAGCGGAAGCAATGTTTATCATCAAACATATTTTGCAAGCAATGAGATAAATTGTAAACTCTTATTAACTTTCTTGCTTGAGATGATAAGACCTTTAAAATAGCATGCGAATTCTTTCAAGATTATCAAGCTGTAGTTTTGGAATGCACGTAGAGTACAAAATATAAAATCTCCGTACAATGAAATGAAAAGAACAAATTTTATGATACTTATCAATTATAATATTATAATATAGAATTAGTGAAACACTGTGTACGCAGTAGTTTTTAAAACAAGAAATACATAAAATATAATAATAATAATTATTATTAGTATTTGTTTATTGTAGTGAGACTTAAAGCATAGTATAATCTATATTATAGATATGCATATTTAATATAATTTTGAAAAATATTAACAATATGATAAGTATATAAAGTACAAAATAATAAAATATAGTATATAAAAGTATAATATATATATAATAGTTTATAACACCTTTTCTTTTTTCGAAATAAATGTGAATTTAAATAGTTTCAAAAGTATCTTTATCGATTTGATCAATATCTACGTTTCTTTTTCTTAAATGTGTTAATTATTAATTATCTCTGTATTTGCTTGGATATATAAACAAATTATTCTTTAATCTTCGTAGATTATGCATGCCGTTTGTTGAAAGTACGATTAAGAAATCGTTTCTACACATTTATTTAAACTATATCGCCTCAACGAAAAGTCAATTATTCAGCAAAATATTTAACAATAGATAAGATAATAATTTTTATTAGTTCCTATATCAATTAGAAGATTTGTTTTATCAAGAGATCGCTAGAGAAATCGAAACACTGTTGTGATATTACGTGTCAATGATTATATCGAAATCGAAACGCGCGCGAAGGTGTGGAACATAAAATCTATCAATTAATAAATAATAGTATAAAGTTTTGTACTGAACAAGAAAAAATAAACGAAATATCTATTTTTGATAGAGGAATATAAATTTCCAAAGCTGTAAAATCTCAAATATTTTAATTACTGCGCGGAAGCTTTGCTAAATAACAAATAACTCGCAAACCAAAAATAGTATGAAAATATCGTTATGTAATTCCGGCTCTTTAGTAACATTTGGCACAGGTAATAGGTTCATTTATTGCTTGAAAGGTGAAGTTCAGCCTTCGTGGAGATAAAATTTAAATTCCCAAATTTAGATTCAAGTATTTACAAAGTCTTATTTTTATCTGTCTAAATTGCCCGAATGTTTTTAATTATAATCGAAATATTTTCCTCCAATTTGACTTTCTGTCAAGTTTCGGATTCCGTCAAAAAAAGATAACTGGGTCATTTTCATATTTCTGCAACATTTCGAAAGTGTCCGGTTAAAAAGTGCTATATCGACTTGAATAAGTGTTGATTCATCTGTCCAATCTGGAAAGTACGCCGCGCGCGCAACCCAAATTTTCCAACCCAAGTTAAGGATTCGAATTACACGCAGCCTAGCGTTATTGTCATTATGCTCACTGTTGTTTTGTGAAATTATTGTCACCAATCGATCATGGAGTTGGCATTTCAGGCAGATCAATAAGAACCAAACAATTGCACAAAAAGGCGGGAAATGGTATTGCTGAAAAGTAATCATATATTAACGTTTGAAAAACAGACTAAAATTTTTGCATGTATTTAATACACACTAGCATTTTAAAGCAATCAATAAAAATATCTATCTTCGTAAAAACCTTTTCAAGCAATAGGCAGATCGAACAAAACAATTGAGAAGTTAACTCATTATGTACTAAGTAGTGAAATAACGCGTAAATGTTATATAAACATTATAATAAAACATAAATAAATTAACTTACATATTGTTTTATTAAGTTATCAAAAAATGTGTTAGAAGAATAAAGCCTATACACAGGCCCATTGCAGAAACCAGGGATACAAAGAAAGTATTATAGTACCTACTAGAAGTACTATAATTTTCTCCAAACTTTATGAAATTATTGCGAAGATCTCTTCTTTTTTAAATTTATGTTGAGTCAAGGAAAAGATGTAATTTATATTATTAAGCATTTAACAAAACAGCTATAAAAGAAAGAAACACTTTATAAAATCAGAGAAAGCAATGAAAATTAGACTAGGAAAGAATAAATAGCTCTTTTTTCATTTATCTTTTTTTTCAGCAACAGAAATATTAACCCTAAGATCCTAGAATTTCTATACTTATCTATTTGTATTTTATACTTATTACTTATTATATATTTGTTAATCTTATTTTGATCTAAATCAACAGAAAGATTTTTAATGTTTCAAGCAAATGTTTAGCATAAAATTAAAACAAAAAATCATATATACCAATAGCAGTTTTTTCATATTTTGCTCAAACTTGAGATGCTCTAAGATAACAAAAATATGATTGGATTGGTAATGACGAAAAGAATTAAATAAATCCTTGGAATTCTATTTCATAATAATACTATAAAAAACAGAATTCAATAATGTAAATTAAGCGGGAAAGGAAATTCTTCTCGCTCGTTTTAACAAAGAAAAAGATTTAATAGATATATGTATATGTATAGCAAAGAGCTGAAATGAAAAATCATATATATCGATGACGATTATTTCGCTTTTCCTTCAGATTTAAGAAATTTTCATTTTAATTAAGATTTAATGTCGCATCAACAATGAGGTTATATTAGCGACACTATATTAACGATAAAAATATAATTGGGTCAAAATGAAAATGAATCAAAGAATGTAATAGGATTGAATATGTAGTGAATTTCATAGTAAAATATGTTCTTGAAAAGGAAATATATGAAATAAAGTATTTGTTTATTAATAAATTAATTATTGATAACATTGTTAAGTCGAGGAAAATCATCGAGTAAACGAATATTATCACAGTTTTCAATGCTGATTCTTTAAACATATCATTTTTAAATTACAACTTTTTAGAGACAAAATTGTTCATGACAAAAAATTTGTTTCATGTTTTCTTATTTTTTATTTATGTCTTTTTACATTTCGGTATAACAATATTTTTAATACAATTTTACTTTTAATATCTTATGAATTATTACTTCGTTATTTCGTTAATATATCACCTGCTTTATTAATATTTAATATTTTACATTATTTATAATTTTAAACATTAATTGATGCAAAATAATCGAAGTTATATAATTATTTCCATTCTTTTATGTTAATTTGGGAAGATATTACACATATTTTTATTTATTTTGAATACTGATAAAAATCATTCATCTTGGAATAAGATAAATACTAAAAATAGGTAATTATTAGAATATCTTGAGTACTGTTATTTTATTTGTTGTGTATTGTATTAGTGATGAATATGCATTGCTGTTTGGAATATCTAATCTAATCTAATCTAATCATTCCTCATAGTTAATTACATATACCAGATGTATCTTAATCTAGCTCCTATGGAGATGCACTTTATATTATCAGTTTTATTTTTTCATGTAAATATTAATAGGATTGTATTTGCATAAATACGATATTGAAAGTGTTTTTGATTAATATTTCTTCAATATTTATTTTAATATTACTCAAATTATATATTATTTAAAATATATTTCATTTACTATTCATTTATTTCTACTTTTCGGTCCAATAGCTTTGAAAAAGAAACTTGGTTGGTTTAGTTTACAGAAAACTGAAACTAAATCAAAACTAAAACAAAATATATTTCATATCAATGTGATTATTTCACATAGCAAGTACACATATTTGTTAGCGTGTTCTATAGATAAACTTAAGTTTTAGTTAGGATCTCATTGTTAAAATATAAACAAATTTTATTTAGCCTTATGTAGTTTATTTTTAACTTGTTTAAATATGTTTATTTTTCATTCATAAATATTTTAAAACAGTATTTAATAGTACTTAATATTTAGGAGGGAAAATGCAAAAAGTAATCATAAATTAATTATTAATATAATATCAACGACTATGTTATATTTCCCATTATTTCCTCGAATGTTACATAATAAAAAAAAATAATATATATGCTCACATAATATATGATAGTACTATGTAAGATCAGTTGAAAGTTGTTCATCTATGTTGGAAGCGGTGATAAAATTTTGGCCACATTTTTAATTTAGTTTTAAAACGCATTCTAAAATTATGTACGAATTTCATTTATGTTCAGTTGTCTTGCTTGTAAGTTCGTTAATTTTATTTAAAGCAATGATTAATAACAATGAAAAATTTTCAAAAATTGTTATTAGCAATTGTTATTAGCAAGCATCGTACGCGGGAAAACCCAACTTTCCTTTGTCAAGCCGTAGTAAACAATATTCTTTAGAAGGTGATTTAGAAAAGTTCGGTATGCAGGACCTTACCAAGCAAATTAATGGGATTTATGACGAGGCTTAAGGTTATTGAGGGTACGCCGTAAGAAGGAGCGGACGTTTGGTGTCCGTCTGGCTCGCGGTGTATTACCTGGGCCAGGTAGAGAGTCGCCTGGCGTAACACCCTGTATATCCGTTGGAATTCAACGTAATGAAATCTTCCCTTCTTTCATTGCTCTTGGTAAATTTTTATTTATTTTACTGCGAATAAAATCCTATTGGTTTTACTTTATTTGTCCGCGCGAATTTGATCCAATATGAGATTAAAAAATTGAGGAAAAATATTGTCAATTTAAAAAATATTTTTTCTTATACGTTCCTGTTGCAAAATTTGCAGATGTACATTTATAAATACAAAGTAAGTCCATATTATCGTGCCTTTACTTTCCTGCGTTTATAAAAAAAAACACGTGATTCGCACAAATCACTTTATGACTTTATGATGCAAAGAATTTTCTCGCTTTTGCAAACAGAAGAGATTTCTAACGCTTTAAGAAGACGTTTAACATACTATTAAAACGATAAATCGCAAGAATTTTCTTCAAAATCGAGATATATACCTTTTATCATTAGAAAAATGTAATTGGTTCGAAACTGACCGAATGTGAGTTAATAACCAATTATAATCAATATGAGAGGGAATTAATAACGAATACTAAAGATAATATGTACAAAAAATAATATTCTAGATTAAAATTTAACATTGCCCTTTTTGAAATTTTTGTAGCCATATGAAGGTACATATTATTAAATGATATAAAATTTAGTACACTTCGATCCAATTAATTAGTATGTAAATGCTAATAATAAATACAATGGTATGTCCATACTTTTTTTAGCCATTACATATGCGTTAATCACGTACTCTTTGGGTACTCAAAAGGACAATAGCAGCATAATTGCATACAATGTGTTTTTCCAATATCTTGACTTGAACTTTTGATTTTAGTTTCACATATATTTATTATTTCTCTGGTCGTTATTAAGTTTGCAAATTTTGATAATGGAATTGAGCTCGTACAAGATTTTAAGAACTACATACATTATATTAAATTTAATCGTATGGCGACTCACTGTAATTCTTCTTAAAAGGCAACATAAAATATTTATTTATACTTAATACAACTTGATACAATATGATAGCAAATTTTTTAGCTTCGCAAATTCTTCGATCAATTCATCAGTGACATTTATTACGAACGAAGAACATATAAATTATATCATTGGATTAAATGGAATTGTACTTGAACTTGTAGTTTGATCATTTAGTTCTCTTTCTTAGTCATCAATATCTTTTCTGCGATCCATCCTATTACTATGTATTGCTATCTACAAGTTCTATACACTTTTACTTACATACGTGTAATTGCATGTGTATGTAGTGAGCACGTGTATCTAATGCGTGCATGCATGATATACAATATACGTACGTATATGTAAAGACTATTACGATTTTATACAACACGCTATGTTTTAGCTTACATAACACATATTACTTTTGCTATCACCTTTTATTTCTCATATATTTTTTATACGTTTTTCTTTTTAGCAATAATATTGATGTTAACAATAATATTGAGTCTGTCTGGCATTAAACCAAAAATATCATTAGATTCAATAAATATGTAATTATTAATTGTTTTGGACCAACATAAATATAATTTTAATGCTGTTAGAGTTAGTAGAAAAAATGCAAATGTTAAACATAAAGTAGCTATTGCCGGAATACATGACACCACCGTCTGCATGGAGAAGCTAGCGAGACACGTCTCTATCGTTAAGCTATGTGCAGATAGTGCGAGGCAAACCCGCGAGGCTGCCTCGTTCCGAGACGTGTCTCAGGGCGAACCAACAATTGTCGACTTTTTGGCGAGATCAAAGGTATCCTGCAGGCACAATTGTGCTAATTGAATTACACCGTAATTTAATTGCGTAATTTAATCACATTGTACTTCAATTACATAATAATTCAATTACGTTGTAATCCCTATTGCTAATTACTGTAATCATGAGTGTAATTGAAGTATGATGTAATTCAAATACAATGTAACTGAATTACAGCTGAAAACTTTAAAAAGATGAAATAAATGTTTATGTATATTCATCACGGATAATAATGTTTTTCTGTTTGAAACCCTTACGTTACTTCTTCCTTCCTCTTATTATCTTTTAAGTTTGATTAGCTCTTAATTCATAATTTTGATTCAATTACATTGTACTTCGTAATTGTATTTCAATTACAATTAAGAGTTGCATAAATTGGTAATTTGATTGTAAATCTGCACAATTCTGCTCACAGCTCTTTACTCGCTTCGTTTGGATGCGTATTGAACGACTTTGTCGAAAGCGTAACTGCTCTCTCTGCCTCACTTGCTTGCCTCGCATACTATATCTACGTGACAGCACGAGGAAACTCGAGCGTGGTGAAACAGCCTCGCGGGTCTGCCTCGCATTGTTTGTGCATAGCTTTAGACTTTAGACTATGAGTGATGCCATGTCCATGAAATTAGTGGCTACCGATAATATTGATGATTAATTATGATTAGATTGCGGATTCTTATGTAAATGCATATTTTTATGAATATAATTATTTCATTTTATGAATATAAAATGAGTAACAAAGGTAGAATCTCAATAGAGAATTTTGATATTTCTTCATATCATGCGGAAGAATTCATTTTAATTCACGTTTAAATTAAATTTGTAAAATTTTTTATTTTTTAATGATATACATATCTTATTTGGCCAGGTGTTATTTTGAAATAGCTATGTATCAGTTTATAAGCAAATGATATTTCTTTGAACTATTATTATTTATTATATAATTTTAATATTTTTTATCAAAATTAATGAAATAATTTTTTATTTTGTCTAATATTCCGTATTTGAATAAATGTTCCCTGAAGTAATATTCTGACTCTATTATAGTAATATTGTCATCTACGTCAGAAATACTGATTTCTTTATAATCTGAGATATGCATTATTCAAGGATAATTGAAATTAAAATAGGAGCAAATGATTTAAAATTCAAATTATTTATTAATCTTATTTGAGAGGTAATAATAAAATAATTATCTTATTTAAAATTGTACTGTATTGTATTCGTTTATTATATTGAGGCTTATGCCCACTAAAGTACCCTTTTTTTGTATGTGCTCGTCTCTTACATTTTCTCTCTATTCCCTAGAACTAAATCTGACATCCCTATTTATCTAACTATGATATTTATAATAACTATAATATTATTTTCTATGTACGTGTCAATCTTTGGTGTTTCGTTCCTGTTTGTTCTTCTTTGATTTCTCTATTCATTCATGCATAAAGTCACTTCAGATTCAACTTCATTCTTTCCTTTATGAAGTTTGCCACTTCCTATAATTGTTTTTCGTTTGTTATTGCTACTATTTCTGTCCATTCCTTATTTCTTAGTATCTTAATTCAAATAAAAAATTATTTTAAAATAATTTAGTTGATCTTAACACAGAATAAACTTGCTTTCTTGTGCTGTTTCTAAAATAAAAGTAAGGAAGTACTTAAACTAATTTAAATTATTATTTTTTTATCTTTATTTGAAATAACATTTGCCCAAGCCTGAGTACTAGGTAAGCACGGTATATACGATGTCTACACAATTTTATTTTTCAAATTTACATCTGATAATCGTTTATCAAATTCGCCAGACAGACAAATGAACAACTTCATATATAAAAATACATTATTAGTAAATTTACTTAATATATATGCTTATTATGAATGAACATTTTTTTAATTCTTGTATTGTCTACGATAATCTTATCATTGACACAAGCAGGTGAAGTTTTTAATGGACATATATATTTTGGTTAATAACTAAAGATTATCATTTGTAATATTTCTTTCGATAAAATTTCTATTGTTCATTATTACATTTTCAATTTACATATTTGGCAAGATTTGATTAAATACACATCTTTTGTTCAAGTATTAAATATATGTATACACCATTTTAACCAATAAAAGTTGGCAATTTTTTACTATTGATAGTAATTGATAAACTATTCCCTTTCTTTTTATTTCAGATTTTAGGTCACATGCACCTTTTAAACATATAAACAACCACTATGTACTAACGAATTATAAGTTTATTACTTCTGATGGTTTGAGATAGCTTTAATCAATCTTTAATGCAATTGCTGGTTACATTGATGAGTTGTTGTTATTATTGATTTGATTTATTGTTCTCCTTCATTATTATTTGTATTTATTGTAGTGAGACTTAAAGCCTACAATCTTTGCTAATTGCACTACTAATTGCTAATTGCTAATTTACTACAATTTTGGTTGCTTTTTAACTTATTGCAAATATTATAACTTTATGTAATTTCATGTAATTTTTTTTTATAAATAGTGATATATGTATTGCTATCTAATAAAACACATATGAATATTAAAGAATGTAAATTTAGTGGCTTTAAAGAAATTGTACGAACAATTATAAGGGAGCATTAAATGCATGCCGTGTGCTTAAAATGTTCATCAGATGTCATTTAATGTCAAAGATACAAATTTCATCAATCCACAAAGTCCAGGAGTTTGAATCAATATGCATAATATTCGGAAACGTACACGTTTATTTATTATATATAGCAGCATCTGCAAAATTTAGTAAAATTAAAGAAAATTCTATAAAATGATTCAAAATATTTTCCTTTTATTATGTATTAAAACTTTGTGGTGCTTATAATTCGCTATAGTCATGCTTCGACATTTTAAAGATCTTCTCATACTTGTTTTTTCCATCGCAGTTTTTCCGCGTTGCACAATATGACAGGCATGTGAACATGTACACATCGCCATGTATGTAAGTGTGAGTGAATGAGCGAGTATACGTACGTATATATATATGTGAAAAAGAGATAAACTAGATTTGTTTCTCAAATGAAATTTAATATCAAACGAGAGAGTAATGTAATCCGTAAGCACAAAGATTATTATATTTCTATAACATATATACATATTGTAAACATCTATTGGATGAGTTTTTATTCTTTTTTCTCTTTTGTTTAATTTTGAATATTTTGCAATAAGATTTTGTTTCATGATGCATTGCAAGAATTGTTTAAATTTATTCACGAAATAAATTTGAATAATGATATACATAAATAATACTTAATAAACTAGAATAATGATAATACTGACACATATAATTTAATGCCAACTTTTTCTAGAAAATTATGGAACTTTTTATTCTTTTTAGAAAATTTTTTAGGTTTATACACAAAATAAATATATGTACATATGCAAGAGTGACCATTTATTCGGACATTATAATTACTACTTATATATTAGTGTACTACATAACTAGTGTACTACTTGTAACTGTAATTATTTATTGAGCTAGATGGTTTACTAATAGCAATTGCGGCTGATTTCCGAGAACTTGAGATCTAAACATTAAAATGAGTCCTCCATTCACGAGCGGACTGTTGTAGAGTTTACTGCATTATGAGTCTGGATTAACTAATTGACATTGCGTTATATAATCATTTAAATTATGAATACTTTTAAATTATACTCCCATAGATAAATAACGAAATGCCATTCTTTTATATAATCTTTATCAAATTTGATTATTGCTTTATTGTTATAATTACTTCATTATTGCAATATTATTATTACAATTACCTTATTATTACACTAATCCTTTGTAATCTTAAATGATCAAGATCAAGAATAATTTTTGTCTTATAACAAAAGAGGAACAAAATATCTTTCAGAAGATTACTAATTTCAGATTTAATAGAAAAGTAAGGATTTCTCTAGGGCGAAGTTTAGAAACTGCAAAGAATTTAGAGAAAATGGAACTTGCGAGAAATAATGCGACATTTAGGGAGAGATCAATACTTTATTCATTTATATTTCTATGTCATCGTATTTGAATCAGTATCACAGTTATCTTGTCTGTGGTCACTGTACTTTAACGTTTTATCTTGACTTTTTTCACGTTTCGTTTCGACTAATAATGTGATTCGTGCATCTTTATTTACTCAGAAAATCTAGGGTCAATGTCTATACGAAATACCAATGATAACCCGCAAATAATATATGTATAGTAAATTCTAGAAGAAATCGTGATATTTGTATAGTCAAGTGGAAGTTATGAACGCGTCCGTAGTAAGAATACGATTTGATCAAATATTATCAACTAGCATAAAATAGGTTTATTCTAAATCACAAATAATATATGATATTATATATATATATATATATATGTATATATATATATATATGTATTATATTATAGTATTATAATATATATATAGGTCGCAAATTATTATGCATTTATAGGAAATTAAAAAGTGCGAAACTATATATTGGATTGACAACTAAGTGATTGCAGATTTTGTCATTACCACCTAATGACAAAATCCGCAATCAATAGTTGCCAACCCAATAGAATGCACATAATATAAAAAAATATGTAAAATATCCAAAGTATAATGCTTTCTATAATATCTAGGAGGTAAAATAACTTTCTACTGAGATTCTACTTTCTTAATTATATTCGCAAATAAGAATAACTAGATTCATATTAAATAGTCAGATAAGAGTTAAACAATAAGAGTTAAATAAGTGTAATTAGATAGATAGGCAATAGCTGAGTTAATACTACAGTTAAATAGTCTGGTAAGAAGAATGTGCACATATATGTATCTGAAGGATGCAACGTTCAGAATGCAAAGCAAATAAGAATAACAATTGTACACCGAGTTCCTTTTCATAGCCGGGAGGCTGAAAAAATAAATTATTATTATTATCGTTGTTGTTGTTGTTATTGTTGTTATAATATGCATTATTATACATACGTGTATACGTATATTTTGATTTCAGAGTCAGACTTTTATTAAATATTAAGTCACATTTTTCATGCTTTAGAGGAGAGCAAACGAAAATTGCAAAAGCATACATATGAATTTAATATCATTATTATACTATTGTATGATCTTAATACACTCTAACTCTGGGTTTCACATATACTTCATGTTTGAAATATATTATAATATATTTGATTAATTATCGTTACAGTTGTTTTCTAAGTATTTTACGGAAGGTACATAAGCATATTTTGTCTTACTTTATTTTCATCTAATACCATCTAGATCTGAAACTAAAAATAATATTACAGTGGAAGCCAAGTAAATGTCTTTTAATAACCTCCATTCTTTGATAACTTTTAATTCATTATTTATGCCAAAAATGCTGTTCAGAAACAAATCAAGAATACAATTTCTGTAAAATCCTTCGAATTCCTTCGGTTATATCGTTTAATGTTAATTTTAAGCGAAATTTCTCTTCTCTTCATTCCTGTTTTGTATCCTCAGTGTTTAGCTTTGAAATCTTATTCAATTCAAAGGAAAGTAATAAACTTGTAATAAATTTTAAGCTTAGCTAAGCACGTGTATTTTGTCGTCATTACTCCTCTGAAATATCGATTAACGATGATGTCATACAAAAAGGCGTAATAAAGTAAATTTTGTAGTTGAATTCGAAATGTTGCTCTAAGTCCTAAGCAAATGTTCATAATCGCTAAATAATAAATATTTAAACAGTTATGTAATAATATCTAAAATTAGTTTATTCTAGTAACATTAATTAAAGCTTTCCTTTGCAGACTAAAATAAACTGAGGAATGAATAAATAAAAACATATTAGAATATTCTATAATATTAGTAAATTCATATTTAAATGACTATCTTTTTGATTTAAAAAATTATATGTATAGGATGCCATATTTTAGTTTCCTTAGATAAGTATTTCGAAAATTATGGAAGATACTGAAATATGTTTTAGCCAAAAATTGTAAGAATCAAGGAGGATAGATCATGGTGACATTTATTTGACCTTGAGATAACCTTGAAAAATTCTGCTAAAATAACAAACTGTTAACATAATCTTTCTCTCTTGATATCCTCTAACTTTTGTCTAAAGCATTTGCCTAAGTCTTAATGCAATATTCTAAATATTTGTTTGTGTATACATATACAAAATATATATATATTATTAATATTTTAAAAGTATTTTGATCATTTTTAATTAAAGTAAAGATATTTTGCAACATATTCCTATTATACAGGGTGGTTGGTAACTGGTGGTACAAGCGGAAAGGGGGTGATTCTACGCGAAAAAAGAAGTCGAAAATATAGAATAAAAATTTAAACAAAAATTTTTTTTCTTTTTTTTTAATTTTTCCATCGAGACAACGATCTACAGCGAGATCCGCTATAACGAGACGTGATAAAGTGTACGCGTACCGAGCGAAAATTCAAAGTCGATTTTCTCGAAAACAAAGCCTCAAACGAAAAATTTTTATTCTATATTTTCGACTTCTTTTTTCGCGTAGAATCACCCCCTTTCCGCTTGTACCACCAGTTACGAATCACCCTGTATATAAATTTTCCTTCCTATTATATGATAATGATTTAAGTTATAATATGAGTCATTCAAAAACTAAATTAGTTAACTCCATATGTAAAAAGTATAGAAATGTGATAATGTTACAGTACTGTTCTTTAAATTTACCTTAGAATTTACTATTATTTATGTTATCTTGCCATGAATGAAATTGTAGAAGTAAATCATTTATTTCTTAAGATTGAATGTTAATTGCATACTTGTATAATAGAATTAAGAAATTAATAAAGAGTAGAGTTAATCGGTTTGGTTTCTGACAGGCTCATATATGAAATCACAATTCTTAGGAAATATACATTTACCTTGTATTCAATCTTACATTTTGAGCATAATTATATAAATCGACTTCAAATAATTACATGAATTTAGCAATAGATTATTATAACACCACTTAAAATGTAACAATTAAATACCATTATTTGTATTTTAATTTGTAAGAAAAGATTGAAATATAAATAATATTAGCATATAAATAAAAATATATTTGATATAATTTTAATATAAAGAATAAATTTTGCAAATAAAATTGATAATAAATCATATCCAGAATTAAATACAAAATATTATAAATATTAATTTTATTTTACAGTGAAAGCAGCATGTTCCTATCAAAGCGTAGACTTATCCTTAAAACATGTGGCACAACTACCCCTCTTCAATGTTTGGAGCCCCTTTTGGAACTTGTAAAAGAGTATACTGGCTTTGAAGAAGTAGAGGTATGAAACTTCTTCAATATTTTTCATTATTAATTAATTTTGTTACTAATACACAAATTAGAAAATTTTATAATTTCTTAAGAGTAGCTTATTAATTAAACTTAAAATATATGTAAAACATTACTTTTATAAAAGAAAATATAAAAAATTGTCTATTTTACTGATATATATGCATTATACTGCAAGAGTAATGTATTATAAACTATTATAATTTTTGTTTATAATCATTACCATTTAAGGCAAACTAATTGAAGTTGAAAGTACTTGGCTATATAACTTGACCTAGTGCATGGATAAATGATGTGTCTATATATAGGAAACCTCTAGTATACAGGATACATCTCTACCTCTTGGTTTATTGATCTCTCCTACTCACGATATAGCACATGACAATACATTTGTCCAAAATTATTTTTAATTTAATGCTTCTTGTCTTTATATTGCCTGTAAATATATATTCCAATTAGTTTTATTTTATTACTATGTATGATCAAGTTATTTATATTTAAAAAAGAACAGAAAATATTGAAATGTGGGTTATATAAAATTGTAATTATTGTTTCAGAATGTATTTTACTCAAGAAAAAATTACAAGAAGCCAGAGTTACAAATATCCCCACATCAAGCATTTGAAGAAGAAGTTGCTTTGCTTGATACATTCTTCCCTGGTAAGAATACTTTTTATGTTTATGCATTTAAATTTTGTAATATTGTATAAAATGAATGTTATAATTATGATGAAGAAAAGGTTTCAAGGAAAATGTAATTTGCTATAATTTTTTTTCTAGCTGGGGAAGCTTATTGTTTAGGCTCTGTAGATTCAGATTGTTGGTATTTATACACTTTGAATAAAGAGAAATCTGTAGATGAACCCATAGAACCAGATCAAACTTTAGAGATCCTAATGACTCATTTAGATCCAGAAGTAATGTCTCTTTTCACTAGAGATGTATGCTCCTCTGCAGACGAAGCAACTCAAAAATCAGGAATTGACAAACTTATTCCAAACATGATTATAGATGATTTTTTGTTTGAACCTTGTGGATATTCAATGAATGGAGTATCTAGAAATGTAAGTATACTTGCTGGAAAGTAAAAAATTGACATTATATAAAGAATACATATAGAAGTAATTATATGTATTTTACAGGGAAATTACATGACTATTCATATTACACCAGAGCCAGAGTTTTCATATGTTTCATTTGAGAGTAACATTCCAGAAGCATCATATGAGGAAATAATACGACGTGTTCTAAACACTTTCAAACCAAAAAAATTTGTTGTGACCATCTTTGCTAACAAAGAATCAATCGCTGCTACTTGTCCACGTGATTTAGAGCAAACTGATTATCTGAAAGGTTCTGGTGATTGGCTACGTACAGATGTGCAATATTGCCGCTTCAAGAATTATGATTTGACCTGTGCATTCTATTCAAGATTCCCAAGCTGAGGGTTCATGGACGCTTCATTTGGACCTAACCAACTAGGAACTAATGAAGCGCTTATTAATAATTCTATCCGTTCTCAAACTTCCTTTTCTTTTTCCAATTCCATAAATGAGGCAAACAAACATAATCAGTCTATAAAACATATATTAAAATCTGAAAATATTTACAAAGAACATGATCTTGTATCTACTCAATATATAAAACATAATAATGAAACAAATCTTAACGAGTGCACTATACAAAATTCTATAATTACCCAAGAAAAAATTATTACAACACCCACAAGTCCAGCAGTTACATCCACTCTTCAATCCATCAATCCCGATGTATCTATAAAAGATAAACATTTAAATACAAACAGTAACGATTGTCACCCTCTGCAAAATCACATGGATATTAATAGAGGTACTAATTCCTACTCTGTGCGATCAGTATCGTCACCACAATTAACAATTAAACCCCTTACACGATCAAAAGTCTATAGAAAAACGTCTTTAAAATCAATGAATTTATCAAATTCTATGTTAGATCATAGTGTATTTAATCATCGTAAAAGTAATTTGACATCAGAAGGTCGTGTAATCAATATTTCTAATCGTTCCATCACCTCCACAGATGAAAAGGTACCTTTTTCGTGTGTTTCGGAATTGACTCAAGGAAATGACTCGAGTGATACAAAAAATAAATGGAATATGGGGGAGGTACATATTACTTGTAATCCACTCTCAACACCGTATCCGTATTCCACGCCACACCATAACATTATGAGCGAAACTGTAACAGAACCGCTAGATGATGAACCAAAAGGTCGAAGCTGCGGAAATTTTTTACCAATCTTATCGTTGATTCCACAAACAGTCATCAGCTTTCAATATTTAAGCCCGAAAATGAAATTTTCGTGGTGGAGAAATAAGATCTCGTGAAGGTACGCTTAAATGGACTATTTAGCGCAATTGTTGCTAATGGTTTCGTAGCGCAATTGTTGCTAGTGGTCCTGTAGCACAATAAAATGCTATTTGGTCAAGTTCTATGAAAACCTCTTACCTCGTAGTGAATTCCCAATCTTCATCAATTAGAGGTATCCTGTCATCGTTACACTTATATGTCAGTCAGCCTATACCTCTTTGTTACTATAAATAGGATCATACTGAAAGAACGCATGCAGGTAGATTTTAAAAGCATAGGTAGTTCCTTCACTCTATGGAAACGTTTTGCACAATGTACAACGACTTCGAATCCTTTAAAAATATTGTCTATATTGTACATTACGCTTCTATTGGATCCTCTAGTCCATGAAGTTTTTCCTACAGTTTATTAATTTATAGTAGAATAAAACTTCCTTGCTCCATGTGGAAGATTCTCTTATAACTTCCTCTACTTATATCTCAATATTAGTTATAGAAATTCATTTTAGAAAAAATCAATATGGATTATGCAACAGTATAGATCTAATTTCAAATGAGATACATCAGTAATATTACAGTTTCCTTAAATTTATTCCTATCATAAATGATTTTTCGTTGAGAAAGAA
The DNA here is from genome assembly GCF_011952255.1 of Bombus vosnesenskii. NCBI lineage: Eukaryota > Metazoa > Arthropoda > Insecta > Hymenoptera > Apidae > Bombus > Bombus vosnesenskii. The sequence goes on from NW_022882992.1 coordinate 347,359, forward strand.
AAATATCTATTTAAGGGAAAAGTCCTTATAAGAATATTTTTTTTGTAAAAAAATATTTAAATCTTAAAAAAATCTTATAAAATCTTAAAAAAAAATATTTATGTAAGAAAATATTTCTTTTCTATAAATATAAATATTAAATAAACAGCTTCTTTCTTAACTTAATGGATTATTTCTAAAATAAAATATATTGATCCATACGAGCTTTTAAAAGTATTAGACTTTTAAATGTCGTATTTCATCAGAGTATAATTAAAATATTCCATGTGAATAACTACTATATGTGATATTATTAAAAATATGGAAAATAATACACCAGTTGGTGCTATACAATGTTAAAAATCTAGATTAATTCAATTTCCTTACTAAATTTAGTTTCATTTTATGAAGTGGAAGGAGCATTAAGGTAGTTAAAACACTATGATTAATTAAATCATTCCTATATGCGTGTGTGTATAATATGTGCGAGCGATATATGTATATATGATAAGTCATATTTCTTCTAAAATTTTTATTTCTCTATGAGAAATGTTTATATCTATAAAGAGACCATATTTCTAAAAAGATGATTAAGATTTAACTTTTATTAAACTCATTTTATTGGATATTCAGAATTTTATTAAAAGGATTCATATTTTGTTATTTTTTCTGCTACTTGTTTCTCATCTTAATGCTTTTTACGTAAAGTCAATCGTAAAAATTCATTTATAATTTTATATCTGGTTCATTTTACAATAATGTTAGTTATTTTTTGTTTGCCAGCTAATAAATAGGTTTTATAAATATTTATATTCTGTTAAATTTTATAACATTTCCACAAATTGTTTTAAAATTAAAATAGTAAATAATTTTATAATTGTCTTACGTACATAGTAAAGAGTAAACAAATTTTGGTTTTCAAAGAAGAGAGAGAAAGACAGAGTAAGAGAAGAGAGAGCGAAAGAGAGAGAGAGAGACAATAAGAATTATGTCTAAAAATTTTGTTTCGTATACATATAAGATGATTTAACTCTATAAATGTACTAGCATTAATAACTTATATCGTTTAGAAACAAACGTAATAATAATCTTTAATCATTAATGAAAATATAAAATTTGTACTGTGATTGCTTCTTCTTTTATGAATAATGTCTCATTTAAATTACATATAATTTGTAACAATTTATTTTATTTAATAACAGTGAGAAATCTGCACTTTTAACAATACTAACCATCTAATAATATAAGTAAATAAAACATAATGTGGTAGGTAATATACATTAGTCCTATTAAGTGCTTTCTAAAATGTATTATCTTTTGCTATAGATTATTGTTGCATGTATGATAAATTAATTTCTGTATTATATTCATAAAATAAAGATTATATTTAGTCAATTAACGCTGTATAGAATTTATTTCATTTAATATTATTACAATGAATACGTAATTTAATTAATTATTACAAATTTTAACTGAAAATTTAATAATACTAACAATATTATTGTTTCAAAAAATTAATCATAATTGTAGATATAGTATTTAATATCAATGTTCTATAATGACGCATTTATTTGTAAATTCATTAAATTATGCTGTCAACATTAGGATGTTCTTGTTTAGTAAAATGAATTCCACTGAACATTGCATTGAATCTTGATCGTAATCCATGTTGTATATTCTTATATGTTGCTTCTTGATGATCCTTTTGTACCTCTTGTACTTCCATATCAAATTTATTTTGAATTTTGCTTAATGCTAATAAAGAACAAATATGTGTATTTAAACTAACTGAAATAATAAAGTAAATCAATGAAAACATTATTAAGCGTTTTCTGTTACAACCTTGCTTTGGACTCCTTTACCTTTCTTCAAGTCCATATCATCCATTTCCGTATTACTGATTTTAGATAATTCTTGTCTGAAACTCTCTGTTATTTTTTTTCGAATATAATCAGCTTCTATTTCTTGTTTAGTTCGTGGCACTCTAAATCGGATACAACAACAAAGTCCAATCAATACACTAAGTAAAATAGAAAGTATTATGCCAGCAAGTTGCCAAACTCGAAATCCTGAAAATGCTTCATCTTCCAACCATTTTTCAACTCTGCCTTCAACACAGTCTCCAGGTCGTACTGCTATTTCATGAGGTGAACATGGTGGAAAGGATGAAGATAAAATTGATGCAATAGTTGGTTCATCCAATTCCTTCATAGTTAATTACTAAAAAGATTCAGTCACTTAAATAAATTTTAAGTAAGACATATTTAAATGGAGAATAAATATCATTGTTAAGTCATTATTGTGAATATTTCATTTCATTTCTTTATAGTATTAATCACATAATTATATATCATGTATAATTATAAATGTAAACTTTAATTAAATGAATTTTTACATTAAAAAAGTAATGCAAAATAATATAAAGTTTGTTTCTAAACGCTATCAACAAAGTATTTTATATTAATATCACATTATAGTATATATTCATACATTTTAACTATTATAAAAATGGTTATAATAATCTATGGTACTTACATATTTTAAAAAATGTAATATAATCTGTATTAACATAAAAAATTTTTAATTCGTTTTCACTTAATCATAGGAATAATTAATACAATGAAAAGTTTTAAACAGAAGGGTAGAACAGTATGGAATACTGTGTGAAAGAATGCGTATAACTGAAATTTTAAGAGGCACATACTGTAGCTTTTATGTCAGTGTTAAATAAAGAGGTGTGGTTATTAATGAACACCCGTATTTGGCACTCCCTAGTTTTCACCTTAATCATGTCTTCCAACCCTTACATCCATTTGCTAATTACAAATCAATAGTACTAATTTTCATAGTCACTAGATCAATATTTCCGATTAATACAAACAAAGGTTTGGTAATTACATCACTTATAGAATTAATACTTTTATTATCTTACAATTATACGTTAATAAGAGACAATAAAATATAGCTAACAAAAATAATTTATCAAAAAAGACAGTGCTATGTTATTAAACATACAAATGATACATTGATATATTTCTTTATAAAATCCACGCGTTCCTTGTTATTTTAAACATTTTCGTTGTACGTGGAATTTATAGAAAATGACAATTTTCCTGAAATTAATAAACATAAAATATGTTTTAAAAAAGTAGAACATGCGATTATGCATCTTTGATCATAAAGCTTAATAGCATTAAGATCATATTTTACATGTAAAAGTAGTAAAACACAGGATATTTTTTAACTTTATTCATAAACAGACTATGTATTCCCTGATTTTTTCGAAGACTTTATGCACTCTTGTAATATTACTTTAAGAATTTCAATATAAAATGGCTTTTTAATCATGCGTTTCGTTGCTGTACACACATTTTAAGTATGTTTACAGCAATATAGATTTTTCTAAAAATCATTGTACTGTTCAGAGACAATGAGTGGTAAGACTCAAAGACTGACAGCTTTTAACTCATTAATCTGATGAATTAGAATCTTTCATTACAAACAATATTTCTTGCCAGAAGATCAAAACATTTCTAGCAAATCTATGAGATAAATGAGAGCTTTGTCATTTATCCTTTATTAAAACAATATAAGGAATATAATCTTATGTTTACACTCATTCCTTCCTGATAAACGTTCTACCTCTGTAAAACATAAAACATTTTTATATTTATTATCCTAATATAATGTATTAAGCAGCATATATTTTTTAAAGAACTTACGTAATGGTTTTCTTCTCAGTGTTTTTCGATTGAGATCTTGCTCTATTTAATATCTTTAGGAAGTCTGTTGTTTTGGTGCGCATCCTTGAGTGAATATAAACTTTACTATATTTAATATGATAATGTAAGTAATTTCTAAACATGTGTATTAAATCAATAGTATTATCACGAGCTTCTCTGTTTGTATGCCTTGGAAATAATACTGCAAAAAGAAACATATAACAAATGAGATAGATAAATATGTAACTTTTAATATTCTTTGCATGTTTTTTATGTTCTTTTAAAATTTAGGCATAATTAGATTTATATCTACCGAATGTGATGTATCCAATGCAGTCTCCAACAGCTGCCTCAGAATCTTGTAATTCTAATGGTGGTTCACGGTGATTAAATAGAACCTGTGGAGCTGTGTGACTTGCACGTCTTCCTTCTTTCAATTCTTGTAAAAATAACTTTCCAATAACCATATCATCTTCATCTTTAAATATTGTGCTAAATACCACTGTTACTCTATCACTTTTCGCTTCAACATACCTTTATGTAAAATATGTATAAATTAAATATAGCTTACTTTCATTATCATTGCAAAGTGAAAGTATATTCTTACATTGTTTCTTCGTCTCTATATTGAATTACTGCCCTTTTTTGCAACTGGGTACCTGGTGAATCATAATACTCTTCTTGAAAATCAAAATACTTCTCAAAAACACTGGCAAAACAGTGTCTCTTTAAGAGTGCAACTTTTTTAACTAATGATTCCCAATCTTCGGGCAAATTTTCCAAGTCTATTAATACAGAAACATTGTAACCTAGTAATGGAAATACCAATATTTTATTTAATAATTTTTGAATAACAATTTTAAGTACTTCAAATATAATTTAATTTGTTTACCATTTTCTGGAGCTATAAGGTAAGATCCGTATTCACGTATAAGTAATTCATCAGCCCCATGTTCTTGTAATTGTTTATAAAATTTAAGTAAAATACTTATCTGCAACAAAATGAAGAATGTTAACAAAAAAAATCAAACACATAAAAATATCGAAATATAAAGTAAAAAATAAAATAAAGCACATTATGTAAATCTAAATTTGATTATGATAATACTGAAAATGATATAAATAAATAATAATAATAAATAAATACTATAGTTATAATTAAATATAAAAAGTAATACATCAATTTGATAATATTGTTACTATAAAGAGATGATTATATGAAAACTTATCATGCAATGAAAAGTACAGATATGATAAAGCTTTTTTTAAAACTTACTCTAATTTTTGACTTGTCACCACTTAAGTTAGAAATATGAAATAAAACTCCATCAAAATCTGCTATAACAACATCTGTGGATTCTGGTTTATGACTACAAAGAAAATATATCTTAATTGTATTAAATACAAAATTACAAATTGATAACAGGAAAAATTAATTACTTAATAACGTTATAAAATTATTTTATATATATTTTGGCTATATGTTATTTTTATGCATTATTTACATAGTTTCGTATGCAATTTTTAATATTAAAATAATCAGATATATATATGTAAAAATGTTTAAGCAGAAAATCAAATGTTATGAACATCGCATTTTATATAAACACTTGTTTGACATAATGCAGAAATCTTGGATTTAAAACTGTTTGTTTTAATTTAGAAGGAAATTTGTAATGCATATATTAAATATTCTACTACAATAAACGTCACTAATATTTGAAACGGACACCGCCCTAACTTATAATCCCTAACTTTATCTTAAAAATGTGCAAAATATCTTGACCTTAAAAAAGGAAGCACTTTACTTACCCCGACAGAGTATTTTTTATTTTGTTACTTAACGTTTCTTCTAGTATCCTATTGTGTATCTCTAACAAAATCATTATTATATCTTATATTAATTAGTTTTAATATTATAACACAGTAATTACTAATTATCTACTGAGGAATTTAACCATATACACGATTCTGACTAATTTCTAATCTTTTCTCTTGAACCAAGTGATCGCAGGTTTAACATAGCCAGGTCACCCAACCATACGTTATATTGTACCACTACTAATAGCAATTGATTTATTGGACAACATGCATTGTATGTTATTTTCTTGTTAAATATGTTAAAATTTCCATATTTCAGTCACTTTTATTGTGTATAAACATGTATAACTACAAACAAACATTTTTATCAATTAAATTTAAAAAATGTAACAATTAATTATTGTATTCAACTAGTTACAACTAAGTTACTAGCTTCACGAACAGAAATATATTGAAGTATTTGTGTTTATGCAAAACGAAATAAATTTAATGTAAAATAAGTTTAAAATATATATTACAAAATTCTATTACATAAGTAATAATTTTTTATATCATGATGTCATATAATTACATAAAGGTTTCATGATATGCATTCAATAATAATCTTATCGGAAAGCTCTTTGTAGCTTTGTTTTTTAAAAATTTAATATTTTTTTAATAATTGCCTAAAAATTTTTTAAATACAAATTATTTAGTTGAAAAATCTTGTAACAGTTTACATAGCCTGTTTGCAACCGTAACATACAAAGGAATATAAAGGCATAATGGCCCAACAAAGCATATACATCCGTGTATTGAGTAATTTCTTGAAAAACAAGAATTAGTAAGAAAACAAAAGAAAAGAATACTTTAGAAAATTATACAATACAATTAGTTACATTTTGATTACAATTAAATTATAACAGTTAGAGATATATTATATCACAGCCTACTTTAAATACGATCTATGGCGAAACAAAATCTGGCAACAGTGTCGAGAATTTCACTTCAATGTAAACATAACCTAACTAGTATGATTTTCCATGATTTTGTTCATAATAAAATGTTTGTGACAGTATATTTTATCATAGTAAATGAGATTAAATAATGCTGCAGTGAAACAATTATAGTGCAAGATAGTATATGTACACTCCTAAATATAAAAATAGCACGCATGTATTATCTTCAGTTCTTACGTCATAATTATGATAATGTGAAAATTGCAAATGGTACGTAAATACAGTATTGTACCAACTTATACTAACATGAAAGCATAACCTTTATTAACATAATTTCAGTGAATTTTCTCAGATGTAATATGAATATACAAAATAAATAGAGATAAAATGATAACAAACTTGTATTGTGTTTACATTTCCATCAGTATTCCTTGAGATTTTAGTTAATTAACGCTATTATACTATTAGATTGCAGATTTTTGTGCGAATTCATATTTTCAACATATAATTTAAAAAAACCTAGATAGAAAATTATTTTACTTACTAAGTATTATAGAAAGCATTATATTTTGGACATTTTATATACTCTTTCATATTGTGTGTATTATGTGCAATTTTACACTTTTAAATTTCCTATAAATGCATAAAAATCTGCAATCTAATACATAATATTAATTTCTCTTTAAAGATGTCAATAACGATTTGTATGTAATCTCTAATACATATTTTGCTATAAATTAAATTTGTAAAAACAATGTTGCCATATTGTTCATTGTGCTTTATATCCAAAAAAGACTGTATATAATCATATTTATTATTATTAAAATATATATTGTGATTGCTAACAATATTTGATTTCACTTTGTAATATTTTATTTTTACTCCATAAAGTAAAAGTTTCAATCAGGATTTTTATTTTTGGTTAAATTGGTTTGGTTTATTATTTTTCTTCATGTTACTCTCTGATTCTGTACACTATATTCAAACATATTTATTACATTATACGAATTGCATTCATTTTGATTCTCTTAATTCTTTTTCTTATAATGTTCTTTTCTCCACACTCACTCATGTTCTATTCTACATGCTTGTATTAACATAAATTCATTAGATTCAAATCTACTTATAAAATTATAAAATTACAGAAAGTTAATTCAAATACATTTCTTTTTCTACCTTTTCGATTAGTCAATAATTTATAAATATAAGTGCAGGTATTTTCTAGTCTATATAACAGTCTTCATCACTGTTATCACTTTTATGATCACTTTCTTCCAAGTCTTTTTTCTTTGTTTTTCAGCCTTTCAATTTTATTTCTTCTTCAGACCTATCATCCTTCAGGTGCTCTTCTATTCTGATTTTAAATCTATTCCATTTTCTATTGCTCTATTTAGCTCTATCTAAAAGGCAGCGGATATATGTATAAATATATAATGTGCAAAGCTATTCTCCCATGCAAAAATAGAGAATAGCGTATCAGTTTGAGAAGGAAGTTTCAAAAAAGCATATTGGTTTGTTTCAGTCAGAAGAATTTGAATACATACAGTAGTATAATCATGAAAAGTATCACATGTGTACAAGAATATTTTATATTTTTTTATTAGTTTTTAAATAACTTTTAGATATATTCTTGTTTGGTATCGAAAATCAACTTATTCGCATAATCCATTTTGTTGTAGAAAAACATGAAAATTCCCAACTGTTTTTTACACTTTTAAATTCTCATGTAAATGTGCTACAGAAATATTTGTGACGTTTATGTCATTATCCGAATCAGAACAAGTTAAAAAAGATTACATGGTCGCTGTTAGTCATCAAGATCAGATTCATCTCATTTTGTGTAACGTTTTTACCTTTGGCTTTTATAGCCTGTCTGTCTTTCTTTTTTATTAGAAGTTTCATTATTATAACATATAATATTTAAGTTCGTAAATAAACTTATATAGAATTATTTTTATGAAACATATAAACAAATATTATGAATTATGTATATATAATACACAGTTTATTTATGTGTCATACATCCATACGTGTATTTGTTTGTTTATTCATTAATTAAAAATTGTAAATGAATTGTAATTATATTTTTAAAAAATATACAGCATTATATTTAATTTTAGTATCTTAATATACCAAAATTTTGCATTTTAAGTACAAACAATTGCAATATATGCTTATTTTTTATTATTCATTTTATTACCAAACATTTTTCAAGACAGAATAGGATATTAATAATTATTGCTATTAGTTCAATTTTATAATTTACAATGGCGTGCAAAAATTTCAGATCAGAATAAATTTTTAATGTTGCATTTGAGAGATGGTATCTAAAAGAATTTTGAACAATATTGATTATAAGAGAATGATAAATAAACCGTGAATTTTTATGCAAATATATATTTTTATGGCCATAATTAAAAAAATAAAACCTATATAGATTATATATACAATATATACAATACAATATACAATATATTTTATTCTATAAATTTTATAATGATTAGTTTATTTCAAATATTTTTTATATTTCTGTATATATGTATATTCTAAATGCTTTGTGTTTTTAAATTTACCATAAATGCATAAAAATCCGCAATGTAATGATAAGTAATAGAAAATAGCATAATACACAAATTAATACATATTCTATATATAATGCACATTCTTAGATAGTTGTATAATATTACTCAAACATTCAAAATTTAAAATATGTATCACTTTTGAAATATAAACAGGAGAATTTATGAGGTCAGAAATTTGCACGTCAATGTATATTTAATTTAAATAATTAAGTCTATAATTTTTGTAATCTTAAAGATTCTGATTTTTAAATTTGTAATTAATTACGTGATCAATATATGAAAATAAATATACACATATATATATACATATGTTAATACTATTGAATCTTTAAATAAAGGCACTAACAATTAATTATATAATTCGTTTTCAATTTTCGTTTTCAGCTCTTCTTATGGTAAAGAGATTTGAATAATATGAATAATAGAACTACATTGACAATATAAGTTACGTACACAATAAGATTCTACAATAATGCATTACATTTTCATTCGGATATTTATTTATAAATGAGGTGACATGACATGCGCCATGGAAAATAGGACATAGCAATGGCTTAAAGAAGAAGAAAAGAGCATTGTGCGCGCACCACTATTATATACTTCCGTTATTTCGATGCTCAATACATTTTGTTATATTTTTCGTATGTTCAAAAATTGTTTTTTATCGTTTGAATGTAACATTTCTTGTTCTTTGAAGTACGTGCAAATTATATACATACAAATGTCGTGTTTGAGATTGCAATTCAAATGTCACCGAAGCAACAGAGAACCCGTACTCGATTCAAGGTAATTCGATTTACGCCATAAATACATATACAAGGTTACTTTTTTCAAAATTAAATGTCAATTTATAATCTAATATAAATGTGGCAGTTGTAGTAAGCTTTATCGCATGTAGTGTATTTGTTATATTTATTTATTTAATATGTATTTAATTTAGAACAATAAAAAAAATGATGTGTGATATTTCTTCTTACAAAGATTATATAAAACAATATATAAAATTCATATTTTTTCATAGAAATGTTCAACATTAATAAAGTAAAATATTGAACAAATATTTTTATTATAATATATAATTGTATGTCATATGTGTTTTAAGGTGATAACTCCATTTCGATCACTGGTTCTCTGTGGGAAAAGTAAACAAGAAATGGAAGATTGGTTGAATGCATTAAGAACAGTAACAAAAAATCATACTCAGACAGATTCTGGAATTGCAGAAATGCTTAGTGGTAATCATCAGTGGTATGCAACAAGTCATGCAAGACCAACTTACTGTAATATTTGCAGAGATGCTCTTTACGGTAATTATGAATATTTTATTATAAATAATTTTCTTTATTATTATAATTAATGTATTTAATAAAATAGTTGTTCAATTTTTACAAAAGAAAAGTATATTTTAACAAGAATATACATGTTTGAATTATATATAAAATTTTTAGTATCATTATATCGTTTTTATTTTATTATTGTTATTACATCTTTTTTGTTGTTAATATATGTTTTTTGATATTTGATTTAATATGTTACACTAATTTTACAAATAAAGTTTATAACTGTTGAGGTAATTATATTTCTATGATGTTTAACAAACATCAATATAAAATTGTCAAGAGATAAAAGATATTTATAAAACAATAAAATTGTCCTTAAATGTATCAATTTTTGTAATTCTAATGGTATTTTATTAAGTATTAGTTAATGTATAAATTTGATATTATATATTATATTATGTTATTTGATATATTGTATTATATTATGTTATTATCTACTATACATAGTTAATACATATTGACTTATATGTTATAGGTGTTACTTCCCATGGTTTAAGTTGTGAAATATGTAAATATAAAGTACACAAACGATGTAGCATAAAAGCAATAAATAATTGCAAATGGACCACATTGGCATCTATTGGCAAGGACATTATTGAGGACCAAGATGGGGTATGTGCAAACAGTTGATTAAAATTTTTCTCTTAAAGATACTGGCATTTGAAAAATGTTTAGGTTTATATTATACATTCATTTTTTATTTCTGTTAAATATAGAAAAGTTAATATATAATTTCTTTTATTGAAATATATTTTTTATTATGTATTAAAGAAAACAGTAATTCAAATAAAAGGAAGATTAAAATAAAAACAAAATAAAAATGATTTTTATTTTTTATGACATTATTTCTTTGAATTAATTGGAGAAAGAATTATAATTATTACAACTTATTTTATGAACTATTTTTATATAGAACATTACTATGCCACATCAATGGATGGAAGGCAATTTACCAGTATCCTCAAAATGTTCTGTATGTGATAAAACTTGTGGCTCTGTTCTCAGGTATAACATTAATTTATGAAAAATATGCATTAATTCGTATTTAAAATTCGTACTTATTTCCTTATTTTAACTATTTAGGCTTCAAGATTGGAGATGTTTATGGTGCAGAGCTACAGTACATACAGCTTGTAGACCAGCCATAAGTGTTAAATGTCCATTAGGATCAGTTAAATTGAGTGTAGTTCCTCCTACAGCACTGCATAGTATAGGTGACATTATTTATAAAATTTTCTTAATATATTTCATATTTATTGTTATTATTTTATATAGTTTAGTTGCGATATATAATTATTTAATGAATATTAAGCTTTTATATTATTATTTTGTATCACAGAAGACAAATTTCTATTAGATTGGTTTTGTAATATAACGAATTTTATATAATGCATAATAATTATTTAATAGGTAGCGATGAAGCTTGGGAAGCTACAAGACCTACTGGATGCAGCCCACTTTTAGTATTTGTAAATAGTAAATCAGGTGACAATCAAGGTATTAAATTTCTTAGAAGATTTAAACAATTATTAAATCCAGCACAAGTATTTGATCTTATAAAAGGAGGACCAGGACCAGGGTAAAATGTTTTATATAATTTTGTATAATTTTAGATTAAGCCAATACAGCTTATTAATATTTCTTTACAAATAGGTTAAGATTATTCCGTCACTTCGATCCTTTTCGTATATTGGTATGCAGTGGAGATGGATCTGTTGGTTGGGTTCTTTCTGAAATTGATCGCCTAGGAATGCATGTAAGTAGAAAGTTCAAATAATTTTGTGATTTTGTAAATATTTGCTAATTGCATGATCTTAAAGTATTATTATGTAATGTATATATAAAGTCACTTTGAATATGTTTATGCCATGCAGAAGCTGTAATGCTCTGTAGAGTATTAATATGCACGAATATAAAATATGATTATAAATATTATAGTATATTTAAAAATTACAATTTTGAGATGGAAATAATAAAAAGAGTTTACTTTTTTATCATTCGCATGTTTGCACTTTATTATTATTGTTTTGAATGTCATATTATCTTGCTATATAATATACTACATATCCATATAGGATATCCCACTATTTATCTCAATTATGGTTTCTTCCTTTAAGTAATAAGCAGAAGCATTATTTAGAAAAATTATATGGTTGTAACAAATATATAATATGGTGATAACAGTTTTCACATATATAAATAGGAGAAATTTAGAAATTAATTTTGCTTTTTTAATTGAAATATCCAACTTTTTATCATCCAATTTACTGGAATGGCAAATTTTAAGTACTCCATTAACTTTACTTACTAGAAGTATTAAGTTATCCTAAAATACACCATTACTGAGGATTCCGTATTGAATTTTTCCTATTTTTTTTATAAATGAGGGATATATTTACTTGCTTTGTGTAATGAAAATTGTATATCGACAATTTTATAATCACTGCATGAGAAAACTTAATATTGAAAGACATTGAATATTGAACAAGGCACGATATTTAATATGTACTATTATATTTGAAGTATTAAGTATAATATCAAACATGTTTTATAATGAAAACTAATAAATTTAAATAATGATATGTAGTGTATCTAGAATAAAATAACTTTGTTGAAGATTTACTATTGCATTGAGGTTAAACATTAAAAATTGACATATTACTATTCAAACTATCGTCATCATATTATGTCATCTACAATCACACAGTTCTTTTGATAAATAGTATTTGCCTTTGTTATTTAAAATTACAAAATCATTTGTAATAGGTGAAGTTAATACAATATTCACAAATTCAATTTGCTTAATCTTTCTGTGATTATATAATATTTTAATTTACTATTAGCTAAAAGTACTAGATAAAAACTTTGTTTCATATCACATTAATTTCGTAAATTTTCATTTCAAAATATATTTGTTTAAATACAAAGTTTGTATATATAACAAAGAATAAATTTGAAAATTAGTAGAAAAAATATATTTAATTTTTAGAAATCGAATTCATTTTTGAACATTGATAATGTTTTGATAATATTTAAGTAAAACTTTAAATAAATAAATCTAGAAGAAGCGTTCCAACAAGTTATTTATAATTTTCTAAATAATCAATAATTTTTATTAGTAATAATTTACTTTAAACTCATTTGAAAATTATTAAACTAAATAAAATAAGAGAATTAATTATTTGTATTTAATAAAATCATTAGTTTTGATAAGTAAGTTTGTTTTGGGTTGGTGCATTGATAATTATTATAACTAATATGATAAAATCTTTAAAATTGTGAGATCCACAACATTGTTATTAAACTTTCGACTGTTATTGTTTTCGATCCTAAATAATTTTTAACTTTCTCTTTTAATGTCAATTAACGATTTTTTAACAATTTTGAAGAATAATTCATATTTCCTCAAATGTAAATTTGTTATCATTTTTTGTATTTAGATTTAAATGCAACTATAAAATTTATTACTTATATTTATGTAAATCAGAATTGCATACTTATAAGGTAATATGGAAAATGTATAAGATTGAACAATTAAAATTAGGACTTTAAAAAAATTGAAAGGATAAATATTTAAAATTATTTTTTAAATCTCAACTTAGTAATATAAATTTGTAAATATTACAGAAAGACTAAGTATATAATAATGAAAAGCTTTAATATTTCAAACAGCATGGCGTGTCTCTTTTATAATTTTATTTCAGATGATACTGGTGTTTGTGCATTAGGATTCTTTATATACGTGAAGCTTCATTAACTTTATTTGTAGATGGTAAGTGTAAGTTAAGCACGCATTTTTTGATAATTCTTGAATGTCTTGTTAAATATTTTTGTTATTTATATACTATAAATATTTAAGTATTAGAGTATTATTTACACGTTTTTAATTCACAATTTCATATAGTAATTCTTTTAAATCTTTTAATACATTTAGTGGTCAGCATATTCATATTAAATCAGTAATTACTGATATTAAAACATACTCTATTATAAAAGCCATAACTTTATATAATATATAATTTACTATTAATTATTAAACAATATTACATAAAAGTTTAAGAAGGGTATTATGATATAAATTATTAACTACAGAAATAGTATAGGCAAGTAATGTTACATTGTTTAATGAATTATACATTTTTATTATGATTGTTACCAATTATTAATTTTATTATAATTTTAAAACGTAGTTATTGGACACAATAATTGTAAACACAGTAAATTCAGCTACAATATCAAAACTTTAAAAGTAAAATGAGTTATTATAGTTATTATATTATTAGGCAATGTAAGGTTTTTTGGAAATTGTAAAATTATTTACAGATAAATACCTTAAGCACACAGAATAGTAAACAAATAGATAGATATAAAATGGATATTTAGAAAAAGAACAAAAGTTGAAATGAAACTGAAAATTTAACATTTGTATTAGACACTTTTCACTTTAAAACGAATGTTTCTGGAAAAATTTCCAAAAGTTTGTTTCTTATGTTTCACTTATCTTGTTACATAACTCAGTGTAATTAAGAGACTGGAGCAGTATTGGAACCAATGGAATTTGGATTAAAATACAAAACAAATCTTCCTATGATTATAACAATGGAATTAGTTCCTCTGGATTTGGATTTGTAGTGGAATGCTGCACCAGATGATCCAAAAGGTGTGTGATTGATCTGTATAATGTTCCATATATTAGTAGATTGCAGCCATAGTGATAATATGAGATATAATTGCAGATGATAGCATTGAGAATCAGTTTTACGAACTTTAATAGTACAAAAGAATGTAGGAGTTTTACAATTTCTTACCACAGTAACTATCTTATGGTATGCTTATAGGTTGTAATGTTACTTATATTGTTATAAAAAGTTTTATAAAATATTTGAAGATAAAAATTGAATTAGTATACATATTTACTTCATTTTTTCTTCCTAATAATTCTTTGAATTATTAACTATTGTATTCTTTTACACATAATATAATGCAATTACAAGATTTTGCACATTTGCTTTAGAATAAATGCTGATTATGGTTTTACTGTTATGTAGATGCATATACATGAGTTAAGTTAGTAGTTTCAGATGTTGAGCAGCTAGATGCTTACTATTAGTTAAAATTTATTAGTTAAAAATCCAATTTATTTTTCTTATTAAATAATTTTTATCCAAAAATAATCCAAAATCTGATATAATTGATTAAAAAACATAATTCTAAGGTTTAATAATAATTACTCTTTTATATTACAAGTTCAAAATATTTCGTAGTTCAGTGTGTGTTCATAGTTTGAATTTTAATTACCAATTTGTATTTGTATATTTAAAGAATAAAATTCATATCTCTTAAATAAGACATTTTAAAATTCATTGATTATTATAAACAATATTGATAAAATTGATTTTCAATTCTAGATAGTGTTTCTTTATCAATTTTTAGGTGCAAAATTGTAATCATAAAATATTTAGTTTGATTATGATAATCAATTTATTATATTAATATTATTTATTATATAAAATCAAAGTAAATTTTATTTATGCTCATAATACTATTTGCACTGACATATCTAATAAGAATATATTTTTAGGACTTGTATAAAAGCGTTTTTCAAATAAAAATGTAACAAATATTAATAACGGATATAAATTATTTTACTGTGTGATACATACTTCATGTAAAAATTTATGTAATTTATTTCTTCTATGGACAGTTACTTTAAGTAAATATAAGTAACTATATTTTAAATATGTAGTAGAGATTAATGAAAAAAAGACTTACATAACAGTAGAAGGAAAATCGAATGATGTATGTACATGTAAATGTATATCTACCTAAATATTGTTATTATTCAAAATGCATCTTAAATTATATATTAAAAATTAATGGAAGCACCTTTATAATTGATAGTAATATCTTTATTATAATTTGTAGTCGCATTTGCAACAAAAGCTTTCTAGGAACATTAAGGTTGTTATTTTATATGTAATAAGAAATTTAGGAAATAGAATGTTACTTGCACAGTAGACTAATATTAAATATTTTATAATAAATTTGATATTGAAAATTTGTATTTTTATTGTAAGAAACAAACTTCTTTTCTCTGAATGTTTAACTATTGCTTTGCTTATTTGCGATGTATGTTGTGTAATAGATAAAAAATTATACATTTAATAGTGCAATTGATGTCTCAATATTTATGTAGTTATTTCATTATATCTATGTAAAAATAATTGATTGATTGGCAATATATGATTATATAGACTTCGAGATTTTAAAACATTTATATAAGTATCAATTACTTCCGAATGCACGTATTTTTAAGAACTCTAATAAGATTATTCTTTGCATAAAAATTTAAAATAGAAGCAGTGTCAAGTTGGAGTTCTACCATTGGGAACTGGAAATGACCTAGCACGTGTATTGGGTTGGGGATCTTCTTGTGATGATGATGCTCATTTACCCCAGTTATTGGAAAAGTATGAGAAAGCAGGCACAAAAATGCTTGATCGGTGGAGTATTATGACTTTTGAACGTAGCATATCTTTGCCATGTCCTAAAAGTGTTTTAACTCATTCTAATACTACATTAAAATCTAGCATTATTCATCAATATGAGGATAATGTTGTTACTCATATAACAAATATTTTAGAATCAGACGAAGAAAATGTAGTTTTATCTAATATTAGGTACGTATTTCATGCAAAAAATATAAAAATAAATATAAAATCTCTGGTAGCAACTAGAAACTGATTCATTAACTTATAAGTTCATAAATAAAATTATTTAATTAATATATTTTTATCATTATTAAGAAAAAAATATGTATATATAAATTACGTATATACATTATTTTAATACAATTTTTTTTTACAGAATTTTATGTGGCACAGTGAAAGATTTTGCAACATATATATTGGAAAATGTAAACTCAGAGGACCAACAAGTGGAAGAAAAATGTAAAATACTTCAGCAAAAACTTAATTCATTTTTAGAAATATTGTGCAAAGAGGAAGGATATCTAACTGAGCACTTAGATGATGCAGATAATATTACTTTAAATACTGAAATTTCTGTTTCACCTGATAATTGTGAAAAAGGTGTATTAGAAAAACCTGAGAAAGATATAACAAATTTGAAAAAAGTTGAGAAAAGGAGACAACTTATAGAAAAGGAAACTGTAATTTCAAGGTATGTTAAATATTTGTTTGTTTAAATATAAATAAAAAATGAGTAATATTTTTATTGAACTTCATTAACTTTTAGAGCAAACAGTTTGAAAAGAATTGTAAGAAAACTTGTGGAATATTCTCATTTGGTTATAGATAATCAGATTAATATAAATACAAAACATGCTACTAAAATAGGAAATACAAATAGTTCACTAGAAGATGGTACTGTATTAAATTCAATATCAAGTAAGTTTATATTAATAATTGGTTAAAATTTTTATTAAAAAGCTTTTAATGTATCTTATCTTCTTGTTTAATAAAAATATTTATAATGAAAAAATACGTTGTAGATAAAAGACAACAATTGGATATCCCTGGTTTAAGAGTAGATCACGTTGACAATTTATCTGTAGGACCATTAATAGAATCTGTAAGAAGTGCAGATAATTCAACATGTACTAGCCCAGTGCCTAACTTGGCATCTTTGAGTCCAATACCTGATCTTAGGAGAGATTCTCAACCAGAGGAATTATTGACATTACCTGCACCTGATGGTTTTGCTGATAGTAGACGAAATAGTGAAAATTTACCACAAGTGTAAATATCTTTATTTTTGTGTGATATATAAATTATTAACAAAAATTAAGATCAAACTTTCTTCATTATCTACTTGAATATAATATAAAAAGTTACACATATTTTGAATTCAAAAACAAATTATGTGATATTTTGTCATTTTTCTTACATGTTTACAAATTCTTTTGAAAGATTATATTTTACAAATTAAAATAAAGTTTCTAATTTAAATAAATGTTACCGAAAATACAGAAACTAATAAGTTTATTGGATTTTATTTTCAGTTCATTTAACTTTCAACTGCCTACAGCTCAGTCTGTCTCTCTGGATAATGAGCAAGAAGCAGAAACACCTGAATCTAATGACCAACAAATATCTGACTCTAATAACATAGATATTTCTTCAGAATTTCAAATTAGTGTTACAAGAACTACTTTTGACACAAGTTCACCTTCGGAAGATGGAACTACACAAGACATTTCTTCTGACATAGATTCAATTCAATCACCAGAAGAACATGAACAAAAACTTGAAAATAAAACTAAAATAGAAGTAACTAAAGGTAGTTAGTTTTAAGTTAGTAATTAAGTAGCAGTATTATTAATATCAATATAATAATTTCTAGTTCTTGGATAATTAGATCATTTTAAATTCTATTTTATATTTTTTATTTTAGTTATTTTGTAACATTTTATTTAATATTTATATTAGAAATGACGTTATTTTATTAAAATTATTATCATTTTTTAATTTGTAATATAGCACTTTTTTATATATAAAATATATTAATAATTTATATAACTTTATAAATGTGAATCAGTAAATCAATGAATGAATGAATTAATAAATCAGTAAATGTAAATTCTTTTAAATGATAAAATGTTATAATTAAAGTTATAATGAATACTTAAAAACAACTTTCGTACGAATATTTTCAGAAGATGTAAATTGTACTTCATTGGTATTTATTTCAGGGTATATAGGTAGTGATGCATTTGATTCTGAAATTAGGCACATTGATTCTCCCGATAATTCAGAAATGGTCACTAGTGAAATACAAAATTCTGAAAGTTTAATAGGACAAGATTTAACTAGTATAATAAATGGAGAAGAATATGATTCTGTAAGAGAATACCTAGAAAATGAATTAGAAAATACAGATTTTACAAATGAAATTGCTAGGCGATCATTTAAAAGATCAACAAAGAGTTCTACTGTTATAGAAATAGAGGTAATTATAACAAAATTAATACTTATTAAGTATATGTTTATAAAGGAATCTTCATTATTTATATTTTACTATACTTGAATTTATACTTAAATATTTAATGAATATTTCCGTTAGAACAAAATTAAGTACAAAGTGGGATCAATAGGACAGAATGTAAACGAAGCGAATAAATTTAAAGATTCTCAAGATGTTAAAGCATCCGATTTACTAAGCCCTGTATGTTGCTTTACTGTATCTTCGGAAACAACTCCAACAAACGAAAAACCTAATAACTTTCCACCTACAATAAGTGTTATAATTAATCCTCCCAGTCCATCAATGTCGATTGAAAGTCAGCACGATTCAGATGTAGAATATAAAATGAAGCCTTATTTAAGACGACAGATTGGTGAAAGTATGGAAAGATGTAAGTTAATGTTTTACATTTTAAATAATTTAAATAATTATGTACAAATTAGCATGTATTACTACTACATATGCGCATGCACGTTATTAAATTTGATAATAGTTATCCAAGTAATCAAAAATTGCTACATCATTGTAAATATTTTATTTTAGAAAAATTCACAATATTGTGTAACTTTTATCATAAGTTACTTATTCAAATTTAATATGTATAACTTTATTCTATAAAATAATTATTTTATAATTTTGTAATTCATTAGTAAGTGTAGAACTACCAGAATCGGGTTTCTCTCCTCAAGCAACTCGTCGGATTAGCAGCGGGAGTTTGTTAAAAGCGTCAGAAGTTGTTTCTTTAGCTGCTACAGCTGCAAAATTTGGTGGTTCTAACGCAAGTTTACGTCACGAAAGAGTGAAATCTGTTGAAAAAACAGAAGATGTTAAAAAGCTGCCAATTATTAACCCATTAGTTCGGTTACCCATGTGGCCAAGTAAGTAAATATTTTAATACTTATATAGAATAATGTTTGTATATAATAAAATAATTGTTATAATTTAACTATAATGTAAAATAAAATTGCAAAATTTGAATGCTGTCTATAGAAACGTAATATTTTAATATAAAATTAATAAGAAAAAATTAAGATATTTTAAGTAATCTCATTAGAATTATATGTATATTGAACATATAACATTTTTTATTATGCAGTCAAACGTATATTATTTGCTTATCGAGATTTATTATTTTATATCTTTATAGACGTCAGCGGTGGAACAGGACTTATTAGTCAAGCATTACTTGCAAATGCAGATGCACTATGTGCTGCTGTATCACCATTAATGGATCCTGATGAAACATTAATGTAAGTTATATGTTTCTTGCTATGCTAATTTTATGCAATATATACACATAATATTATGACTTCAGCAACTTCTTATCTAATACATAATATCAATTTTAATGATGAAATTTTCAAAATGTGTATATTGAAAGTTAACTTGAAACTAAGGATACAATAATGGAATCTATATTATACATTAATGAAATAAGTAATTTGCAGTCAAAATAAAAAGAATACATTAAACAGAATATGACGCATAAAATAGAATATCATTTTTCCAATTTTGCAGGGAAGGCTATTTTGAACGCTGTGTTATGAATAATTATTTTGGAATTGGCATAGATGCAAAAATTAGTCTTGATTTTCATCATAAAAGGGAAGAACATCCTGAAAAATGTCGTTCACGAGCAAAAAATTACATGTGGTATGGTGTATTAGGATCCAAACAATGGTTACAAAAAACATATAAGAATCTTGAACAAAGAGTACAATTAGAATGTGATGGTCAACGGATACCATTGCCTTCATTACAAGGAATTGTTGTATTAAACATTCCAAGGTAAAAATACAAAAGTAAAACATAAAAAATAAAATGTAAAATATTGTCATCAACATTCCATACTTACAAAACTATATTTGTTTAGCTTTATGGGTGGTACAAATTTTTGGGGAGGAACAAAAGAAGGAGATTTGTTTTTAGCACCTTCATTTGACGATCGTATATTGGAAGTTGTAGCTGTATTTGGTTCTGTTCAAATGGCTGCATCACGATTAATTAACTTGCAACATCATAGAATTGCACAGTGTCAAACAGTTCAAATTAATATTTTGGGTGATGAGGGTGTACCTATACAAGTTGATGGTGAAGCTTGGATTCAACCTCCTGGTATTATACGTATTATACATAAAAATCGTATGCAAATGCTTTACAGAAATAGGGTAAATAATTTAGAATTATATTACTTTAGTATTACAATAATATACGTGTAGTATAATCAATATCGAAATGTAGGCACTTGAAACATCCTTAAAAACATGGGAGGAAAAGCAACGCAATACACTCAATGCAATATCTCAGTCAGCATCTACTTTGAGCAATACACAATTGCAATCACAAACTAGGTCTCTACAATCACATAAGCCATCATATTTAAATGATGATGAAATGTATATTCTTTTGGGATTTATCGAAGTAGTTACAACTTTAGTTAAATGGGTCAAACTTCTCATTATATCACATCCAAGTTTGGAACCAGATTTGTATCAAGTTGCAGCACGAACAGCACAAGCTCTTGAACAAGTTCATCCAGATGGAAAAATTTTGCAAGGAGTTAGTATAGTTTATTATTTCATACCATAATTCTTACTTATAATTTTTCTTAAACATAAATAATGCAAATGTTTTTATATTTTTTCTGATAGTAATATTCTTTTAGTATTCTTTTATTATAATTAATTTACTAAATATATTCTTTAAAGAACTATTATTTGTTGGTTATTTATTTAATTTTAATATATAAGTTAATTATATTATTTCATTATCGATATTATTTACTATTACAAATTTTTTTAACTATACTCATTTCTAATAAGTTATATTCATTTCATTTCAACAGATTAATTTAAGACCAGTAGTAACAGAGTTGGTGTCAAGTGCAAGACAACTTTATGAAGACTCATGCGAATTACTCAGAGATAAAGCACAGAGTCTAGTAAGTACATATTTTGTATACATTTATCATGATTAATCATTAATATGATTAATCCTTCCACAACTGTAAGTAGTCATTATAATGGGTTGCACAAGATAATATTGTGTCTCTTCTGCTAAGCACTGGTTTAGATCAGCTATGGTCATTGTTAATATCACTAAAGTATTTTTAAAACTAGTTTAATTTATCATTCCTGATACAGAACAATCAAATTTAATTTTGTAATTCCTCTAAAAATATATACAGGAGCATGCAAAGACTTTGAGTTTGCTATATAGCTTATGACAATTAGTACATGAAGAACTAATAGTGGAAGGGTTAATTTTCTTATATCCCTTTTGATATTTCAGTAATAATTTTCTAATAACAAAATTTATATAATTCAGAAATTACGGGAAGACTTAGAAAATAAACTATCATTTTCTTTGGCCAGTATGGAACAGGAATTAAAGAAATTTACGTTTGATGAAGGAGGTACAGGATTAGTATATTTACAAAACTTACCATCAGATGAGCAGGTATAATTCTTCATTCATATTTTTTAATTTGTAATATCTTATCTTTCTTAAGTCTCATGCAGAGTGAACTATTTAATGTGGTCACTTCTATTGATTCTAATCAAAAAGTTATTGTCATAAATGATATATGGTTTCAGAAGATCTTCAAGATATTGCAATTAGATTTTTTCTTTTCTTTCTTTAAATAAATTGTCAAGATCACTTTCAATTTTTTGTACAACTTTACATCTATTATCTATGACAAAAAGTTTTAATTGGTCTACTAATAATAAAAATACTTAAATGATCACATGAATTGGTCCTGCTCTCTATATATAAATACAACTTATATGATTACCATATATGCAATCCAAAAATATATATTAGAAATGAACGTTTCACAAAAGTACCTTTGTATAGGGAGATAGAAAGAATCGTCATAGAGGTTTGTTCTGGTTAAAGTTTCGACGTTCAGGGGCTAATTCTGGAGCACATACTATTCGAGATCAAGTTACTACATGGGGTGTACAAGAAGTGTGTTCCTGGTTGGAGAATTTACAGTTGGGTGAATATACTGATAAATTTGTTTCTCACGATATACGAGGTAGGGAATTATTATCATTAGCCCGTAGAGATCTCAAGGAACTTGGTATTACTAAAGTAGGACATGTTAAACGAATCTTACAAGCTATCAATGATCTAAATAATTAAGTATATAATAATAATAATTTAAACATTTAAAAGTATAAAATATACAATCAATAAAATAATATGTTATGCCAGTTAATAACCATCTGGATGCTGTATAATGTAGGTTTTGAATTACATAGATTGTTTAAGAAGTAAGATAAGGATTGGATCCTTATAATTAAAAATTTTACGTAACAGTAATATGTATTACAAGTATAACACAAATATTCTAATAAAAAGGGCACTTAGTGTGACACAGCAGTGTTATAAGAAAATTATTTTCTGCACTGCTGTATATGAATGAATGCACTGCTGTAAATAATATTACTTGTGCCAAACTGTTGAACTGGTTTTATGTCAAAAGACAAATGTTTATATAGGAATTATAAGGAAAACATTTTATCTTTAAAAAAATACAAATATGTTATAGTCATGTCTAATAAGATATATTTTAATGCAATTCCTATTACAAAATATTATTAGACATGAGCATAGCATTAATAATGCATTTATTAAACAAAAGATTTAAACAGTATAAAAATTCATTAGACTATAATTTAAGTTATATTTGTTCCTTTGTATAATGTACAAAAAAAATTGAAAACTTTGATAATCACATATTGATGTAAATTATAAGTTTGAAGATATGTATCATATCATTGTTTGTTGTTTTTTATATTTGATACACGTTACAACTTAGGATTTCAGCTAAGTTTGCTTACAACAGTATTAATACATTTGAAAACTACATTCTAAATTTAGATATGGAATAAGTATTGTCAATTATATAAATAATTTACACATGTATATTCAATTTACAATTTATATTATTTTATTCTGAGTTTAGTTTCCTGTGCAAAAAAGTAGAATGTGTATGTATATATATACAACTATGTTTAAGGAGAAACTATATTTATTACAATATGTATTGAATGACCTTCTAAATTCATAATCTTTGAAATGAAATCGGTGACAGGAACTAATATAATTTAATATTTTCATATAGCACATAAAAAGCATTTCTTATCTTATTTGATGCTGTAATTAAACCATACATTTTAAGCAATATTTACAAAACTATTGAGAGATGTGAAATTTCTGTAATAAAATAGCTTGGCAAATACAATTTTCGTTATATATATATATATTATTTTACATACTAATTTAATGAACATGGTAAACTACATATATTAAATTGTAAGATAAAGCATATTACATATTAAATTTAATGAACATGGAAAACTAAATATATTAAATTGTAAGATGAAGCAAAGATAAAAGATATTATTATGAAAAATTATGCTAATAATTCAATTACAATACTTTAATAAAAATTACGATATCCGTTAAAAAATTATTTTTTACAGTTAATACACATATATATATACTGATATAAAAAAATAATTTTTCATATATTATATATAATGTATTTATTACAATATTCTTAGAATTGTTTATATTTGTATAAAATTAAAAAATTTTTCTATTGCGTAGCTTATAAAATATTTCATTTTTTAAATTCTTGAGTATTAAAAGATAAAAGGCAGTTCACAAATAATGACTGATGAGTATATGACACTGCTGGAAGTTATGTATTGAAAAAAATAAATAACAAACTACTGTATGTGCTATGTGTACATAAACTGTGAAAAATAATATAAAATTTATACAGTACTGTGAATCATAAATCTTACAACAATTACATGTTTATTTTTGCATTATGATTATACCAATTACAATTTAATAGTTTAAAACAATGTCTTTGTATTTATATTATGTACAGTTAAAATTATATGTGCTGTAAATTTTTATCTATTGATAAATTATATAATATTATATATAGTATATATACATACACATATGCATAATCAAACAAAATATTATATGTGTATACAAAAATAACACACTGTGTACATAAAGTGCTCTGCAATTTTTTTTATCACATTTAAATTTCTAACTAAATTAAAAGATATTTAAGAAAGCATCTTTAACATAATGCAACATGATTAAATGAAAGTGATATTTCATTTCTATGATCATATTATAACAGTCTTGAAATAAACAATGATTAGGATGATGATGATAATACTGGTAATGACAAAGAAAAATATATGTCACCTGCCAATGGCAATAAAAATATCATGTACAAATTTATTAAGAAACTGAGGAAACAAGTTTTTTAAATGTATCATAATTTCAATGTTGCTATGTTAAAACAAGGCTGCTGTAACAAAGAAATAAAAGAATTTGTTTAACACGCGATTGACAATTAAACCTTACAGATATATAAGATTCACTTAAATATTATATTTATTAAATAGGGATTAACTCGATTTGAAATAATTTCTTATACATAAGCTTGCGAAACTAATAATATTGTAGTTACTATTGATATTGATTGCCGTTATTACTATTACTAATAATTTTAAATTTACAAAAGCAAAAAACAAACAATTGCTATCTTTCGGAACTGCCCCTGGCTGAATTGTTCAGACATTTAATATCTCCTTATTACATTATCTTTGGTCATATTCTTCATTCTTGTAAATAAGAGTAATGAAACTTCAAGTTATATTAATCAGGTATTAATTCCTGGTCTCGAATTTATTCATTTTATAATTCACGACAGATACACAATACATTGATATCCAATTCTCATCCATATTAATGTAGAGCCGTATTATGTATTTATGTGTGTGCGTGCCTGTTGAATGTCTTTTACACGCATGTATTTGTTTATATAATTTCAGCATTTATTATATTATTATATTCTGTCATTACGTTATATTATGAAATATCACACTATTATTAATTTTAGGAAATTTTCTTAATATCTTAATATCTTATCAGTGATCTTAGTGTTCATATATTTCCTTTTATCTATTATTCATAACTTTTTTATTAATACAAGAAGTATTAAATTACTAAACTATGTATTTACATCTGCGAAATGATGATTTAAGAAATATTTTAAATTTCTATATTATTTATTCACTATAGAAATGTTGAGAATATCATATTTTGTATGATTTATTAGTAATAATTACCATCTACATAATTTTGTAGAGGGTATACTCATAATCATTTCCTATTAAATTTTTTATTGTAGTAATATATGTATATACATATTATTGCAGGTAAAATACATAATGTTTCAAATAAAATTATATATATATATGCATACTTAACACATACATATATGATGTATTAAATATATTGTAAACATATAAAAAGTATGTATACAAAAGCAGATGTGTTTACATAGTTGTAATTCGAAATTTATAGTTATGCAATCACTAAATCTTTTTTATTAAATATTGTATGTCTATTCTTAACAATTTTACCTAGATTAATAATTTACTAGTTTTATTTGTTTTAAAATCAAGATAAATATGTTAAACTTTAATCTATAAATGTTTTCAATCCATAAATCAAAGGTCTTAAAGATATTAAAAAAATATTTAAAAAAATTTTAATGATATATACTCTTACAAATCCAGGTGTTAAATTTATTTTTTCACATAGTGATTTTTTATTGACAATATGCAACATGAATATACTATACGATGAATGGAAAACAATTTCTTCAATAATTCTAATGTTATTTTTAACAATGTAGAGAAATGGAAATGTTACATGTTCCAATCCACTGACTCAATAAGTAAAAAGAAAACAGTTAAACTGTTTCTCAATATTATATAACCATCTTTTTAGGATATGAATATTAGAATAATGTTGTTAATGATGTAGATATGAAACTTTTTTAAAGTATATAATTTAATGTAATATTTTGTTTATTATGCTTTGCCCTTTCAAATATGCTCAATTTATACCACAAAACTACACTAATTCTTCCATATATATAAATTTGCATTCCAGCATAATAAATCTGCAAGGATAAAAGTGCCTATCTTAGATTTTCTAATCTCAAAATATATGAACAGCATAACTTAACTGGCATTATATTATAATTTTAAAATTGTCTTATGCATTCCAAATTTTCCATTTAATATTGTAAACACTGAAATATAAAAATAATTTGCATGTGATATTTGTTTAAGATTATAGTAAAAATTATAACTTGTATTTGGGTGATAATATTATGATAGTATTATATAATGTTAGATATTCAGTTGTAATTTTATACTTATACTTAATTTTATATTTATATGTATACCTAATATGTCACAAAATATTTAGTGAGAATAAATTATATAACAACTATTACGCACATATTACACGATAAAACATATTCAGAAGGTATGTACAATTTAAAGAAAAATAATTTAAAGTATACATAGATATAATTATATCATTTTAAAGTTTTATTTAATCAAGAAAATTCAATACAATGTAGAAACTTCCTACTGGTAGAACAGTTTTGTAGCATGAAGCTAAGGATCAAACCATGTTATGTTTGGATTAACTACTCTTTTAAATATATTTACATTTACGTAAAGAAAAATTGTCCTCATCTTATACATTGTTTCGATAAACTAACAACTACTTTATTATTGATAACTATCATAAAATCAATGGATATCTATTTTAGCAAACTTTCTTCATTTACAAAATTTTTCATATTTCTTTCAAATATATGCATTTTTGATCTATTTAGTTCATTCAAATTTTTTTGTTTTGTATTATTGATGTATATTTAAAAATATAAAATTAATTTGTTTTTCTATCAGAAAATGCAATAAGAAACATAAAATGTTTCGAAATATATTCTTATACATTATTATATGCAAAGCTGCATAAGAAACCTCAACCCTAGATAATAGTAATACATACATATAATAAAATCTCGTTTCTTGTTATTTTTCTGAAATTCTTTGAATTTAGAAAGAGAGGTAAATTATATTATGTTCTATTGAAAATTGTAAAACAATTCCTTCTAAGTCCGTTTATATATACTGAATGTTCTTTATACATTCCTCGTTACACTATTATGTTAAGTAAATCCATAATTCAATGAATACATAAGACGTAGAAAATGCTTGAAAACTATAAAGAGTATTATACAACTATACAAAATTAGTCACAAATAAATTTCTTGAAATTATTATATTTATAAATATAATTAATTAGAATATATGTTTTTTAAATTCTCTACTTATGTATTTTGCAAACTACATTACATATTTTGCAAAATCCAAAAATATAAAAATCTACTATACTTCAAATAAGTTGATGTTACCTAGTATGATAGAAAAGGTCTATAATATTATATATCTAATAACTTACTTTTATCCTACGTTTATAGAATTTTTAAAGTATGATAAATAATATTGTATAGTAGCGTATATTGCTACTAGTAAAAAAGTTAATATAGTTTTAATATTAAAATAATCATTATGCAATTCACATAAATCAAAAACACAATGATATTCATATAATTTATGTTTATACTCTAAGACAAAAATATGTTTATCTCCATATTTTCTTTGTATATGATATGACTTAATATATGTATGTCATTCAAATAATTTAAAAGAGAAGGTATATATGATAAACTATTTTAATTAATTATAATGAAATATACACATATCCAAATAAAGAAAATCTTCTTCAAAGATTGTTTCATTTCCCTTTTATCCTTTTGTTTCTGTTTAGATGTATTCAGATAAAAATTTTTTCCTTAAGAAGATATACTTTATTCATCTAGTATTATGTTATTGTAAACAGAAATATTAAATAAATAGATCAAATTATGATTGTCCTTTTCACAAATGCAATATAATTTATAGTTTCATTACACTTAGGATATTTTTCCTAATATAAGTATATTACAATTTATAACTTAAATATTTACTATATACATTTTAGTTTGAAAAAAATTCATTGGTACAAGTAAACAAAGGATAACAGTATATTTTATACATATGATATGAAAACATTGAAATGCACAGTTGATGCAGTAGATGCTTGCTTACTATATTTTATATGTATATATTTTTATAGAAACAAAATCAATCTATATCAAAATAATATTATTTAAGATTTAATTACATAATAAGAAGATATTAGAAAATATTTAAAATACAATTTGCTTATTTCATAAATTACTAAGTAAAGGCTGATATACAATAAAATATTATTATATTATTATTATTAATTCTATAAATTAATATCCTTATGATAGGTTTTATAGTTACAATAAATTGCGTAGTAATTTTGTCTATACATATGTAAGTAATTTTATATTTAATAAATTTCTTATTGTCTGGGAATATTTCAACGCACATTGTGTATATAAATTCAATTATCATGGAAAAATATTAGCAAATATTTTTTCACATTAATTAGATGTATTTAAAAAATATTGTAGTTTATATTTTTAAACTGTCATTATAAGTTTCAATATCTATTATAGTAAAAATCCTTTTATTTATATTACATGTTATATTTATGTTATATTTTAGAAAGCTTTCTGTAATTAGGAATATATTATAATTTAATTATAATTTCGATTGTATTAGAAAATTGAACATTTATTTAAAGATACAAAATCAATCCCAATTACCCCAGGGAATTGAAATGTAACAACTGTAAATAATAAAACTGTAAATAATTTCATCTGAAGTTCGAATTACATAACTTTTAAATTATATATTCAGGTTTCATTTCATTATCAGATAGGTTTCATATAATTTAGTCTTATAATACTATAAATCTCTTGAGTTTTAAAAAGTCTTACATAAGATTACTAATATCAACATATTTAATGTATTATTTAAAAATAGATGTTCTTATTCAAAGAAAATATAATTATATAATATGACATTATATAAATTTCTTTTATTTCCATATATATGTTTCTGTATCTTAATATGCATTATATGCAAGTTATAGATAACATAAAAATAAAAATATTTATATGTTAAACAGCTAAAGAAATAGCTTTTTATGTGACCCATAACATACAAAATTAAATGATTTTAATATATTTAAAAACATATAAAATACAAACACGAACATAAATAACAAAATTGACTAGATATATAAAATTTGTATTCTATTCAAAATTATTTTTATTCTACGAATAATAAAAAGTATTAATTTCAAAATGTATTGTTAATTATAAATTTACAAATATATGTGACCACATTTTTATTTTTAGGAAATATAGCGTTTTATTCTTAACACTGTAGAATCTTTCCCCAAAATTTCCATCATTTCAGAAACTGGTGGACCCTCCTAAAAATGTAAATACATATATTATATAAATCAGTATTAAATTTATAATGAAAAAATATAATTAGAATATTTTATGTTTACCTTTAAACCACTAAGTACAAAACGTAAAGCTTTCATCAATGTTGGATATGAAATTTCATGTTCATTAGCAAATTCTTTTAGGTATTTATTTATCCATTCTTTATTAAAATTTTGAATTTCAGTTTCAATCAATTTCATACTTATTATTTTAAGCGCATCTATAAAGAAAAACCGTTTTAAGTGTATGAAAAAAAAATAATGGATTCAATTATACTACACGAAACACTCAGTAATGTTTATATACAAAGTATAACAAATTATACCTAATTTACATCCTAACATAGTGTCATCAAATGATGTGGTTGGTATATGCCATAAAAAGGCCAACTTTGGAGATACTAGATCACTTAATTTTGATATTCTATGCTGTGCCCATTTTAATACAGAAATAATATGATTGTCGTCTAATTGTAAATTTCCATCAGTTTGTCTAAAAATATCATTGAATATGTTGTTAAAGCTCTAAATATAAATAAAAATTAGCACTAGACAAACCATACATACCTATTTGGGAATGCTTCTATGACTAACGTTTTTATTCTTTCAATTAAAAATGCATTATTTTTTTCGTTTGCTAATAATTTTGCTATCTCTATCCTATTGAATTCTAATAGTTTTGGAGGTGAAAGTTTATTAGAACTTACTTTTATTTTAGAAATATTGAACTGAAATAATTAAAACAAACTAAAGTAAATAATAGAAAAGCATGTGTAGTATGATTTATATTGAATACAAATATTTTGTATAAAGGATATAATATAAAACATAAATACTTGTTTGATTAATTCTTCATAACTATCAATGTAAAGAGCACCTCCTTTATTATCAAAACCACCACCAGCATGTGTAACATAGTTTAAAACTGCTAATGGAAAAATTCCCTCTTTTCTAAAGGATTCTATACTTATATCGCTTTGCCTTTTTGATAATTTTGATCCATCAAAGTTTAATACCAAGGGTAAATGTCCATATAAAGGTGGAGTCCAATTAAAAGCTCTGTAATAATTACAATTATTGGAGATAATCTACAATTAATGGATAATATCGTATAATAAATTATTTATATTTAAATGTTTAGTAAAGGATATGTAGTCATGTCATATTCATAAAATATGTATGAAATACATATAAATGTTATATAAACATAATTTTTTTTAATATTCTACATAAATACTAAAAAAAGTTTATCACAGGTAAATAAGATTTTCTTAGTACATGTAATTAATCTATTTAATCAAATAATTATTAATTATAATATCTAATATCTAAAGAATAAAGAAGATAGTTTAAATTATTATTCATAACTTATTATTAAATAATTACTAATTTGTTATATATATTTATTATTTAATTATTATATACTAATTATATATATTTAATAATTATTTAATAATAAATTTAAAATAATAATTTAAACTATTTTCTTTGTCCTCATATACTGAGATAACTGTTTATTATTTAGATATTGTACATGTAATAAATACTTGCATTCTAAAATATAACACATTCTAACATATTTTATTGTTCATCATACTATATTGCACAATAGAAGTAATTAATAATAACCATAATTCTACAATACTGCATAAAATTTGAATCCTATATAAATATTCTACTTTTAAATTGAAAATATCTTATAATTATATATGAAATTAAAAAAATAATACTTTACAGGTACTAACAAATATTAAAATATTTACAAATTTTGTTATAAATTTTAGTACTTACTTGTACATCATTATATGTTTAGGTGTGGATACTTGCCACTCAATTCCTCTTAATACATGAGATATTTCCATAAGATGATCATCAACAACATTTGCAAAATGGTAAGTTGGATAACCATCTGTTTTGATAATAATGGGGTCTCCTTCCCTTTGTGCAATATCATGTTCTATTTTACCATATATTAAATCATCAAAGCTTTCTATTCCAGCACATAACTACAAAAATATAGATAAATATATAAAAATATAATTAATCACAATATATGACATCATGTAATACCATTTTTCAATACCTTAAATCTAATACAAAAAGGGGATCCCTTATCAAGTTTTGCTTTTACTTCATCGTCGCTTATATGTCTACATCTATTATCATACTTAGGCACTTCTCCTCGTTTTATTGCTTCTCTTCGCAATAATTGCAATCTGTTTTCTGTGCAGAAACAGTAATATGCAGATTGATTATTTATAAGTTTAAGCACTTGGTCCCTGTAATTTAATGAATAATGGTATATTATTAGTTTTGTAGTATCTATAAGAATCTTTGTCTATTAAAATAACAAGTGAAATTTAACTTTATTTTATAAAAAATATAGGAAGTCATAGACAAATAATTTAAATTTAATTTATACTATATAATATAATATAATTTATATAAGTAAAAAATACAACCATTATATGTATTAAAACTCTATATTTTTAGCCAAAATACTAATAAGTAAAAATTAGTTATGTTACAATAATTATTTGAAATTAGGTGATAAAACAAAATATAATTATGTTTATTTGGATTTTGTTACATATATGCTTTAATGGACTTACTTGAAAAATGTTCACTAAGCTTTAAGTAAAGTATACTTTAAAGTATAAAGTAGCATCATTATATCTAATAATTTTGTAGAAAATAATTCATAATATCACTTGGAAATATCTATATGAACACAATATTTATATTACATTTACATATATGTAACTACAATATAGTATTTATTTGAATACTTATATAAATGAAAATTTTCAACGTACTTGTATATTTCAAGACGTTTTGATTGTATGTATGGCCCGGCAGGTCCACCTCTTATTGGATCCTCATCAGGTATGATTCCAGACCATAGTAAATCACATTGGATTTTTTCTATTGCATCAGGTATACATCTAGATTGATCAGTATCTTCAATTCGTAAAATAAATGCACCATTATTAGCACGGGCAAATAAATAATTATATAATGCAGTTCGTAAACCTCCTATATGTAACGAACCTGTAATAATTTTTACACATATTAATATATTTTTTATACTGTATTAAGCAAGATAAATAAAAAAATATTACATATGATGATTTAATATTCTATTATATTGAATTTTATAAAGATGAATAATCATATTACATACCAGTTGGACTAGGTGCAAATCTAACTCTTACTTGTACTTTTTTAAAGAACCGTTTTTGCATAAACAGAACATTTGTAATACGGAATATGTTGTACTTCATCGTATTTCTTCACTGAATTATATTAAACCTATAATTTAAATTTCACTAAAGATCATTATACAAATTATACTGTTTAATACCATATTACAGAAGCATAAATTAGGATTATATAAAGCATACCAACATCAAGTTTTGTTTTAAGATTCACTCTTTATCTCCAATATTTTTCAAACAAACAAGAATAAACTATTAATATCATATAATTCATTTACACTTGCTTTGACTATTCACTAGGGGGTACACATGTTTCAAATGTGCTTTCATACAGGCATTTTTATCTCTAGTAAAATATTTTATGTTGACCAACCTTGTAAAGTTTTCCCAAAAAATATGAAAGTAATTTCTTTTAAAGTTTAGGATCACAACTATATAAAGAATTTATATAACTATAATTTATAATATTTACATACATACACTAATCAATAACGTTACAGGATTACAATATAAAATTAATTTATAACAAATTTTATTTGTATCAATTATTATTTGTATTTATTATTTATTTGTATCAATATTTATATTTTGATTTTCTACTCTATAATATTTAGCAACAGCATAGAAATGATTTATAAAATTTAAAAGAAATGGAAAGCATAATATATAATCTGCAATGCATGCGTTTTAATGCAATTATATAAATTCTGCTAACATACTCCTTTTATTATGATATCTGCTGTTATATAGAAGTTTAAAATTATAGTTACAAAATAACGTTTTCATTTTTTTTTTTTTTGTTAAAAAGAAATTACTTATAGTTTTAATATATATACATCTCTGATGGCTGGACAAAAGTATATATAGCAGCGTACAAAAGTTTCTGATTAGATAGATTTTTCACTTTAGATTCCAAAAGCGGTATTATTTATAATATAATATAAAAATTCTTTAGAATTTTAACAAGTATTACATACCTATATAATAGTGTTCACGTATTATATCATGTTCTCTTACTTATCGTATTTTTATACCTAATAATACTTAAAATTCTTTTAGATATGTACCTTTCGAATATAAAGTGAAAATATAGTATGACGTCATGATATTGTTTTTACGTTGTTGTAACGTTCTATGTTTTTCTTTTTACTTTTATTTTACTTCTTTCATCTACAATCCAAATACACTACATATGTTTGCGGATATATATAAATCGAATATGATGTATGTTTTGATATGTTGTCAACTTTCATATCGAAAATCGAACATCTGATCTTACATTGCATTTTAAGGAAACAAATTATTTTTACATTTCGCGCGATATGTATTGGTAATGAGTGATTGGTTCGTTTAGTTATTAATAATGATATAAGGGTGCGCTTTAGTTGCAGGCTAAGCGCCGCAGATTTCGCGCGGGGCGGGTGTTGTCATTAGATTTTCACGTGACGAAAGTGAATTTCCGTAAGAAATTTGACAACGAATCGTATAAAAATGCCGCCGAAAAAGCGGGAAAAAGAAGTGGACGGGCAGAAAGGTCCTCGAATGGATCAAATTCAAGCAGACCATGAGCTATTTCTACAGGCCTTCGAAAGTAAGAACTTTCTGTTATCATTCCTTTTTCCTCTATTTTTCTGACTTCAAAATTAATTAATATCTCGATTTATAATAACTAAATGGTCATTGATCATCACTTTTTCAATATTTATTACAAATATTCAAAATGATCGTACATAACCCCATTTGCTAAGAACGTACCGAGCGCCGAACCGCGCGTCGTTCCACTCCGTTCCCTCCTTTGCTTCAATTCGTGGACACCTGTCATTCTCTCACCATGTTCCTATTTAGTGTTTAATTTAAAAAGTTAAGCCAATTATATGTGATGATTAAATAAATGCAGTATTATTAGGTTTAAATTATTTTTCATCAATGCAACTTTTATTTTAATATTTTGATATTTTTTCTCAACTAATGGATATCTTAGTTTTGTAGCAAAATATCATGTACTTAATTTATTAACACTCATGTTTAATTCGACCACAACATGTTGTTGCTTTTATTTAAACATGTCAAAAAATATAAGGAAATTTTCTAAATAAATAAATACATTATTAAGATTAAATTATTTTTCAACATTGTGATTTTTATTTTAATATTTTTTCTCAATTAATATATAATCTTAGTTTTGTAGCAAAATATCATGTATTTAAATTATTAACACACATGTTTAATTCAATCACAACATATTAACTTTTATTTAAATATGTCAAAAAATTAAGAAAATTTTCTAGTAACTAATTTAGTGTAATAGAATTATTTTTGTTTTTTAAAGGTACTTATACTTTTTAATAATTTGAGACATAGTGCAGTTTTATTTTAGAGTAAAATGGGATCAGAGAGGTTTAACCTGCATAAAGCGTAACAAGTATGAAAGAATGCAGGCTTCTCATATGGAAACGAGAATAACCTAATCATCATTTCCCATTTTTCCTTAAAGAAGAATCATATACAATTTTTGATATGTATCTCTTTTAATTCCTGCAAGGATCATTTCACTTGCGACAAAAATGTTAACCTCTGAGCCATCTGGTGGAATTCAATTGAACTATATTCTTCTTTTATTTAATTTATTTGTATTTAAAAATGTTTAAATTATATATTCTTATTCTTGCTATTATATAATAATTTTATGTATCATTTTTTCAGAACCAACCCAGATCTATCGATTTCTACGCACAAGAAACCAAATTTCAGTGAGTAAAAGTAAAATAAATCTATCTATATTTTATATTTTATTTTAATTGTTAATTATCTGTAGTTTAATGTCTCCTCAAAGTGTTAACTGAATATTTTAATATTTATTTGTATTCAAAATGTCCAAAGTATTAGATGAGAGTGAAATGGTAAATACTTGTAGACAAGTAAATATGAATGAAAGTATATTTGGTACAATTTTTTTGTACTAATAGTTTAGTGAATTTTTCTTAGGTTGTAATAAAATAAAACTTAAATTCTACAGTAGAGTGTTTGTGAACATTCCTGCAATATAATTAAAGTTAAAACATATTTTGAAACTTTTTATATTTGTTTTTTATGATTGAGAACGGTAGGTATATAAATTTATTATCTTATAAAGCTACTTTATAGTTTATTTAAAATAAAATGAAATTAAACATTATATTTTATGCTCTGTATCATTTTGTTTATACAAACTAATAGAAATGTGATAATGTAAAACGTTTTGTGTAATTCTTTTTTAGCCAATATTTCTATATAGAAACTTAACTTACATGAGGCAACGTATGTCTAGAAGCCATAAATCACGTCGGGTGTTTAAAATTGACATGATATTGGAAAAATTAATGTCAAAAAATAATCAAGGAGAAAACCCAGGTGTTCGTGGATACATGACTCTTACTTTTCTAGGTTTTTATGATAAAAAAGGTAATTGTGAAATAAGCTCTGGTACCTAAATGAGACACTTCAAAGATTTAGCATATTGAATTAAATTTTTCTTTATAATGGTAATGTTACAGTTGAAACGCCTCAAGATCCAGTAAAGGTAGAAACATTATTATTGAAAATATGTCACAAAAAAAGAAAAGATGTGAGTTCACCAATTATGCAGGCAAGTATGACTTTTCAATTACATAATTTGTTAGAATGGAATAAATAAGTAAGATTGATAATTGCTGTTAAATAAGCGAACATTTTTTAATTTTAGGTTTCTGTTGGCACAAGTGAAGTTCCAATCAATCCTTGTGAAAATCAACCACCTCCAAAGGCACCTACCATATCTATACCTAATGAATCTTTCAGTTTAAATAATGGTCATGTAGCGAAAACTTATATGCTTTTACTTAGAGTATATTGTACGTCCAATACTGGCTGCCTTATGCATAACTGTGATTTAGATGGTTAGTTAACAATACATGCACACACACATATATACCATGAATTACTTTAGAGAGTATACTTTCATAATATTTGTTTTCCTTTTCCTTCTCTCTTTTTCTCGTTAGAACCAGCTCAAAAGCGTCGCAAATCTTCTACGGGTTCAATTAAAGCTGGAGGAGAAGAAATAAAGTTGTATGGTTCTGAACTCATAGTGTATGATAAACACAACCGATGTTTGTTGACTGATGGCGATTATGAACTAGGCTTACAAGAAGTACAAACCAATATTCGATCTAGCCCAAAGAAGCACAGCTCTTGGGAGTCTGTACCTGACATCAAGGAATGTGGTCCTTTTGAAGTATTCAGCAAAGGACCAACATTAAAGTTTAGGCTTAATTGGACGACTGAACCAAGTAACGGTTTAGTTGATAGACCAACTCCAATTCATTCAGTACCAAATGGTGATAATAAAGAAAATCGCTCAGGAAATAGTAAGTTTTCTATCCTTTTCTTTTTCCACAGAAGAAGAAATATGTATAAACAGGATAAAAAGAAGATAAAATGTTTCATAAAATAATTTCAGCTGGTCTAGAACGTTCTTCCACAAATAATAATAATAATAGTACCAATAATAACAACAATAATAATAGTAATAACAACAATAACAATAATCCAACACTGCCAACACCTAGTCCTCTAAATTCCTCAAGAATGACAACTAGTGAGAAAACGGACACTATCATGGGTACACAGCAAATAGTTTATCAGTTCCTGTATAATAATAATAGTCGCCAACAAACAGAAGCTTGTGAAGATTTACATTGCCCTTGGTGCTCATTAGACTGTGGAAAACTTTATTCTCTTTTAAAGCACTTAAAATTATGTCATTCGCGATTTACATTTACGTATGTGGTAAGTGTTTAAATATATGCATTACAAATCTGTGACATTAAAGTACTATAAAATAAATTTTTTATTTTAATAGCCAATTCCACAAGGTGCTCGCATAGATGTAGCAATAAACGAATGTTATGATGGCTCATATGCTGGTAGCCCTCATGAATTAATTACACAGCCATCTAGCATAGCATTTTCAAGAACAGGACCGACGAGACGTACAAGTGTAACAAATATTTTAGTATGTCGCCCAAAAAGAACTAAGCCAAGTCTTTCTGAATTTTTAGAGCTTGATGAAAATGAATATGAAAGCCAAAGACCTTATATTACAGGACATAATAGGTACAACAGTTAACTAAAATAAATGTCATTATTTATTACATATAAAATATGTTGCTCATGAAATTTCTTGTAGGTTGTATCATCATACTGTTACGTGTTTACCGATATATCCAAAAGAAATGGATATTGATTCGGAAGGAGAAAATGATCCAAAATGGTTACAAACAAAAACAATGATGATGATAGACGATTTTACAGACGTCAATGAAGGAGAAAAAGAACTTATGAAAATGTGGAATTTACATGTCATGAAATATGGCTATGTAGGAGACTGTCAAATACCACTGGCTTGCCAAATGTTTCTAGAAACTAAAGGGAAAGAATTGCTCATGAAAAATTTATATCGTAATTTTGTTTTACATATGTGTAGTTTGTTTGATTTTGGTCTAATTAGCCCTGTAGTTTTATATCAGACTATTCAAAAATTACAAGAAATTATGAAAGAAGGAGGCGAAGATAGTGATATTCGAAAAGTTTTACAAAAGTCCCATGAAGCTCAAGTTGAAAAATGGCTTAGTTCAGGTTGTCATGCATCTTTAGATGCTAATAAACAAAATAGTACAAGTACTAAAATAAATTTTAATAGCGATGGATCAAATTCTAATGCAAGACGGAAAACTTCTTTACCACTTAGTTCACCAAATTCACAATCTGTAAAAACGACAGCATCCATCCACAATAATGTTAGCAAATATGCTAATATGATGACTACATCATCAAACAAGACTGTAAATGGAAGTAGTTATTAATAACCGTTATACATACGTTAATCTGCTAATTGTACGTTTTTGTACAGTATTTGTTGCAAAGGATGTAATTGCGATTAGAATAATTGACATTATAGCTACTTGATAATCATTGCTCTAACTACTAGATCAATTTTCTATAAATTTGAAAGTTTTAAATGTAAAAGTGAAACAAAAGACAAACTTTCAGATAAATATAATGTGAATAATTCATATAGTTCTAATTGAAATTTTGGAAAACAATTAAATATGAAGAAAAAATTTATTTTGAATATACGTAACCGAGAACCTTGTTTCGTAAAAAAAGATATAATGTACCCGTTCTTTCTTGGTCTAGTCAATGATGCCTTTTATGTATCTAACTTTCTGAACTTTTTATTTGCTTAGTAATATGTGAAAATTATATTGCCTTATATACTTTTGATTTTTATAATTTGAAGAACATAATATTTTAATATCAAAACTGGAAAAGTGACAAATTAAAATTATTAAACAGAATGTTACATTTAAATATAACTATCATTTTG
This sequence comes from Bombus vosnesenskii, assembly GCF_011952255.1. Taxonomy (NCBI): domain Eukaryota; kingdom Metazoa; phylum Arthropoda; class Insecta; order Hymenoptera; family Apidae; genus Bombus; species Bombus vosnesenskii. The sequence goes on from NW_022882992.1 coordinate 387,696, forward strand.
GAAATCAAGGTCACTGGATAAATCTTGTATATTCATGATCGGGAATGATAGACTATTCTTTTATATGATAAAACAGTTGTACCTCCTATGGAATGTTAATTTAAATCATAATCTTATAGATTAATATGGATAAATTTAATATCTGAGGATAATATGAAGTTGAAAAAACTAGCACATAATCTATTAAAAGATGGGACCTTGGTACAATTACTTCAGATATTTCTTGTAAACTGAGGCTGTAAATTATAAGTTTTACCCCAAAGTAAGGAATAAACTGTTATAAAAAAGTGCCTTTGTAAAGCGGGAGAATTTGAATATGAGTGACTGTCGCCAATATATGACTTTTGCATTGAGTATTTATACTCATTTTAATATGTTGAATGTTTGTATGTTTTTATTTAGCAAAGTTTTTTTGCCGATTGTCGTTCTTTCAGATAAATTTATGAATGAAATTTAGTACGTTACAATGAATTTATTCTCTGTGTAATATACACAACTTTACTGCCGATGATCGTTCGAAGAAGCATTTACATTCCCGTACGTAATACGTGACGTTTCTTTATAACGTAACTAGGTGAAATCTTGTTTAACTTTTTAACAAGTATTGTTTTCTAGCAAATCTGTTTTCTTCGAACGACTTTGATCACTGTCCATTAATACTACTACTTATGCTAGGTTGTAAATAAAAAAATACAATAAATTTAGAAACATTATAATTTAAAGTGTTCACTGCTTTTATTTGAAATTATTCAAATTTTTTGTTATTTTTATTTCTTTTTTATCATAAGATAATAACATATTATAAAATATATTTCAGTAGTAATTATAGTACTCCTACGGAGTAATCTTTCTTTCTAATTTTAGAATGTGAAATATGTACATATATACCGAAATACATGCATACATAGACAGCCACTAAAGATATTTAAGAATAATACATTTTTTAATGAAATGACTAATTATGATATATATACAAGTATATATATTTTTGTCGCAATTAAAATGAAAACAAGGATAAAAAGGTCTTACTTTCATTCATAACGTTATAATAAGTTGTATTAAAAGTTTTCAAAACTTCTCTGATATCCATATATAAATATTTTCTCTAAATTTATTTAAATTTAATGTACAATTATAATATCTATGAACACATTATATTACTTAATACTGTTTGATATTTCTCTCATGTTCATGGATTTGTTACTATACTATATGTTATATGTTCAATTATATTATTTACTTAACTTGTTTTTTATTTTTATGAGAACCATCTGTTCTAATCTATTATATTTGAAATATTGTGGAAAATCTATTTTAATATATTCAACATGCCAATTAAATTGCTTTACTTTAACAAGATCTAAGAATTCTTCATACATTGGAGCAGTAGTTTCCATATTGGCTGTAGTAAAAACATATCTTTTCTCCAAAGTAATATAAACAACTTTCTGTACATTTGAATTTAAAAGTTCTGTTAATGTTTGGACAAATCCTTTTGTTACGGTTTCATCATAAATTACTGTAAACATAAAAAATCATTAATCATATCTATGTTATTTTTATTGTAAAAATATAAATTTATAACTTACCATCAGCAGCTAGAATAATAGCTGGTTCATCTATTCTTTTTTTGTAAAATGTAGGCCATTTTAAATTCAAGAAATCTAATCCTTTAATGTCAACTTTAGACTTAATATAAGCTTTATTTCTCATAAAATTTCTATGTATTAATTTCAATATCCCTTTTACATCAATGTCTAAAATGTAAGAAATACATTTACATTAAATATATGTGAACTATATTTAGTGTAATAGTATTATATTACAAACTTTATTACCTGTACAAATTACTTCTTTTGCTAGGAAACTAGCTACTATGCTAGTTAAGCCAACTCCAGCACCTAACTCTAGAACTACCTTATCCCTGAATAAATCAGGATTGGATAAAATATAATCAGCTAGTAATAATGCACCTCGCCATACTTGCAATCCAACATATTGTAATTCTGTAGATATATGGTGTTCTAAAAATATTAATATATAATTTATTACATTAAATAATGTTTTCTGATATCTGGTTAATTCTATATATAAATTTATACCTATTAATAATTTTCCTTCTTGTTGCCTATCTATATTTATATCATCATCATTATCACGAGTTAAGTCATTAAGACATTCTGGTTTAATCATATAGGATGGATACTTAAAAATAAAGCTGGATATTACATCTATAAACATATCTTATGATTATATATCTTGTTACGGTCATATAAAAATTAATACTACGTATTAAATATGACATTACAGAAGTTAAGAAAGTAATAAACTTACTGTCATTTTTACATTTTATATAAGAATTTTTATTTTCTGTAAATATTTCTGATGTTACTGTATACAATGTCATCTTTGTTAATAAAAATCCACTAATATGTAAAAATGATTTTAATTGTCTGTTTTAGATCACAGCATATGTATCTCTAATATTTCTAAGTCAAAGAAATAATGTCAATATAAATGATCTCTGAACATTATACTTGTTAATAAAAAATAATAAAGCATGATTTACGTATAATTGATACACATTTCTATCTAAAAAATAATTAAATATTGCTAAATATAATTACTTTTCAGTATACCTGTTTACCTGAAATGTTATACTTTTATGATGAAGTTTACATAATACAATATTTCACAATGAAGACATAGTTAAACTGTGACTTATTGTTTTAGACAGTTATATTATATTTGCGCTTATGTGTGTTATTGCATATAAATATAATTTCTGAAATATTTTACCGTTGTATATTGTAATATCGTAAAGTAATTTGAATTAGAGGTCGGTTGAAATTAGAAAAAACTGTATATGTCGTCTTTCTGTGGTTCGTGTACATTCAAGAGCGCCTATGTGACTAAAGTCACCTAGTTCTTACAATGATGTGAGAAAAACAATAAACAACGTTAGAGCAGAAGGACGGTTTCGTGTTTTAAGGGGGGATGACCGAGAGGTCAGAGTATGCAAGTCGAAAAGTGTGTGTGTTGCGAGAGTCAGAGTTGATCGAGACATCGAAGAGTAGAGTTGAGAGAGTTGATCGAGACGTCGAAGAGTAGAGTTGAGAGAATTGATCGAATTGTCAGTGTTGTAGAGTTGTTAGAGTTGCTAGTGAGAGAGAGAGAGAGAGAGAGAGAGAGAGAGAGTGTTAAATTCGTTGTGACGAGAGTTGCCAAATAACTCCACGATACTAATAATTTCCACGATACAAGTGGGGGCTCGTCCGGGATTCGAACCTGGATCTGGAAGGTTAGCAACCAACTACGCTAACCACAGCGCTACCGTCGTCGTTTTTGCAGATAATTCATAGGTTTCGCCAGATGGCAGTGTCCGTTGATACAGAGTTGAAGGCTCGAGGGCCTACATTACAAGGTTTAGATACCCGCATGTGGGTGACGTTGATGCTTTCTGGAAAACCGAGAACGGGATCACGTTACCGCGGGGACCTGGATTCCAAATATGAGCCGCCCCGATTGTCGTTTAAGGTCTATAAGGCCATGGTAGAGGGGGGGTGTGGTATACTAGCCGACCAAGTGCTTAAATCAAAGCGTAGGTCATTAATCACGCCCAATTATATATGGCGCAATGTAGGAAATTTCGCTGACAAGACCGTCCGGAAACTTTCCACTCCAATCTACCACAAAGCGTTGGGCTGTATTAAGAGTTGACGACAAGATAGATCCTCTTTCAATGCCAACGCCCTGGCCACGCTGAGTGCACTCATTCCCGTCAGATCAGCGCCGGGCACGGATAGTACTTGGATGGGTGATCGCCTGGGAACTCCGTGTGGCGTTGGCGAAGCGCGCTGGGCCCGCCGCGCCCCCCGGTTGGGGTTCGGGCTTGGGCCGCCAAGCAGTCCGGTAGGGGAACCGGGCTGCCTGGCACGGCGGCGGCTCCAGCGGCGAGATGCGGTGTGACAATGGTCACACACCCGCTCCATCAGTGGTGGTATTAGGTACGCGGGCGAGGCCCTGTTGCGACGCTCACACCGGTTCTTGGGCCTCTCGATCGCAGCCGGGACGGTCATCGTTGGAGGTTTGGAGAGTCCGACACTACCACGCCGCTTTCCCCAGAAGCGGTCTGGCGTCCGTGCGGATTTCCTCCACGTAAATATAAAAAAAAAAAGATTCTCTTTCGATGTCTGAAGCGGCCAGCGCTGTGCCTCAGCGCACATCACCCGGTCTACCGTATATTAGAACACGACCAGGCTGGAAAAAGGGGGATGTTATAGAACGTGAGTTGTGGGTTACCTTTCTGACGTATGGAGGCGAGTCGATGATGGGGAATTTGTACTTTCTCTTAATTGATAGTGTTGCATTTGCTAGAAGTCACATTGGAAAGCCTGGTGAAAATAAGGTGAGACCCGTTCGGGCCATTCCTTTAAGTATCATACTACAAGAAGCTAGATTCGCCGCCCCATTAACCAAACAGTTCATTGAACAGAAATGTTGCAGGAATACCGCGTATGGATGTGAGATGATGAAGGGTGGAATGATGTGGCTTAATAGCCAGCTAGATCAGTTAAACTGCAGGTATGGGCAGACTAAAATATTGATGATCGACTATAAGTCTTTTGATGCAAAGGTACCTGCGTGGTTAATACGTGACGTTTTCAGTGTGGTAATGGAGAAGTTCAATTTAACCGATAGAGACCGGATATGCTTTAGGAAGTGCATAAACTATTTTATAAATACTCCGGTCCAAAACTCTGATGGTAGACGCTTTAAGAAGGATCATGGAATTCTGTCCGGATCAATGTTTACCAATATTATTAGATGTCTCGTTAACATGGTGGTGACGTGGTATACCTCAGAGGTCGTCATGGGGGAGTACCCAGTTATGGACGTGTTTTTTGGAGATGATGGTATAGCATGCTTCCGCGGATCAGTGTTAATGGACCTAGACAAGTACGCGGAGGTCGTACAGCACGTCTTTAGTATGGTGATTAATTCGAAGAAAACATGTTGGACTTCCAACCCCACGAATGTGCACTTCCTGGGATATTTCAACTATTACGGAACACCGTATAAGAATGTTGAGGAGTTAATTGCTGCGATGTTATTTCCGCAGCACCTCGTCGACGAATGGGAATACTGTATAAGTAGGTCATTGGGTTGCCTACTTGTGTCAGCTAGTACTAATATGGACGTTTTTATGGCGTGTCAGGCAGTATATAAGAAAACCTGCTTAGCCGGGGCTGACGTAGAAAAGGGGATAGATTTAATAAAGGAGAGTCCCTGGAGCCTAAGACATCTAGTAACTATGGGGGTAAAAGATCTGGTCCTATCGGAGAATTTCTTCCACGACATAACGCTAAGCGTTTCTTTCCCCAATTGTTCAAAATTCGCCAAAGGAGTGCAACTATGGTGTGAATGATATAAATACCCAGTAATGGATGCCCGTACCTATGTGGAAGGCCTAAAAAAGGCGCTGAAGAATGAATTTGGGAATATAGTAAGTGCCCAGCAACATGAGGATGATCTTGAGCAACTGGTTGGACTTAAGAAGCAATTGGAGAAGAAGTTAGCTGATGCTTACGAAGAGGTCGAGGAACAACGTCAGGTTGTTGAACAATGGAAACGACGCTTGCAAAAACCGAATAGCGAGATGCACGACTTGAGATTACTGTTGGAAGAACAGACAGCTAGGAATAATCTTCTGGAAAAGAAACAGCGCAAATTCGATTCAGAAACTCAGAATTTAATGAATGATCTATGACACGAGAAAGCGCAACGTAAAAGATTAGCTAGAGAAAAAGAAATCGCGATCGCGGAGAAGTTTACCATAGAACAGAACCTTAGTGACGCAAGATTGGAAATCGAATTGAAGGAAGAAAGATTGCGGACATTGGACCAAGAGCTTGAGGAATTAACATTTGGTGGCAAAACGGAGGAGGACGCAGCACAACTGAAGAAAGCGAAGCATGAGCTGGAGAAAAGAGTAAAGGATCAGGAAGAAGAGTTGGACGACTTAGCTGGCCAGGTGCAGTTGCTCGAGTAGGCGAAATTAAGGCTCAAGATGAACATCGAGCAACAACGCAAGGAAATACGCAAAGAGATGCAACAGAGGGACGAGGAGTTAGAAGACGTACGTGGTAACGCTCTGAAAAAGGTGAAAGTTCTAGAGTCGCAGTTGGAGAACGAGCGCGAAGAGAGGACGATATTGCTTCGAGAGAAGCATGAATTGGAATGTCGTTTGGTAGCTATCGAAGAACAGGATCGTGCTGAACGTGCGGCAGAAACTGATACCATGCATAGGCTAAAAAGAGATTTGAAGAGAACCAAAGCATTGCTAAGAGACGCTCAAACGATGCTGAAGAGATCGAAAGGTGACTCGACGGGTAAAGCAGCTTTACGACAGCTGAAGAACCAGTTAGAAGATGCAGAATGCGTTAGAGCAGTTGCAGTTAAAGCGAAACAGGCACTGGAGCAAGAACTGAATGAGACGCAGGCTTCGTTGCAGGAAGCACTGCGGCAACGTTCCGAAGCAGAAGATCGTGTTAATGTAGCTAGTCGCGAACGAACTGAGCTACTGTCGCAATTGGAAGAAAATAAAGAAGAGTTGGCAGAAGTTTTGAAGAAGTATCGGGCAGCTGTGCAGCAAGTGTCGGAGGAACGGAGAATAGTGGCAAGACACGTGGTGATTGGTAAAGTGGACCACGAGATGGTGTCCTCGTCGGATTCTTGCGGCCAGCAGGAGGACTTAGCGAACATCACGAGGAGGAAGAATCTGGCTAAACAACAGCAACAAGATGTTGTTGATGATATTTGCGAATTTACTGAGAAGGATAGCGTTGCGGGTGTGAGGGTTGTTTCAAGTTTTCGGATAGACTCGAAGAGAGTCAATGCAAGGCGAACGAAAAGACAAGGGAAGTCGCACGTGCGGAATCCCTCCAATAATATCGATACGAAGATTCGATATACAGAGGATGTGGATGACGAGGACGACGATGGGATTGTCGAGGACACGATGAACGTGAAGACCTTCGAAAAAGAAGAGATCATAGTCTCGGTAGATGGTAAGTTGTTAACGTCTTCCATGTACGAACCGAGCCTACGAAAATGTCACGATGCTGCCACGACGATCAAAGCCCCTGACAAGAGTGAAATGGATAAACAAATAATTGGAGAGGAAGATAGAGGAAGAGCGAAAGAGGAGCAGTAGCATCGAGGACGAACAGGCCACGGTGTTCCAAGAGGAACGAGATCAGTTGCGTACAGACGCAAAGAGACGGATCGAAGAGATCCAAGCCCGAGACAAGTGGACGTATAACAAGAGACGCAAGAAGGCGACAGCACACAGGACGGGAGATCTAGTGGCGATCGAGAGGACGCAGGGCGGTCCCCGACTAAAGCTGCATCCGAAGTTCCTTAACTAAAAGTAAAGGTCCTGCGAAATGACCGATACGTAGTGCAGCGAGAGCAGCACGATCACAGCAGCCGATCACATGAAGTGGTGGAATGTTAACGATAGTGATGTAAGTGCGAGCAGCGATGATGAGCACATCTGAGGGCAGATGTGATTGTCAGGAAAGGCCGAATGTAATATCGTAAAATAATTTGAATTAGAGGTCGGTTAAAATGAGAAAAAACCGTGTACGTCGTCTTTCTGTGGTTCGTTTACATTTAAGAGCGCCTATGTGACTAAAGTCACCTAGTTCTTACAGTGATGTGAGAAAAACAATAAACGACGTTAGAGCAGAAGGACGGTTTCGTGTTTTAAGGGGGGATGACCGAGAGGTCAGAGTATGCAAGTCGAAAAGTGTGTGTGTTGCGAGAGTCAGAGTTGATCGAGACATCGAAGAGTAGAGTTGAGAGAGTTGATCGAGAGTTGCTAGTGAGAGAGAGAGAGAGAGAGTGTTAAATTCGTTGTGACGAGAGTTGCCAAATAACTCCACGATACTAATAATTTCCACGATACTACAATATGATTTTTGTAATAAAAATATAATAAATTACTAAACGTATTTTGAAACTTTTATTTAATATGAACAATTCAGATATTTTTTATTATTATGCTTTTTGAAATTGAAAAATTAAAAATAGATTGTGAAATTCAACGTTATAATTTATTTATAGGAGGAAAAATATTTTATTTGTTACAATGTACAAAACTTATTACATTACATAAAAAATATTATGAATAATTTTTCTTTATTTAAATATTTTATTGAAAATAAATATAGTAAAATATTTGCTTTTTACATATATATACAATAAATAGAGATTTAAATTTTAATTGTTATATATATTTGAATTTAAATATTTTACAAAGGGATTGATATTTCAACCTTTTGAAATTGGATAAATGCATACCAATGACAAAAATGTAAAGTAAAATGAAATTTTTAAAAAATTTTTTAGCAAGAGTAAAGAAGATATTTCACATATATATTACCTTGGCAGATTATTATAATAAAAATACATATTAAATATTAAAATACTTTTTTATTAACTAGTGGTTACATATTTTTTATGTAAATATACATCATTAGAAGCTGTTATTAGTTTTGTAAGCCATGACATTATTACTAGAAATAGAGCGGTATTTGGAATTCGGAGTAACAGAAACAAATAAGTACTCTTTGTTTCCTTCATACTTAATAGTATGATATTATAATAATTATATATATAATATATTGAAAAAGCAAAAAAATAATCGTAAATTTGAATTTATATTAAAATAGAACGCAAAATATATTTATCTTCTCTGTGAAGTGATAAAATAGTATGATTAAAAAATAAATTGATATCCTAACCCTTGTATAGTATTCTTAATATTAACATCCTACCGGATTCTTGAACTTTTGCGTCGACCAATCAGCAACTCCCACGATGAATGTGATGCTGATGCCACGCATTAACCACGATCTACCAACTGTATAGTTCTCTGCATCACTGTATTTGATCACTTTGTCCGTATTCTTCAACGAATGGTGTTGGTGACTATAATCTTAATATTGTAACGGTAGAATCACCGTATTTGCTGTATTTATACCTGTCGTGGCATAACTTATCAGAAAATAACATTGTCTCCATTTAAAGATGAAGTTCTTTGCGTTAATATTTACAGTGACTTGTTACCTTACTTTTACTTTTGCGAAAATTGAAACTGAAGACTCGGTTTTGGTACTTACAAAAGATAATATCGCAGAAGCTATCGGACAAAATGATTACGTGCTTGTTGAATTTTGTGAGTAGTAGTTTTACATTTTCTTTTTAAACAGGTTTCTTAATTATATTTAATGAAAAATTGCAATATTTATTTTATTTGATATTTTTATGCATTTGAAACATAATTGAAGCTGATCCAGATGCTTGGTTCTTACACGTCACCATTTAGCAGCCGGTTTTTAAGATCGAGCACACTTGTTGACATTATTTCATTTTTATTTCATAATATATGATGGAATGTTTGTCGAATGAAATGAATATATGATATGAATGAAAAACTTTTATATATAAAATTTATATATAAAAATTATATATAAAATTTGTATATATAAAATATATGAAATTATTTATTTTATGTCACGAATATCGTGCGATTCATTTAGAATTATATTCATAATCCTATTAAAAAATATATGTATACTCCATATTGATGGCTTACTGCACAAATATTGCATATCCACTTTCTGTGGAATTTGAATTTTATATGTAACAAATAGTTCTTAACCATTTAGTACTCACTTTTGTCATTTTATGTTCCTAAAAGAGATCAATCCACAATTTGCAACCAATTTGATAATAGCATTGATAAAGATAAATACAATACAGTATATGTGCAATAAGCCATCGATATTTAGTTCGGTTAAATAAATATATAAGTAAAAGATGTACAAGTTACGATAAAATATATAAAAGTTTATTTAATATTTTGAATAATTAAATTTAATATATGGATAAATCTTTTGTATGTGCTTTAAATTGTGATCTATACTCTGTTATTACTATACTTGCTCAATTTTTAAATTATAATTTTATAATATAGTGATGACTTTTTAACATAATAATTAATTGCATAATTATGTCACAGAAACATATTATAGTTACATCAATAATTTTTTTATGATTTTTAATATTTAGATGCACCATGGTGTGGACATTGTAAAGCTTTAGCACCTGAATATGCTAAAGCAGCCAAAAAGTTAGAGGAGGGTGGTTTCTCTGTAAAATTAGCTAAAGTTGATGCAACTGTTGAAACAGAATTAGCTGAGAAGCATGGAGTTCGTGCATATCCTACCCTTAAATTTTATCGTAAAGGTTCAGCTATTGATTACAGTGGTGGTCGTCAAGCAGATGATATTATTAACTGGGTAATAAAAAAGACTGGTCCAGCTGCTAAAGATTTGCCAACAGTTGAAGAAGCTAAATCATTTATCGAGGCACGAAATGTTGCCATTGTTGGGTTCTTTAAGGTATTATTAAAATAACAATATATTTGTTTGAAATCTTTGTTAATTGTATTATAAAACGCAAAATGTATATATGTATTTAATTACGTTAATTAGGATGCAGAATCAGATGGTGCAAAAGTATTTTTAGAAGTTGCTAATGCTGTTGATGATCATGTATTTGGTATAAGTAGTAATGAAGAAGTTTTCAGTGAATATGGAGTAGAAGATGGTAAAGTTGTTTTGTTTAAGAAGGTACATTAATTTTAATTTATTCTATTTTTCTTTATAGATATGTTAATAATATCATATATGTCATTTAATATTTGTTTTAGTTCGATGAAGGCAGGAGTGAATTTAATGACGAACTTGATGTTAAAAAATTACAAAACTTTATCTCTATACATGCATTGCCTTTAGTTGTTGATTTTAATCAAGATACTGCACAAAAGATATTTAGTGGTGATATTAAAAGCCATCTGCTTGTCTTCCTTAGTGAAGAAGCTGGTCATTTTGAAGAATATGTAGAAAAGATTAAAGAACCAGCAAAGAAATTCCGTAAAGAGGTATGTACAAATATAAATAATGTAGATATAAAGTAATGTATATAATAAATAGTATCATCATAATAATAATATTTTATGATATTGTACAGGTTTTGTTTGTAACAATTAATGCTGATAAAGCTGATCATGAACGCATTTTAGAATTCTTTGGTATGAAGAAAAATGAAGTACCTGCTATGCGTATTATACAACTTGAACAGAATATGGCTAAGTACAAGCCAGAAAACCCAGAATTATCTAGTGAAAATGTTTTGGAATTTGTAACTGCATTTGTTGAAGGCAAATTGAAAAAACATTTGCTTACACAAGATTTACCTGAAGACTGGAATAAGAAACCTGTAAAAGTTCTTGTTGGTACTAACTTCCATGAAGTTGCTTTTGATAAAACGAAGAACGTTTTAGTTGAATTTTATGCTCCATGGTGTGGACACTGCCAACAATTAGCTCCTATATATGAAGCAGTATGTTTCATTTACATATTTTTCACTTTTGCAACTTATAAAATGTTTTAACAAATATTTAAATATAATGTGATACATTTCTAGCTTGCAGAAAAATATAAAGACAGTGAAGATTTAGTTATAGCAAAAATGGATGCTACTGAAAATGAATTAGAAGATATAAGAATTGTTAATTATCCTACGATTACTCTCTACAAAAAAGAAACAAATGAAGTAACGATTTCAGATTTATTAATATTTTAATGTTTATAACAATCTTAACATATATAAGCATCCTAAATTGAATAAATTTTAGGCTGTATCATACAAAGGTGAAAGAACACTTCAAGGACTTTCTAAGTTCATTGATTCTGATGGTACTTATGGTCAAGCCCCAGAAGAAGTTCGTAAAAACTTTTAATTCATTTTAATTGTATTGTAATAATATAAGATTATAATTGATTTTACGTCATTTTTACAGGCTCAAGAAGAAGATGAAGATGATGATGTGCCAAGAAAAGATGAATTATAGATATATATCATTATAAAAGAGCAAATTTAATAATTTCTCATAACTACTGTTTATAAACTTTGTAATTCTGCTTGAAAGATATTAATTTATAGAAGACTTCTTAATCATTCATTTCTACTTAAATTTATGAGTCAAGTTCTTTCAAATTATATAATTAATTGCTAAAAATTTATTTACAATTTTCCATATCTTTATATATATGCATATACATTTACATATATATGTATGTATATAAACATAAATATATGATTGGCATATTTCAATTACAATATATACTGTATCTGACTGAGTTTCTAATGTGATAAATTGCACATATAGATAAAGCAATTTATTTTGTACGTTTTAGGTTTAAAATATATTTTGTCTGAATGTCTGATATGAAAATGAACTGTACGTCAAAACATTCTTCACAATTAGGGCAAATACGTCATTGGTATCGTTCTTATATTTTTTTGTAACTTTGCCCTCTGAGAATTATAATATTTAGATACAATACCTTTATCTTGTGATGTTGATGTATGAAGGACATGACATATGAAAAATCATTAAGCTAAGATTTCCGCAAAATCGTAAATCGTGTTTTATTTTTATAAGAAAACTTTGTTTTTTATTAAGTAAACACACATACGCGTTCGTACATTAAACGCATATTAAAAAATATCTTTAATACAGTAGGGTAGCTATTTTAAATGATCATATTATCAAAATTTATCGTTAATAAATACATTTCCATTCACAGTATTTATAAAACTATAACGGTTTTATGAACATTTAAGGTAGAAACGATTTTAATGTTTTTCTGAGTTTAGTTAAGTAAAAATTTTATAAAATGAATTATATATATATATTTACCTTCATCTCATTTCCACAAATAAATCCATTAAATCACAATATCTGTTTTACTTAATAATATGTTAAAGAAGGTAACACATGTATTAGAAAGAATTGTAAAATATATCATAAATATATTGTATCTACACAGTATTTTAGTACATAAGAAAACCAGTTAACACTTTGAGTGATATATCACTTTTTTATTCTCTTCTATACTATTCTTAATCTGTAATCTATCTTATGTAACTGATATGTTAATTGAATTTTTATTCACCGATTTTTATCTTTGTTTGTTAGAAACAGCAAGATTTGAAAATAACAATGGAAGACTCGTTTAATTTTTCGAAACTGACTAAATTTTTACATCAAACCTTGGTACTTACAGAAGAAGTAAAGAATGTATTAAAATCAAATTGTGATGAAGCAATGTATTGTTTAAAACCATGGTACACGGAAATACATTCTCAACAAGAAGTTAATAAAGATATTTGTACTTGTGTCGAAGTAAGGCCGTTATAATATAGTTGTTTTATATAATTTTTTATATCAAAATTATGTTAATTTTTTTTTTCTATTTAAAAGTCCAAAGATGAAGTTCAAGAAATTGCTGCAGATATTAGTAGAACATTGATACAGACACAACAATTGCGGGAAAAATTATCTTCTAATATCACGGGAAGAAAAACAAAATATTATGCTTATGAATGTTTCCAAGAAACTGGTAAATATTTAAAGAAATTATTAAAGTTATTTAAAAAGCAATATATTCTTTATCTTACTTAATTATTACGTTTGTTATCAATAGTAGGAAATAAAAAACAAAAAAAGGTAAAAAGTTTAAATATAAGCAATAAAGATAAATATTCGAGACAAGGCCTTTCTGGTATAAAATTAAATGTTGAAAAAGCAAGTATTGATAAGGGAGTACAAAATGAAGTAACACAAAGAGATGTACATATGACATCTAAAGAAACCAAGAATGCTAATAAACAAACAATATTGCACTCAATGAAATCGTCAGAAAGCAAGAATTTCCTTGCAATAAATAAAAAGAATATTAAAAATATAACGGTTGTTAAAGACATTAATCGCAAAATGAAAAATGATGTTAAATCTAATACTTCCATAACAGAGGTAATTTTTTGTGATACATGTATATGCATTATTTTCTATATATTATGCATTAATTATATTCGTCTACTTTAATAAAATTTAAAATATAGTAATTTTTATCATGAAGTTTATCATATATTCTATTTACACAAAATACTTTTATTTACATAAAGGTTGTATATATTTAGTAAATACTTGAATATAAAATATCATAAATAAACAATGTTCTAAAATTTTGACATTTTTTAGTTTCATTATGGTTTAAGATATTTTACATACAGTAAAATATAAAACAATATCAACTTTTTTATTATATGAGTGTCTCCAAATTTAATTATTGCATACTTAATTAGTCGCTATTTAATATATTTTTGTTTTTATACAGTCAAAATGTATCAAATTTGGTCAAAGAAATTCTGCAGCATCAACTAGTGAACTGATATGTCTAATACGGAAAATGTCAATTAAATCTGATAATTGTACACTTCCTAATGAATATAGAATGAAGTGTCCATTACACGAAGATACAATTTCACAACGTACTTGTGGACAAAATTTAACACTTAGGACTATTGTAGATAGTTTAAATACAATTGATATCCCCGAAGAAATAATTAAGTCACTGAGAGTTTATCATACATATTTGAATACTGAATGTACAGAAAGATCATTCAATGAAAAACAACAAAAAGTGTTACATACATTTCTGCTAGAATTTAATAAAATGGTAAGTAAATATAGAATTTATAAAAGTAAACTATATATATCTATATATATACAGAGTGGTTGGTAACTGGTGGTACAAGCGGAAAGAGGGTGATTCTACGCGAAAAAAGAAGTCGAAAATATAGAATAAAAATTTTTCGTTTGAGGCTTTGTTTTCGAGAAAATCGACTTTAAATTTTCGCTCGGTACGCGTGCGGTACGTTATAATGAATCTCACTGTAGATCGTTGTCTCGATGGAAAAATTAAAAATAAAAAAAAATTAAAAAAAAATTGTTATTCTATATTTTCGACTTTTTTTCGCGTAGAATCACCCCTTTTCCGCTTGTACCAACAGTTACCAACCACCCTGTATACTCCATATATAAATATGTAAATGTATATTACAGGATGAAATTGCACAAAACCAATTAGCACACAAGAGTTATATAGTAACTGCACTTCTTAAATTTATTTCTTTATTTCAAACTCTTTCCTCTAAAAACATAGGGATTGATGTAGAAGATATTAGATCACTGTATACAAAATTAAGATCTGCATGGAAAATTTATGAAATGAACGAATTTAAAAATAAACAAATTTTTAGAAATGATATATGCAAAACACTACATACTATTTCTAATATAACAGAATGCATGTCAAATGGACTTTGGAATCTTTTTTATAATCAAAATCTTGAAGGTACAATTGTATTATTTTTCATAATTAATATGATATTTTATCTTAGTTTGTTTTCTAGGGATGTCCAAAATATGTTGTATGCGTTACACAAATAAAGATCAGTTATTACTCTTCTTTGATGTAATGCAACAAGTACAACATATACAATACTATGATGATTTAATGAAGATTATTGCAGAAGATGTGCTTCCTAACATGAACATCGTTCTTGATTGTACACAATTAGAATATGTAAAAATGTATAAAATGATTTTTATTCTTTACCAAGGTTTAAATCCAAAAATTCCTATTTTAGTAAGAACTGATAAATAAAGATCTTAAAATTTCTTATTATTCAGAAATTGAGCATTGATGCATTTATCATTTATGTTACTATAGCAACTAGAAAACAGAAATATATTGGTATTATTTATACATGCAGTGTACGATTTCAATGTAATATACTGACATTTTTTAATATCAATAAAGTAAATCTAAATGATTAATTTATAAGTGATAATAATAAGTGTTATTTTAATTGTTTAATAATTCATTCTTTTATATTAACTTTTTTGAGATCATGTTTAAGAGTATATTTAAAAGTTTAAATAAAATGCTTGTATGAGTTATTTAGTTTATTAAATAGATTATTGATTAGATTAAAAATGAGAATTTAAAACATGAAAAACATCAATATGCAATACACTTATACAAAAAAGAGGTTACAATTTGGAAAACAATGTAACTTCACAAATTATGATAAAGTAGAAGCTGATATTAAACCACATGCAGAATCTATGACTCACTATATTCAAATAGATCCTGTAACTCAAGGAACTCAATGTAGCAAGATATATTCTGTTCATGAGGTATAAATTGATGTTGAAAATTATTTATGTATATATATTATTGTTATTGTTAACAATATATGTAGGTAAATACAAATACTGCAACATTCCGAGATAGTGGTATATATCATTCTGAAGGTGGTTGGCCAAAAGATTTAAATGCGAAAGATATAGAACAGGCAGTGAGATATAAACGCAAAATAGAGAAAGATGAACTGTATATTCATACAATGCTTCAATTGTTGCCTGTAATAATATTTGTTTATATTTTCAACTTATTTGTTTAACTATTTTACTATAAATGAATCCATGACTACGCATTCCAATTATTTTTAGCCAATGGAACAGTGTATTTTACAGAATAATGTTTGCAATATTTATGAACAATACTTCAGTTATATGGAACCAGTTTCTTTAATACAACGAGTATATTCACGTACAGTGAATGTATATCGTGATATTTTACCAATAAAAAGACAAATAACACATCTTTCTTGGTCACCGGATCAAGGAAATCGTTTTGCAGCTAGTTACTGCAATACTGACTTTAAAAACGCAATAAATGACAATCCTCAGTCATATATTTGGGATGTAGGTAAGTTAAATAAAAAATTTCAGGATATATAAAGAAGACTGAACAGGTTTATGGTCCAAATTTATAGAAAATCCAAATACACCTTGTGTAATCTTAAAACCATTTTGTCCAATTTTAACATTGGAATATAATCCTAAAGATAGTAATATACTGATTAGTGGCTTAATGACTGGTCAAGTGGCTTGTTGGGATATTAGAAAAGGATCAGAACCAATTGAAACAAGTTTAGTGGAATTTAGCCACAGAGATTTATGCAATGAGGTGTTATGGATAAATTCTAAAACTAGCACAGAATTTTTCAGTGCTTCCAAAGACGGACAAGTATAACAGGATATATTTATTTATTTATTTATTCTTAGTCCATACCATTCGGCTTTGGACGACTTTCGGTTTACATCTCTTATATAATGTTCTTACATCACTTATATATCTCTTACACTAGCTCTTATATAATTATACACAACTGCTTATACTTATTTATTGCACCTTACTTGATCTATCTCTATGTACTAACTTATAACTAACGCTTATAACTAAGTGCTCTTTCCTTCTTTGGCTTTTGCTTCCTTGCTGTGCTCCCTTCCTGTCATTCCTCCCCCTCTTCTGCTACTCTTCTCTTCTCTATTATCGCTTTCAGTTCTGCCAGTCCTTCTCCAGTCTCATTTAGTGTTTCTACCATGTTCCTTGCTCCTCCTGTTATCTCACATTCCTCTAATATGTGTTTCAAGTCCTCTCCTTTTTTGCATAATCTGCATCCTCTTTCTCCCTCCTCTTTCCAGTGTTTTGCCCTGGTTTCATTACCACATCTAAATCTTGCTACCATACTTCTGTCCTTCCATTTCATCTTTCCTTCTAGATACTTTGGTAGCCCTTCTTTTGCTATGTTTCTGTAATATCTATTGTACTTAGATTCCCTTATCCTTTTCTCCCTCTCCTCTGTTTCTCTCTTCCTTCTTTCTTCTATAATTTGGTTTGCTGTCATCCTTTCTTGTCCATCTCCTGCCTCCACTTGTGTCCTTCCCTCTCTCGCCTCTTCTAACCTCATCTTTCTTTTTCTTGCTCTTTTTCCTTCTTGGCCCTTTCCCCAATTCCTTTCTCTCTCCTTTATACACTCCTTTACTAATTCCTTCTTCGATTCTAAGGCTTTCTCCTCATACCTTACTGCTCTTTTCAGTGCCTTTTCTCTTATTTCCTATATCTTGCACTCCTCTCTCAAAATGTAATTCTGTGTTGTTGTGTCTAAGCCTAGAATCCATCTCACGTGTCTCCTTTTTATTCTGTCTAATCTCTCTTCTACGTTCCATCCCCACATCTCCGCTCCAAACAGTGCTCTCTACCAGTGCTCCAAACATCCTCATTCTTCTCTTGTAGTCCCTTTTAAATATCCTTTCTCCTACGCTCCATGTCTTCTTCATCGCAATTATTGCTCTCTTTTTTCTGTCTTGAATATGCTTCTCATCACTTCCATTTTTCTGCAGTATGTACCTTAAATATCTTATCTCGTCCATTTCTTCTAGTTCTTGTTCACCCCATCTCCATTTTCTTTGTTTCCTATTGTTCCTTCTCTTTTCAAACACTACTATTTTAGTCTTCTCCGTGCTCAAGTATAACAGGATACAAAATGAAATAAAAAAAGTACATAAATGTAATATGTAAATTAATATATAAATGTGAATTAATTACAGATAATGTGGTGGGATATCAGAAAATTACAAATGCCTACAGAAACATTGGTAATAGATTTATGTAAACCTGATGATCAAAATATTGATAGAGCAATTGGAATTTCAGCGTTACAATTTGAACCATCTATGGGTACACGTTTTATGTGTGGTCTTGAAAATGGTAACTAAGAATTTTAATTCACGTACTTTTATTTATATCCTGATATATTTATTTGTACTCAGGTATAGTAATATCAGGAAACCGCAAGGGGAAAACTTCAAGTGAGAAAATTGCAACAAGATTCAAGGCACAATATGGACCTATAATAAGTTTAGAAAGAAATCCAACATTTGTTAAAAATTTTTTAACAGTTGGTGACTGGACGACAAGAATATGGTCTGAGGATTGTAAAGAATCTTGCATTGCATGGACACCGTGAATATATTTAAAATCATTTAATTTACATTTATATTAAAATTGACATAAACTATTAAAGTTTTATTCAAATTATATTTTAGTGGTCATAGAGATTTTCTAATGGGTGGAGCATGGAGCATAACACGATTTTCTGTATTTTTTTTAATAAAAATGGATGGAACTCTGGATGTATGGGATTTGTTGATTCAACAAGATTCTCCAGTTCTTAGTGTGAAAGTATGTCCATTTTGATGTATTATTCATATTTAAAAATTAATATAACATATCCTAGGTTTGTGATGAAGTGCTAACATATATAAAACCACATGAACAAGGACGATTAGCAACAATTGCTAATAAGAAAGGAACAACATTTTTACTTGAATTTTCAGAAGCATTAATAGCTAATCAAAAAAATGATAAACTTTTATTTACAGCTGTAAGTTCTATTAATATTATAATGTCTAATTATATTTTTTCATCACATTCATATAATTGAAATTAACAGCTTCTTGATAGAGAAACACGCAGAGAAAAGATAAAGGAAGCTAAAAATAGAGAACAGAGATTAAAAATGAAATCCCTTCGAAATATCAATACTGAAACTGAATGCACTACAGGAAGCACAAAAAATGATGAGAAAAATCTAAAATGTTCTAATTCTAATACTAATGATGCAGTACTAATACATTGTGAAGAAGACTATGATAATGCTATAAAGGCAGTGAGTTTGAAATGTTCTTAAAATAGATATATGTATATAGTTCAATACATACAAGAATAATAGTTAATTTTGTAATTTAATTATGCTTTATTAGGAATTACTAAAAGAAGAGGGAACAAATAATGAAATATCATAATAAATATGCAATGAATGAAATAATAAATAAATTTTTATTATATGTATATAGATTCAATAAATTCTTACATTTCTGTATTTTAAGCTTATTTTGTTTATACTATTACTTTGGACATGCATATATTTTTAATCTGTTTTATTATAATCTTATTACAATCATTTAAAAAATGATTTTACAATGAATAATTATACGCGAAAAAGGAAGTCGAAAATATAGAATAAAAATTAAAAAAAAATTTTTTTTTTTTTAATTTTTCCATCGAGACAACGATCTACAGTGAGATCCGTTATACCGTACCGCACGCGCACCGAGCGAAAATTCAAAGTCGATTTTCTCGAAAACAAAGCCTCAAACGAAAAATTTTTATTCTATATTTTCAACTTTCTTTTGCGTAGAATCACCCCCTTTCCGCTTGTACCATCAGTTACCAACCACCCTGTATAATTATACTAGTGCTTGTACCATATTCATATTATATTATAAATATTTGAAAACAAAAATTAAATTTATTTATATTGATTGTTGTACACCTGTATCATAACGGCATAAACTGAAGTTTCCGATCAATTTTGCTACCTGCCGCGTGTTAGTTACGGAGAACCATATATTAATATTTTTTTAACTATTTATTTTTAAATGATTTATGCGTTCAAATCTCATCTATAGTGTGCATATAAGTGTTATAATATAATAAAAAGAATTAATTGCAATGTACATATTAATTGCAATACAGCATACAATTATAATTTTCATAGAAATATAAGACATATGAAATTATACTTATATCTTTAATGTGTTCAAAAATTCACTGCATAAATAATTTAATGCATTTGATTAGTGAGGGAGAGTCAATGATATTAATATAAACACTAACCAAACAAATTTTAAGAATTGCAGATGAAGATTCACATAACCTCCAAGAAATTTTACTTTGAAGAAACAGATAAGAAGAATGAAATAAAGCATATTTTTGCTAGTAAGACGTAATAAAAGGGATGATATAGAATTAATTCATATTATTGCACAATTCATTCAGTAGTAGGAAACATTAGAGAACGACAACAAACAAAAGATTTTATTTATTTTTCAAATAAAATATTTCCAATAATGTATGGTTTATTTGCCTCACTATCATGATATAATATGTTTATTGCAAATACACTTCACACAAAATACTAATAAAATGTAAGCAGCATCATTTGCAAATATTTATTAAAAGGAAACAAAATATAATTATATTAGAAGATAACATATACAAATACCTCGAATATAGTTCAATAATTTTAAAGATCAAAATTCTAATGAAAAAAATTCCATTACTATAAAGTCTTAATTAGACTCACAATTCAACTGAAAATAAAGTGGAACATGGAATTGCAAATTGCATTAACAAAGAATAAGAAGAAAAGACAAAATGAAACGAATCTGCGACCGCTTATAAATAAAACTAACTACAAAACTAATTTTCAAGATAGCGACGATGAGCATTCGTTTTCTAATAATGCAAATACCACAGAAGATATGGAAGATTCTTTTCCAATGTTCAATAGAGATACGTCCAAATTATTTACTAATACAGACTCTATGAATTCATCGGAATTTGCATCGAAATCAGTGGACGTTATCGTTGATATTCATCAAGAATATAAAGAAGAAGAATTACATGATAATAACATCGAACATGGTGGAGCATCAAATAAGAAAAATTCATTTTTGAAGGAATCCGAAAATGTGAAAGCATTTTCGACAAAAACCAATTTAAAACATGAAAATCTTTCAAGAGACGACGATGATATAAAAGTCGTAGATTCGTTAAATTTGATAGAAGAATTTGGAGAATCCCTGGTCACTAAAAAAAATGGAAAAGAGATTCAAACGGTGAGTAAGAATAAGTTAAGCGATAAATTAAGTAAAAAGAATATTAATCAGTCGTCTGTCGAGGGAAAGTTACATGGCAGAAAACAATGGATTACGCCGAAAGATGAGAAAGAAGAAGTAAAGAAACCAACGAGAAAACGATGGTCGAAAGATAACACCGTAATTCGATTACCAGAGACTAGGAACACTTCTTGGACAATTGTATCTTCAGAAAGTGCATCTTCGTTTGTTCAACGTTCAGAGAAACCACTACCAGCAACTAGGTCGTTCCTGAAGAAATCATTGTTCGGGTTTGATAATGAGGCCTTCGATTCGGAAGAAATTCTCACGATTGAAACTGATCATAATCGAAGCAACCCAAAAATCAGGATGAAGAGAATGGTTCACAATCCAGAACAAATGGAGCTTTCTACTTTCGATAGTCGAAGCATTCGAAATTCGTTGAGCGAAGAAAATAAGAGTTTCAAGGAAACAGCGATTGTGACCGAAGATTTGAAGGAGTCTGCAAATTTGGACAGTGAAACGTCTGAGAATCGAAGGAGGAATGCAATATTAGATGTTGAACGTATTGATAAGTTTAACCGCGGTGATATATCTTTGAAAGATAGAAGGAATCGTGGATTAAGAAATAAGAGAAGTTTCGTAGAAAAGAGTAACAAAAATACTTCTAATAGTTCGAATAGCTCTCAGAGCTTGGAGGAAATCACTGCGCAATCGGATGACGATTCTAAGGAAGTATCGATAAAAGATGATCGATTTTTGATAAGAAGTGGTCGAAAGCATTCCATTAACAGTCGAAGGCATTCCAAGGAAAATTCATTACCTGTTACTGAAGATGATCTCGATGAAGATCGTTTAAAACATTCTAGTCAATATTCGGTGACTACTTCCGAAAACGATGATTTTGACGAAAATCGTGCTAAAGCAACTAACGATGAAGCTAAGTTAAAAAGGTCTAAAACAAAGAAAAAGAAATCGAAATTTATAGAACATCAGTTGCAGAAAAAAGACAAAGAAAAGAGGCTTTCTAAAAATTTGACGCCGAGTGTCAATATCGAAGAAAGTTCAAAAAGGAAGAAAAAGAGGAAGAAGAAAGACGATATAAAATATATATCCGTAACGATTCATAGAACAGATGTGTTGGAGATTGATTACGTGACGAAACATCCTATGGTAAAGGTTCATATAGTAAAGGCTGAAAATGGGAAGTATTTGAAAAATGAACATGGCGCGTGTACGTATTTGCAGCCTGTAATAACTGGGAAGTTTGACTTCAAAGAGAATAAGTCTATAGTTCCGGTATGGGAGGAAGAACTTATCTTCGAACATGATTTCAAAGAGCTTTTGAAAATCGATAATGAACAGGTTGTAATACTTTTTGAAATCGTCGATCTTTTGAGTTTTGCCGAGGCCAGCTTCAATTATGATAAATTTGGCAAGTGTTTTGGTTATTATATATAGCGTATATACATAGTTAAAATCTAACATTTAATTTAGAAGAATTGAGAAGCTTATAACAAAAACGACCACCCTTCTCCATGTTTATATGTTACGTTATCCATGTTATAATACATTTCAGTCCTTTTTAACAAAATATATATAGGTAATATTAAACAAACATATTTATTATATTTATTATTATTATTATAATTAATACTAATATATATATATAATAATTGTAATTAATATTACATTAATTACATTTTATATTATAATTAATTATTTTTATAAAACCACTTAATTTTCATTCGATAATAAGTCAGAACACAGATTATTTTTCATAATTTCGATTTCACAATGCTATGAGCGTCGTTTTTAATTACTGAAAGGGATTATTATCTTAAAAATCGATATATCTGATAAGGGTCATCTTTGTTATAAGCTTCTCCATTAGTTTTAATTAATTTAGGATTAAAATTAATCGTTTGATTTTATTCGTTAAAATAGGTCATGAAGGTTGTTGGTACAAGGTTGCATGGGCTTTTTTAAAGCCTGTAGGACGAAACCAGGTGTTACATATTAACAAGAAAGTCAGATTACAACTGTATAAACCTCGAAAGAATTCGCAAAAATTTGATAGATTTCATACGTGTGAAGTAAGTGATTACTAAGTGAATAGGCATAACGTAAACATTATTATTTTCGTCATTAATGACTCGATCAAAATCTTTTTTTATCCTAAATATGTAACATGATTTTATAGGACTGCTTTATCTCCTTTCTATGTAAATTTTTAAGGTCAACTGTAATCTTTTATATTTTCTCTTTGCTTATCAGACATTGCTAGCAGGCGTTGACAAGAATTTAAAATAAAGATATTTTTATATTTTAATGTGAAATAAATTTCATTTTAATATGTACATATAAAATTTTGATATATATACTTTTATTGAAATATAAAAATGTAATCATATATAGATATATTTTTTATCTGTATATAAGATCAGTTATCAAATAGATATCAAATATACTTACATTATCTGCTAAAATGTAATTTAGTTAGAAGATTACAAATACAGATGCACAGCGCGATTTTATTTTTTATTAGAACTGTCATAAGATATTATAATGAAATTTACTTCTAAACATTAACACGCAATTTATTACCTTTGGCATATTTCGTTGTCAAACGATGTATGTAGATAAGATAAAGGAGAGACTATTAGTTTTATCAATTTTAGCAATTAAATTTGAAATCACTTGAAACTTCGATGATTCGTGTATTTAATTCTAATATATCATTGATGAGATTTTAAATACTTTGAATTTTCAAATTGAATTTTCTAGGTATATACGTGGTGGAAATCGAACGTCCGAGAAAAGTATCCTAGCAGTTTATTTGTTACCGCAAAATCCATCAACCAGCCTAGATTAGAACCTGTTCTTTATCGGCAATTATCGTTATATGATTTATCCAACACACGTAATGAATCACATGGGATGTCTGTTCATACTTCAAACCCTATAAACTTGCCAAAGTGGACTAGATTAGCCGCACAGTCATGTAAAATACCAAATGAAATTTTCTTCGAAACGGATATTGGCGAAAATGGATGTTTTTACATTGCTTTTAGTAACGACGGCAAATATTTGGCTTGTTGCTTTTCCGAAGAGCACGACTATCCCATTGTCGTCTACGAGGTGAATATTAAAATTTTTCATTTTTATTAATACGAAGGGTAAACGATTTTGATACGATTACATATCTTCTTCTTATTCCTATTACGTTCTTTCGGTCATTTTCGGTAATCTTTCGGTAATTTGAACAAAAATGAGAAAAATATGACTGATTTCTTATCTCAATTCTATATTAAGATGTTACAAATTCTTTCTGTTTGCTAAAATCAGAGCAAGATTGAAATATAAAAATTCGAGGTTTGTAGCAGGATTAAACAGTAAAAAGTGTAATACTGAAGAAATAATCTTATTAAGCATTGAAGAAATAATTCCAAGTATCATCATTAATATATTTGTTGTATATATGTTGAGACCACGTCTTATGATAATTTTCAAAAAAAACCAGTTAAATATTCTTCATATATTTTATTTTTTTTAGTAATCGTTGTACAAATGATCTGGATTGTTTAAATATTAGATTATATTTCCTGTGATTTTAAATTGTTTTCACATATTACAAATCAATTAAAGGGATTACAAAAGTTTTAGCAAAAAATTATTTAATCCTTATACGTTCGATTGTATCTTTGTAAGTGATTCATTAACTAAATGAGAAATATATTTTTTTTGAGAGAACTGGTTTCAAATTTTAGTACATTATGTCTTCTTTAAATAACTATTCGAAAAACGAGTTTCTACTATTAATAAGTTATACACAATTTATAATTATATTATTCGATGATTAATTTCAGTGTAAAATTCATAATTTTATTAAGTTTGGTAGAAAACACTTTTATACATTGCAATAAACACAATTGTACAATTTCAAATTTGTCAAAATATTTCTATGTGATGTTACATATTATTATATTATTTCGTTACGAATATTAAAGTTCTTTTAATTGCTGTTAGGTTGAAGCAAAGAAGATCTACGTACGGTTTTCAGGACATAAAACTTTCGTTTACTCCCTCAACTGGTCTAACAATGATAATTATTTGCTTTCTGTTTCATCTGATCAAACTGCTCGTATTTGGGATGTACAGAATCGAATTGTAGAACATATACAAGTAAGAATTTAAACATATATTAGAAGCTAACAGAAGGTAAATGAGATATGTTTATTTCGTAAAATTTTTTAATTTGGGTTTCGTCCAGCATTGTTGTTATTATTAATATTATGTCTAAGTTAAAATTTATGTTATGTTTACACAGAATGTCTCATTTCTTGACATTCTGATTAGCGTTGCTATTACTGCCGTAGCGAAAAATGTTTCATCCATATACATATATAAATATATGTGTTAACTGATAAACTTAATCAGTTAAGCAGTGCATCCTGTGTAACTCCTCTTCCCACTCAGAAAACCTCCGTAATTTCCTTTTCCAACCTTATCACACTCTTTGTTTTTTCGTACATTTTCATAATCCCTTAGTCTTTTACTTGTGCCCACCTACCTCAACATCGCCTTCAACCCTCATCTGTCCACTCTGTTGAACGTCGCTTTCAAATCTGCAAATAAAAAAACACGAATACCCTCCCTCTTAGTTTATTCAACTCCTTGTTTATTACGTAATGATTATGTTATGTTAATATATATTATCATGTTTTCCTTCTGTAGTCTTCACTCAATAATATAATTTATTTCATATCATGATAGTAATATCAATCGAAATTAAATTGTGTATCTTTCAACAGATGATGCCTCATCCATCCTACGTGTACTGTGGAAAATTTGATCCCGATATTTCTTCGATAGTAGTAACTGGTTGTTACGATCGCATAGCACGTATTTGGATAGAAGATAAGAAGTCGAAAAATTGGGATCTTAGCCAAGAATTAGAGGGTCACGAAGGATTTATAAATTCTATGTATTTCCAGAAGAATAGTAACTTATTAACAGCAGATAGTGTCGGAATAATAATCATATGGGTGTTGAAAAAGAGTAGAAAAATATCATCCATGAAAGAATGGTACATATCACGAAAGATAAAGGTCAGAGAAATCGACGGTATAATAATTAACACAATTATTTTACATCCCTTGGAGTCCAGACTTCTCGTTCATTCACGGAACAATGGGTTAAGAATGTTAGATCTCGCAACTGGAGTAGTATTGCAAAAGTATAATGAATTGAATAATCAAAGGTATTCTTCATCATATAATTTTACTTTTAATGATTCATTCTTGTCTGATTTCCTTTACGTTATCTTGAAATATTTCTTGTAGGATACAATCAACAGCTTGTATTTCTCCATGTGGCAATTTGATCTTTTGCGGTGGCGAAGATTCATCTTTGAACGTGTGGAATTTAGAAACCGGGAATCTTCTCGCAAAATATACGTTTGATCGACATTATCGAGCAGTGACTTGTGTAGATTATCATCCATACGACCACATATTAGCTTTTTCGACTTTTGGTAGTTCTGCTTCGGTGAGAATTTTAAGATTTAATAAAGATGGTACGGGTGAAGATATAGGATTAAGAATGATGAGAGAGACTGAAAACACAGTGAATAATAGCGATGTTCCCATGAGATTCCTAAAGACATCCGTAATGCCCAAAGAAAAATTAAGATCGAATAACTCAAAGAAAGTAATCGAAGAAGCTTACCATACGAAAGAAAAAAGCTTACAACCTAATCGAAGCCATAATTCTAGTCTTCTTAAGTTTTCTGATAGTGTTTTCGAAAAAGATAAATACAGCGATGTAATGTACCATGATACAAAGATAAAACTTCAACGATTAAATGAAGCTGGACAAACGATGAAAAGTCGCAATACGAATCGTTTATATAATATTATTGAAAAGATTGATAGAATTTTATCAAATTCATCAAAATCGTCAGGTGATATTGAATCTGGGAGGAATTTTACCCTCCTCCAACAATCAAGTGAGAGTGAAGTCTTAACGTTTTTAAATGAAAACATAGAAAAACAAAAGAAGAAACTGAAAAAAAATAAGTCTGCGTATTTAACTATCGAAGATCAATCCAGTTCTTATTTTGAATCAAATACAACAAGTAGTGACAAACCGAAAATTGTCGAATGTTATACGTTACAAAGTGAAAGAACAAATGATTGGAATAGGAAGGAGAGATCGAGAAGCGCGAAGGAAATGAGAAACAGTAATATATCTAAGGATGACACAACGAAAACTTTTTCCGATGGCGCCACAAATTATCAGAAGATTAAAGCATATGACGAAATCACTAAAACTCTATTACAAGAAAATATCGAACCGGTTTTCGCTATTGAAATGGAAGAAAATAATAAAAAGTCAATAACTTATAAGAGTAATCGTCTTAGAAAAGACGATTCCGATTCGACTGATAGTGCTGGAACATATATCATAGAAAAGAATGACATAAAAGGTAGTGATAAAGATTCGACGAAAATGTTTGAAAATAGAAATATAGATTTAAATGATACAGAGAACGATTCGAATATAAAAGATTCCAGAAGCGGTAGTTCAGTACTTAGCAGCGCGACTTTTACTATAGAGAATGAAATCTCTATATCAACACCAAAGAAAAACGGCAAATCTAGTCTAAAATAATACTTATTTAATAATATAATAAATATCCAGTATTTATTACCATTATTTAATTTACAATGTCTTTACGTATTGTCATATTTTATATTTACGATTTTGTCATTTAAAAAGCGTATTATTTCATTACTTTTCATGTGTGTATTTTTCATGAATTGTCAATACATTTTAAAATGAGCTATACTATGCAAAACTTCATTCCTGTAATGGTACTCCTTGTATAGCTTATTAATAAATGTTTCGTTTAATACATTTGTTATAATTTATCATGCAATGATTATTTTCACGGCAATCAAAATGCGTTATAATGCATGTAATTACAATCATAACGCATTTTTGCAGCTGTTCATGTAACTAGATTAATTTTTTTTGTTATATGAGAATTTGTTAGCACTTTGCATAATTTATATACTCATTCTTTAAATTGCTGAATTGATTGTACAATATTCAATTATAATATTCGATCAGAGATTAAATTAGAAATTTATTAACAATCCTCTACTGACTTAATTAAATAATTTCATTTTTTTTACTATCGATATCTTTTTTAATTAAAAAAATTTATTTTCAATGGTAATACATTTAATTTGACAAACTTTTAAAAATAAATGTATACAAGATTTATTAATTAATATTTATTAATTTCTTATAAAAAATGTAATATATGAATATTTTATTAAACAAATTTTTTGTCATATACATGAAGTTGGTTCGATAGTTAGTCATAAATATCCACAAAAAGATGTTTATATTGTCAAAGAATAATGTTTCACGTTACTTTCGTGCAGTGCAATTAATGAATTAACATAAAAGTTATTTTAACGTAAATAAATCCTGAATCATTTTTGTTTCAAATATGGGATCTTTTTTTGGAAGAATAACTAAAGTTTCTGTGAAAATAATTATTCTTCCCTTTCTGTATTTGACATATTTATATGGCACGTATTTATCGAATGTAATTAACATAGCGCTTGTAATTTATCTCTTAATCATATTTAAATTAAGTGGTTTAGAGATACGTTTTGGAAATGAAGATGATGAAGAGGTATGAAATTTTTTGTTCATTAACAATAAAATTCAGTTCGAAATCCAAAGAATGCAATCATTTTCAGAAAGTAATTATTTTTTAATAGATATTCTGTATCAAAATATCGATAATTTGTTTGTATCAAAATTCGATTTTAATTTTCCATTTAAGATTGATTTTAATTTTTCACATGCGCATATTTCATGAATAACAAATCTACTATTCGCTACTACAAATAGTGTCTCCAGTAACAGTCTATCAATTAATTAATGCTTTCTTAATTCAAGAAAAAAAAATGAAAAGTTGAAATTATTAGTGGTTTATTCCTAGATTCGTTACATGCATGTAATTAAAAAGTGAATCTCGCGAAAAAAGAGAGAAATGGGTAGTATATTGACAACTTTGGCTACCATTGGCATCAGCATCATTTTTTATCCTTTCTTATTCCTTTGCTATGTTTATATTCTTTTCATCATGATCGTTTTTAACATTGTACAATCATTCTATATTTTTCTTATAATGTTACTTAGCGGTCTCTCGGATAGTACAGTCATTGATTAAGATTATGTGAGTTATTTATCATTTATAAATAAAAATGTGATTTTCAACTATTTGTCGATTTATGTATTACACAAAATTTGCATTATTGCCTTACTTTCAGGACTTTGAAGATGCCGATACTAATATCGAAACTGAAGATACTGCCCAATTACAAAATACTTAAAATTTTCTCGCGATTATCTGCAATTATGTAAAAATAACCATATAAATTTATTACTTCATTCATACCTAACTAATTAAAATGTACAATATTCTTTACGAAATACGTAAATAAAGAGTTCATTTTGATGAACAAAAGTATTAATTTTCGTATTCAATTTATCAGTAAATTGTTTTATAGAGAAATTAATTTTTAAGGTTTATATACATTAAGAGATTTATACATATGTATAGAATGATTTTGTACCTGCCTTAATTACCTGAATTTTACTATCCTTATTTTTTATACTAAAACATAATATTTCACTTTACTTACTTATTCACTTTATTATTTATCTATTGTCAGCGACACACAATTAAAGTTAATTTACGTAATTTAGTACACACGCGTTACATAGTTATTACAACACGTATTATAATAGTTATGCAATTAGTATGCTTATTATTAGTTGACTATGATGTTTTATTCAATTCTTCATTGATAAATATTTCACTTTAATGAATAATAGAAAATACGGCAAAAAATATTTGTAGTTATTTCCGATTTTGTCATGACTATATTACTTTTGTAACTTTAATATTCAAGTGAATTTATGTGTATTTTAGATTATTTAAAATTTGCGATTAATGCATTTTTAAATCTCCTCCCCGTTGTTTTCGTATAATGCATGTAGAGATGCAAAACGCAAAAGTGAGTTCAGAAGATGCCGGTATAAGAATCGTATGGCGTCACAGGACGAAAACATGGTAGAGGTGTATCGGATTTTATCGTGTGTATTTCAATTTTACAGCTAAGAGCGTTAATTACCTTAATTATGTGAAAGTAAATTAATCAAATATAATATTTTTGATCTTAAGATTTAACAAAATAGGCTTTTCTCAATAAAAAGCCTTTTTGCTGCAATGGTAACAATAACGAAATTGGTGCTCATCGCAGTTATTTATGGTAAAGTTATTTATCGCCATTAACTGTTTATAAGACGTAACTTTGTTGTGGATACTAGTTTGATAAAAATATGAAATTAGTATTAAGTAGTAAATTACTTCATAACCTCCAAATGTTGCCGATCGATAACTTACTAAAGTTTAGTGTTTAGCATTAAAATCTTTAATTTGATTTCATTCATTGAAATGTCTTGTTTATTAATTAGATTTGTTTAATATTTTAAAGATGACATTTCTTTTTATTAATGTTTTTACTGGCTGTTTTTACTGTTTTTAACTGGATATATAAAAACCAATTATGTTAAAATTTTAATAGATAATATCTTTTTTAAATATATTTAATTTTTTTAAACATTTACTTGTGATTTTAACATTTATTCCTTTTATTTGCATACTCTGTACTTTTAAAACTACACTTAATTTATATGCATATAAAGTAATTTAAATTGACTTCATTTATGTTATTATCTTTTGATACAGTTAGTATTATTAAAACATAATTCAGTTTTTTCAGGTATTTTTACTCCTGTAATAGCATCACGTGTACTTGAACTAAGCGACAGGTATATAATGATTGATGTCTGTTATATGTAGACTATGGTTGTTTATGCATTTTTGGGAAATTTAGGATTCCAAAAAAATCTAGAAGTACATACAATATGCAAAAATATATACAATATTTAAAGTAGATCACTTGTTATGGTATTTAGGAGACAAAACAAATTTCTACTTAGATTTCATTTTTTTAATTATGTTCATAAAAGTATAAAATTGCATGAACATCCACAGTTTAGTTATATTTTATATTTAATTAATGATATATATTTACATGTATATGTATAAAATTTTAAATATTCAATTTTTTAAATAGATTTTTGGATATTCATAAAGATGGGCAGTGGCTTGTTATGGTATAAATATAAAATATCTGATACATTATGTTTTTATGTAAAATTACTGCTTATAAACTACAAACATTACTTTTTTTATAGATGTATGCACCATGGTGTGCACATTGCAAAAGATTAGAACCAATTTGGTCTCATGTAGCACAACATTTACATGCGACATCAATAAGAGTTGGAAGAGTTGATTGCACCCGATTTACAAGTGTTGCTCATGCTTTTAAAGTTAAGGGATTTCCAACTATTATATTGTAAGAAGAAAGTTGGATTTATTTTTATAGCTTTGTATATATATACATTTAGTGATACATTTCTCTACTGGTATTATTTCTCTTTTCTATATAGCTTAAAAGGTGAGCAAGAATTTGTATATCATGGAGATAGAACACGAGATGAAATAGTAAAATTTGCATTAAGAGTAAGTGGCCCACCTGTTCAAGAAGTAACAAAAACTCAAAGTTTCGACACAATTAAAAGGGAACGTGATCTATACTTTTTATATGTTGGAGAACGATCTGGACCATTATGGGTAAAATAAAAATTTTATTTTGTGTAAAAACTAATAGAAATGTTATTAATGTTATGAGCTGAGACTTCGAGCAACACGAGAAGCCGGCGAACATATTCTTATGGAATACAGTTGCAATACTAGTCTTGACTAGTGGTCTATCATGTAACTTTGATCAATAAAAATCGACGCGATTCGAGTGATAAAGTTGTATCGTGTGGGTACGTTCAATTATGTTGTACAAGATTGCGAGATTGGATGTTAGGTTTTAATAATTATACTCGAATTTATACAAGAATACAAGTATATGCATTGTAATCAAGAGATTGTTCTATGTGAGTGTGTATCGCGGATAAATGAGTATTATATGTGTTACCTTATGGTTTGGTTGCTCAGTTTTGACGCACTGGCAATGCGGAAACTAAGAGCAGCGTGAGGGATTGTTAAACAGAATTTAGACAGACACGCGGACTTTGAAGGGTTAAAGTTTGATCGAAAAAAAGCTTCAGCTCGATCTCACTATATTAGCTTTTAATGAACGCAACGTGGAATTACACAATCTGTTCTGTCTAAGAAGCATATTTTTTGGTTTTTTATATACCGTAAAGATCTCGGAACTCTATTGTAGGGGTGGATCAAGGAGTTTAGTATACGTATATGGAAAATGTATCTTAATAATAATAATAATAAAATAATGTCTTCCGGATGTTTATCACAACTGATATCCCAGCACAATCGCGACTGTATCTCATTACTTAGATAAATATTTCAAAATAAAGGTGTTTCTGTTTTACAGAATTAAAAAACTACAGGTGAAGACCGTTCTTCATCTGTAACATTAATGAAGATTTTAATTTAAATGAATATGTTTTAGGAATTTTATCATAAGACTGCAGATGTGTTCCAACCACATGCATTTTTCTATCAGTCTCATCCAAATGTTGTTAGTAAACATGCTCCTGTGGAAAATACTCCTGCATTGTTTGTCTATAAGGAAAATTTACATTATAATTTTAGTGGTAAATATTTGTAAAATATTGATATTACCTATAAAAATATATTTTTCATAATTATCAATAATATCAATGAATAAAAAAATTAATTTTTAATAACAAGTATTTTGTAATAGGCCATGACATAAATAATATAGAAAAGTTAAATGAGACAGTATACAAATGGATAAATGCAGAACGTTTTCCTACATTCCCAAAAGTAACAAGAGGAAATATAAATCAACTTTTCCTGACAAATAAAAATCTAGTATTGGCAGTAGTAGAAGAAAATCAACTAGAAGAAATACCACTACACATGACACGGTTCAAAGATATGGTAGAATCCATAATTAAAAGCAAGCGAGAAAAATATCACGAGTAAGTTACATTTTATGAATTTGTATATTCTTTATTTTATTATTCAAAATGTGATTATAATTACTGTTTTGGCGTTTAGTCAATTTCAGTTTGGTTGGATAGCTAATCCAGATCTAGTCAATAGTATAGCAATGATGGTTTTACCATTACCAAGCTTAATTGTTATTAATACTACAACAAACCACCATCACATTCCAGAGGATGAAACAGAAAAACTGACTCCTCATGTGATAGAGTTGTTCCTAGAGCAAATTCGAAATGAAAGTGCTCCGGTATATAACATATATTTTTTAAATAAATTTAAGATACTTTATGTGGTTAGAAAAAATTAACATTATGGCATATGTTTTCAGCGATATGGTGGAAACAGTTGGTTAATTCGTATATATAGATCATGGTTTGAATTAAAAACAACTCTTTCTGCAATGTGGATGGGTAACCCCATTCTAACAATGGTTTTGTTTGGTTTACCAGCAGGATTCTTATCCTTAATATGTTACGGTATTTGTTGTCCAGATATTTTAGATGCAGATGACGATGAAGAAGGTACATATTTCTTTTTCTGCAAACCAGTATCTATCTATGAATATTCATATTATTACTTTTTTAATGTTAAATGATTTTCCAGATCATCCAGGAGCAAATCATATGAAAAAAGATTGAAATAACTGAATTATTGTATTGTTTATATTAAACAGTTTTTAAAAATTTTTAACCTATTGTTTCTAATTTCATTTAGGTAATATTTATTAATTTTATATTACAAAATTTCGAATTACTGAGACGCTTTATTTATTATTCATTAGTGTAACAAAATTATATGAATTATGAAAGTGATTATTTTTGTAGTCAATGCAATGAAAGAGATTCTATGAATTATAAATAGAATGATAAAGATTTATCTTAGCTAAATGGAACTTTCATAAGACAATACAAATCATGTAAGTAAACGAGCTTTTTTTAAACTGCATAATAAATTTGTTTTACATTGAAATATGTAAATGTACTAAAGTTTTATGTAAAGAATGTAAGTGGCAAATAATGTTCTGTATACTTATATTTGGAATTACAGATGTATGTTTGTTTATGTAAATATAGTGAAAAGTATTTCATATCAATGTTTACGTAAAGATTGTATATTTGATTTAAAACATGATAACTGTTTTAGGGATGGGAACCTATTACATTTTAAGTGTAGATTTATCTATATTTAATAAAAAAAATACTGTAATTGTACTTTAAATTTCTTTTTTATAAATATGGATAAAATTAACTAAATAAAAGAATATATAGATGGAAAGGTGGATATAGAAATTTGAAAATAAAATCTGGATTAAAATAAATCCTGATACCTGACTTCAATTTTTTATTTCAATATATCATAAAAAATAAAAACATATGACTAATTAAGCGTACAGTTGTATTGTAATGTCATTACCTGTTCAAAAATTAAACAGAGAATGTTATGTCACTGTTTGTCATGGTTTGATAACCATGTATAAATATATGTATATGCTATAAATCATCATCATCAGAATCCAATGCTGCTCTTCGTCTGTCAAACTGAAATTAATTATTTACAATTTTATTTTTTTCTGAAAACGTACATACATATATTGCAACTAACCTTCACAACAGTTTTTCGTTGTGTTTGTTGATTTACGCTTTCAAGTAAACTGATAAGTTCTTTTTCCCCTAATTTACCAGGTAACTGACCTCGTTGAGCCATGTTTAATATCATATCTTCTATCATTTTTCCTTTTTCAGGTTTTCCAAGACTTAATGTATTTACTAAAGAAGTAGTGTACATTAGAAAATTTTATACATCATATGTATATATATAATTTCATTATATTAATGGTCTTACATCTTGCTCTAGCTGATTGACTTAATACTTGGGTGAGAATGGAATTCTTCATGTCTTCCATTTGATGCATTTTTTCCTCCATTGCTTGTTTATTCTCTACATTATTACTCTGAACATTTATAAACGAATCACAATGTAATAACGATAAAAAATCAGTAATAAATGTTTATTTAAGTAATATCAGTATGCATATATGGTTATAAATAACTTGAGCTGGCCAAATTTAAATTCAGTAAAATAACTTTAGTCATGAGATTGGAAATAATATACTATAATCGTTTATTATTTTCATTTGATTTTTATTGATGGTCTTATTAAATAAATTATGGTTACACACACTTGTCAAAAATGGTTATGTATTATATAATATTTTGTCTCTAATACAACTGATTTACCTTATATTGTGACTGCAACTGAGCTAATCGTTGTTGTCGTATTGCTTCAAGTTCTGGATCTGACATGTTTTATAGCGTTAATTTTTCACTATTTGATGTTTAATAAATTTTATTGGAACTCAATATTTTCTTTGATGTATACACTTTCTTCCCAACCTAATTCTCGGTATAGTATGTAACAAGACGATCGACTAGCGAGAAACATGAAGGTAGTCAAATATACACAATCAAACTCGAACGTAGAATGTTTAGTTAAAATTTAGATTCGCAATGAAATAATTCGGTGTAATTATATTTGTATATTAGCAAATATTTTTTAAATATGGAGAGTAGAAGAGTAGAAAAATTGTATATTGTATAATTATGTATGATAATGAGTTGTAATGAACAATAATTTGTTATCTACTTAATACAGTTTAATCTTAACACAATTACAAATTATCGGGTTGGCAATTAAGTGATTGCAGATTTTGTCATTATCACCTAATGACAAAATCCTCAATTACTTAGTTGCTAATCCAATATTACAATTGACCTTGCTAAATACGTTAATTAAGGTAATTTAATAAAAAATTTTAATTTGACCTTATTTATTATTATTACTTGAAATATTGTAAACATGTATAATTTTAGGTATACTCAAAGTTAGTAGTTTAGAGGTATTTAATTAATTTTATACTTTATTAAAATTTAAATAAACTGAACTGTGTTAAAATTATACATATGTTACACATATATTTGGAAAAATGAAATATTAATAAATATACTATACAATTTATATTTATACAGAAACTTTATTGTTCTTGATCAGTATATTAAAAAGTACAAAGCCCTTTTAATTGTACATTTAATTTTGCACATTTAATATGTGTTGATTAATTTAGATAGTATTTGTACTATCATACCATGGTGGCATCCAATTTGCTGGAGGTTTTGCTCTTCCTCTAGAAATAGGGAGAGTACCATCAATATTGTAATTTCTATCTGTTTGCCTTCTGCGAATCTCATTTTTATTTGTGTCAAAGATTCCATTATCCAAAACAACAAATGATTGGTCATTAGAGTGTTGCTTGGTGCTTTTACCAAAACTAGGAGAATATGGTCTGATAGTATTATTTTGAAGTACACAATCTGGTGAAGGATTATGTGTCCTTCCGGAAGACTGAAATGGTGGCGAATGTCTGCGTCGGAATCCTCTGGGTTCATCATCGACATTACAGACATGAAGTCGGTATGTTGGACTAGTTGATCTATCTTTCACTTTGGTACATTCCGGCATATTTACCTGTGTTTGTCTTTGCATATGTGTTTGCGAAGATTTCGAACTCCTATATTGTAATAATATTTGTTTCAATTAGTATATTAATTATAGACAAGCTATGCTTAAATCAAATGTATATATGTATGTAATTATTCTCTGAGGCATTAGCAATACACTAGACCTTTATATAGATATTGAATTTTACCAATCTTATTGAACATAAAGAAGTGTTACAGTATAATATAAAATTTATTAAATTCCTACTTACAAATCAAACAATCTTTTTGTATTTCTTCATTAATATGTCGGAACTAATTAATTATTATCTGATTAATTTCGTTCGTCGTATCATAGAAATTCATCATAAACGCGAAATTTAAGATATCTATGTTAAAATAAATTAAAATTTAAATTCAACGGAACTTTCAAATGCAAACCTTTGGCCACCTGTTGGTGGTTTTCCATAGACATTATCTTCATGAACTCGAGTATGTAGCACTTGGAACGCGTCCTGATCTTGAGCGGCATTTGTGAAACCAAATTGGTCTGCATTATTTATCCAATAATTTTCTTTTCGTCTGGAAGCGCTTAAACTACGATCTCGTTTACGATGCATCCTCAGTTCGTTTTGTAACTGATTCTCATGTTTCGAACAATAAGCTGTCTTATATTCCGGTTCAAGATCAAGATTACCCTCCAAACGTAAGTTGGTCGGCATCTTTAAAGTTTCAACCCTTGGTATATGACCATAAGGAATATATTGGGCTCGAACTTCACTTATGAAATCGTGATCATGTCGTTTGGGCTCTTGTCTACCGAAACGTGTATATTTCGGAAGAATGTACGTTGATCTCAAGTTCAACGGTGGTTTTCGATATACTGGGTGGTCTCTTTGATAATCTAAATATTTCGAATTATATTCCGGATCTTGATCAATTTTCGATGTAAATCTGGGCGTAGGTGAGGGAGATGATATTTTCGTGCCATCCGCTCGTCCAATTTCATCTTCTGGCTTTACGATTTTAGGTCTCTCCCTTGGAAAATCCTATAAATTGTTAATAATTGTTAATAATTTTGTACGATAAAAATGAGTTGCTCATTGAAAAAGGGGCATGTATCGCATCTACGGTGGCTATGAAAGTATTTCTATATAAATACATATCCTAATTTTTCAATTGAACGTTTTTGTATGAGGTTTTATTATATTTCATTTTCATAGTATCAAATTCTTGTAGCCATGTGTGCACCAAATGATACGAAATTTAATATACTTAAACGTAATTAATTAGTAAGTAGATAGTATAATAAATACAATGATGTACAAATACATTCTGTATCGATTTTTGGTCTCTTGTAGTATCAATTAACTCGTGTATTTTAGTGTGTATATGTAATAGGTGGAACTGTGTTATGTATAATAGGTAGAAGTGATATAGTGAAATAAGGCGTTTAATAGGGTCACAAATTGATCTAACCGCAGCTAGGATCATACGCATTCATGTAGGTCTGTTACGTCGCGTAACACTCTACCTAGCCCAGGCCACACACCGCGGGCAATATTTTTTTTTTATTTATTTGTTGAAATTACAATCAATTCTCGCGTTGAGAATTTTCAGTAATTTTTCTGGCGTGGCGCAGTGACATGGCTGTTTATTTACAATAAGTTAATACTTATTATAGATAGGTATAATTTATAAGTATTATAAGTAAGTGCATATGCTTAATTTGGATAATTAAATGAATCTAACGTTTAGGTCTAGCGGGTAGTGCCTCTTCAGCCTGCGAATCTGGTCCGTCGTATCGAGTAGTCCAGTGATTAGGGGGTTTCGGTGTTTGTTGATTCTTTTGCTATATCTGTCGCTATATTTTGCTATTTCCTCTTTGACGGTGGGTATCTTGAGGTCGCGGTGTATTGTTTCATTGGTTACATACCAAGGTGCGTCAATTAGGGATCTTAGCGTTTTCGATTGAAAGCGTTGGAGTATTTCAATGTTGGAGTTACTTGCTGTTCCCCATAGTTGGATTCCGTAGGTCCAGACAGGTTTTATTACGGTCTTGTAGAGGGTAATTTTATTCTGTATGTTTAGTTTGGAGCGTCGGCCCGTGAGCCAATAGAGTTTTTTTAGTTTGTCCTTTAGTTGCTTCGTTTTATCTGAGATGTGTGTCTTCCACGTTAGTCTCCTGTCCAGGGTCATGCCCAGGTATCGGACTGTGTCCCTGCTAGGAACTGTTGCATTGTTGATGGTGACCTGGGGGCAGGTTTGTTTTCGGAGCGTGAAGGTTACATGTGAGGATTTCTTTTCGTTGACTTTGAAGCCCCATTTGTGAAACCACTTTTCCATGGAGTCGAGACTTCGCTGGAGAGTGGATGAGGCTATTACCGGGTCTGCGTGGGAAGCTAATAGCGCTGTGTCGTCTGCAAATGTCGCTATAGTTATATCGTTTGATATAGGTAGGTCGGCAGTGTAGATGGAGTACAGTAGGGGTCCGAGGACACTACCTTGGGGTATGCCGGCTTCTATTGGGAATGTTGCGGAAGTGGCGTCTAGGTATTTAACCATGAATTGTCTATTGGTTAGGTAAGATTTTAGGATGGAGTAGTAGGGGTGGGGTAGGATCTTTTTAAGTTTGTATAGTAGCCCTTCATGCCATACTTTATCGAATGCCTGTTGGATGTCTAGGAAAACCGCTGAGCAATATTTTTTCTTTTCGAGTGTTTGGCTGATCGTATGAGTTAGGCGGTGGATTTGCTCTACTGTAGAATGATGTTTTCGGAAGCCGAATTGGTGATCTGGGAGTGTTTTCAAGTTCTCTAGGATTGGAAGGAGTCGGTTCGTGAGCATCTTCTCGAATAGTTTGGACAGGGTAGGTAAAAGACTGATTGGGCGATAGGAGCAGGTTTCGTATATCGGTTTACCGGGTTTAGGGATGAGGGTAATCAATGAGATTTTCCAAGCCTTAGGATAGTGTTCCAGGCGAAGGATAGCATTAAAAATCGATGTGATGAGTGCTATCCCTTTTGTGGGAAGTTCCTTGATTGCTCTATTGCCTATTAGGTCGTGTCCTGCTGCTTTCTTGGGGTTTAGGCGACTGATTGTTTCTATAGTCTCTGCAGAGGAGAAGGGTTCGATAGGAGGGGACATTTGGAAGGGGGTGTGCAGGTATTCAGTAACGTCCGCGGCGGCTTGGGGGGAATGGGGTTTGAATACTTTTGACAAGTGTTTTGCAAACAGGTCGGCTTTTTCTATAGGGCTTCGCGCCCATCCACCTTGCGGACGGCGGATAGGTGGGATTATTTGTGGGGGGCGTGTGAGTTTCCTGGAGGCCTTCCATAGTGAGTAGTTGGCGTCGGCTGTGGGGGATAAGCTGGCGAGGTATTTATGGAAACAGTCGTTTTTATAGTTTCTTAAGGTTCTGGATAGCTTTCTAGTTGCGTTGTTAAGTTTGCGTTTGTCCTCCGGTGTTCTATGGGTCTGCCATACTCTTCTTAGTCTTCGTTTTTCTGCTATTTTTTTTAGTATGTAATGGGGATATTCTTGTTTGCTGTTAGATGGCTTTGTCGGTGTGGAGAGGCGGATTGCGTTTATTATGCTCGTGTTTAAGTATTCCGTGGCTGCTTCGATATCTTCCTTTGTTTTTAGTGGGGTGAAGGCTGAGGTTGAGTGTGCAAAGACTTCTCTGAAGAGCTGCCAGTTGGTGTGTTGGTTGTGAATGGAGCCATTAGGTGTATTCTCGATGATTGTTGAACTGACTGTTGCTATCACGGGAGAATGATCAGAGGAGAGATCAGCCGAGGAGTTGATCTGGACGTGTCTTGATGGGATATTTTTAGTTATGAAGAAGTCGAGAAGGTCGGGTATTTTGTTGGTGTCAGTGGGCCAGTATGTGGGTTCGTATGTGGTGAGGTAGTTGAGGTTGTTGTTTGTTATGCTGTTTAAGAGGTTTTTGCCTCTTGCTGTAACCAGTCTGCTGCCCCATTGGATGTGCTTGGCGTTATAGTCTCCTCCAACTATGAATCTGTTGCCCAGGGTGTCCAGGAAGTTATCAAAGTCTTCTTTGGCGATGGAGTGTCTGGGAGGGCAGTATACTGCTGAGGTGGTGATTGAGCCATGACAGTCTTCTATTGCTACGTTTGTTGCTTGGAGGTAGTCTTTCTGGAATGATGGGAGTTCGTAGTGCTTAATACTTGCTTTGATTATTATTCCGGTGCCACCGTGGGCCTTTCCGCTGGGGTGTTGGGTATGGTAGAATTTGTAACCACTTATTTTCAGGTAGCTCTTGTCGGTGAAGTGGGTTTCCGATACGAGCATTACGCCGATTTGCTGGTGTTTTAAGAAGAGTTCTAGTTCAAGTTTGTGTTGCGCTAGACCGTTGGCGTTCCAGAGTGCTATGCGCCTTGGTTTTATTTTGAGTCGGGGCGTGCTAATTTTTCCACGATGAGTGTTAGTAGCGATAGCAAGTGATTTATTTGCTCCGATTGTTTCTCTATTAGCTTTTCAAGCCTTGAGTAGTTGTCTGTGTTTGGTGGGTTGGGGACACTGTTTTGGGGAAGGTTGCTTTGGCTGTTCGGGTTATTTTGGATGCCTTGTACTGCTTGGGCATAGGAGGTTGAGGTGGAGATGAATTTGGTAGGACTGGGTGTTTGGTTGGTTGAGGGGGTTGGGGTAGTCGTGAATTTCGGCGGGCTGGGTGTTTGGTTGGATACCTCTTTTGCTCTGAGCTTAGGGTACCTGTTCGTGTATAGTGTTTTATATGCTGGGCAGCCTTTGTAGTTGGCAGGGTGGTCCCCTTGGCAGTGGATGCATTTCGCTGGGGTTTCCGGTGATTTGGCGCACTGGTCAGTGGAGTGAGAGCCTGCGCATTTAACGCAGCGGAAAGTATGGTTGCAGTATTTCTGCGTATGACCGTACCTTTGGCACCTTTTGCACTGCACTATTTCTTTTTTCACGAGCGGTGGTTCGATCTTTACTATCGCGTTCATTAGGCGACTGATGTTGTAGATTTCCTTATTGTTCTGTTTTTGTTTAATGTCTAGGAAGAATAAGGATAACGGGTCTTTCGAGACTCTATGCCTTATATTACTTACGTTGATGACTTCGTGGCCGAGTTTTGAGAGTTCGTATTTTAGTTCGTCTATGTCTGCTGAGTGGTGTATGTTTCGTAGGACCACCCGGAAAGGCCTTTCCTGTTTGAGTTGGTAGGTGTGGAAGTTGGCGTTCAGGGTCCTGAGTGTCTTGGTGAGTTTTCTGTAAGCTTCTGGGTTCGTCGGTAGTATTTTCACCTTGTTGTTGCTTATCTTAAGGTTATATTCCTCCTTGCTGGTATCTCTCTCTAGGGACTTGATCATTGTCTGTATGTCAATGACGTCGTCCACAAATATTGGTGGGGGAGGGGGGATTCTCTGTAAGTGTTGGTTTGGTGGCGGTTCTACGATTTCCATGGCGTCGTTTGAGGATTCCAATACGGCGAACCTGTTGTGTGTGTTTATTTGCGTTGCTGTTTCTATTTTCCTTTTCTTTGTAGTGTTAGCGTCGTTAGTGCGGAGAGTTCTGCTACACTTCTGCCACGGGGGGGTAGCACGGGGTAGCTGCGAGTCTGCTCCGGAGAGCCTGGTCGCGGTTGCTGGGCCATCATCGAGCTAGTTAATTCGGAATGAACAACTAGTCGTGAGGCTGTGAGGCTAGTATTCGGGTTGGGGTTAGGTGCGTGGGATTTTCTTCTCCCTAGAGGGTAAGGGACACTTAGCTGTGTTCTCTTTCGACGGTTGGGCGACACGTGTTGTTTTCGAACTACGCTGGGCACTAGAGACACGTCTGCACGCTTCGGCACTCCACAGCGAACTCCCGCGGGCAATATGGCAACCAGATGTCTTCGGATACTCGCAGCGTATCCTCCATAGTTTCAAGTACCTTCCATAAATCTTATAGATTTCCTAGAAAAGGTCCTTCAAACCAAACAAACGTCTGTTTCCGAAGAATTTCCAAAGACTATTGTTTACCACGGCTTAACTAGGGAAAGTTAGTTTTTCTCACGTACGCTGCAACTTTCCTCCCACTAACCACTTTCTCTCGAGGGCGGTTAAGACCATTCGTTTAACCAATTAACAACGAAGCCTATTTCCCTCACTCTCTTAACTAACATCGGCACCAACAAATCCGATGGTCCCGTGCGCTAGACACACCCATCCTTAGCTTTCCTCCGAGACAGCATCGTCTCCCAAGACAGTACTGATTTTACATCCTTCGAACGGTCAACATCCTTTAACCGGGTATACACACCCGTAGATCAGTCACTCACTCATCTCGTACATACGCACCAGTGTAACTGCCTTCGTTATATGTTGTTGGAATAAACGGTGAAATATAACTTACTATACTGTGTCATATTCATTTAACCACCTCTGTTATCTTAACCGAAACAGGGGAACGACTACTTCGCGGCGTCGATTCACCGAATCGTGGCGAGAATTTACGCCTCTCGCTGACACGTTTTCCTCGCGACCGCGTCTCTCCGCGAACGGTCGTAACAAGGTCCCTACGTCCATTTTTTGAAATCAATTTCAATTATGAATTCAATGACGAGCCATAAAATCAAAATTGCTAAAATATAAGTTAGAGATGACTTGTAATAGTTTATAATGATTATAGAGAGATAAATCTTCTTTCAGATGTATAGCTTACTTATACCTTGATATACAAAGGAAGAATTTTCGGTTTTGGAATTACAAATTTATTCGGATCAAAACAGTGTATTCAGAATAAGATCGTTAGTAATTTCGAAGCCAAAACTCGTTAGTAATTGCTAAATCGTGGATGTTCGAGCAAATTCGTATCTTTATGAATAGATTCAATTAAAATCACTGACACTCTTTTCACCGATACCAAACTTCACCAACAGTAACTTTGACCGATAACAGTTTTGACTGAGAACAACTTTAATTGAGTGGCGGTATCAGTACAGGAAAATAAGAGAGCATTCTTACTTACGTCGGTTTATTGCTGCAGATAGTCGATGGCCTTATGATGACCGGATTAAAAAAAGTTACTCCAAGCCCAATTGTGTAAAAGCCTAATTGTGGCGTGTGCCCCTTAATTAACATGACGTAACGATATACTTTACCTTGTACGCGTCTTTATATTCCGGAATTTCAAGCGGTGGACACTTTAGGTCTTCTAACCTCGAGACCAACATTTCCAATTCCTTGTTTTTTTCCTTTTTCTCCATTAATTTTTTTTGCCTTTTCTCCGTTTCTTCGGCAATTTTGTTCGATTCACTCGTCAATTGCGGCTCTTTAGTACGAAAATCAATAAAATTATCAGTGTGCTCAGTACTTTGAAAAAAGGAGTTCCCGGTCTTCAGATGAATTTCAGGTTTTATTGGTCGTGAACGTTCTGCGATACAAAGATAATAATGATACATCCTGTATATTCATCGAATTCAAAAATATAAATGCAATCGAACCTCGATTATCAGAACAGACGTTTTTGTTGTGATCCTTCCAATCTATGATATCGCCTTCAAATTTTGTATATAAGGGACCATCTACAAATCTTCCATTAATAGATGGGACGTCAAAATTATCATAAATAAT
Organism: Bombus vosnesenskii; assembly: GCF_011952255.1. Classification (NCBI taxonomy): domain Eukaryota; kingdom Metazoa; phylum Arthropoda; class Insecta; order Hymenoptera; family Apidae; genus Bombus; species Bombus vosnesenskii. Next base: position 432,534 of record NW_022882992.1, read on the forward strand.
TTTGGGTAAATATGGAAAAGTGTCGCTTCTGTTACGAATCCTTTAATCTCTTTCAGTTCTTATTTTTGTTCTCCAATCTTTCATTCATGGCATCACTCTCAAATTTTCCATTAAGTGATTTCGTTAGACAAATTATTTTCTCTTAACACATTGACAGGCAATTTACGCATCAAATTCTATCAAAACTAATTTCAATTGATTTATTGAATTTACCTTTAAATCCCAAAAACGTCGATTAATAGAAAATTTGAGAGTTGTAAGAAAAATTAGAGAATAAGAATAAAAACTGAAAGCAATTGAAGGGCTTATAACAAAAACGAACAACTTTTTTCCATATTTGTCTTTCCTCAGAAAAGCGTTAGATACTCCAGCATTTAATTTCTATATTGCATCTCAATTTCGTTAAACAAAATATTCATTATATTACATCATTTTTATAAGCGTTTCTGTAATTATATCGCAGAATTGTATTTAATTAAATCATAAAGTTATGGATTTCATATCAGAGGCTTTTACAAAATTGATTGACTTTTATTCGATAATAAGTCAAAATATATGTAGGTCATTTTCATGATATCGATTCCATTATACTGCAAGTACTACCATGGAAATCTACAGAATCTTCCGACATGAACAGAAATCGAATATATTTTTATACGAGTGTATATAAGGTGGATTAAATTTAAAAAAAACGTAAATTTTCTTCGAAATCGAATTTCTTAAAAACTGGGTACGCTGAAAAGACGATATGCAGATTCGTGATCAAAATGTCAGAAACGCCATAAAAACGTTTAATAGGAATCGGAACGTCGGGAAAGGTTGAAACTTAGACTTAGTGTTGTTTGAAAAATTCCCAACAGCTATGCGTGTCATGATTAGTTCGGATAATTAAGGTTCTGCTGTAAATAAATGAGTTTTTCATAATCACCTTTGCTATTATGTTTTTTAAACACATCGGCGTATTCTGCCACGAAATTAGCCTCTCCATTTAATTTCAAATTAGTGTTCTGCCTTAATAGCTCCGGTCTTCGAATACCTACAAATGGCACATATTTTTCGTGATTTTCAGTGGTAGTTTCAAATTCACCCTCGAGTTTTAAATGCGTAGGCACACGCATAAGTTCCGGTCGGCTAACGTTCAGCCACTGGATGAATTTCTCGCATTTCTCAGTGGTCGTTTCTAAATCGCCTTCCATTTTTAAAGACGTGGGCCTACGAGCTAGCTCGCGCTTGTGCTGACCTTCGTAGCCAACGTATGACGAATAGGTTTCGGTATCCGTGTACAATTCTCCGTCATGTTTCAATGTAGTGCCCCTGTTGTAACAATGTAACGTTAAAGTATAAATTGAATGATTAAAAGCAGTAGAGCGATTAACGCTGCTATTATTTAGCACGACTATAACGGAATGTTTAATTCGTGGCAATAACGTTACGAACGTTGAATGCAACGATTACCGCAAAGTATTAGATCATTCCATAAGTTCCTCTCGTCTTTACCGTGATATTTAGAGCAAAATTTGGAACGTACCTGTAAATACGTTTCTAAAAATATGATTACACGTTTTCATAGAACTCTCGTTCTATCACTTCTTCCCATCTTTCTGGCAGAGATACTGTGATACTGTGTTTGTGGGTTTTCAAAAATATGTTTTGTAGAATTGAAATTAGAATTGAAAGGAAATAAAATGGAACTGATGGCGTTCTAACTATCGAAACGAAATATACGATACGTAATCAGAGTACTCGTAAGTGCGACACAGATATCAAAAACACAGAATGTTGGAAAAACTACGATTACAGACATTGAAAAACAGGAACATGATATTGAAAATTATCTAGAGCGCGTAAATTCCTTGGATGCTGGCAACCATAGAAAAACCATAAATATACTGACGTAATGAAATAATTTCATCGCGATAAAGACGATAATAATGACGATTTTATGCGAACGGGAACAGCAAACGAAAGCGATGACGAAGAGCTGCCTTCTCATGTCGAAGCATTCGTGGCATTCGAGAAAGAGCTTTGATGGTTCAAAGAATGTAACTTTGTGCGGTTACTTCTGTTGGAAGAGTCATGTGACTTTGCAGTCAAAGAGATACAGGATCCATAAATATTTTAAGAATCTGTCAATTGATTTTAGTCTGTATTTGAATAAATGAAATTTCGTATTGGAGAAGTGCTTGTTCTATCATTCGAAAATTCCATTATTCGAATAGCTTTGTCTGCCTGTTAGGTCGGATAAGAGAGAGTCTCTACTGGATTTGAACTATCGTAGTAAATAAAAACTGGAGAAGATAAGTTATTCAGCGAAATTCTATTATTGAAATTGCTCCGTTATTCGAATTACCTTATCCCTCAATCTGTTCGGATGAACGAAGTTCTTTCGTAATTTGAATACCGCAGATTCTATTGTAATTTGGATACTGGAGATTTCACTGTACAATGCCGTGAATAATTATCAATTCAACCCCATTCTTAGATTTTTTATAATATTCTTTATGATCAAAAGTTGGCAAAATCGTTTGTACAGTTTCATATTATAATATAGAATAAAATTGAAGATACAACAAAGAAAAATTGTCTTCTTCTGAAGTCTGGAAAAAATGAAATTTTCTGTTAAAATTAGCTGCAAAAAATATTAAATGTTTAATGAATCTTCCTTTATTTTTTATTACTTCTATTAATCTGTCAGGTATGCTATCCACTAATTTATTTAAAGTTTCGTTTTGAATATTCGTCCACGCGGATTTTATTCTTTTCCTAAGTTCCACAATGCTTTCTATAGATGGTTTCTCGTGATTGTAAATTCTTTTTGCTATAATTCCCCACAAGTTTTCGATCGAGTTTAGATCAGGATTCAACGCTGGCCATGATAATAATACCTATTCCAAAATCTTGAAGCCACTTTTTTGTAGTGGCGAGTGTACAAACAGAAGCATTGTTTCGTTGAAAAATTCTCTTTTTTTTTCTTCTATTTCGGTTATGAAAGACAATAATTCGCCATGTAACATCTCTTGATATCCTACAGTGTTCAACTTCCCTTTGCAAAAACAATTTCGCTTAACATATTCAGATATGATCGGTGGTTTCTCGGAAACATTGAAGAAATAATGCAAAAAATATGTTTGAGTTTATAATTATTCACAGCAATGAATATCAAAAAGCAAGTGCTCGGACACATTTGAGTAGTGTCATCTGCTAGAACAAATGTAATTGTTTGCTTCATAAAGTAATCTTACCTTCTGATCAAAAAAGGTCGTTTAGGAGGTTTGGTGTGACTTGCAAGTTTGGAATTCGTTGTTTCAGTCTCCATCGTTTTATCGTTATTCATCTGCTCTAAAGAAGTCTCGTCCTTTGTATTTTCAATTGGAAGCTCTGTATGTTTCTCCTCTTGTCCTTTGACGCCTTTTTGGTTTGAAACTTTCTTATCCCTGATTGAATCTTTTGTCCGAAAATCTTCGATTCCTTTATTACTTTCCAACCAGGTATTTTCCTACGGTAAGGGGTACATCTATGAATCGGAAAATTATTACTTAATGAATTGAGAAATGCTCTCACGTAGCTCTGTATCAATTTATATTTCCTCATATCATTCTGTATATTCTCTCTTGCTCGCTTTTACTTTGCGAATGTTTTCGTATTATTTTACAGTTATATACGCTATCGTGAAACTACAGCAAGAAGGTTAAATTATAATTATTAATTTTCATCTACGATTATTAATATTTATCTATAGTCTATTAGTACTTATATACAGGGTGGTTGGTAACTGGTGGTACAAGCGGAAAGAGGGTGATTTTACGCGAAAAAAGAAGTCGAAAATATAGAATAAAAATTTTTCGTTTGAGGCTTTGTTTTCGAGAAGATCGACTTTGAATTTTCGCTCGGTACGCGTGCGGTACGTTATAACGGATCTCACTGCAGATCGTTGTCTCGATGGAAAAATTAAAAAAAAAAAGAAAAAATTAAAAAAAATTTTTTATTTTATATTTTCGACTTCTTTTTTCGCGTAGAATCACCCCCTTTCCGCTTGTACCATCAGTTACCAACCACCCTGTATATCTACTTATATACTTTTGTACTTTTTATACTATTTTCTTGCTGATATTTGTAATCCGCTTATTATCTAAACTCGTAATGGGCGAAAGCCTAATGCAGAAATTATAATAATAAGAAAAGGAAAGAAAAGAAAATATTTATTTATTGTCAATGCTTAACATTATATTATCAATTTAATATAATGTATAGTGACAAGAGGTTTCTATTAAAAATAAAAAATAACAAATCATTATTTATTAATAAAAGATTTAAAAATACTGTTTTCAGCGATAGCGTTATTATTAGGTGATCCTATAAGCAATATTACATTTACGTCGATTTGATGAAATATTGTACAGTAGAATCTCATTTATCTGAACTTCTTTCGTTGATGATGAAATCTTATTTCGTTTCAATGCATTGGTGTCAATCGAATTCACTTATCCGAAGATACACTCCTATTACTTGAACGAAAAATCATAGGTTGCTATCAGGAACATCAATAAACTTCTATTTATACTTTCAGTTATGCGAACTGTATGCTTGCTGATGGAATCAGATAAATGGACTTCTATTGTATCGAAACTACACCTTTGAAACAACATTATCCATGTTAGAGATTAAACTGTGGATGTTTATGCATTTACGAGAAATTTAGCGATGCAAGTATGCGTAAAATGCCTAAAATATTAAAAAAATATGTAAAATATCAAAAGTATTGTTATAAGATTATAAGATTCGTAAGATTTAGTGAATGAAGCAAATCTCTGCTTAGATTTTCCAATTTCTTTAGTTGTATTCATAAAAATATGTATTTGCATAAACATCCGCAGTCTAGTTATGACCTTATATTTTTCAATTGTTAGAAATATGTTTAGATATTTTATTTGTTCGATTCTTTCGAAGTATAATAAATACACTTTTACATGGGTGATCCATAAGTTTGTGCGATTTTTAATATACATATTCTTTTATACTTTTTCCTGAATGAATAAAATTATTTGATCTACTCGCGTAATATATAATTCTGTGTAGGAGTCAAAAATAACAGTTACTTCTTAAATTTTTATGGAATTTTTACCGGTAACCAAAAAGAAAATTGTGTCACAGATAATGGTTATCGACAACCAAAAAGAAATTATCTGATATAATGATCGTCGGCAATCAAAATGAATTCTCTTATCTATAATGGTTATCGGTAAGCAAGAAAAAAAACTTTCATCGATAATAGTTCTAGATAACCAGAAACATTTTGATTATCTGTAAGGATTATTCGTAACCAAAATCAGTTAAAGTAATCCACTAATTTTCTCATTTTTCTCAATTTTTTCATTCTGCTTATAATTGTTATTTTTGTAAACCTTGAAATGCTCTTTGACGTCGATGTATTTTGTTCGATTAAGTAATTGTAATGTGATTATTTGTTTAGAAAGAAACATGGAAAAATTGGCAATTCGTGTACTTCACTATTGGCAGCAGAACTTCGAAGCGATAGAGATGACGAAGAAAATTTATAAAAATCTATAGTATAAAATTATATATACATATATTTTCTACAGTACTTTATAGGCTACAAAAAGCACACGAATATCCAATTTTTCCATATTCCTTTCCAAACAAATCATGAGATTCAATACAATGAATTAATCAAACGAAATATATATCACAGTGCTCTTTGACGGCTACAAAATGACATATTACACATGTAAATCGAAAAACTTTATACATTCGAAAAAGTAGTACAAAGAAATATATTTCGAATACGCACGAGTAACACAATTAATTCGAACAAGAAGAGCGTCACCATACCTTGGTGACGGGGCCCCCACGGAAGTATACCCGTCAGATAGATATGTGCGACGTGGCGACGAACGTGTTAAAAATACAAGTGTAAAATTTAAGAACAGATGCTAACCTTCAGGAACTCCTCGCTTCTCGCATGGAAAGCTTCACGATACTCGGACACGTGATCTTCGTTTTCAACCTCGACATTAAGTCCAAGATTGTCTTTTGGTTGTCCCTGTATACGTCTTCTCCGATAACGAGCCAATTCGTCGACTGTTAGCCCTTCCAGTAAGGGCCATTTTTCCTTCGATTTACTCTTTCGATTTTTACTTTTACCCTGCGCTAGCTCAGTGTCCGAGGAGGATTTATTGACCCCGTGGGAGAACCTTTGCCTGCGTGCAATTTTCAACATGTCAGATATTTTGTGAATCCTTGAACGTGCAATTTCCTTCGATCTCACCGGTTAAAAATGTACGATTTTCTTGTTGGCGGTATTGTTCCTTGGCTATACAATAATATACTAAGTTGTATATCATATATTTATTCTACATTATTATACATTATATCTTATTATATATTTATTAGGTCATCTTATAAATGATGCAGTCGTTTATACTAGATATTAGATACCAGTATTTTCTCATATTCTTTATAATTCACTAACTTTTTCTATTACATTTTCTATTGTAATCTTTTAAGACTTCGATAGTAACAACTGCCATCGTTTTAAACTTATATCTCAGCAAAACCGAATTACTTATAGCGTGACCTAATAAATTCGTCTTGTTTTTTATATTGTAATGTTTATACTTGCTATTAGACTGTAGATTTTTATGGAAATTCATATTTTGAAAAAAAAAGTAAAAACGAAAAAAGTGAAGCGTCGGTAGAAAATTGTTTTACCTGCCAACTATTATAGAGAGCACTATACTTTGGATATTTTTTTATATCATATGCAATCTTGCACTTGCAAATTTCCTATAAATGCATAAAAATCAGCAGACTATTTGTCGCAATTGCAATTGTATTTATAACGTATTTGGTACGATACATATAAAATTGAAATTCCTTGATACTTGTTTGATTGGATGAGAAGTATCTGAGAAATGTCTTATCTAATATTAATGAACATTATTGGGTTGTAACGTAAATTACATGTATCGTAATAAATTTAAAAACTCGTTGAATTTACGTTATTGTATATTATGTATCTATCGTAAGAAGTAATGAGATCCCTTTTATCTTTTAGACTAACGAAATACCGGCTACCGTTATCACGATGTTAAGTTACATTCTCTAGCGTGTTTACTCCTGCTTGACCGATGCTATCTGTTCTTGAAGAATTGATCATTCAACTTCGTCATTCAACCTACTTTGAGGAAATCGTACATATTTATTTATAGATTCCATTCAGAAGAACTTGAAGTTAGATTCTACAATTGTTCTTTAAAGCTTTTACATGAAATACAAAATACTAGGCTTAGCTATGTCCATCACTTTTCGCCACACAAATTATACATCATGACAAATATGTACTGTAAAAAGGGAGGTATTTCTATAATTTTACTTACAAAGAACAGTACTCAAATACAGGGTGGTTGGTAACTGTTCGTACAAGCGGGGAGGGGGTGATTCTACGCGAAAAAAGAAGTCGAAAATATAAAATAAAAATTTTTCGTTTGAGGCTTTGTTTTCGAGAAAATCGACTTTGAATTTTCACTCGGTACGCGTGCGGTACGTTATAACGGATCTCACTGTAGATCGTTGTCTCGATGGAAAAATTAAAAAAAATAAAAAATAAAAAAAAATTTTTTATTCTATATTTTCGACTTCTTTTTCTGCGTAGAATCACCCCCTTTCCGCTTGTACCACCGGTTACCAACCACCCTGTATAACGCACTGATTCTGATGGAATTTTACAGATGCGTGATATAGCCAAAAATATTCGACACTTATCTTCTTTTATTAACGATCACCCACATTTAGGGTATAAAAGCAGTTATCAAAGTTGGGATGGAAAATGTATTTTCTTGAATATGTCTAAAACTCTTAGAGGTAGGGCAATTATGCAGACGGACGAATTTTATGTTTTTGGATAGATATAGATTATATCTAGGATAGATACAGATATAGAGAAAACTAATAAATTTCGGAAGATATTTTTTGAGCCACTATAAATTACTTTTATTTTCTATAAAATTATCTACACATCGCAAAAGCCGAGAGTAATTAATACTCACAACAGTTAATCACACAGAACGATGAAACAAGATTAATAAAATTTGTAAAGGAAAATGATTATTAAAAAATCGTATTTTTCGAATGATCGAAGATTACTGTTTTCTGCTACGTTATCTACGAATCACACGACTCTAGAACAGCTAATATTCAAGACACAGTCGATAACATCCAAACAACAGTGAGTCGCACAAAGTAACGGACAGAAAAATTTCATAGAGTTTGTGAAAACAAATATGCTCTACCAAAGATCATATTTTTTAAGTGATCGAAAATTAGAAAAGAATTCAAGTGATACTTCTTGCGGAAACGCGACGAGTGGAGATACCAAAAGTAGAAGTCGAGAGGGTGGAGCACCGAGCCGGGTGGATGCCCGGGACGGACTGAAATGTTTCAGCGAAGGGATTGAAGCTGTGGGGTGGAAACGGAGACGGCGCGGCGCGTAGAGGGTAAAAACGCGGAACAGGAAGAGGGTGGTACGAAGCTACATGCCTTTACAGAACGAGCCTTGTAGTCGCGACGCATCGATCTACAAAGAGAGGAGTCCGAAAAAGAAATTTCGTTACAGACAGCCTAATGGTTTACGTGCACGGAAGCGTTTAGCCTTTACTCGTACTGTAACGGCGACGTCGTCGACCAACTTTCCTTATCGTAACTTGCGTAAATATTTCGAACAGAAGACAACTATTTCAAAACGTGTGTCATGATAATAATGGAAACATAGTACAGTAGAACTTCGTATAACGTGACGATCCGAAGACCGCGCCCTCGTATAACGCGATTGCAAAATTGTTGGTGATTATGTAGAAGAGGGCACGGCACGCCTTGTCAATTTTGAAGACCTTGAAATAGTATGTTATCAAGATCATTATTCTGAGCAACTTTTCCATATACATGTTACCGTCGCTCGGCGTTAATTTCCGAGATGTTTGCGAAAATCTTCGATAGAATTTGTTACGATGTTTACGATCATGATTACAGTCTCAATTTGGAGTAAGCGGGCAGATTTTTATGTAGTCCAATCTTAAATTTCTTGATGAGAAAAATAATTATTATTAATTATAGTGGATATAACTTATGATGGACTATGACTGATAGTGTAACTGCAACTGTAATTAATGATTGTAATCGATGATTGTAATAAATGATGATAATCATAATAAATAAAGAAAGAAAATGGTTGGGTTATGGGCTGGGCTGGAGTTATATCCTAGTAGTAATATATAAAGTTATATTTGCACGCAATGCTAACATGAAGTAATTTTCAATGAGTCTATTGATATATAAAATGTTGCATTATGTTTTATCTGTCTGTTCGTCACGTACATGCTAATAATCAGGTGATATACAGGGTGTCTTCGAAGACATGGTACAATCGGTCGGGTGATGATTGTACGTGCAAAAATAAGTTGAAAAAAAAGAATAACATTTTTTCGTCTGAGGCTTCGTTTTTGAGAGAAAGGAGTTTGAAGATCAGGTATTCACACTGTATACTAATTCTTTATTAAATATAAGTTTGTAGTAAATATTTCGCAACTTCTATATATAGTTTTGGATTAGATTCAAATTTTGTTAATGTAATCTTGGCAGTAGCGTCTCATTATAGTGCTAATAAAATATCAAAATGTTTTACGTGAGGTGCACGATACGCACATAAACATTTTTTTTATAGTAAACGTACGAATACTTTTGCGAGTCACTGTATGTCTTCTTTCTATATTTATAAATTCAATACTGTTACAAATTTTTTTTGGATACTATGGGAACACATCTTCATTTTAAACTACGAGGTAGCGCAAAACTCGAGAAATTGTCGAAAAGTTATTTAAGATTTATATCGAACCTTCTGAACTAGAATACTTCCTTAATTGAAAGCGAAAAATGGAATTGTCTATTCGGCAATCGATATCTCAACGTGACCTACAAAATAAGGAACTGAGCGTAATTGACCAGCGTTTCTTCGTGATTAGCACACAATTACCCTGCACTTACAAATTGGCCTCGATTCCGAACACTGTGTCCATTATTGATACAGATTTGGAACATGTCCAGATGGCTTCAAACTCTAAATGAGATCCTTAGACGTATCTCTATCAATTATCCGTCAACTATCCTTAATAAATTTCAAACGAAAAATTGAGTGTCATAAATTTTCACTTATTAAATCGTCTGAAAAGATTCTTTCGTTTTATAAGAAAATAATGGATGCACATTTTCCGTTTTATATTATTTTATCGAATTACGTATGATCCATTTTGTTCTATCAAACTAAAGATCACAACGTTCGACAGATTAGGTTTCATGTTTGTATAAAGATGCGTTGTTGTAAAAGACATATCTGTAAAAGAAAGACACTTTCCTGTCAACCTAATATTATCGTCGAATCACAGGCGATTTACAACGATCTGATTTATGTTATTTAACAGTAACAGTAACATTTCGTAATTTGCATCGTTTTAGTTACATTTATAAAAATATGAATTTGCATAAATATGTGCAGTCTATTCATCATGTGTAGCGCTATCGCTTACATTGCAAATAGATCACTTTGTCAAATATTAGATACGCAAACAAATAATTCAAACTTGCCAGTGAAACTCAAAGTTTATTTAAAAGAAGAAATACCGTGAGTTATTCGAGCAGAGTATTTGTCGTCGCTTTTCATGATTCGAGACCATCTGTCAGGCGAATGACGAGTTTCATCACAGAGTGTTTTGTCTTTAGACAAGATCCAATCGTCACACTCGGACACTGGCAAAGGAAAACGTTCTATGAAATTACTGCGTGACAACGCTAGGGTAAATACTGCTTCTACGACATATGAAAGACACAACAAGTCTCGACGATTGGGACATCTTGCAGTGGCCAGTTTACTCACTAGACGTTATTTCGGATCATCATCTGTTCTGATCGATGTAACATGCCTTATCCGACACTCACTTCGAATTAGCGGATCGGATATAAAAATGACTCAACGATTAGATTTTGTTTAGAGATTCAAGATTATACGGCATTTCATCGTGATGGGATTCGTCGCTTGCCTGGTAAATGTCTGAAAGTTACAGGAAGTAACAGCGAATTATTTTGGTTAAATACTGTTTGCTCTGTTGTTTTTTAGATGAACTTTAGTTTCGCTGGAAAATTTGGATTATTCACTTGTACACCTACATATTAATACGTATACCTAAAAATTTTTTATTTTAAATTGTAGGAATGAACAAGCGGATGTTTTGTTAATCTCACAGACCAGCTCCAGTGTAATTCAATAATTACTCGAGAGAATTAAAAAAAAAAAGAAATCCACAAGTAAGGAAAATCAGAAAAGACAAAGAACAGAGAAATGACTACAGAACATCTGCATTGAGCTAATTATGAAGGACAGTCGATCACTGAATAGCTTCGTCGATTCTCGTTTACGCAAGTTGTCAATCTGCTTATTGTAGGCAGTAAAACCATCGATGAAAATGAATAAAAGTAACATATGATATAATATTGCGAATAAGATAGAAAGAAATAAGGAAGTTTTATAAGAATAAAGGAATTAATTTATAATTTATTAATTTATAATAATAATTAATTTATAATTAAAAAGGGGTATTAATTTATATGAAAGTTGATGGAGCAATTCGTTAAAGCAGAATCTATTTGGTCCTTATATTTCTCTTGATTCATTATCGAAATGATTTTCATTTACTTCGCTTATTTGAGTGTGCCTTCGCATGAAAATGATTTAAGAAACAGAAAGACATCGACAGAGCACAGTTAGTCTCATTGATGATCGGGCTCCCTTTAAAATAAAATAACTTCTTTAAAATAGTACCAAACGACTTCATTTTTTTTGTCTTTTTTTTAGAAGTTAGAAGGATTAGTTTGAAAGACCAGATGACGAATTTTCAAAAAAACTTTTGAAAAAATTCCAATGGAAATTACTGCAAACAATGATATACGATTTCGATGGAGCTTTTCTTTAACAAATGGATTTAAACGCGCACTTTTGGGATGATTTAACACAAATATTGTAATAACACATTGTTGGACGATCACGAGTTAAACAAAGTTAAGTTGCTAGTTTTCGCATAAAATAGTGGGTTAACGATGTGTTAAGGATTCATACGATAATTGAACAAAATATAGAAAATGTAAAGTGGCTCGCGAAAGTATTTGAATGCAGAGACTTGTTACGAAGAGACAGAGATTTATAAAGTAGATATAAATATCATCTTTGAAGAATGAAGAAACAGTCGACAGCTATGTGTTGCATATAAAACTGAAATTTCACAAAAAGTAGATATGCGATATTTGTGTAGTCTGAGCCATCGATATTCTTTCTCTTCTCCAATCACGTCAGAAGCAGCTCGCCGCGATTAATCATCAAACAAGAGGTCACCTGTCGTTTTTCATTCCATATATCGACCGATAGATTAGAGCGAGCGCGTCCTCTAATCGCGATCGAGCCTGATTCTCCTTTCAGTGTTAACGGGCACGTGGCGAATAGTCACGAGTAGCTAGGGGCTGTTCTTGTTCGAGATCGTTTCATGTGCCGAATTATCGCAAGCGTTCAACGAGGAACGCCACCTCCAGAGCGGCGATGTAACCTCATGACCCGAATTTCCTTTCGTTGTACGGGACGACGAATTTTGCATACACCGACAAATAAATGTCCGTAACGCGTTGACGTACGCACACGCAACTCCGCCAGTAGAATTGGTCAGTAATTTTGCCGGTTCGCGTGATTCGATCTACGGATGCATTTTACCAGCAATGTTTGCACGCGAATCTACTTTGAAAAAGTAAAGAGGCCACGTGCTTCAGAAACCTTCCCTTTAAAGGTGCGTTTAGGCCGAACGAGTAGAAGAACATAGAGCGAGAGTATTCGCGCTTGTATTCGTTTAGAGTGAGCAGTAACCGAGCAATTTGTTCGCAATCACGTTTATATTTCTGTTCCTCTTTGCTTTAAATGCTAAATGATAATTTACAGTTTGTTTGATACACGAACATTGGGCTAAGAGCGACCGAGAAATGGGGCGCTTTTGGATTTCAGTTTGGTAACTTAGTGATAATTTATGATGAAACATCGATCATAGAAAATTTTCGATTCGTGCAGGCAATTAGTCTCTGAGATACAAGGGGCCAAACTGGTGAATTACGGTTCTAATTTTGTTCCTTTTACGTTTGTTAAAAAGAGCTTGATCCCAGGATGGTGGAAGACGTCAATCAACTGTTGGCTGTGTTACAGTTACATTGAGGCACTTGTATGGTTCCTTGGATATGGTCAAATATCCGTGGGATACATATACTCAATTCCAATGTATGTATACATGTAATAAATAATTCCGGTATGTATAGTCTGGTTAACGTTAATCTTATATTATTTCAAATGTTGTTATATTGTTTTAACGAACTTATTTTCCACCGCCAAAATTTTAGCAGCTTTCAAAGTTAATATGAGCTTAATCAATGAAAATAAAATATGTTGAATTATCTCTACGCATATAAAGATGATCTTCATTATAAAATTCCTATTTCGAAAAAAATATTTCTTTGATTCACATTTGTTGAAAGCTTCACTCCGTTTTAATACGATATGATTCTTAATTATTTCCATCACCTAAATAAATATTAATATTTCCGCATGAAAATTGTCGTTTTTAACATAATCACGTAATTCAACTAGATTGTTTAATATTTACATATTTAGAATCTAGGTAAGAATTAATTATACGTGTATTTGTAATTTGTAGGTTATTCGCTTGGTTCTTACGATTCAAGAATTAAAAGTAGGACTGGGGCAATCAAAATCTTGAAACCTCAAAACCTTACAACTCTTCTAAACCTAAAACTTTCTACTATTTTGGTGCTTCGAAACTCTCATAATCCAAATGAATAATAATTTATATAAATCAATGTAAGTAATATGACTATATTATTATAATATTATATCTATAATAATTATATAATATCTATAATATACATATGCGATTTTTCATTATAATTGTTAGTAAATCAATATTTATGTCCCATTCGTCTAATTATATGCATAAAAATATGAATTTGTATAAATATCTCCAGTTTATTTATTTAGTATTATAATATTTATTATAGGACTATATGTATTATATATGTATGTATACTTTGATCTCTTCAAACTTCTTAGAAATGTAGAAAACTTAAAATTCTAAGTGGAACAGGAAACAGCAGAAAGATATAATACTTAATAAGTAGAAAATATTATAATAATTATATAAATAATAATTATTAAAAATTTTAATTGTCTATAATATAAATTTAGTTTCTATAAATAACTCATGAAAATATTAAGACAATATGAATTTATTTTTATTTAACTGATAATAATTCAATTGAGCTTGGTTTCAGACTTTGAGATTTGTTATAATCATTTATTTCAAGAAAGAAATATTTGATTTTTTGACAAAAATGCTACAGTTTTAGTTCCTAATAATATAGATATTCTTTAGAAGAGAAAGAAGGTAGAAACATTTCAAATTCAAAAAGTTCGAGATTTTGGAAACAAGGTTTCGGATTTAAGTTTCGCGAATCGAACAATCAGATATCGACCCATCTCCAGATAAAAGCATACTTGTTATAAGAATGGTCGAATCGAATACCCAATGCAACCATTTAACTCTCACTTAGATGATGAATAGCCGAAGTGTAAGGGATGCTTTTAACCAAGACAGGAAATTAAACCTCGATTCGAATCTATGGACGATCATTGTCAGTTTTTGTTTGAGCCTAACATTTATCATCCTAAATTCTTTAAAGTGATCGACTACGTTCTAAAGTAATTCAACCAATCAATTAACAAATACCTAAAAGCAATTCGATACGCTATTACTGTAATTAGGTTGCAAGGTAGTTTACGATATCTGTGCCAAGCACACCTCGTGCATTTAGGTCTCTAGTTTTAGAAATCATTTCAAATTTACTCTCCTTTCGTGACAGAAGTTTCGATCTTTATACCTAAAAGCACGAATTTACCAACCACAAATTTACATTGTAATGCAGGGATGCTTATGAAACTCTCAATTTACATATTTAGAGTATACTGTAACTGAAATTCCCTTTAAGTCGATTTCTATTAGAATATTAAAAAATCCTTCACTTTCTATCGTACCGTTAGGACAACCCAAAATATTTGATTGAAAGTGAAAACAGGGAAAACGTAATGAAAAAAGATAAAAGGATCATTAACGACTATTCTCATTTGCAATTTTTTTCAGTCAATTTATATTATTGAATTTTATTTTTATCACTGTGGTTAAAAAAATAATTCCAAAAATTTACTTAATATCTTTCCTCATTACTATTTTCTGTTCCACTCCTTAATTCATATTTTTATGAATATAATTGAAATACTGGAACTTAAATAGGGATTTACTAAATATTATGAGTGTTATTTTTTAAATATTATTGCATATTACGTATACTCTAAATATTTCCAAACTTTATAAGTTTCTATAAATGCACAAATTTCCGCAGTCTGATGAAATTCCTACGAAGCTCATATTTTATGATTCCCCAGATTGTTATCTCCAAACGTTCCGTTAGTGAAATCTGATACTCTTCAAACGTTCAGTTACTGAAACCTGATGAAATCCTTCAGTGATTATTTCTGTTACGAACAAGGATCTTTTTCTCAAGTTTTGCCAATTAAATGTTTTTTCCTAATTAAAATTTTCTCCATGAATTTCTTAATTATTTTCTCCTGTATAATAAATGACAATTTTGATTCTTCTATATTTACTTTATACGAAACCGATTTAACTTTACAATATTATATTTTATGTTTATATTATTGTATAATTAAACTGTGGATGTTTATGCATTTATGGAAAATTTAAACATACAAAAATGCACAGAATGCGCACAATGTAAAAATACACAAAATATTCAAAGTATAACATTTATCTTATAACCTATATTCATATATCCTACTGTAAGAAATCCTGTTCCTTTAGTTGTATTCATAAAAATGTGAATTTGCATAAACATTCGTTGAATCATAACCAGAGTGAGGATATTTATGCAAATTCATATCTTTATAAATATAATTTAAAAAATGGAAACTAGACAAATATTTCATTCATCTACTAATTCTAAGTATTATAACTACATTTTTTATATTTTGTCCATTCTGTGCATATTTATATTGTGTGTATTCTGTGCATATTTGCATTTCCAAATTTCTCATAAGTGCATAAAAATTTACAGTCTAATCATAACATTTTCTATTTCAAAAACTTCAATATTCTCAGTCAGTTTAATACTATCGCGTTTGGTCGAAGACTTATTGCCAGGAGTAATATAACTTCTTAACATCTCATATATTTTCTTTCAGTGGCCCTATAAAATCTATAAATAGCTTACGAACGGTGTCCTTAGCGGTTCGTTAAACCTTGCGAGTTCGATAGCCTGCAATTCGTTTCCCGCCTAGTCAAGTTGACGGAAATATTACCTTTTGCCAGAACGGTCGCTTCTACCCCCGTCCATTGCATCCTCCTATCCAATCAGCTTCCGGTTCTCGAGTCTATCACGTTCGAATGATCGTTCTTCTGATTGTAAATAGCTTATCGAAAGCTGCTGTCTAGGTACTAGCGAAACGAAATCGATTGATGACTCGACCGCACCAGATCCTTCTGCTGGCGTGACTGGCTTTTCGGGCAAGATGTTAATGAGAAGGTGTCGGTGATACACCTGCGCAGCTGCGGGCTCGAAACGCTCGACCGACCAGGCGCTAGATGGTGTAAAGAAGACGACCACCAGCGAGTCCAGTCGTAGCGCGCTGTCCGGCCGGACAGCTTTTCGTAGAATTCCACAATCACTGAATTGCACCAAGGCGTAATAGCATGCTCTATCGCAATTTCCACGTAGATTCCCCAGTTCTTGGGAATTTCATCTGATTAACAGGGAATTTTGTGTTAGTTTCTTTATCTATTTTTGGTTATATGTATAGGTTATAGGAACTGTTCACAGTTGTACAATAAAAATGAATAGCAAAAATACATGATGTAGAGTTGATATAAAAATCGATTTTAAAGTTTTGTAAACTAATCTGTGCTAATACTTTTGTTGCTATATATTACGTACAATACATTCATATACTACATACATATTAGTTACATTTGAAATTGAAATAGAGTTAACTCTAAAAATTTGAAACGATTATTTTTGAAAGAAAATTAACTTTGAAATAATTGTTAAATTTTATTGGATATTCTGTGTAGGCTTCGCATTCAGATAACAGAGAACAGATTATTTTTGAAATATGTATAGAACCGAAAAGCTGGAATATAAATTAGTATATGTACATAACAACTACCTATGTAATTGTAAAATTCCATCAAAATTGAACTTTTACTGATTGAAATGTAAAATACTCATTTGTAGTAACCCTGATATTATACATACGATTTTTTGTTTGATTTTTCTTTGGTGCTTCATCAGATAACTGATAATCATCAATCCTATACGTAATCGTTATTTGCATAAGTATTAATGACATTCCGTGACATACACGCAATATGAACTGAAGTACGAACGCTGCACGTTCAGAGCCATTGTCAAGTACATCATAATATCGATTTCAACAACTAATCAATGTATCGCAGTTATATGATGGTTATACGTAAGTACTTACTTATGCACTTAAACCTCCTGAACTTACTTTTAAATTAAATATTAGGAAACATAATTTCATATTAAAACATATTTGGTTATGTAATTATATTGATCCTTATATAAGTACATTTTTATCCTCAATTCGTATTGTTAGGTTATATATTTGTTTGTATAGTAGGTGACCACTCAGTTTAGATTAGATTAGAATTAAGTTTCTTAACTTAGCTGATCTGGATTTCTTAACTGTGATTCTACGAGTAATAGTTGCAATTTATATTCTATACCTTTCTCAGTGTCGCTGATAGCCAATTGAGGGTTGATATAGGTTAGTCAAGCAATATTTATTTTGTTATGCTATTGATATTATGTTTCATTCATACAATAATTGTAGTAAAATGATATTTCAAACAAAAATTTAATGTCTGATATCTTTAAAATTATATTTTATTTAAATTTGAATATGTATGTTAATTAAATAAAATGATATTCACATTATATTCTCTGATATTATTATGTACTTGTAACTTAATACAGGGCCGAGCTCAAAAATTTTGCAAGGCCTGAATACACATTCAAATCCTACACTTAAATTTTACAACGAAGAATTATTTATTTACAAATGCTGTTACATATCATATATTTTTTATAAGCAATTTTTTAAATAAATCCAAGTAATATTTTTTCGCATGCATAATTCGCTTTCAAGGGGCAAAAAATTCAATGAAAGTACAAAATCTGTAATTATGTATGACTTTTACAAAAAACTATTGATGTAGCTTAATTTCTCTAAAAAGTACATTTCTCTGAAAGCGCCTGGATTTTTTAATCTGAAGTAGTTTCCAAGATATGAGGACTTGGGGAACACGAGGCGGCTACGGGTTCTCAGGACGTAGGACCATGCCCTGGGAAACCCCGATGAATCTGATATTCTCCTATAGCCGGATAATGGCTGGTCGGCGTCTTTGGCCTCCGCCAGTTTGCCGGTCCGGTGCGGAGAACCTCGGTGCAGTTGGTGGGCCCGTATCTGCCAAGACCACTCACCTTTTTGTGGGGATCCCCGTCACCCTGCATCAGCCTTGACCGAGGTAGGGTGCGAAAGAGTGAGTGGCACCAGGATGGAATCCCTTGTTGACGACCTAGGCGATTCTTTACGAAGTATTATGGATAGAGAAACGAACCAAAAAATCGTTTACTGTGCAGCGAAGGGATACCTCAGTACCGGCGCAGTCGCGGATTGTAAAGCGGGCCCTGCTGCGTCGTCATCGAGCAGCCGTGGCTGTCCGGGCACCCGGACATGCTCATGCGTCTGGCGAAGGGGACACACAAACCGGGGGGTCTCGAAGAGAGTCGGACATTATGACTGTCGGCCCGGAATCTTCGTGGGCAGGGGATGTGGCGGCGGCGCGGTGCCGGCGGAGGGGGGGGGGATGATCCGACGACGAAATGTAGTCGTACTCTTTCTATTCGACCGTTGCGGGCATGCTTGGCAAGCGGCTGTACCGCAGGATTACCGGGTCCGCGGAAAGCACCGCCTCCGCTGCCAACGGTCGTGGCGGAGGCGCGGGATGTCGCACACGACGGGCGGACGCGTCCGCGGGTTATCCGGACTCCGCGTTACTGCAGTCTCCCGATAAAAGGAAGAAGAACCGACGACAGCGACGACACGCGAAGTGACGAAATGAGGATCAATCAAGGCCGACAATCAAGTGACCGTGAAGGATGCGGAACCGACCCACGATCAGGAAGAGGAGGATGTTGCATACCTGCGAAGAAGGGTGCGCTCCTGGAGAGAAAGGTCAGTCGTCTCCAAGAGACGGTGGAATGGCTGACTAAGGAATGCACGGAGGGAGCAGCCAAAGATGATAACAAAGATGGTGAAGGACAAGAGATGGGGATCACCTCTACGAGGGGGACGAAAGAAAATGCTCCCGGGGCCCCAACGGGAACGATTATGAGCCCCCCTCCCCCATCTCCCCCACACTACTAGTCAGCATCGCGCCGTTTCCGCTGTCCCGACGGGTCGGGGAGTAATGCAAAAAGAAAGTAAGTAAACGGATAGATTCGGTGGTCCAGGACCTCGAGATTCACTAGAGGATCGCAAGATCCTGTTCCTCCGTAAGTTGGAGGAGTGTTGGCGAGAAATAATGCCAGGGGCAGCGATCCCCAGCCACGGACGCTGACGTCGCCACAAGAACCGTACAAGCACGATTGCGGTCGGCGAGGTGTCACGGTCGTTGGCCGACGAGGCAGGATTCACTGCCAGCATAGGAGGAGGAACAGGGAGAGCGAGGCGAAGGAACAAGAAGCCAACGGCGCAACCTCTTCCAACGGTCCATGCGCCGACCGAGGACGCAAAAACCAAGGGACGGGTATCTTCGTCTTTTACGTCGTCGACGTTGCGAACAGGGGCCTTGGCGGAACAAGGGCAGGGACTTTCGCGGAGGTGGCCGCTCGGCCTCTGGTGCGCCCCCGCACGGGAAGGAAATTCATGCGAGGAGCGGGCGATGGATCCGGAGCTATCGGGAAAGGAAAGAGACATAACGCTAGTGGGCGAGATAGTGCCGGCCTTCCCCGACCCCCACGGTGTGCTGCGGTATCGCTCACCGTGAGGGACAGCTCGGGCTTTACGTACAGGGATGCGATATCGGTGGTGAAGAGGGAAGTCAAGCTCTCCGAATTCGACATCACTAAGTTCAGACCGAGGAGGGCGATCACGGGGGCGTTGCTGTTCGAGATCTCAGGCCAGGACGCTGGGAGCAAAGCATCGCGACTGGCCGAGCGGATGGCGGCCACGCTGAAGGACTTGCCCGCCAAGGTAACCGTGCCGCGAAGGACGGCCGTGCTAAAAGTGACCGGACTGGAGGAACTCGGTCACCCTGGAGGTCACCCGCCGTTGCTGAGGCCGGGGGCTGCCACGCCGATGAGGTCAACGTGAGAGTCATACGCTCCGCTCCTCGGGGCCTCGGGTCGGTGTGGCTATGCTGCCCGCTGACAGCGGCCAGGAAAATCAGCAGAAGAGGAGACGCCCGACCAGGAGGTGGGATTAACATAGGTTGGTCAGCGGCGAGGGTTTCCCCTCTCCCGGCGCGCCGACTCCAATGCTACAGGTGCATGGAGTCGGGGCACGTGCGCCGAGACTACACATCGGCGGCCGACCGGTCGGAGCGCTGCTACCGGTTCGGGGCGGAAGGACATCGCGCCAGGGACTGCTCGGCTTAGTCCACGTTACGGCGAGTGCGCAGCGCGGGTCACAGGTGCACACCCCACTGAGCAATGCACACCCTACTGAGCAGTGCACTAAATCAGCAGAAACCCCAGCTAAGTGCATCCCCAGCTAAGTGCAGGATGGTCAAGGAGACCATCCTGCTAACTACAAAGGTTGCTCAGGATACAAAACCCTATACATAAAAAAGTATCCTAAACTCAGAGCCAAAGAGACAACCAAACAAATACCCAGTCCTCCAAAATTCTCTACTACTTCAATGTCCTATGCCCAAGCTGTACCAGGAAATCAAAACAATCCGAAAACCCATAGGGACCATTCTCAAAATAGTGTTCCCAATCCACGAAACACAGACAACTTCTCTAGACTCGGAAAATTAATCGAAAAACAATCAGAACAAGTAAATAACTTATTATCATTATTAACACTCTTCATGGATAAATTAATTCTCCCCGCCGCAAAATAAAACCAAGACGCATAGCTCTCTGGCATGCCAACGTCTGGCTCAACACAAAATAACAGCAAAGGCTCATATCTGAAACCCACTTCACCGACAAAAACTGTCTGAAAATAAACGGTTATAACTTCTACCATACCCAACATCCCGCGGGGGCACCGGAATCATTATCAAATCCAGCATTAAACATTACAAGCTTCCATCACTCCAGAAAGACTACCTCCAAGCTACAAACGTAGCAATAGAAGACTGCCATGGCACAATCACCACCTCAGCAGTATATTGCGCTCCCAGACACTCCATTGCTAAAGAAGACTTCGATAACTTCATTGATGCTCTGGGCAACAGATTCATAGCTGGAGAAGACTATAACGTCAAACATACCCAATGGGGCGGCAGACTTGTCACAGTAAGAGGCAAAAATCTCTTGAATAGCATAATCACCAACAATCTCAACTTCCTCGCTACATATGAACCCACATACTGCCCCACGGATACTAACAAAATACCTGTCTTACTTGACTTCTTCATAACTAAAAATATCTCGCCAAGATATGTCCAAATCGGCGGATCCCTCTTCTGACCATTCCCCCGTTATAGCAACAGTCAGTTCAACAATTATCGAGAATCCACCTAATGGCTTTATCCATAACTAACTTACCAACAGGCAGCTCTTTAGAGAAGTCTTTAATCACTCAACTTCAGCCTCAATTTCACTAAAAACAAATGAAGATATCGAAACAGCCACGGAATACTTAAGCACGAGCATAACACAGCTCCACATCTACTAAGACTTCTTTCAGCAAACATGAATATCCCCATGACATATTAAAAAAAATCGTAGAAAAACGTAGACTAAGAAGAGTATGGCAGACCCATAGACCCATCACAAACGCAAACTAAACAACGCAACTAGGAAGTTAACCAAAATCATCAAAAAATATAGAAGCGACTGTTTTCAAAAATATCTCGCCAATTTGTCCCCCACAGCTGACTCCAACTACTCACTATGAAAGGCTTCCAGGAAACACACGCATCCCCCGCAAATAATCCCTCCAATTCGCTGTCCGTAAGGCGGATGGGCACGTAGCCCTAAAGAAAAAGCCAACCTGTTCGCTAAACACCTATTCAACGTATTTAAACGTCATTCCTCCAATATTACCCCGGAAATAACGGAATACCTGCACTCTCCCTTCCAAATGTCTCCTCCTATTAAACCTTTCACTTTTCTTGAGGTTACAGAATTAATCCGTCGCCTAAATCCCAGGAAAGCATCGGGGCATGACCGAACAAGTAATAAAGCAATCGAGGAATTTCCCATAATAGGGATTTCACTCATCACATCAACTTTCAATGCAATCCTTCGTCTTGAATATTATCCGAAGCCCTGGAAAATATCAATGATAACTCTCATCCCTAAACCCGGAAAGCCAATAGAAGAAACTAGCTCCTACCGCCCAATTAGCCTTCTACCCACTTTGTCAAAACTATTCGAAAAGATGCTCAAGAATCGACTCTTTCCACTCTTAGATGAATTGAAAACACTGCCAGATCACCAATTCGGTTTTCCGAAACAACACTCCGCGACGTACGCGATATTCCACAGCAAAGGACCCAACACCGAACCCTGCGGGACCCCGCGGTGTACAGTCCTCCCAGTCATCCCTCCAAACCGGCGGTGTAGACGATACTCCGGTCTCGGTGGAACGCCCGGACCACACCACCCAGGTACGCGGGTACCCGATAAAATTCGAATTATATCCTGTCCAAGGGAATGCTGTTGAAGGCGTTGACCACGTCCAGCGACACGGCCAACGCCACGTAACCACGGCGCTCGGCCCCCTCGACAAGGGAGCGGACACGGGCGACAGCGTCGGTCGTAGACCACCCTCTCCGGAAGCCGAACTGGCATTCCGGGCATTCGTGCATTCCGGGAACACACTGGGACAAATGCGACTCCAGGCGGGCAGCCACCACTCTCTCCAGCAGCTTGCCAGCCTCGTCCAAAAGGCACACCGGCCGAAAAGCGGAAGACGAGTCCGGAGGGCGCCCCGACTTCGGCAGCAGGACCACCCGCCCCTCCTTCCACGAAGCGGGGAATTCGCCCCGAGACAGGCATCCGTCGAACAGACGCATTAGTCTCGGGGCCAAGACCCCGGCGACGTCCTTCCACAGGCGGGCCGGGACTCCGACAAGACCCGGAGCTTTCCGCGCTCCGATCCTCAAGACGGCCCCGGCCAGTTCTTCCCCGCGACCCGGGTTCCAACTTCCCGCGGTGACACGTGGTTCTTCTTCCGGCGGTGGAGGCTTCTGCTCCTCCTCTTCGGTAAAGCTGCCATCTTCCTCGTTCGCCGCTCTCGGGAACTGAGTGCCGACGACCTCCTCCAGGAACCGAGGGTCCATGCTCTCCGTTACGGGAGGCGCCCATGGACGGAGTTTGTTCAACACTATCTTGTAAGGGCACCCCCAGGGATCGGATCTCCTTCTCCTTTCCGGTGGGCCGATAGTCCCGAGCGCACCCAACGAACGGTTGCCCATCGCGCCACCAACCGCCACCTGCATCAAGATGTAGAGGTGGTCCGAGAGGGTCTCCTCCGGGGACACCTCCTAACCGGAAACACGGCGGGATGCGGCAGGGTTTGTTCATGTGAGGTCCACTATGGACTCGTCTCGCCACGAACGTGCTGGATGATCTCCCGGTAAGCCGGAGGTCGAGTGCGGCTGCCCAGTCCTGCACGTCGCGCCTCTTTCCGTTGGTCCTGCGGGAATCCCATGCCGTTGAGTGGGCGTTGAAGTCCCCGAGGTCCAGTGACGGGCAGGAGCCCAAAAGCCACGCGCAAACCACGAGTCCGTCCAGGAAGGAGGCGTATTCGCTGCGGCTGATATTGGCCTACACGTAGACGCCCACCACGGCCAGGTCGCCCCATTTCACAACCACGAAGCCCCGTCCTCGCTTGATCACCGAGCAGGAGAGGCTTTCCGCGATCCCGGTCCAGAATATGGCGATTGAGCCGATCAGATCCCCAGCGCCCTGTGACGCGTCGGGAATGCTGTACGGCTCGGCCACCGCTGCCAGGCCGATCCGCCACTCCGCCAGGCTCTGGAACATTAAGTCGTGAGCTCGGCGGGAGCGGTGAAGATTGCACTGCAGGAGCAGTTGTCCTCCTCCTCTTCTTCCGTTCACGTCGGGGAAGGCTCCGTCTCCGTAGCCTCCTCCGGGCCGTTCCCCTCGCAGTCGGTGTGTCCGATTTCTCTGTCCCCTCTTCTGGCTTTCGTGGTGCCAGTTGACGGCGGCATCGTTTCCTTCCTCGTCGCCGCATCCCCGCCTTCGCCTGGAACGGCCTTGCCTCCTGTGCGGCCCTCTTCTTACGGGCAGACGGTTTGCATGCCGGTGACCCATACGGTGCGATGCGGGCAGTCCCAGGTCCGCGCACACCGGACACATAGGTACTCGCGCCGAGCAGTCCCTGGCGCGATGTCCTTCCGCCCCGAACCGGTAGCAGCGCTCCGACCGGTCGGCCGCCGATGTGTAGTCTCGGCGCACGTGCCCCGACTCCATGCACCTGTAGCATTGGAGTCTGCGTGCCGGGAGAGGGGAAACCCTCGCCACCGACCAACCTATGTTAATCCTACCTCCTGGTCGGGCGTCTCCTTCTCTGCTGATTTTCCTGGCCGCTGTCAGCGGGCGGCATAGCCACACCGACCCGAGGTCCCGAGGATCGAAGCGTATGACACCCACGTTGACCTCGTCGGCGTAGCAGCCCTCGGCATCAACAACGGCGGGTGACCTCCAGGGTGACCGTGTCCTCTTAGCTCGGCTGTCCTTCGCGGCACGGTTACTTTGATGCGCAAGTCCTTCAGCGTGGCCGCCATCCGCTCGGCCAATCGCGATGCTTTGCTCCCAGCGTTCTGGCCTGAGATCTCGAACAGCAACGCCCTCGTGATCGCCCTTCTCGGTCTGAACTTCGTGATGTCGAGTTCGGAGAGCTTGACTTCCCTTTTCATCACCGATATCGCATTCCTGTACGTAAAGCCCGAGCACCGTAAATACCGCGGCAGACCGTTGCGGTTGGGGAAGGCCAGGCACTTTCTTACCGCGCGTGTCTCATCCACTAGCGTTACGTCTCTGGCATTTTTTGACCCATAATCGCTCCCGTTGGGGCCCCGGGTGCATTTTTTTTCGTCCCCTTCGTAGAGGTGACCCCCACCTCTTGTCCTTCGCCGTCGTTGTTACCATCTTTGCATTCCTTGGTCAGCTGTTCCACGGTCTCGGAGACGACTGACCTCTCTCTACAGAAGACGCACCCTCCTCCGCAGGTATGAGACGTCCTCCTCTTCCTGACCGTGGGTCGGTTCCGCGTCCTTCACGGTTACTTGCTTGTCGACCGGTTGGGTCCTCATTTTGTCACTCCGCGTGTCGTCGCCGTCGTCGGCTCTTCTTCCTTTTATCGGGAGACGGCAGTAACGCTGAGTCCGGATAACCCGCGGATGCGTCCGCCCGTCGTGTGCGACGTCTCGCGCCTCCGCCGTGACCGTTGGTAGCGGAGGCTGTGCTTTCTGCGGACCCGGTAATCCTGTGGTACGACCGCTTGCCGAGCGTGCCCGCAACGGTCGAATAAGAAGATCACGACGTCATTTCGTTGTCGACTCTCACCCCCCTCCCGCCGCCTCCGCACCGCCGCCGCAGCATCCCACTTCACGAAGATCCCGGGCCGACGGTCGTAACGTCGGGTTCCTCCGACTCTCTGAGGACCCCCGGTTCGCGTTCTTTCGCCAGACGCATGAACGTGTCCGAAGGCCTGGCGGCCCACCCCCGGACGGCCGCGGCAGCTCGATGACGACGCAGCAGGGCCCGCTTTACAACCCGCGACTGCGCCGATACTGAGGTATCCCTTCGCTGCACCGTAAACGATTTTTTGGTTCGTTTTTCTATCCATAATACTTCGTAAAGAATCGCCTAGGTCGTCAACAAGGGTTTCCATCCTGGTGCCACTCTCTTTTGCACCCTACCCCGGTCAAGGCTGGTGCAGGGTGAAGAAGGTGAGGTGAGTGGTCTTGGCAGATACGGGCCCACCAACTTCTCCGAGGTTCTCCGCACCGGATCTGCAAACTGGCGGGGGCCAAAGGCGTCGACCAGCCACTACGCGGCTACAGGAGAATATCAGATTCATCGGGGTTTCCCAGGGCGTGGTCCTACGCCCTGAGAACCCGTACCCGCCTCGTGCTCCCCTTTCCATCTACACTGCCGATTTATCAACCTTAGCAGATATAACAACAGCGACATTGGCTGACGATACAGCACTACTAGCATCTCACTCAGACCCAATAATGGCATCCCACACTCTCCAGCGAGGTCTGGACTGTATGGAAAAGTGGTTCCACAAATGGGGCTTCAAAATTAACGAAAATAAATCCACACAGGTAACCTTCATGCTGCGAAAACAAACCTGCCCCCAGGTGACCATAAACAATATCACAATTCCTAACAAGGATTGACTCAGATATCTGGGCATGACTCTGGAGATGTATTCTCATCTTTGGTTTCTGGTGCTTTCCTGTCCGTAAATTTAGCGCTATGCAGTACCCGGGCACCCCATAGGACCATAGGGGTTGGGGTTATGCACAACCAGCGCACAAGGCACCCAGTGCCTTGCTACCTGGATCAGCTAAGCCTGGCAGGGGCTGTCTCAGATCGAACGGGGCGCTTTCTAAGCCCTTCCGTCTCTCCAGGACGGCTCCGGAGTAGATGAGACGCTGCTCACCCGCCGGAGACCATTCGGGGGAGCCAATACCTCTTAAATCAGCCCTCTTGCCAGCATCTTGGCCATCAACCACTGCCACCACGAGTCCAAACCCATAATTGGCCGAGCAGAGTGGTCGCTACTCTTTCCGGGCTTACACTCGACCCCCATGGTACCATCCTAAGTCATTGGTGAGACTATCGTGTGGATGTACGGCCACGTCACTACCGGCCGGCGACCTGCTAACCGTGCTGGGCAGATCCAGATGGGACTCACGTAAGCGGGGGCGTCAAGATACAAAGTACGCAGGAACTTATCCCGACGGTCCCATCCTTGCCATCAGGATCGTGGGTGCGCTACTATCCAAAGTCACGTAGAGAGAGTGTAACCGTACTTAAACGCCTTACACTCCCGTCGACCTTCCCTGCGGTGTACATAGAGGACTCACGTAAGCGGGACGCTTGTCCCGACTTGTTCCCATAGACTTACATAAGCAAGTCTTCCCTGCGGAGGGATGACTCTGAACAGGAGATTGACATGGAAACAACACATAATGGATGAAATGAAGCAACTCAAGGTTAAACTTAAAAAAAAATTTACTGGCTCATTGGTCGCCGCTCCAACTTAAGCACTCAGAGCAAAATAATGCTATATAAAGCCATACTAAAACCTGTCTGGACCTATGGGATTCAACTATGAGGAACAGTGAGTAACTCCAACATAGAAATCCTTCAATGATTTCAATCAAAAACACTAAGATCCTTAATAGATGCACCTTGGTATGTCACCAATGAAACAATCCACCGCGACCTCAAGATACCCACAGTCAAAGGAGAAATATACAAGTTCAGAAGCAGATATAACACAAGAGTCAACAACCACCACAACCCATTGGTCACCCAACTACTTGACACGACGGACCAGATCCGCAGACTAAAAAGAAAATACCCTTTAGACTGAAGCATTAGATTCAACTAGAATCAACATAATATAAATTATTATAAACTAAGCTATTGTACCACGCCAAATGAAGTCACTTAAAATTCTCAACGAGAATCAATTGTAAATAGTCTACCAAATAAAAAAAAAATAAGCTAGTCTTCTTTACATAAATTCTTTTTATTGACTTAATGTTTAGATAGAATAAATAATTATACTGACTGTGGTTGTTATTATTTAGAAAATAGTTTTAAATAAATATCTGAAAAATTAATAAAATTCATAACGAATAGCATATTCTTTAAGAACGATGTTTTTTACTCTCTATCTTTCTGCATAATATTTAAATTTCACTAGAAGAAATATGTATTCAAATCGACAGAAATCTTTCGAAAAAATGTTACCAATTAATTACTTATGTATGTAGACAAATCACATTCACAATCAAAACCGATCTCTTAAAGCATATGAATTGTAGAAAGTTTAACTACATACATATAGAGCCATTAATTTTAATCTTATTGCTTATGAACAGTTCAATCTTTTTAAGAATTGGATTCATGTATATCAAGTGAAGTGATTTGTCACTGTCTGATCAAGTCATTAAGGATCATATATACATGTATAATTTTAAAGGTAACATTTATTCTGTATTCGTTATACAGCAGTACATATTATATTGAAAAAAAAAGAATGATTTTAGATATAGTTACAAGAAAAAGAATATTAATTTGAGTAAGACCAAATATTTATAAATGTTCCAATCTGGCTTTATAACGATGGGTTCAGCCTCGAAGTGACATAGCGGGTCACTGGACGTAGCCACAGTCACGGGAGGGACGTGTACCTGACAGAGGTATGGAATGATTATGTGGCGGATTGGTATCAATAGGACGCCGACAGGTCCACGAGGGCTACGACGACAACGAGTCTGTCTATCTCGCTAGCGGTCAAATATACGGGCGCACGATACAAATACCGCACCTAGCGAGATTCCCTCTACGTCTAAGGCAGGGACTACCGGGCATATCCTTACTGACGAGTCCACCTGTAGTCCCGGGACGAAACGCAAACTCTCTTTTCACCACCTAGCTCCAACTACACCTCAGCCACAATTATATGGCTCTCCTTAAAAACAAAGATTGACCCAAGGAGTTGGAAAAGGACTATATAAGGGCAGTTTCATTTGGATTACGAGTTAGTTAGTTAGTCAGTTAGTCGTTGAGCGAATTGTTGATTGAGTTATCGAGAGAGTTATCAGAATCGTGTATTACGTTGTCATTTGTCATCCCGTGGAATGTGGATTCGTTATCGAACCTGAATTCGTTATCATCAACATCTCGACCATCCTATTGCCGCCATTACTTATAGCCTTTTGTAGTGCCCACATTTGTACCAATAAACATCAGCTATATCCGCGATGGTAAATTTAAGTAAAGGTTCATTGGACGCCCCCAAAATTACAACCTTAATCTGGCATATAAATTAGAGTATAAATTGTCATAGATATAGAACATATTTGAAAAATTGTATAATAACGTTTGTAACGGCACATGGCCGTAGAGAAAGTTCCAGGGTTGAAGCGCATGTGTTGGCCACATAGGCCTGCGAAACGACGTCCGAGGCCAGGACGTCGTAAAAGAATAAACCCTGGCGCTTACTAAAAAGCGCATGGACCTTCGAGGAAAATTCATTGTTTTATCATCTACAGGTTTTTCCATCCCCACTTCGGAAAAAAGTTTTCTCTTCCGAGGACCTCGGCATATATAAAGAGAAACGAGGAAAGGCTCGAGAGTGAGTATCGAGTCAGTATTCGATCAGTATCGACATCGCGTGAGCTCGACGTGCGTCACGTAACGTTGTCCGACCTAAAACGACGCGCTTTAGTCATCGAAATAAACACTGTTAAACTTTACTTTAATAACAGCCTACACGTCCTCCACCTCAAATTGGTGACCCCGACGTGATCTGCATTGAGAAGAGATGCACATGTAGCGCGACTTAAACAGTGTTTCCGCGAATTAAGAGTCTTCGAAATGATTAGCACCAACGGGGCTAAATCCGCGACGAACAGGAACGACAGCGTAAACACGGTGAGTACACCGCTCCGTATACCGGAATTCTGGTCGCACGATGTAATGCTGTAGTTCTTGATGCTGCAATCACACTTCGAAGCTGCCCGTATTACCAGCAACAGGGCAAAATACCACATCACCGTCGTGAATCTTACAGAACGGTATATACAGCTAGTTCGGGACATACTGTTCGACCCACCGGAGATGGGGCGGTACGAATATCTGAAAAAGGAACTTATTAAAAGAGTGCCTGACTCGGATTCCACCAGAGTGTGAAAGCTGCTAGAGGACGAACATATGGGAGTTAGGACGCCGTCCAAGTTCTACCGGGACCTGAAGAAATTCGTCACAGTCTCAACACCCGATGACTTCGTCGTCACATTCTGAAGGAGCCGACTACCAGTTTACGTGCAGCAGGTCCTGGACACTACGGAATAGGCGAAAGCCGAAACTCTGACCCGGATAGCCGATCGTGTACACGAGATCCGTCCTGAAACGAGACAGATTGCCGCGATCAGCGCAAAAAGAAAGAAATAATACATATAATACATACATAATTCCTTTTTGCCCTGGTCGTGAACGCTTATTTATAATATTCAACTCTGGTTCTGTTATAAATAGCTTTTCATGTGTTTCTATGCTGTTTTCAGCTGCTGAAATTTCTGGTTCATCGTACATTGAACAGTCTTCTTCTATGTTCGTTATTTTTTTAATAATTTTTTTTTTGGAAAGTAGACATTTTTAAGGTAAATATTTATCACGTAATAATAGCATGTACGGAATACAAAATACAAAATTATTACTAAAGTATATATGCTTTACTTTTTCTTTTATAACAACTGTACACAAAACGCTCTGAGATGCTTTCTGTCTGAGTTTAGTGATAACAAGTTTAGATATCGACTGATTGATTAACAAACTGAGATGTATTCTGGTCGAAATGACGATAGCAAGTAAGAATATGGTCTGTGACGGTGATATTTATACGAAAATATTGATGAGTGCTGGCCGTTCTCCACCAACAGTTGCTCAAGGGAACCGTGGAATTAACCGTCGAACACGGGAAAAACCCGCTTTTCCCGTGTTTTATCGGAATGAGCAATAACCCTAAAAAACTTCTCGGCTTTTAAAATGTTTGTAACAATTGACCGTAAAAAATGCTAAGTTCAATGGCGATTCCTTAGGATTATTATGGACTTGAGTTGATGTTTTGACACCTGGTGGTCATCTTGATCGAGATGGATTATACTATGACAAGATTACAGGCCTAACAAGTGTTATTCTGATTTTGTTTGTCATCTGACTTTGAGATAGCCTTTTCTTTGTACTCATTGCATTTATTTTAAGAGTAACTAAAATATTTTATCGGCTGGTTAAATTGACTACCCACGGTAGGCAGGACAGAATACAATTTTTTCTTAGAAAAGAAAAAAGCAAACTAGAAGTAAATACCGAAAAATATATTGTATGCATGTTTTAGGAAAAGTCAGAAATTATGAAGCGATATGATAACGTGTAAATATGTTTAAATTTGTGTAGAAGTTTGAAAACGGTCAATTTGACCAGCGCTGGTAGGTTTAGTGTTAAAAAAATACGTTTTCCTGATCACGACATAGAAATATATTGCGATGTATCAGTTGGCATCGTACAACCGTATGTACCGAAATCCTTGCGGAGCAGTGTAGCCAACCGTACAGGGAAATCTTCTTTCTGTGAAGAACATCGCTGCGTAACCGAACGAGGAGATCTCCCTTTTTGGCTTTAGCGTTTGGCTAGTGTTTGGTTTAGTGTTTGGCTTGGCGTTTTCTTTCTTGTTGTTGTTATTATCAATTATTGTTTACCTGAAATTGTTCCCAATTAATTGTGCCACTTTTTTTCCTTTGTAAAGTACGGTATATAATAAAATACATCAATTTAGTGGTGTTAAAATTAATTAAAAAATTACACTATCAGTTATGACTAAATAAAGTTATAATCGAACGACACCACACTGTAAAAAAATATTAAAATGCATTATGAATTTTTAATTTCACGGTAAAGTCGTGTTACCTGTATTTTTCTATACTTTTAATATATACTTTTAATTTGATGTTTTGTATAAAAAATATGTGAAATCGTTAAATAAAATCATTATCGCAAAATATAATTAACCACTTAAATAATTTTTAAACTTCTTTGTTTTTTAAGTAATGAATATTAGTCCTCGATACTTGGAGAAATGCGCGGTAGACAGTGTATAGGTTAGCTTGTCCGAGCGCGGTGGAAACATAGCTCGCTGTGACACGCGTGGTTGGCTAAGTGTTAATTCGCTACACGGACTTTCCCATTCTGGGATACGCGCTCCGCAAAATTTGGTGACGACGCGTTTCGTTTGGCCATCGATAAACAAGGACTGTCAAAACTGGGCACAACAATGTATTCCATGTCAGTGATGTAAAGTCAGCAGGCACGTATCCATACCAGTCGGAACATTTGGAGCATTAGCAGGCCGATTCCAACACATACACATAAACATTATCGTGATGCAATATTCCGATAGGATACCGATATTGTCTAACGTGTATCGACCGTTTCCCGCATTGGCCCGAATCAGTCCCCATAACCGATATCAGCAACCGATATCAGTAACCGAAGCATCAACCGTTGCTTCAGCCCTCCTTTCTACGTAGATAGCTCGTTTCGGCGTACCCTTGAGAATAACATCCGACCAAGAACGCCAATTCGAATCAAAACTATTCGAAGAATTATGCCGGTTGTTCGGCATCAAGCATTTGCGCACGGCGGCCTATCATGCGGCGTCCAACGTGATAGTAGGGCGATTGCATCGACAACTGAAAGCAGTAATCAAATGTTATGATACGAGCAACTGGGTAAAGATTTTGCCAATCGTTTTGTTGGGTATTCGAATTGTCATCAAGGAGGACCTGAACGCAACGGCTGCCGAAATGGTTTATAGCACCGGAATACGATTACCGGCAGAGTTCTTTTTAGCCGCGACTCAGCAAGTGAACTTAGAATACGCCAACCGAGTAAAAGAACAGATCAAAAAGATCAAACTACAACTGATCGTACGATATGGCACGAAGAAAATTTTCATCTTCCGCGAACTCGCGTTATCGCCATACGTATTCTTGCGTAACGACGCCGTCAGAAACCCCTTACAACCACCTTACGACGGGCATATAAGGTGATACAACGCGGAGATAAAAATTTTACAATAGAAATCAACAACAAAAACACAACAGTTTCCATAGACCGACGAAAACCCGCTTTTGTAGTACCCGACGACATCGAGCACCAACGACCCCACGAAAATCTATGGGTGGGCACTTCGGAGCGAAGAAAATTCAAAAAATAATTACATCACGCGCGCAGGCAGGAAAGTTCGCTTTCCTGAGCGATTCCAGGCAGGTTATAGATAAGTCAATAGAATAATTTTAGCAGGTAAAATCTATCTGCGACAATCATAAAACAAGAAAACAACTACAAAACAAGAAAAAGAAACGTTACCACTGACGTAGCGGTCCATGGTCGCATGACCTGCGAAACGTCCGAGGCCAGGACGTCGAAAATAATAAATTCTAGACTTAGTAAAAAGCGCGTGAGTCTGTGAGGAAAATTTATTGTTTTATCGTCTACGAGTTTTTCCATCCCCACTTCGGAAGAAAACTTTTTCTTCCGAGGACTTCAGCATATATGAAGGGAAACGAGGAAAAGTTCGAGAGTGAGTGTCGAGTCAGTATCTGATCAGTATCGACATCACGTGAGCTCAACGTTACGTAGTCCGATCTAAAACGATGCACAC
This sequence comes from Bombus vosnesenskii, assembly GCF_011952255.1. NCBI lineage: Eukaryota > Metazoa > Arthropoda > Insecta > Hymenoptera > Apidae > Bombus > Bombus vosnesenskii. The sequence goes on from NW_022882992.1 coordinate 466,477, forward strand.
TAGTCATCGAAATAAACACTGATGAAGATAAAGTACCGATTACTTTAATAACACTCTACACGTTCTCCACCTCATGTTATTATATTCATGATGGTTTTTCTACGAGACAGTTAAAGATATTTACTTAATGTTTCCCTAATTTTAAGTTAAATATTAAATTTTATTTTTCTACCTTTTTTTTTTATTATCGTATGTTTATTTGTATCTTTCGTATGTATAATAAAATATTGTGTAAATTTCTTATAAGTTTTGCATAAAAATTAGAATAATTGCAAAAATAAACAAAATTGCGATGCAATTCAGACAATGTATATATCAATTTAAAAAACGTATATTTTATACACTTACATACTAACAATATAATAGAAGTATGTTATCGTACTATAATGGATAGATAATGATGTTATATCGAATACACATGTGATATACTTAGCAGCTTTACTTTTATATAAATAATATATTGCTTAAAAAAATCAATTATTTAATACATGTTAATAAATTACGTACAAATTAATTTGAACTTATGCATCAAGTATAATTTGTATAAAATGGTACTTATACAAATTTTTAAACAAAATACATCAAACTCAAATACTTTGTTCATAAGAATTTTTAATAATTTGATGTTTTAGGTTAAATCATAAATAGCTTGCGTATCTTTATGCATTTATAAGAAATTCGAAAGTGTAAAATTGCACAGAATGCACATAATATGAAAAAATATATAAAATATCCAAAGTATAGTGCTTTTTACAATACTTAGTAATTAAAATAATTTTCTACCGTTCTATTTTTCTAATTATTTTCTCAAAAATATGACGAATTATAAACAAATTTTAATAAAGTTGATACGTTAAATGTCAAGCCTATATGTAGGTGAAGTAATACTATATTTTTAATTTTTGCACATTGTGTACAGTGCCATCTGTAGCAAGCGTAAGTGTATTATGATTTAAGTACGCAAACATCTGACATTTCTGTCAAAATCTTTTATTCGCATACGTTGATCGACGTAGATACGAAGACAGTGTCTAGTGAAAAGTTCATCCTAAAAATGTATATTGGAAGATAGCATTGAACAAAATGAACAAAAATATGAACTCACCGTCTAAACTTACGGAGTTCGCTCCGTTAAGTCCTGAAGAAAGCCAACCTGTTGTAGCTTCTCTATTTTCCAAATTTTTTAACTTCACTAAAGGTAAGATATTTAATTATTGTATCACAATATAGTTTCTTCAGTATCACAACTTGGAATAACTTAATTTACTTGTGGCTTACATTTTAGTATCTATAAATACGAGCTAAAGAATGAATATTTAAGTTAACAATTAATATACATGCTTAACTCTTTAAACATGCTTAATTGTTAGGTTCACAAAATGTTGATGATTCTACAATCTCTTCTACTACCAATGAAGAACAAAGCTCATCTGATTCTGAATCTTGGAAACAGTCAGAGAGTACTGAAAAATCACCTGAAGATGACAGTTCAAGTATGATGAACTTTCCATTAGATACTCGTGAAGGAAGAAGTTTACCAAATGTATTAAAACGTATTAGTAATATTGTAGCTTTGAAAAGTAGCGTAAGTAATGAAACCTGCCTTAAGAATATTAAGCAGTATAAATTATTTGAATTACTAATGATATTAATGTTGTTAACTTAATATAGAACTTACGCTCGTACAAAGATTCTCAGCTAAGAAGTTATTGGATGCCAGATAGTGTAAGCAAGCAGTGTTATGAATGTGGTGAACGATTTACAACTTTTCGCAGAAGACATCATTGCCGTGTTTGTGGACAAATATTCTGTTCGAAATGTTGCTCTGATCAGATTCCTGGAAAAGTTATGGGATGCACCGGTATATAAATGATAAATGGTTATTTTTTATTGTATTTATTTGCACTTGATAATAATAATCTTTTTGTAATAGGTGATCTCAGAGTATGTACATATTGTTGCAAAGTAGTTTTATCTTATTTACAATCATCAGACATGAGAAGCGATCTATCAGCAGATTTAAAGGCATTGCAAGAAGACCTGCAAGTTAAATATGGAAATAATTCACCACCTGTCACACAGAAATGTTCAAATGAATCAGTAGAAGATGAAAGTTCAATCTATAGGAAACCAAGTGTAGGGTATATGGAAGAAAAATATGCTATTGGACGGTATATTTTTAGCTGTCTCTAGCTAATGTCTCTAGTGTATCTAGCTAAATGTTATAATTTAATATGATTTAAGATTTGTGAAATATGATTTTCAGGCCAACAACTAGTTACTTAACATCACAGGAACGTTCTATTGTCTTACAAAATTCAGCTTCTTTGAGAATGATTTATGAAGAATTATTTAGATCTAGTCAAGCAATTATCTTACAAACACATAGAGTTAGACTAAAAAGTTATCATAATTGCTTTCTGGCCAATGAATTAGTGAATTGGATGATAGCACAAAATAAAGCAGCTACTCGGTAAAGCTAAAACAAATTTAAGAGAAAGTATAATAAAAAGAACAACGAGTACTGAAATGTAATATTTTATAGAGTGCAAGCTACTGCTATAGGCCAGGCATTGCTGGAAGCTGGTTTTATAGAACCAGTAGTTGCTGATAATATATTTAGTGATACAGCAACTATATTTAAGCCAGTCAAATTATCGAATATGCAAAGCATGGATTTATTAATTGAGACTCAAAATACCTGTGATGCTCAAGAACCAGCATGGGTAAAAACTATCCCACAACATGATTCAACAACTGGTAATATGAAATATTTGTATAAACTATTTTGTATATTTATTAATATATGTAAATTTTAGATTCAGAAAGTGAAACAAAACCTTCGAATTCAGTACAACAAACAACTGGACGTTTACCATCATCTAGTTCAAGTTTTTACTTAGATTTAAACTTAGAAGCATCTACTGTTACATTAAAAAGACCTACATCGGAAGACTTAACTACAATTTCTGTAGATAGTAGTGATGGTATAATTGAACAGAAGGAAGTCACAGTAAAATCGCATAAATGTAATTTTAAGATTGCTGATGATCTTTTAAATGATACACTACAAGTACAAGAATTTAAAGAAAAGAACGGTTGGCATAAACCAACAAATTTGCGAACCGTGTTTGGAGAACTACATGCATATGAATGTCTAACGTGAGTATCAAATATATATTAACAATGATAATAACAATTATATTTAAATATACTTAATTATAGATCTGCGTACAAGCAACATGAAGATTCACTAATTAAGCAACTTCTTAATAAAGAAGGTTTATCACAAAGTTGGTCAGAAGTAATACTCCCCATCGCCCACCAAATTATTGATTTTGTTAGACCAGATTTAAATCATAATGTGGATGATTTGGATATTCGACAATATGTACAAATAAAAAAATGTCCTGGCGGAAGTAGAGATGATTGTGAAATTGTGTCTGGTGTAGTTTGTACGAAAAATGTTGCACACAGAGGAATGAACGCAATGATAGCTCATCCAAAAATTTTATTACTTCAGTGTGGACTCATGTATCAACGCGTAGAAGGAAAATTATTAAGTTTAGAACCTGTGATGTTACAAGTATGAAGAAAAATTCAATAATACTATTATTTTCACATCATAAATATATCAGAAAAACATTGTTTTGTAGGAAAACGAATATTTGGGTCACACAGTTGCTAGGATTACCGCACTTGGACCAGATGTTGTACTAGTACATCGTTCTGTTTCAAGATTAGCACAAGATAGACTCAGAGAATGTGGAGTAACACTTGTTTTGAATGTAAAACTCAGTGTTCTTGAAAGGATTGCACGGTGTACAGGTGCTAATATTGTGAATACTATTGATGCACACATAAGTGCAAGGTATATGCTTGGTACATGTAAAAAATTTTATTTGCGAAACTTTTCAAATGATAAAAGTGAGTAATAAAACATTACAATTTTTCTCTCTATTAAATTTTTCTTTAGTAAACTAAACCTTAATATCTTGTTTCCTTTTTTCTAGATGGTATTAAAACGTTAATGTACTTTGAGGGATGTGCAAATCCACACTTAGGAGCTACAATCTTGTTACGAGGTGGTTCTCAAACAGAATTAAAAAAAGTAAAGAATGTGACTTCAATGATGATCTTTGCTGCTTATTCTTGGCGTCTTGAAAAGTCATTTCTTATGGATGAATTTGCAAGACCACCATCGCCTAAAGATAATCCATTTTTGGATGAAACGTGCAAAGATTTCAAAGATTTTCAAGAAACCAATAAAATATTACATGCTAAAGTTAGTGAAGAAAATGATTTGTTATTGGGTCATTGCAAAGAGTATATAGAGAATCAGGAAATTTTAAAGGTATCAGAAGTTCAAGAAGATTCTGGAAGTGTATCAAGTGATAAACTATGTCTAGAACTAGAACTTTCATTAAATGAAGGTACACCAATAAAAGACATAGTTTCATATCAGACTGAGAATATGTTGTCTTCAAACTCCATTAAACAAATATCTTCTATATTATCTGAAGATATTGATCCTTATGATACTTTAAAATTATTTAAACCCAAAACAAAATCTTCTGTAATTGACGAAAAAGCTGCAGGGAATTGCCTAACAAGTAAAACAAATAATGATAATTTAAATAATAGTTCCAATCTTGATATAGATGGCAAGCAAGATACAAATAGTACAGTGGAATTATTTGGTGGAAAGACTACGATAAAAGTGAATAAAAATATTAAAGAAGAAGTTGAAAAATCAAAAATAAAAGATAAAGTTGTCTCAGAAGAAAAACGTATTTATGGTGAATCTATTAGCGATCGTAGTGATCCTCTTCATCAATACTTAAATGAAGATGAAGAAGATGTCTTTAGTCAAACTAGTCCAAATGGACAACATTTGAGCGTTGCCGATTTACCATTATTAAATAAATTTAAGAAAGCATTAGAAGGCACTATATTAAGTGTATCGCCTTATTTAAAATTTTCTGTTCCTTATTTAGAAACTGAGACAGGAAGAAATTGTATATTGCGAAGTTTTTTCCCGAGAGAAATCTTTTATTCTGTACAATTTATGGATAAAGTAAAAGAAATTAAAACGGGTAATGTATTTACAGAACAGTCTGTAATTGAAAACCCATTAATGAATTTAAAATTAAAACCACAACATCCATTTGTTCAAGCGAGATTAACTACAGATGTGGATAGCCGAAAGGTACAAGCTTTATTAGCCAATTTTAGAGCATGTGGTAGTCGCTTATATCCAACGAATAATGTTTTATCGGATAAACAAATTCTGGTACAATCAGAAGTAACTGAACAACCTCCTATGTGGCCCGATTGTTTAGATCCTGCTAGTCATCAACGTTTATCTGTGTTATTTTGTAGTTTCTCACATACTGGTAATAGTGATACACCAGCATTTTGCGTAAATCCTTGGGTAGTTAATATGGATTTATATGGAAGAAATGATATTGCGCTTGGACGTTTCTTGGAACGTTATTGTTTAACATCTGAATATAAATGTCCTGCTCAAGCATGTCGAGCACAAATCGCTCATCATATCCGACGATTTGCACACGACGGCGGATGTATATATATTAGTTTAAGTGAAATGAGCACCGATCCATTTTCTCAAGAGAATGCAAATCAAATTTTAATGTGGAGCAAATGTATGAAATGTAAAAGCGTTTCACCAGTAGTTCCAATGTCGGATGATACTTGGTCTTTATCTTTTGCAAAGTATTTGGAACTACGGTTTCATGGAAGCGCGTACACCAGACGCGGAACAGATACTTGTCAACACTCACTTCATCATGATCATTATCAATATTTCACAAAGAAAAATATGTTAGCTGTGTTTAAATACACAAAAATATCGCAATGGGAGATTTCACTTCCACCTCCGGTGATAAATATTATGTATGATCCAAAACAACATGCAGATGTGATAGAAGAGATGAAAAGTATAGCATTGAAAGGAGACGAAGTTTTTTCTTGTATACGAGAAAAATTGACAACTTTACAAACTGATATAGATATTTTAAATGCTGTTAAACAGCAGCTATCTAAGGATCAACAGTATTTCAAAAATAAAATTGAAGAAATTCAATTGAAATTGACGTCCCCCACTTTAGAGAACAAAAAACTTGAAGGAAAAGTATCTGAAAAGCAGGTTCAAGCTCTAATGTTTAGAATTGAAGATGGAATAGTAATCCTCAAACGAATAATATCAGAAGTTGTATTTACTTGGAATGCAAATATCTTGGAAATGTCCGTTAAAAAGAAGGATGAAAGACCAAGACGGTTTACTGAACGATCGTTGACGACTGGAAGTAATAGTATAATTGATACAGATGGATATATAACAGAAGATACTGCATCAGAATCGCAGTTAGAAGATTTAAGTCCTATGTCAGCGGACTATAATGCTGTTGATGCCATTGCTGCTGCACAAAATGACTTACAAGGAATGGAAGGTTTAGAAAATTCAGACAACGAAGTCTTAGAAAATAATAATCCTGAAGACATTGTTATCATTCAAGAATCTCCAAAAATGCATCAAAGATCACATTCTGATGTTTTGCCTATTACTTTTGATGACATGCCAGATAAAAAGAAAAAGAAAAAGACTATTCTATCACAACTATTACCTTCCGTTCCTGTTACTCAGCCGATAGTAAATCCTTTAGGAACTTTAGAACATCATTTACTTCCTCTTGGGTTTGTTGATTATATTAAAACATTTCTACATATTTAGTACGTTAGAAAATAATTATACATAATTAGTTAATATTCTAAAATATCTTTGTTTTACAGATCAGTTGTACCTATAGTGGTATATGAATCAGAGCCTTCATCTATAATCGCATATGCACTTGATTCACATGACTATAAACATGTACTTCAGGAATTAATGCGTACGACGAAAGGACCTGATTTAAATCCCAGTCCCTTGAATAAGCGTAAATTCCCCGAAAATAAAGAGAATCTTCCTGATGTGATCCAATCTGGAGAATTTAAGCGGCCATCTGTTTTGTCATTTTTCCGAGGAAATAGCCCAAATCCTGCAAGTCCCTTAGACTCTGATAAAACTATTTCAAATACGGATTCTAGCATACAAAATCCATCAACAACAACAGACACAGATGAGGACAAGAAAACAACAAAACAACAAAATTACATCGAAGTTCAATTTAACGACGCAACGACAAATTTCTATTGTAGAATATATTTCGCTGCACAATTTGCTGCTTTTAGAGAAAATGCTTTACCGTGTGGAGAGGATGGTTTTACAAGAAGTTTATGTCGAAGTGTACAATGGGCTGCAAGAGGTGGAAAAAGCGGAAGCAGTTTCTGCAAAAGTCGAGGTATAATATTATATGAATATACGTATACTTTTACGTTACGTAATGAAGTACGAAATAAACTTCTCTATGTATTAATTTTCTTGATCGATATATAATTTGTTACAGACGATAGGTTTATTATAAAAGAGATGTCTAGACTAGAAATGCAAATATTTCTTGATTTTGCACCAAATTACTTTTCCTATATGGAAAAATGTCAACAGACTAAGCAGCCGACATTGTTAGGAAAGATAGTCGGCGTTTACAGAGTATCTTTTAAAAACAATACAACAAATGCAGCACTTCGAACTAGTGTATTAGTGATGGAGAACTTATTTTACAAGAGAACGATAACAGACAAATTTGATTTGAAGGGATCAGTGAGAAATCGTCTTGTAAATCCTGATGATACGTGTCACGAAGGAGAACTTGTATTGCTCGATGAAAATTTATTGAATAGTAAGTGGTGTTGTGCTAATATCATTTTATATAGATATATGTATAAAAATTTCTCAGTCAAATACATATAGGATATATTTCTAGTGAGCTGCGATTCGCCGCTCTATATCAGATCACATTCCAAAGCGGTTTTAAATAGAGCTATTGAACAAGACACAAAATTCCTGGCTGATAATTCTGTGATGGATTATTCACTATTAGTAGGTTTAGAACCAAATTCAGATGAACTCGTCCTAGGTATAATAGGTAAGTTTAGAGAATTATGAATGTAATATTTCTAGATACAAGATATCTTGGAACTATTATTATAATTACAGATTATATACGAACGTTTACTTGGGACAAGAAGTTAGAAACAATGGTGAAGAAAACGGGCATACTAGGTGGCCAGGGAAAATTGCCAACAATAATATCACCAGAAGAATATCGAGCTCGTTTCATAGCCGCTATGCACCGATATTTCTTACCTGTACCGGACAGGTGGTCTGGTTTAGGTAGAGGAGTAGAAACATGATAAATATGACTTTCACATAGTGAGATTTCCAATTTTTCACAAATACGGTATACTAAACATATTGTATATATATTTTCTATGCAGCTGACATAAATGTAACAAACAGTGTTACATATAAAGATACGTAATTGGATATTAATAATTTATAGAATTTTGTTTTTACTAGTCGACATTACGATATTTTGTAATGGAAAAGTGATAAAAATATGTTACCATTATTGTAATGGAAAGTCTCATTGTACAGTTTTAATCTCATAATTTATATAGCGATGTAACATTTAAATTATGTCGCTTGTATTTGGATTTATTAATATATTGATCATTGTATTACATGTACATAATACGTTAATATTAAAATTACCAAGCGAATTGTCTTTCCAAGTTCGAAGCACAAAGGGCGTGAATGAGAATTACGTAAAATTATATAAAAGTCTATGAAAGCACCATTATTAATGTTTTATTTAGATCAATTTTCAAAATTATGTACATAAACATTATTTATTATCATTGATAGTCAAATAAACAATAATAATAATTTTAGTAATAATAAGAGTTTCATAACATAATAATATTTTCATAATAGTTTAGATCAGTGTTTCAAAATTTCTATGTATTTAAAATGAACAAAATTTTTCTAAAAAAGATATCTTGTCATACCAATACATAATTTTAATATACCGTATATATCTTATGATCAGGTCACAAAAGAAAAATATAATAACGTATAAACTATAATACATTATACAACACTGATCTACACATTACAAACACAAAAAAAAAAGACATTAAAGCGTATACCTTACAGAAAAACATCTCATACTCAATTTTCGCATAACATCATTTCTACCATATTTACATAAATGAATGCATAATGATGAAGCTGCAGCGAAACTCGAATACTTGAACTATTCCATCTTTAAAAATTAGATTATACTGATCATAATGTCCCTTGTATCTTTCGAGACTATGACTTTATTAATTACTGTAAGTAAGAAATCTGCAACTGGCTGATGTATTTCAACATTCTATATGTTTATTCAGAGAGGGATAATAAAATGTCTTTCATTTGTTTGAAATTAAATACGAATCGATAGTAGATGCATCGCGCGATTAAGTAAACTATTGTGAAAAAAAGATTGTTCGGAGCGAAAATGAAACTAAACTTTAGATATATGTTACCGATATCTATGTAAGAATGATTGACTGAAATGGAAAACAGTTTTATTATATACTGGTTAGGTAAATTACAATAAGCTGTTGTACAAGAATTTCTGCGAATAACACGAACTCTAGGATCAAATCATTTCACATGTGAAGTAGTACGAAATTCCTATTTGTATTCCTATTTATAAATTCAATTGACGATGAAACAGCTCAGCTAATATGGCTCCACTGCCTTTTTCCTCGTAGAACAAAAATGACCTACACTGGATATACTATCTGAGCAAGTGATATTCTCGTGTAAACGACGTTCTAAGAAATGTATACATATATAATTCTTCGAGTAACTTTACATAAATACTTAGTGGACATTACATAATCAGTAAATTTCTTTTTACAATTTTTTACATAATAATTCGTCGTAATTTCGCATTCACTATAATATTAGCCTCGTGTTTCTATTCATTGCTCTTGTCGCGTTGAGCATGAACAATTCTTTTTTTTTCTTTTTCAACCTTTCGTTAGACATTTTATATTATTACTATCATTATAAAACAATGCCGACAATGATCGGATTTTACATAAAAGTCTCTGTATTAAATTCGATCGTCGTCAAAAACAAAACAGACGACAAGAAATACGAGTACAATAACCTTTTTTCAACTCATAGTCAACCGGAATCGAATTACATTCACGATGTATCTTGTTCGACTACCAAAGAAAGAGAAAAAAAGGAGAAAGAAAAGGAAATAAAATAAACATAAGCTAACATTCATCGCTAAGCGCTATCCAGTGCCGGCAATTTTTTGTACTATGGTGTGGAAGTGGTATTCGATTTCTCATTGACTTCCGCGGCCCACGAACCGCAAATGTTTCCTATCTAGCCGCGAGTCTGTAAATCGAGAAACAACAAGGAAGATACTCGGGACGGTGGAGGAGGCTTCTCGCTACTCATTTACATCAAGCGGCATTCTGGACGCATACTAATTTCATAAACGCTAAGGAGAGTATCGCTGTCTTTCATAACCATAGGAACTACCGTCCCAGCAGCACGTTTGAAAAGGAAATGAGAAAGAAAAAAATAAAAAATAGTCTTTGCAACTTCCGTTCTCGTGTTCTTCCTTCTTCTCCGTGTGTTTTCTTTTTCCCTTCTTTCTTCCCCCTTCCCTCCTCTCTTACTCGTATCACCAGAATAATCCGACGGAAGAAGAGAAGAGCTTTTTTTTTGTTTCTTTTCGAGAGGTCCTGAAGAGGCTCGACCGTGATCGACGTGTTGTGTTTCGATGTACACCATATATATGTATATATCAAAGAATAACAAGAATAAACGAGGGTCGCATCGGCTACTCTAGAGATCCACGTACGTATATCGTGCAATTCAATGAGGATAGAGATGAGGATTCCTTTCTATTAGAGACAGAGGGAGATCTTGTTTTCTTCTAGAGACGTGCACGTTCTAAATGATTAATCTGCGTTTTTCTTTCTTTGCGCACGAGATTTTTTGTTTGTTTTCTTTGCAGGAATATCATGCGTCCTTCTTCTAGGGATGAGGAGATACGAGCGCGTGAATCTCGGCTAATAAATCGCTCTCGTGGTTACGCAGCGTGTAACACTGGCGAGTCAGTCGATCTTTTATAAACCATTGCCTCCTGTTTTTAAACACCGTTTACGTGCACATCGTGCGACCTCGGGATCTTGCGCACGGGCCGCCGAATCGCAAGTCTCTTTTATCTCTGCGGCTCGCCTAGGCCCAATTGTTGACTTTGCGTTTGCTGTTGCGTGTTCCCGGTCACGCTACACCGTCCTCCGTGGTGTTGCGTCGCCATCCCCATCTGCATCGAGTTCTGATGCAATCCATTTTGGCTCGGCGACATTCCTGCAATCGAAGAACCAATTTATCATTTACACTTCCAATTTAACTCACATTTCTCTATACAACATGTACATGTATATATATAAACACATATGTATATACATAAAATTTTTCTATGGTGAGTAATTAAATACTTTCACGAGCCACTGTACATCTCTAGAACGGTTTCAAATTTTATCAATACAATAATCATGATAATCATGACTCATAACAGTACTAACAAAATTTTATGTATATAACACATACAATCATGTGTACACATACAATTTTTGTGTAGTGAGTGATTAAATACTTTCATGAGCTATTGCGCATCTCAGATTGGTTTCAAATTCTATCAATATAGTAATTACGATAGTCGTGTTTCATTACAGTGCTAATGAAATTATGAGTCAATGCTATGAAATAAAAAAAAAAAATATGCACTTGCATATAAAAGAATGTGCTATTTTGCATAGCACATACAATAGACATATATGTTTTCTGTGATAAGTGTTTAAATACTTCCAGGGACCGGTGTATATACGCGTGCAATATACATGTATATGTATTTTTTCGTATACTAAAGAGAAATCTGTAAGACTTTTAACTACAACGAACAATATTCTAGAACTAATTAGTCCATTCTATCTATAGCACATTCCGCTGTATTTTCTTTTGTAACGTGTCGTGAGTATTTCTCACTGTGATTCTTTCGAGAAAAGGTATAGAATGCCTAGGAAATCGCTGTTCTAGGAGCTCGCTAATTTTTCTTCACTGTTTATGAGAATGTCTCGCGTTAAAAGTAACGGAGAGTTTGACTCATTAAACGCTGTCTGGAACGCGCAATGAAAATATTCAAAGAATATTGGTCAATTAAGAGTCACCGTTGCCTCTATCCAATATATCATCTGTCATTCTTTTTTGGTCAATTCACATGATTGAAGTCTATTACATTTTTTGTAATCTTTCGATTCCTATAAGCACCTGTTCAAAGGTTTCATCTCTTTATTTATTCTATGACATAAATTCCAACAATTAGCTTCAGATTTTTTCGCTATTGTCTCTTCTTCTAGCCAAGCTTCTCGATGATATGAAATTCGAAGAGATTAAAATATTTAGAGGAAAATAATTAAAATTTCTTTAATGTTTCTGACTTGCATAGCGGGCTTCTGTAAAGTATCCGTTTTTTCTTCTTTTTACGAAGTTGAAACAATACGTAAGTTACGTTCTGTATACCTTGCGATAACGTTACGCGTTTCCGCAACTTTTGTTCGTTATTTTACTACTTAGCCCTTAATGGATTAAAGAAAGGCGATAAAGATATTTGTGGACTTGATGGACTTGGAGTAAGAAAACCCTCAGTCAGCGAAGTTCCGTGAATCAATTGTTTTCAAACAGACAATAATTTATCGCATCCTGATAAATTGCTGCTGTTAATTAATAGCGCATGGAATAATTTTTACGAGCCCTTTAAAAAATTATCTTCGAAATAAATAATCGAATCATGGAAAATAATAATACTTTGTTTTTACGAAAAGGATGAAGCACGAAAAGCATGCGATCTCCGTGATTGAAATAAACAAGTTTAATTTATGTTATCCAGATTATGTTACAGATTTGCAAATTTCTCAATTACTTTATAATAAATTACTTCATGTAAATAGTAATATGTGCTGTAGTAAACGTACAGCGAGGAAGGAAGGTATTCGTACAATTTAAATGAAAATATGAAGGGGGATAAATATACAAGAAAGCAATAAATAGAAAAATGCAAAGAAATAATAAGTAGAAAAATATACAAAAATACAAAAAGATAATGAAATAAAATTCACACGTGGTTGTAACATTTCGTCGGGACAAGATACGATGCTATTAATTGATATCTGTATTGTAATTAACACGTTGAACCTGGCGTGAGCCACCGCTGTGCCACAATCTGCGCTTCTATCTGACGGCGTGGACCACCGGTGGATCACGCCGCCTGATGGTGAAGAAAAAGGCGTGACCCCCTCGTGATTCACGCCATTTGTGTTTCTAATTTCAATTTATAAAAGTGTAATTTAACGAAGACGTTTCTCGATGTTACGTGGCGTTCATGGATTAACTTTTGCTCCTGTGTATTTATTACTGCGAATGACCGTAGATACGTAAGATACAATAACATGTTCTTTCACGAAGAAGTAGACCGCAACGACTATGAAACATTGGTGCAAAATATAACGTGCACATCGATTGCTCCCATAAAGTCAATAACATCTTTTTCTATTTCTGCAATAAATCGACTGTACGAATACTTTTATCTCTCACCACGGTATATATTTCTTACAGAACTGAATAAAATGCTTCTTAGAATTGCATAACATTGACAAGTCTCAAGTGCTTACGCTTAATACCATCTAAGATTCCGTAGGACATAAATTGTCCTCGTAGAAAATTGCCACATTTCATAAGCGTATTAAACTTGTTACATAATAGCATGCTAAATCAGAATTAGCAGTGTCAACGTTAACGTCTCTTCCAAAGTTTGTAGATGCTTTGGATTATATTAATTATATATTTTTGTACGTTGCATTATTAGATATAACATATACATTGATATACATTTTAATATTTTCTAATTAATATACAGATATTTAGATGTTACCTTAACTCGTTAAAGATCGAGTAATGAAATAACGCATAAAAGTTACGTAAACGCAGCGTAAAATATTTTGCGTGGAAGATCGCTACATAAATCAGATAATACGCGAAGAGAATTTCTGTGATCTGGAAAAAAGGAAAAATAATTTATTATGCTGCTGTAGATGTTCGAGCAGCTCCGAATTTTATAGAATGAATCTTTAAGAATGAGTCAATGGAATGAAAAAATCTGGACAGGAAAAGAAACAGCGACGAGAAAGATATCGGAAGAGAGGAATATTTGGAATTCCTTTTTTGCAATAGTAAAACGGAATTAGAAAAGTAAGATTCCTCTAACGTAGATTGGCTGGATGATAAGCGAAGTGTATGTTGTTTAGCGTTTGAAAGAAATAAAATTCAATGATATAAATTGGTTGAAAAAAATGATAAATGAAATGTTGCGTTAATGCAACATCAATTAAATAAAACGTATTGTTTGGTATCTTAATCGTATAAAAATTTTTCTGCATAAACAGAGCTAAAAAAGGTCGATAGATAATAAAATTCTTGGAAATCGTAATCGCGTGATAATTTATGCAATTTTAAGCTAGACACGAAGGATCATAAGAGCGCAGTTACGAAATAACGTCCAAGACTTACAAAGTATAGGAATGCACCCTTCCATCCATATAAATTGATTAGTATGCGCAATGCAGTTGAAAACTATTCTCGCGCCGGAAGGAAAATAACATAACGAACATAAAACGTGATTCAGAGAAAAATGGCAATGCATTTTCGTGTTGTGTTTGCGGAGGAACTGTTTAAAATGTTGCACGGTTTTACAATATAAACAGGAAGCTAAAATTAGAGGTCTATCTCATTATTATAGTGGCATATTCTTCTGATTGTAAAATTAATATCAAAACGAATTGTAACTAATAATAATTGGATAGAGGGGGCATGGGAAATATAAGGAAGCAACGTGACAAATAAACATTGTTATGCAATATATTGTTACGTAATATCAGTTAAAATTTCGTACGACATCACTTTTGGGGTGTGAAGCGAAAAGTTCAAAGTTGACTGAAAATTTCTGCACACAACTGTATCTTAATAGCTTATTAAAGAAAAATTTACAGAATGCGCGAAATATGAAAAAATGCATCAGATATACAAAGCAAAGCACACGTTGCAATATTTAGTAGGTGAGACAAATTTTTGTTTAGGTTTCATTTTTTTAATCAGCTTGATAAAACTATTGAATTTGCATAAAAACCCGCATTCTATCTAATAACGTCATTGTACTTCTAAAGATTATACGAAATTACAAATATCTAAACAATTTTTCGACATTGAAAAGTCATTTATTAGGTATAAATACATCGTAAAAAAGAAAGAAAAAATAAATAATATAGGTTGTCTCAGTCAAATGGAATCACCTAGATGTCTGTCTTATTTACGATTGTATGAAAAAGCTTCTCGGGCTAAGTTAGATTAACAGAAAATAAAATAAATAAAACCAAATTAAACTGTTTCAAGAAGCACGTGTAATGGGTTAAAATAATTTTTTCTCGAGGTCATTTCTCCACGAGATCTCAAGCGTAGCGGTATATTTTTATATACATCTCTATATATTTTTTTTACAGCGGCGGATGTGATTTTTTATTCTCTATACAAAAGTATTAAAGGTTCTCGTGTCTGAAAATGCTTACTTCGAAAGATATCGTAACTTGAATTTTGTAAAGTTCGGCGTATGAGAGAGAAGAAAAGGCGCGAATATTCTTCTGTTTATGTTTTCCTGGTCTTTCATACAGTACATTTTAACGGAATTAAAATCGAAATATCTTTTAAACTGTGCATTTCCCGACATACCTTTTTCGATACTTTTGTACAGAGAATGAAAAATCATGTCAACTGGTGTAAAAAAGTACATGGTATGTATATAAGAAAGTAAAAAAAATATATATATATATTAAAATCTCCTAAAGAAGTAAACTAGAGAAAAAAATTCTTTCCACCGTTACATATGCCCCTTGAGGTAGCTTAACTTTGTCCTGAGAAGTTTTTTTACGCAGTCGTAAATATATAGACGATCTCATTTAGCTGAGATATCCTGTATATAAAATAAATATACAGGCTGTTACAGAATTGGCGGTACAAGCCGCAAAAAGCGAATTTACATGAAGAAACAAATCGAAAGTGTAGAGTGATATTTTTTGTCCGAGATTTTATTCTCGAGAAAATCGAGTTTGAACATTTATTTTGTTTTATTCCATTTGTTGTATGTGTGTGTGACAAGAAAACTCATTAGCAATACAAAAGAGGAAAGATGCACGAGTAAGTGAGTAATCAATTAATAATTATAGTTATTATGTACTTAATAGCTAGGATCGGTTCTGGCTAATGTGCGATTAAGAAAAAATAGCTAAGTATTTTTAAATAGAACATAGTGTCAAGAATTGCCAACTACCAGAATAAGAACAAAAACAAGGAGACAGACAAGATCTGTAGCGATATAGGAGATCGTTGGAATTTAAGTAAGCGAGATGGTTGCAGAATAAAGATCAGTGGATGTATAATATATGCACTATTGGCATGTAGTATCATAAGGTTGAGGCGGCTAAAATAACCGTACAATGTACGACGACGTTCAACTCGCAATAGCTCAGGATGACGTAAGTTTTTCGATGGAACATTAAGTTTAAATTTCTCTATAATGTCAGGACAGGTCATTAGGCCATATGCTTTATGTACAAATGAAACATTATATACTTTTCTCCTGTTGTTCAAAGTAGTAAGACTAGTGCTGGCTAGCATATGAACGCAAACGCGTCAGGTTTGTCACTTGATAATTAATTAATTAATTATCGACTGGATATAAATAAATAATCGGTAGGAGGTTGTTCTAAATGCGAAAATAAGTGAGAAACATACAACGAAATTGTATCCTATAAGGCTTCATTTTCAAGAAAATAGGGATATTAATATGCTTAGTTAAGAACTGGTCTATGATTTAGTACACGTCTATGATCTTTATATTTTTCTCGGGAACAAAGAGTCTCATGAGGAAAATTTATTCTACAGTTTCGACTTAATTTCGCATCTAAAATGTCCTGCTATTGATTATTTATTTCCGTCTAGTCCGGTATTAGCCACATTCAAGCATACTTGATTTTCAAACTCGATTTTTTCGAAAATGAAGCTCCATACGAAACAGTGTCACCCCACGTTTTCGACTTATTTTTTAATATAGATTTTCCATCCTTTCAGCTTGTACTAACAGTTCGGTGACACCATGTCCAATGTAAAGTAAATATAAATAATATAAATAAATATAAATAATATATATGCATAATAAATATAAGTAAATAAATAACGCAAAGCAAAACTCACCTGATGGAGTTTTGTCGCCTGCGGACATTTTGGAGAACGCCAAAAGCGCGTCAGGGAAATTTGGTGGTGTGGCCGGGGTGTTGCATGGCGTTATCTACAAAAGAAACGTATTTTTGTAATGATTACGTGTTTCGATAACGCCATCGATACAGCCGTCTTATATTACGGTAGCTGCATGTGTTTGTTTACGTTCCTGGAACGTTGCGTGCATGATTATTTAGGTCGAGACTAGGGCGCATGTCTGCGTGGTCATAAACATAGATTCTTCATTTAAAGATCGATACCTACAATCAACCTCTTTCGCGTGTTTCGCTACAAGGCCTAAGAGGATACAGGTTTTACATGCCGATTAGGGATAGCGTTCTACATACTCTCGCATTCTACTACGTAAGAGTTGAATATCAATTTATAAACTATTACGAGAGATGTTTCTGGTTGTCTCTCCTTTCGATTGAGGATGTTTTATTCGATCTCCTTTATGTTTCGAAGTAAACATTTTATTCGCGTTATACACGTTGATATATTTTTTGGAAGAATTCATGAAGCTTATTTACATTCTTTAGGAAATGTTTACGTATAACGTGCAAATCAAATTCTTTTACTGGTTATGTAATTATTTACTTTGCACACAAGATACAAAGATTTTATGTTTTTGCTTAAACAAATTAATTCTTGTTATAGGTTGGACCGTTTATTGTGAATATTGTGGATATTCGTCGCTAACCTCAATTGTATAATACACACATATATTCATATTTTTTCTAGAAAAATTCATGAAGTTTATTTACGCTCTTTAAAGAACATTTATGGCAAATAGAAATTATTGTTCGTTAATTATTTGCTTTCGATACGAGATACAAAAATATTATTACGTTTTTTACGCAAATCAATTGATTATATATCGTTATATTTTAAATGGTTTATTAATGGTTTTTTTTAAAACATGTAATAAGTATTAAATATGGTCGAATCGGTATTTTAAGATTTATTAATATAACGGACGATCCAAGGTGCCCTGTAGTATTTGGGAACAAAAAAAAAAAAAAAAAAGAAAACAAAAATAGCAAAGAGAAGTTTACAGAATTCAAATACAAGGAATTCAACGTCAAATATTGAGTTCTCTCGGTAAATAGATAGGTGAAATTAGTTCAACTACTTCTATCTCTCGATAGAGAATTATTTCGACATAAAACTGGCTAATAATTGGCAAACAAGGTTAAACATGGTCATACATGGTCCGTATGAATTATTTTTCATTGTTTTCACATGCAGAATCCACTTTGTATGCTTATGTATAAATAATATAAATATCTGGTAATTTCAATCAATTTGAACGGAAAGTTCGTTTCGTTTTTACGTTCAAATCGAAGGACGTGCCTTCCCCTTTACGTGTATCGTTTTCAATCGATGTATGCGCCATTCCTTTCGATGACTTTTCGCCACCTTCGCGGTAGCTTCGTTATTCCATCGGCGTAGAATTGCTTGGTCTTCCGAGAAAAAGAAACGTTCCACTCCGTTTTTCCAGTCTTTCAAAGAAGACAAGTTCTCATTGTTGAGGTGGTTTCGCAACGAGCGGAATAAGTGATAGCCTAAGCGTGTAAGATCGGAAGAATATGGTAGATGGGGCACAACTGGCTGTCCAAGATGCACCAACTTTTATCGTATGACGATTAACACGTGTGGCATTGCATTGCGTTAGTGAGCTATGTATGAACTTGTGTTAGGTCAACAAGAAACAAGTACTTCCAAAAATGTTTGTTTTACACTCTGATCGGTTGTTGTCTGTTAATTAATCAACGATACCAGGTTGGATCAATTAAATCGTGGCTAATAGTTATTGTTTAAACTTCGATCCATCTTGCTACGAAAAAAGGAATGAACTTTCTGTTCAACCCAATTTAAACTGGGGAGATGTAATACACAATACGGGTATATTCATCGAAAAAGTATATCTGCCTATGCTATAAAGATAGAATAACTATACCTAAGATAAGAAAATTTATGCTAAGGAATCCAATTCACTGTGCCAAAAAGTAGACTATTATTGTAATAGACATGAAGTCTTATACGTAATAAATATTATTATTATTATTATTATTATTATTATTATATACAGTAAAGCTTGCCTTGTCGGATCTAAGAGGGAAGGGAAACTGCTGGAATAATAGAACAATCACTTTTCCTATGCGAAATCTCATTGATTCGAATACAGATCAAGATCAATTGACAGACTCTTGAAATATTTATGGGTCCTATATCCCCGCGGCTGCAAAGTCACATGATTCTTTTAACGTAGGTGAACTGGGTAGAGTTACATTCACTTTGTACTTCGAACCATCGAAGCACTTCTTTGGATGCCACGAATGCTTTGGCATGAGAGGGCACCTCTTCGTCACCACTTTCGTTTGCTGTCTCCTGCGTTCGCATAAAATCATCATTATTGTCGCGTTTATCGCGATGAAACCGTTTCATCGTGTCGCTATATTTAAGGTTTTTCTACAGTTGCCAGTGTCCGGGAAATCTACGCGCCCTAAATAATTTTCAATATCGTGTTTCTATTTTTCAACATCACGCGTTTCTGTTAATTCCGACGCACTAACGCTAGTTTCCAGTTTTCTAATGACGTCGTCGTATTTCCTCTCGATATTTGAATAGAACGCTATTAATTTCATTCTAAATTCTCACAATTCGAATTCGCTCGTTCGAATGAAGGAAAAAGTACGCTCTATGCATGAACATTCGCAAAGATATGTACATATCCGACACGGAAAAAGACATTCATTACTGGGAAATGTTACGTTCGAATAATAGAGCGTTCGGATATAAGGGTATTTGGATATTAGGATATTCGGTTACTTTCAAGGAATACTTTCGTGAGCCTGTCTATAAAATACACGCGATGTCTTATAACTATGGAACCGTATTTTCTATTTCATTCGTCAAATTTGCTTGGGTAACGTAACTATTTGCTGGCAAGGAAAGGTTTTATTATGGAGAAGTTACGCTTGTTTCCTATTTGTATTTTGGAAATACGGAACAAGATGTCGGTTTCTCCTATAAAGCTAAAAATATCGAACGAACGTTTTACGTAAGCCGCAACGAAGCGGTACATGCGTCTATGGTAGGCGGTTGAAAAGAGAACGACAAAAGTAGCTGCGAGTGAGAACTCGTCGGTTGTTAAGGTCATCGAACCTTCGGCTCCTGAATGTGATGTCGGTGTACCAGGTGGACAGAACGCAACAATATGAGATGCACACGTGTTCCTACACTGTTCACTGACTGATTACATAAATAAATAGGAAGATGCGTGACAAGATTGTCAATAATTCTCCAACGTCTTCCTTTCTTTCTTTGCTTAGGTTTTAGCTTTGCTCGAGCAATTAGCATGTATTGAAACAGATAACGTAATAACGAGTGGCAAACGAAAATAATAACGAATATTTGAAAAATATTATAAACACATATCGATGTATATGGCAAACTACATAAACATGTGTATCATAAATTGCATAATTTTATTCAACCAGCTCCAATGTCAATTCTCTGATGTTGTATGATATTTGAATATTTCAATTGATTGGAATAATCAAGTACAACGAGTTGGAACAAGTTATAAGGAAACAAGGAAAACCTAAATGATATCATAACCACCGATAAAAAAAGCGAATGGTCAAATTTTAGCTTAAATTAGATAAACTGCTAAAATATTTTCAAAACACATGCTCCTATGTTTATATATTTATGTAACGATATAATTTGTCCTCGACAATACGTATAGCAATACTTAAGTAATATACATTTTATTAACACTCTATTTAACGCACGAT
The DNA here is from genome assembly GCF_011952255.1 of Bombus vosnesenskii. Taxonomy (NCBI): domain Eukaryota; kingdom Metazoa; phylum Arthropoda; class Insecta; order Hymenoptera; family Apidae; genus Bombus; species Bombus vosnesenskii. The sequence continues at coordinate 487,645 of NW_022882992.1, forward strand.
GATGATTGAGGAATTTCTCCACTCCTTTTCTTTCTTCTCTTCGATACTATTGGATGTAAGGATATTAAAATAAGACAACAAAAATGTTACTAATTAATTTCTCGAACGTGTGCAGCCGATAACGATGCAATTTATAATTGACTGCCACGATCTCATAATGAACAACATACACCACAGCTTAAAAGTATTGTTTATTTTTGTCTGGACATATTTCAATTACAAAACTACAGTCAAATCAAGTTGCGATGATTATGTTCTCCGTAACCATCACACTTACGAATAATAATATATTACAAATCGATTGAATTAATTTGTAATATATTATGAATTGATTTTCGAAAGTCAATATCACGTAAGAAATTGGCCTTTGTAATTGTCATACCCTAGAGAACTATCTTATTAGTCGACAAGCTTTTTATCTTCAAATTATTTAATTTTTAATCACGAGATTAGGGAGAGTCTTCTAAGCTAGTAGAAAAACTTTCGTTGTTGATACGAACAGTGATATTTGAATAGAAAATGTATAGTGTATCAGAAAGGTATTCGTACATTTACTATGAAAAATTTTCATGCGCATATTGTATGTGTTATATAAAACATTTTAATATTTGATCAGCGTTATAACGAGATGCAGCTGTCAATATCATACTGACTTTGAATTTAATCTGAAAATTAAATTAACTTCTATATGTGCATATAGAAGTTGCAACATATTAACTGCGATCTTATATTTAAAAAAGAATTAGTATACAGTATGAACAGTCACTTTAAAACATATAATAAGTGTTAAAGATGGTTTCACTAAATACTGAGACTTATTGATATTGCACATGATTGTCTGTTTAAATATTTTTGTGATCTTTGCAATATATATATACTTTAAAAAAATACTTTTATACTATACTTAATTATATAATTATTAAATATGTTGTAATTTCTATATATATCTTCAAAATTATTTAAAATTTTACCAATGTAATAGTGATAATTGGATGTCATTACAGTGCTAATTAAATTTCCAAATGTTTCTAATAACACACGTAATATGATCATAAAAGACGTCGACAAAGTGTAGGAATACTTTCGCGAGCCACTGACTGTCACTTGACACGATTAATCTATTGCGTCGATGATTGTTCTGGACATACGTATGACAAATATTTCCAAGTAGAATCATATATATCTTTTTAATTCGTTAATCGAGTAACGTATGATAACGTTTTTCGAACTGTAAATTAGATTCATACTCTGGTGTTACTGTAAGAAGATAGTAAGTGTTGTTTCTAATGACTAATTCATCAGCAATTCATCGTTAATTTGTTCAGTTTCGTACAATTCACATAAATTACTATAAATCTAGCAAAGTGTTCGTATACGTTTAACATATAATTTAGATTTATATCTCAATTCGATGAAAAGATAGCAAGTGTTGCTTCTAATTACTGATTCATCACTGATTTCTTTAGTTTCTTAAAATCCGCACATGGTTACTGCAAATCTATCAAGTGTTCGAATACGTTTAACATGTAATTTAGACTTATATCCTCGTTCTGTAAGAAGATAGTTAGAGATGCTTTTGACTACTAATTCCCTTTTCATTTCTTAAGTTCGATGTAATTCACATAGTTGGTCACTACGTATCTACCAAAGTGCCGCTTATACTTAAACTGATCAATAGCGGACATCATGAGAAAGAAGACGAAGTAAAGATGATCCGAGAAACGCAGAATTTCGCCCTCAGATTTGAACGTTTCCGTTCGTCCAGTGTTGGGCCGAGATTTGGCACACGGCTTATCGGAATGCCGCCGACCGAGAATAGTAACACACCTAGCGACTGTCTGCCTGCAGTGGTTCTCTGCTTTTCATACCGTTTTCAAACTTGCTAACTGAAATTCGTAATGGAAAAGAACGCCTCTCGCGCGGTGGCCATAGTTTCACGGAGAAGTTTCAGCTGTGGTAACGCTACCTGACGATTATGATCAATAAGTCATGGATAATGCGCTGACAAGCTTGACCCATTGATTTCGTCGACAAAATATCAAGCATAGAATGTAATTGAAATGGAATATGGTAATTACAGACTATAGGACTTGAATTATGCTCCACTTATTTTTGCTCTGTTTTTATTTCATCGATTAAATATGTTAATGTAGTGTTGATGTAATAATTCTGGTTGTAGTTTTGCCGTAATAATGTACATTTTAAAACGGGGTAGTGACCAGTACTGATGGTAAAAACTAGGTGGAGGTGATTTCGAACGAGGAGATAAGTTGAAACTATGGAATAAGCATTTTTCATTCGAGGTTCCGTTTTTGAGAAAATCGAGTTTGTATCGAAAATTTGTGTATACGTTTCAAGTATATTTGAAGCTGGCTACTTCCAGACTGGAAGCTATTCTATGTATAAAAATGAGTCGAAAATGTAGAATAAAATTTCTTCATAGGATGCTTCGTTTCTGACAAAATGAGATTTGAAAATTGATCTGGCCTATTCCTAACTAAACACGTTCAAACTCCATTTTTTTCTCTCGAAAATGAGGCTTTACACTGATAAATTGTATTCTATATTTTTCACTTATTTTCGCATATAGAATAACCTCCTGCTGGTTGTTTACTCGCACACAATTGTTAATTAGCCAAATCCATATATGTTAGACAAATTTTCCAATTCGATTTTGTCTGTAAGGAAGCTTCAAATGAAAAATATTTGTTGCATATCTTCGACTTGCTTTTTCATATAGAATCGCCCTCACCCTGTGCAAATAATTTTTATATGATTCTTGAATTCTTTATTAGGAATTATTACATTAAATAATAGACACTGGCACCATGTATAATATGTAACTGTATGAATTTGTAAAAATGAACTTAGATACCGAACATATCAAGTGTTCTATTATATTATTTTACTGTCATCTACGATCTATTTTCTAACATCATTGTATTCTTTAATAACGAGTGCTTTCAGGCGTCAAGCAGAGTTTTTTGTTACCTTTTATTTGAAATAAAAAGTAACCACAACAAATAAAAAATAAAACAAGTAACCACTGCAAATAAAATAACAAACAAGATTATTTCAAAATAAGAACGAATGCAAATATAAATTCCAATATCTTACTTGAAAAATAAACTATTTCCAAACAATAATTTCAAATAATAACGTAAAATAAGAAACGGGAGTTTTTCCTATACATAAAAGACCAATTATTATAAATTCGCTCTTAATACAACCCGAACATTTCACCAGATGATCGAGTCACATCGCCATTAAATAATAGTAACGAAACAGTCGTTCAACTGGGCCTTATAATGAGAGACGAGTACTTGTTAACGAAATCCATCATGTTCGAAACGTTACACACTATGCTCGTCGTATTAAGTGTGCGTTTTGGGATGAACATTCCATGGCACGATAGAAAGAAAATTATTTTCTCGTAAAGACAAATAACAAATATCTAAATGTCAAATAAAATAACAAGATAATAAAATAATAAAATAATTTGGTCTTCAGATACATCGTTACTTAAATAGCATCATCTAAGATGCAGAGCATCTTAAAGTAGCAGAGCAAGAAACAAATAAAGCCAAAATTTTATTTGGATAATTATTTGAATAAAAATTTATCTGTCATCAAGTATATGCTGATGTAATGTATTTTATCTAATTGTAAGTCACTTAAGCGAACATGCGTATCACTGTGCTCTACTGTTTTTCCTAGGAATTGGTAACGTACGATACTCTGCATTCGAAATATGTACCGCGAACGTTGAACCCGCTTGTAAACATGTCGCTGTATCTTAAACCCTGTCTTTACAAATAAATTCCCGTGATCTTACCGGATTTCTCTAACTGCTTATCTACCGTATTTATAACAATACGTAATTCGCAATCCCGTGTATATACATTATAACAATGCTTCAAGTTACATTGAACTATTTATCTTGAAACATCGATAAGTAAAAGTATCGATGCTTATCTATAAATCAATGCGATAAAATTCTCTGTATATTTGATTCATTTCTCGCATATTAGTTGCGAAGTTAAGTGATCGAAAGGGATGGCATTTTATATTTTATATGTAGTAATGAAATATAGATATAAAATAAGATAAAAATTACCACCTAATGACAAAATCCGCAATCACTTAGTTGTCAACCCAATAAATAGTATGGTAAGTAATTTATTGCACCATCCGTACATTTTAATGTTTAAATGGATATAATACATATGCAGTATAAGTCTAATAATACTTCAACAGTCTATAAAATATGCACGAAGAAAATCGTAATATTACTCGGATAGTCGAGTTGATTTTCTTTTTCGGTCGCGCTTCCCTCCCTTTCTCCCATGGAAAAATAATAAATTATAAATAATAAATAAATCTGTCGTCTTACAACCTTATTTATTTTGATTATTTACAGATAAAATGATATTCCGCTTTATCAATATGTATCTTGCAACAGGATATCACGTATTCTTCCGAATAATGATAAAATATTTGCGTAGTCTGTTGAAGTGTTGAAAACTAGATACTCCATGAAATATAACTTGCATATGCTTGCTACCTTACACCGTATTATCTACGGAGATTAAGCAATTCGCATTTATTTACTTTCATGGGAAGTTTCAAACAATCAATTAGTTATTTTCCGAAATAAAATATACACAATAAATAAAGATAAACTTATCTAAAGAAAAATTACATCGCTCGCAATATTTATTTATTTTGTAGCCTAGGTCTACATATTTACAGAGGACTTATAGACTGCGAAATACAATTAAAAAGCTGTGGAGTAGATAAGTTCTGAATGTGTTATCGTTTAGCGAAGAAAAACAAACTGTCGTAAAAGCGAAGGAAGTGAAACTTCTGTGTACCATTCGTCATTTCAGAATTCTAGCTCAACATAACCTCAACGCGGTGACCTCTTAATTCGGAGGTTAGGAGATGCCCGGAAAATTCTTGTGGAACGTTACAAAATCAATTTTATCGTCAACAGCTACGAAACTTCTTCCATTAGATATGGAAAATAATATGGTCCCTTTATATCGAATTTACTTCGTAAATTCGTTTAGGTTTAGGTTAAGACCAAGTATATTCCCGCCATTTTGTAAGATTTCAAGATCAGTTAGTGGGTTAGTCCATAAGCTTGTAAGTTATAGAGTAGCGTCTTTTCTTAGATATATTTTTTTATTATTGTTTTGAATGAAGAGTTATTCGATTTATAAGTATCCAGGCACTTCGATCGTTTTATTCTAACGGTATGTGAATCTGGTCGAACTATAGAAATTAATGACGAATTATTAATTAGAAGCAACGGTTACTATCTTCTTATAGGGAATCATCAGAATGTAAATCTGTATCACGCATTAAAAAGCACAGCAACAATTTTATTTTAGTATTTATATAATGTATGTAAAAAAAATAATTATATATTATATAATGATATGTACATTCGCTGTTTGAACATCACTAATTGTTTTAGCATTAAAGCATTTTTATCGTTTAGTTTAGAAGATCCTTCTCAATCTGTCTTATAGTCCAAGAATTGAAAAATCTGGAGATGAAGAGTTTGTGAAGTAGTAAAGTAGTTCTGTAAGATATGACAATTACAAACGTCAGTTTTGTTATTACATATTGACTTGCGAAGATCGATTGAATCAACTTATAATGTACGTACTATTATGTTACTATTACGTTACGTAGCAGGAACAAAATCGAGGTCGGAACATTTGTCGATGACAGAGATGGAGCGTTGGTCTCAAGGTATTGTCCGATATATCGGGTCATCCGATAAGTAATGCGGCTTTTCTTAGAGTTAGTTCAAAACAATGGAAGTTGTTACTGTCGGAGTTTTAAAAAATTAGGATAGATAACTTTACATGAAAAGATAGTGAATTATAAAAACACGAGGAAATTTATCACTGGTCGATTATCAACAGGTAATTGTTTATTTTCCTTCTGATAACATGAAAACCAACGGTCGCATTATTTAAAGATGACCTAATATAAATATATGGAGGACCTAACAGAACCAAACCGGGAAGGCTATATAAATTAGACATACTGCCAATAGTCTACAGCAGATGCCGAAATACGTTTAGCTGGAAGGCATGAATTTAGTATATTAGGGGAAAAGGAGAAAAGAAGAAAAATAAATGACGCAGAGGCATGCCAGTTATGTAAAGGAAAGAAACCTTGAAGCATTTTATATCAGCATGTTCTCGGTACCAACAATATGGTATGCAAGGAAAGAAAAAAGCGGACACTTGGTTCCACGTACTAATCACTGAGACCAGAGAAGGCTGTGCTTAGATGAATAATAAACTATCTTTTTATATATGGATATAGATGTAAATACAGCTACATTTATATTAACTCATCCTCTAAGTAATGCAGATTAAAAAAAGTAAAACAACAACAACAACAACAATAATAATAATAACAATAATAATAACAATAATAATAATTATTATTATTAGTTGATAAGAACTTATACAACATCAACAATAAGTTGATAAGAACTTATTACATAAGAAAGTAATATAGTATAAGAAACTAAATAAGAATGCAAGAATCTCCTTGTAATAGACGATGAGCCTAAAGTATGAATAAAACATTTTTATTATTATTACAGCATATTATGTAGCTATGGTGATTATGTGAGGAACGAAATCGTCGTCTAATTCGACTGTAGTTTCGTAATTAAAAATATGTCTTGCCACAAGTAAGCAAGTATTTGAATACTTTTGAGTAATCTTATGATGTATAACACGTTATTCTGCAATCATCGAAGTGCGCTTTGATGTCGTATATTTCATTTGATTGATTAATCGAATTCTATCTCACTATTCGCTTAAAAAGAAATTTTGACAAATTTAAAATCGTACATTTATTTCGAGGCTCAACTTTCAAAATTATGGTATTTTCTTTGCAGCTTCTATCGCTTTGAGGTTTTCCAATATAATTCACAAAAATAATGACGCAAAATGAATTTCCGATCTTTCCATATTAATCGCTTCATATTATTCCGCGGCCTGTTTATGACGACACCAACCGACGGTTTAAAAGAATACCAAATGAGCACCTTCTACATTTAGCAAAAAGAGTCAGACAGAAAATGAACTGCAAAGTGCGGAAACCGAAGGCAGAGAAATTAACGCGGAAGAACCCGTTCTGCTGAATCAACGTGCTCACGCCACGTAACTTTACGAGTCTTTTAATTAAGTCAAATAGTTCGTTACTGTGCAAATGTCTGGAAACAGACTGTGAAATTAATACAATTTCTCATCGGCGAATGAATCGACTTCAACGATTACATTAAACAAGGCACCATACGGGATCTGATTCGAGCAAATGAATAGGATAGGTGTTTAGTAACACGGCAACAGTATTATCGATAAACTTACCACGTTTACATTGCGTATTTCGTTTGAGTAACTAATTAAGCTTCGGGACGTATGTGTACTCACGTTCGACTATATACATACTTCTATTATATTTGGTTCGGGTATTTGATGAATGATCGTAATGCGTACATATATAGTGTGTATGTAATAATATAATGTAATATTGTGATAATAATAATATAATGTGTATATATATACCATAGTTACCTTCTTATGTATGTATAAGAAATTATATATATATACGGGGTGGTTGGTAACTGGTGATACAAGCGGAAGGGGGGTGATTCTACGCCAAAAAAGATATATAAGATAAGATAAAAGATATATATAAAGAAATATAGAATAAAAATTTTTTTTTAATTTTACAACGAGACAACGATCTACAGTGAGATCCGTTATAACGAGACGTGATAAAGTGCACGCGTACCGAGCGAAAATTCAAAGTCGATTTTCTCGAAAACAAAGCCTCAAACGAAAAATTTTTATTCTATATTTTCGATTTTTTTTTTCGCGTAGAATCACCCCCTTTCCGCTTGTACCACTAGTTACCAACCATCCTGTATATATAAGAAAATAACTATGGTACTATTACGTCTAGATACTATAAAATAATGCAATGTTTTGTATAGGATGATCCAAGAAGAATTAGCTTAGAATCTTATTATTTTATATTCCTAAGGAATCCTATTATTATATATTAAAATTTACTTGAGCATCTAAAACATTATTTTTGAAGATGTGAAAAAGACTTATTAACGAGAATTGTTCAGTATAAGGGGGGTTATAATATTTTTTGGGAAAGGACGTAATAATTTTCTTGTAGCTAGAGGAACAGCTGTGGAAATACTATATCTTGGCAAAAGGTACATCGATAAGGAAATTACAATAGGGCGTATAATTCTATTTCTTCTTTTAAAAGAGATTTTCATATTCTTCTTGCGTCTCGATATTAAAAACGTAGAATGTGACTAACTAATCATAACGACCATCTTGTTCCAAACCGTTCGAAATAAAATACTTTGCAAAGACTTCATACTTGGACTAAATTATTCCTTAATGATAATTTGGAGGAGGGAAGATTAAAAAATTTTCATTTTAACGATATGTTAAAATTCATAAAAAAAAAAATAAATTATGCAACAACGTTGATTTAATTCAATTACGCGCTATATATTCCTACAATGTATCATTAATGGCCTTGTAGTTGATGTAACATAAAATACTAATGAAAAATAAATCGACCCATATATGTATATTTTTAAATATTCATACTTCGTTCGTTATTGTATAAAATATACATATTTTCCAGTTAATAGTATGATTCAGTATATTTATTTCACTTTACTTATAAGCAAACTAAATTCATGAAACATTCTCCTATGAAAATTATATTTTACATCAAAATTATATTTTACAATGAAAGTATTATCTTTATCCTTCTTGATCATAAATTTTTATAATCTTAGATTCATGTTTATTAAACACCTTCTATGTATTGTTTTTATGATTAGTAAACTGCGAACCTTTATGTAATTTTGCGCACTTTTATGAATATGGTTAAAGAAATGGAAGAAGCTGAGATTTTATAGCCAGCACTGTACTTTAGATATCTTACATAAAGGCCGCAGATAAAAAGACGAATAGTCATATTTCTTAACTTTTATAGAAAATCAACTTTATAGTTCGATATATCGTCAACCGATCTTATATCTTTTTATTCGATTTTCAGATATGTGTTTTTATCACCTCTTGCACATTCAGAGAATATTAATAACATTGATCGTGTATGCAGCGTAATATTAATTAAGTAGAACTGGCGTCATAACTACACTGGAAATTTATGTATCTATTAAATCTTTAATTTAATAGAGGTAAAAATAAAAATTAATATTGAATGAATCTTTTAAGAAACTTAAAGCATTCGATGTGCGAACCACAGTTGTTGTCTTGTTGACAAATAAAATTAGCATCTTCGCTTCCTTTTGTTAATGCTAGCAAAACTATTTATGTACACGTGTGTTTCTTTTCTAGGATTTCCGAAAAGGTATCACACATCCATACTTGTCATTAGGGTGAAATAATTAGAAGATCTTACTTAAAAAAATATAACTTTGGCTTTATGGAAATTTCGGTCACCGTATATACAGGGGAAATAGAAAGCAAACAGAATATACTACGTTAATGTCTCATATACGCGAAGAAATCAGATCAGATACACCAAAGAACAAGTAGTGACCAAACACCGAAAAGACAATCAACGAGAAGGAAATATGAGAATCGACAAAATTAAGGGATGCGCGAAACTAAGGACATTTTGTCTAGAAGAATAGTATCAGCAGCAATATTAACTCAAATTGGAACCAAAGAAATCTCTGAGAATAAGATAGAATAAGACTGAGAATTAAGACACTAGAATTTTAAGTCAATTCTGAAATACACTCTGCTCCAGTTCTATCTATTGTCTTGTTATCATTCATGCTATGCTATATTATGTTATTCCACGTGGTATACTATATATGTCATATTACATTACATATATATATTACATTACACGTTGCTGCGTTTTATTCCATTAGTTCACCGGTTCTTAACACTTTATCGATCGATAGCAGATTAATCGGCTTTTGTCCCCGACGCTTACCGATCGATAGCCAATTAATCGGCTTTTCGTCATCGACAATCTTTCTCATTATTTGAGCAGTAATTTGTTATTTAGTACTAAGGTACCTTGCTCAGTTGTGTCAGTTACGTTGCTTTGTAAGCTCCTACAGTTTTATACCAATTTGAAAAACTTACCGTTCGCAATGAACGAAAAGAACGAGGAACGAAAAATTGGAGAGTCTGAACCGAAACAGAGCCGGCACCAGGGAGAATCTACGCCTGAGCTGCCGGTCGGACATATGTATGCTGTTGAACAGCTAGCGGTCAGTTTTTTTTTTTATTTATTTGTTGAAATTACAATCAATTCTCGCGTTGAGAATTTTCAGTAATTTTTCTGGCGTGGCGCAGTGACATGGCTGTTTATTTACAATAAGTTAATACTTATTATAGATAGGTATAATTTATAAGTATTATAAGTAAGTGCATATGCTTAATTTGGATAATTAAATGAATCTAACGTTTAGGTCTAGCGGGTAGTGCCTCTTCAGCCTGCGAATCTGGTCCGACGTATCGAGTAGTCCAGTGATTAGGGGGTTTCGGTGTTTGTTGATTCTTTTGCTATATCTGTCGCTATATTTTGCTATTTCCTCTTTGACGGTGGGTATCTTGAGGTCGCGGTGTATTGTTTCATTGGTTACATACCAAGGTGCGTCAATTAGGGATCTTAGCGTTTTCGATTGAAAGCGTTGGAGTATTTCAATGTTGGAGTTACTTGCTGTTCCCCATAGTTGGATTCCGTAGGTCCAGACAGGTTTTATTACGGTCTTGTAGAGGGTAATTTTATTCTGTATGTTTAGTTTGGAGCGTCGGCCCGTGAGCCAATAGAGTTTTTTTAGTTTGTCCTTTAGTTGCTTCGTTTTATCTGAGATGTGTGTCTTCCACGTTAGTCTCCTGTCCAGGGTCATGCCCAGGTATCGGACTGTGTCCCTGCTAGGAACTGTTGCATTGTTGATGGTGACCTGGGGGCAGGTTTGTTTTCGGAGCGTGAAGGTTACATGTGAGGATTTCTTTTCGTTGACTTTGAAGCCCCATTTGTGAAACCACTTTTCCATGGAGTCGAGACTTCGCTGGAGAGTGGATGAGGCTATTACCGGGTCTGCGTGGGAAGCTAATAGCGCTGTGTCGTCTGCAAATGTCGCTATAGTTATATCGTTTGATATAGGTAGGTCGGCAGTGTAGATGGAGTACAGTAGGGGTCCGAGGACACTACCTTGGGGTATGCCGGCTTCTATTGGGAATGTTGCGGAAGTGGCGTCTAGGTATTTAACCATGAATTGTCTATTGGTTAGGTAAGATTTTAGGATGGAGTAGTAGGGGTGGGGTAGGATCTTTTTAAGTTTGTATAGTAGCCCTTCATGCCATACTTTATCGAATGCCTGTTGGATGTCTAGGAAAACCGCTGAGCAATATTTTTTCTTTTCGAGTGTTTGGCTGATCGTATGAGTTAGGCGGTGGATTTGCTCTACTGTAGAATGATGTTTTCGGAAGCCGAATTGGTGATCTGGGAGTGTTTTCAAGTTCTCTAGGATTGGAAGGAGTCGGTTCGTGAGCATCTTCTCGAATAGTTTGGACAGGGTAGGTAAAAGACTGATTGGGCGATAGGAGCAGGTTTCGTATATCGGTTTACCGGGTTTAGGGATGAGGGTAATCAATGAGATTTTCCAAGCCTTAGGATAGTGTTCCAGGCGAAGGATAGCATTAAAAATCGATGTGATGAGTGCTATCCCTTTTGTGGGAAGTTCCTTGATTGCTCTATTGCCTATTAGGTCGTGTCCTGCTGCTTTCTTGGGGTTTAGGCGACTGATTGTCTCTGCAGAGGAGAAGGGTTCGATAGGAGGGGACATTTGGAAGGGGGTGTGCAGGTATTCAGTAACGTCCGCGGCGGCTTGGGGGGAATGGGGTTTGAATACTTTTGACAAGTGTTTTGCAAACAGGTCGGCTTTTTCTATAGGGCTTCGCGCCCATCCACCTTGCGGACGGCGGATAGGTGGGATTATTTGTGGGGGGCGTGTGAGTTTCCTGGAGGCCTTCCATAGTGAGTAGTTGGCGTCGGCTGTGGGGGATAAGCTGGCGAGGTATTTATGGAAACAGTCGTTTTTATAGTTTCTTAAGGTTCTGGATAGCTTTCTAGTTGCGTTGTTAAGTTTGCGTTTGTCCTCCGGTGTTCTATGGGTCTGCCATACTCTTCTTAGTCTACGTTTTCCTGCTATTTTTTTTTAGTATGTATTGGGGATATTCTTGTTTGCTGTTAGATGGCTTTGTCGGTGTGGAGAGGCGGATTGCGTTTATTATGCTCGTGTTTAAGTATTCCGTGGCTGCTTCGATATCTTCCTTTGTTTTTAGTGGGGTGAAGGCTGAGGTTGAGTGTGTAAAGACTTCTCTGAAGAGCTGCCAGTTGGTGTGTTGGTTGTGAATGGAGCCATTAGGTGTATTCTCGATGATTGTTGAACTGACTGTTGCTATCACGGGAGAATGATCAGAGGAGAGATCAGCCGAGGAGTTGATCTGGACGTGTCTTGATGGGATATTTTTAGTTATGAAGAAGTCGAGAAGGTCGGGTATTTTGTTGGTGTCAGTGGGCCAGTATGTGGGTTCGTATGTGGTGAGGTAGTTGAGGTTGTTGTTTATTATGCTGTTTAAGAGGTTTTTGCCTCTTGCTGTAACCAGTCTGCTGCCCCATTGGATGTGCTTGGCGTTATAGTCTCCTCCAACTATGAATCTGTTGCCCAGGGTGTCCAGGAAGTTATCAAAGTCTTCTTTGGCGATGGAGTGTCTGGGAGGGCAGTATACTGCTGAGGTGGTGATTGAGCCATGACAGTCTTCTATTGCTACGTTTGTTGCTTGGAGGTAGTCTTTCTGGAATGATGGGAGTTCGTAGTGCTTAATACTTGCTTTGATTATTATTCCGGTGCCACCGTGGGCCTTTCCGCTGGGGTGTTGGGTATGGTAGAATTTGTAACCACTTATTTTCAGGTAGCTCTTGTCGGTGAAGTGGGTTTCCGATACGAGCATTACGCCGATTTGCTGGTGTTTTAAGAAGAGTTCTAGTTCAAGTTTGTGTTGCGCTAGACCGTTGGCGTTCCAGAGTGCTATGCGCCTTGGTTTTATTTTGAGTCGGGGCGTGCTAATTTTTCCACGATGAGTGTTAGTAGCGATAGCAAGTGATTTATTTGCTCCGATTGTTTCTCTATTAGCTTTTCAAGCCTTGAGTAGTTGTCTGTGTTTGGTGGGTTGGGGACACTGTTTTGGGGAAGGTTGCTTTGGCTGTTCGGGTTATTTTGGATGCCTTGTACTGCTTGGGCATAGGAGGTTGAGGTGGAGATGAATTTGGTAGGACTGGGTGTTTGGTTGGTTGAGGGGGTTGGGGTAGTCGTGAATTTCGGCGGGCTGGGTGTTTGGTTGGATACCTCTTTTGCTCTGAGCTTAGGGTACCTGTTCGTGTATAGTGTTTTATATGCTGGGCAGCCTTTGTAGTTGGCAGGGTGGTCCCCTTGGCAGTGGATGCATTTCGCTGGGGTTTCCGGTGATTTGGCGCACTGGTCAGTGGAGTGAGAGCCTGCGCATTTAACGCAGCGGAAAGTATGGTTGCAGTATTTCTGCGTATGACCGTACCTTTGGCACCTTTTGCACTGCACTATTTCTTTTTTCACGTGCGGTGGTTCGATCTTTACTATCGCGTTCATTAGGCGACTGATGTTGTAGATTTCCTTATTGTTCTGTTTTTGTTTAATGTCTAGGAAGAATAAGGATAACGGGTCTTTCGAGACTCTATGCCTTATATTACTTACGTTGATGACTTCGTGGCCGAGTTTTGAGAGTTCGTATTTTAGTTCGTCTATGTCTGCTGAGTGGTGTATGTTTCGTAGGACCACCCGGAAAGGCCTTTCCTGTTTGAGTTGGTAGGTGTGGAAGTTGGCGTTCAGGGTCCTGAGTGTCTTGGTGAGTTTTCTGTAAGCTTCTGGGTTCGTCGGTAGTATTTTCACCTTGTTGTTGCTTATCTTAAGGTTATATTCCTCCTTGCTGGTATCTCTCTCTAGGGACTTGATCATTGTCTGTATGTCAATGACGTCGTCCACAAATATTGGTGGGGGAGGGGGGATTCTCTGTAAGTGTTGGTTTGGTGGCGGTTCTACGATTTCCATGGCGTCGTTTGAAGATTCCAATACGGCGAACCTGTTGTGTGTGTTTATTTGCGTTGCTGTTTCTATTTTCCTTTTCTTTGTAGTGTTAGCGTCGTTAGTGCGGAGAGTTCTGCTACACTTCTGCCACGGGGGGGTAGCACGGGGTAGCTGCGAGTCTGCTCCGGAGAGCCTGGTCGCGGTTGCTGGGCCATCATCGAGCTAGTTAATTCGGAATGAACAACTAGTCGTGAGGCTGTGAGGCTAGTATTCGGGTTGGGGTTAGGTGCGTGGGATTTTCTTCTCCCTAGAGGGTAAGGGACACTTAGCTGTGTTCTCTTTCGACGGTTGGGCGACACGTGTTGTTTTCGAACTACGCTGGGCACTAGAGACACGTCTGCACGCTTCGGCACTCCACAGCGAACTGTGTTTACGGACTCCCTTTAAATTCTTCGCTATCGCAGCCCCCCATGACTCAACTGAAGACTGAAATCCGTAATGTGGCAAAAATGTACAATTGAAACACTCGTCAACTGCTCATCAACAACCTTCAAATTTGCAGAGAAGAGATTTGTTATGAATAAACACACGTATTAAATATTTTATATTCCCATAGTGGGGACTTGGCGGACCCACGGAGATCTGCAGACCGCAGATTAAAAACCGCTGACCTAGTTCGTAAGATAGACGTTACACCGGTGCAATGGTAACATAGTATTGGTATAGTTAAAAAATCAAAATGACATCAAGTGTACACGTTTGTAACAGATATTATGCTAGGCTTTACGTCTCGCGTCAATAAACAAATAATAATACTAATAATATGCGGTAATGCATAAAATATTCGAAATAATAATAGTGGTAATAATATGCAGAAATATATAAAATATTCGAAATGTAATACTCCTTACAATATTTACTGAATGAAACGAAGCTCTATTTAAGTTTTGGTTTTTTAGTTGTGTTCATAAAAGTATGAATTCGTGTAGGTACACATCCGCGGTCTACTAATAGCTACACTAATATTATCAGTTTCTTTAGAAAACACGGAGGATTCATCATCGATCCATGAAGGCTACACTAACTATTCCATGTTAAAATACTTCTCCTTAACTATCAAGTGCCACGAAGGCCGGAAAATTAATAGAAATAAATTTATCGTATTCATCGCGTATAATTTTCACATATTTTTGCACGCTATGCACATTCTTACATGTACGTTAAAATTATCCACCGATGTACAAACATCAGCAGTCTACTGATTAGATATCGATGAATAATAATAATAATAAATAATACATAAGAAGAAATATCATATCTTATTAATAGAATCGAAGGTACAATAAGCTCGTTGAATCGGATCAATGAAACGACGCGCAGCGACGAAAGCGATGAAAACAACCGCATCGAAAGTTTGCGTTTCTCTTATCGGAAACGTTACGCAATATGCTTCGATACGGTAGAAAATCTTCCGCTCCTTTTCCCTCTTCTGTGACTGATAACAACATCGTGCATCATAATAAAGCTTCGTTTAAACAGGAAGCAATCGATCAAAGTTCGACGAAGGTTTGGAAATGAGTAAAGAAGATTTTATATAACAGGAAACTTCAAACCATATGGCGAAAATAAATTGTTCATTCTCTCACTCTGCGATTCTCGAGTTTCTATCATTTTTTCTACGTTTCTCTCTTTCCTTCTCCTTTTTTCAAAATTTTGAGGAAATATTTATAGACAAAATCGAATCAAAGAATTTTCTTTTTTTTATTATTTAATTTGTACTTTACAATTTGTCCAACTGGACGTTTGGTAAATGAACCAAAGAATGACACACACTGATAAGAAATTTTGTTCGTATTTTGTCGAAGCTTGAGACGTGCTTAACGTTAGAGAAATACAATTGTGTCTAGAATGATGGAAAGACGCGAAAGGGATGAAAGAATGCGAAGCTACGCTGCATCTTTTAATTAAAAAACGGCTGTAAAATTCTCAATTCTCGTGTGGGTACGAGCTACAAAATACGACATGACAGAATTTGATTAGACGCACGCATTTTCGTCGCAATTTTGTTTCATTGTATCCCGGATCCGACTTTTGCGTAACAGCTAGACCGCAGATTTTTAAATATTTATAGAAAATTTGAAAGTTGCATAGAATGGCCTATAATATGAAAAAATATATGAAATATCAATGTCCGAAGTATGGCACTGTCTATAATGCTTGATAGATAAGCTACGACAACTTGCTACGGAGTTCGTACTTTTTTAATTGTATTTTCAATAATATAGATTTGCATAAATATCAGCAATCTAGTAACATTTTCCGCGTTATAATTATACTGGTTCTACAATTTTGAAACAAGAATAAACTAGTTTCCTTTTTTCAGGAAGAAATTAATAAATTGTTGTATTAATAAATTCAAACGTGTCATACTTGAACACCTTTTGGAGTATTGCAACACCTAGCGTAGAATTTTCATATGAATATATATTAGGTTGTCCGAAAAGTGTCTTTTTTTTACAGACACGTCTTCTACAACAATGAATCTTTATACAAACATGGAACCTAATCTGTCGTACGTTGTAATCTTTATTTTGATAGAGCAAAATGGATCATACGTAATTCGATAAAATAATATAAAACGAAAAATGTTGTGTAACCATTATTTCCTTATAAAACTAAAGAAACTTTTCGGACGACCTAATATATTACGCTCGTTACACGAAACTTCGCGAAATTTCAATAGATTTGAGACCAGTGCGAAAATGTATTGAGAAGTTGCATATATCGCGGACATATGGTTAATGAAAAACTAATACACAGCATGGGTAGTAGTCTGAAACGTAAAATTAATGCTAAAGATAGTCTCACTGTTGTGGCTTATTAATATAGCG
Organism: Bombus vosnesenskii; assembly: GCF_011952255.1. NCBI lineage: Eukaryota > Metazoa > Arthropoda > Insecta > Hymenoptera > Apidae > Bombus > Bombus vosnesenskii. The sequence continues at coordinate 504,721 of NW_022882992.1, forward strand.
AATAAGTAAATAATCGTTCAAATTCTTCGATCTTTATCCTACGATAAATACATTTCTAACTTCTGTACACGCATTCGGACCCCGTTTTAAATTTTCCGTTTTAAGTTATATAATACATTCGAAAATAAAATTTTCATCTATGCGGTGAGTGCCTTGAAATGCAACATAATTCATTCAAAGCGTTTTGCTTAATAAAACCAATGGATAACTGAAGTAGACTCAATCTGTATTACGTATATGTAGAAACAAAAAGTTTCTACGAATATTCGAATATTTTCGTAAATAAATAATTTCATAAATAATTTCCTAATAAAAGGATACCGTCTTTTCTTATAGATATCAGAGTTATAATTTGATACACACAGGAGTCTCTCGAATAACACGCTATTCTTACAATTTTTATGGATTCGCTGTACGACGGTTCGAGAATCGGAGAAACTTAATGGGAATTTTCAAACATTGAAATTTTGTAATATTCCAATTCTTAATCCGTTTTTAGTCCGTGGAATCGTATTGGCTTTTTCGCGTTCGAAAATTTATTGTAACTAACATGAATAACATTAATATGTAATATTTTAAATTAATTATCGATTGCTCTAATAAAAATATATTAATTATGAGAAATACGTATTTTTATTAATTGTGACAATCTAGCCAGCATTTTTCTATTAATTCTACGTTTCGTGTAACACGTTTCGCGTGATAGGACGTTTTTTCGGAATTTAACTACCGGTGTTGTACGGTACCTGATACCTGTACAAATATTTCACATGCTACTTTAAAATTCTGTAATATAATGAAAATGTTGAAAATCGTGTTCTACGATACGCGAAATTACTAGACGATAGAAAGGTCGAGAATTTTTGTCCACCTACGTATTCCAATAAAATTATGTTTAGGCGTGGCAACATGAATGCCGTATTGATAATTTATCATTGCACGATGTTACAAACGAGCACGTATAATCATCAACGTCGACGATCACCGAAGATTTCTTCATGTCGGCTAAATTAACCGAAGAAGAAAGTTTTCAATGTATGAGTTGTACGTATTAGAAACGAATTAAAGAGTCGTAGAAGATCGTATCTGTTGGATGTGAAGGAAGAATTTCTCAAGGAAAATCCAACCAGTGCAAACTTTGACCATAAACGACGGACAATAATATTACATCGTCATGGAATAACTTAAATTGGCCAATCTAGATTTATATACATTATAAAGTCTCATTAAGTTAGAAAAATTTACCAAATGTCCAGCTGGACAAAATGTAAAATACAAATTAAATAATAAAAAAGAATTATAAAGTCTCGTTTAATCCAAGTTTCGTATATCTTTATACAAAGATTTCATTCGTTGTTTTATTTATTTATCTTGTGTCGCATCAACTTTTACGTTACAAGTCTTTGGTTACAAATAAGCATTATCGATACGATCGTTTATTGTTACAACAATAATTGTTCAAACTAAAGCTATCAGCCACAGCTGTTACATTGCACTGCGATACAGACTATAAAGTAAGGATGTACGCCAATAACTTTTGCGATTACTGTATGTACATACACAGCTAACGATTATATACGAGTTATATAAATCGCTTCGGTGAAACATTATCAAACGCAACGCGTCTGTTCCGATGATTCACTATGGATGAAAGAATAGCACCGTGACCAGGCAACTATGTATCAGCGAATCTGTTGAGAGAAATTCGCGTGGTAGCAAAGAACGAAATCCCTTACGTGTAAAGGTTATTTTCGTCCGTATCATTCTACGGTGAAAACACGATGTTCCTTTTTGCTCGTTCCACTATGCTTTTGTACAGAATACGAACGTAACGATGATGTTGCACCGTTGCATTCACTGGAAATACACTCGCGGCTGATTTTGTTCGCGAGGATATCGCTCCGTTTACCTTAATCCTTCTTTTCTTTTTCTCTTTTTTTTTTGCACTCGAAAACGTTTATTGAAAATAGTCGTCGTGCGATCAGCGATGAAAAGATATGCTTGACATGTTTATAAAAACGGTTAATTTTCATAGCTATCGCTGGATCTCAAAAGAGATTTTTCGACAAATCAAATGATTAAAAAATCATTCCGATCACGAATAACAACCGTAGATGGTCAACATTTATTATTATTTAATTATTGTCGCATCGATTAATAGTCATTAGCGATCGTTAATTAAAACTAATTTACGTAGGTTGGTAGGATCATTACCTTCGCGTAATTGTTTTACGTCTTTTGTGTGTACATACACGTGTATGTAGATTTGGTAAAGTAGTATCATAGTACACAGTTACATTATTATTACTGCAATAGTTATATAGTTATCGAAATACAATTATACAGTTAGAAAGAGTATGATTAAGAGTAAGTTTAATAAGAATAAGTTTCAGTATATGAATCATGTAAATCAATCTTATTTTATAGCTGGTAGGCAAAGATTAATAAAATTACAGTTACACAATTATAGTAACTGCTTTTAGTTACGAAAAACCATTATTCACGATGAGAACATTTTGTGGTTATTAGTAACCGTTATCGATGACGGAAATTTTTCTGGCTACTAATACCTAACCATTATCGATAATGGAACTTCTTTTGGTTATGAATAACCATCATAGATAGCAAAATTGTGTGTGTGTGTGTTTTTTTTTGTTACCGATAATCATTCTCGACGACAATAATCGTTTAAACTAACATACTGTTTCTTATATTACAAATCCTGTTAAATTTGATTTATTGCCGTTATCATCGCTGTGTCTGATTATTTTACACGTGTATTGCGATAAACACACGTAATTTTGCAAGATATTGAGGATGGGCTGTCATCCGTATTATATTATATTATATTAAATATCTTTGGGAATACGTATAATGACATATTGGTGCTAAAACGTGGAAAAAGAAAAATTCATTTCTCCAGGCAATGGGATTAGAAATATGTATATATAAAAAAAATATAAAATATAAAAAATATATATAATTATATATATATATTTTTCCAATCCCAATGCCTGGAGAAATGAATTTTTCTTTTTTCACGTTTTTAGCATCAATATGTCATTATATGTATTCCCAAAGATATTTAATAATGGAAATGCTCTTTTTCTTCACATTTCTTCAAAACGTGGGAATTATAACTTCTATTCGAATGTGGGATTTGTCGTTTGGATAAATCCTTAATGCAAACTATGGTTTCTAAAGAGGAAAAAGAAATATATGTCGGGTTTACATTAGAATTAGGGTTAGGGGCGTGAAACGAATCTTCGTTTGGATTACACGTTGTCGTTATGCAATAGAGAAGACATTGACTAGTGCAAATACGATTATCATAGAATTGGACAAGTAACCGTAGTAATTAGATACTCGAGAAACTAATGACAATGATCCTAGGTTCAATAACGAATCCGCGGTCGACGGGATGATAGATAAACGTGCTCACAAAATCTAAGTCGGACGCGTAATATTCACTGGTGTTACTCTTTTCGTCGATGAGATCGCAAGAAGGAATGAATTTCCGTCCCGACGATGTCACAGAGGAAAACTATGATGGGGTGTGTCTAAGGGCACGAGATCATCGGATTCGTCGAGGATAGCCTTTGTTCAGAAAGTAAGGGAAATTGGCGTTGCTGCTAATTGGTCAATCTCCATATCGGTGGTTAGAAAAAGATGCAAGCCGCCCTTGAGGGAAAGTTGCTAGTGGGAGACGTCATTCGTTGAAAAAATAGGTCTCCTCTATCTCCTCGTAGTTGGGACAAAGACTGTTTGTTCGAAGGACTTTAATTAGCTAAATCTTAAGATTTATAGCGGGCCCTCGGGCTAGCTGAACATGTACTGCGGAGACGCATCGACATCTGGCAATCATATTACTCGAAGAATAGGGTCTGCGTGTGGCGAGCTACAGGACAGGGCCCGTTGGAATGTTTACTGTCGAGCGTTACAACTATTTCCTTTTTAAGGAGAGCTATAGAATTACTCCATGCCTTTGTTAGACAAAGCGTTCATCCCGTGACCGCGGCTACGTTCGGCGACTGGCTGTCGCCTCGAGCACAAGCTCATTATCACAACTCTCGAACAATTACAATCGGATTGAATAACTACAATTGTTTAATTACAGCTATAGTAGACTCTAGGTTACAATATTGCGGGATTATCCAAAATTCCAAAGGCTCCGGTGTTTTTTCATCTCCGACATATACATATTTAATATATAATATTTCTACGTATAATATAATACATATATATTTCTATACAATTTATAGAATTGTCGTAATAATTTTCAAAATTGTTGTTTATGGAATTATAATCATAATTGTCGTCATTTGCAGACATTTAATTTCAAAAGCAAGACTTTATAAAATTCTGAATTTCTGTAAAGTTGGTTAAAACATGATAGGCGTAAGCCTGGCTTCCCTGGTCAACCAGGATAAAATGTAACTATCCTTTTCTCTCTCGTGTCTTTTTCTTTCTTTTTTGTTGTTGTCTGCCTCGTTTTTCCACGAGGCTGATAAACGATTACTGTTTCAAAAATTTGAACGATGCTGCAAGATTAGGTGCGATAGCTTGAGAGGAAGGTTGGGGTCAAAATATTTATAATTTCAAAGTGAAATTAATTTTTATATCCTCTAAATAGTAAGAAAGAATTGAGCAGCATTATTTCCACGATATGGAATCCTGACTTTTTATATCATTTTGCTGACTTTCATGCGTTAACATAGTACGAAAGAAGTTGATCCATTCTTTTCATATATTTATTATATCAGCACACTGTTCTGGTTTTTTGCTATACAAAATGTGGAGAATACAGTTAATGTGTACCTCTCTTTCATCTTTCCATTTGCATCATCGGTCCATTGTTGGATCATCTTTCCATCAGAAAGTTTCCTTTTTATTACAAAGGTAGGATTATTGGCTTTCCACTGGCTCCAAGAATGCGAATCATGTAAGTTTTTCCTTGAAGCAGCTCAGAGGTAAATTATATGCTGCTATACAAATTATGTATATATAGAAACCGACCTGAATGTTTCAGGTCGTCCATAAATTTATGCATAACTTTACTAGCGCGTCCTTGTCGTCTGATCTTGTTATCTCTAATACCGGCATAAATTAAAAAACAGTGTATTCATCCTTTCTTTTCAGCATATGTAATTTTCTTCCATACTTACGAGTTTTATTTGAAATTTGAAATAGTTCTACAAAATTCATTCAAAATAGTCGACACCTCCACGGAACTATGGATCCATCTACACAGATTGTTACAGATTTTATTTCCTGGCTCGTGAATCTCTTTCAATGTACGATAAAAATATAAAACTAATTATACTAACTAACTATATTACACATATATATAACGAAAACTATTATATTTTACGGTATTTTTCATTTCAAACGTTTTCGTATATTTTCATCAATGTCTATGTCTGGGGAGCGTGGAGGTGTTTTTCCGTATTATGTACGTGAAGAACGATACAGACAACAATCCAGACATTGTCCCATTAGTTCGAACGAACTCTTAAAACCATTAACGAAAGATACTGGGCGAGAATCAACACGTGTGAAAATCTTATGGTAAAGAGACTGTATGATAACGTCACCAAGGAGGCTACGTAGATCACATCCACCGCTGGATAAATGCCCAATTGCCCAGTGCCTCCGCTAGAACACTGTTTGAAAGCGAGGGGGACAAATACGAATAAATGTGTACGAATAAGTGGAACGAATGAATGGATCGAGCGAATGGTAGTAAAATAAGTACTACAAATCATGTAAAAAGTTTACTAATGGTAAGACTGGCGCATGAGTTACGAGTAATATATATATATATATATATATATATATATATATATATATATATATTAGTTTAAAAAAAAGCGAGCCACGTTCATTTACTTAGTTATTTAGTGTGACCAAGGAAACCGAAGTCTCGGATCTAGACTTTTTGACATTTGCTCAGCGACTGACTAAAACCGATCATCAACGGCTCGATGTTGAGGAATGTTTAGATTATCGGCGCTCGGGGAGCACGGGGCGGCTACGGGTTCTCAGGGTGTAGGACCACGCCCTGGGAAACCCCGATGAATTTGATATTCTCCTATAGCCGGATAGTGGGTGGTCGGCGCCTTTGGCCTCCGCCAGTTTGCCGATCCAGTGCGGAGAACCTCGGAGAAGTTAGTGGGTCCGTATCTGCCAAGACCACTCATCTCATCTTCTTGTGGGGATCCCCGTCACCCTGCACCGGCCTTGTCCGGGGTAGGGTGCGAAAGAGTGAGTAGCACCAGGATGGAAACCCTTGTTGACGACCTAGGCGATTCTTTACGAAGTATTATGGATAGAAAAACGAACCAAAAAATCGTTTACGCTGCAGGGGAGATATACCCCAGTTCCGGCGCAGCCGCGGGTTGAAAAGCGGGTCCCACTGTGTCGTCATCGAGCAACCGTGGCCGTCCGGGGGTGGGCCGCCAGGCCCCCGGACACGCTCATGCGTCTGGCAAAGGTGAAGGGGACACGTGAACCCGGGCGGTCACGGAGAGGGACGCAGGAACCCGACCTTATGCCGTCGGCCCGGGATCTTCGTGGGGTGAATGCGGCGGTGGGAGGGTGAGATCCGACGACGAAATGTCGTCGTGCTCTTTCTACTCGACCGTTGCGGGCACGCTCAGCAAGCGGTCGTACCACAGAATTACCGGAACCGCGGAAAGCACCACCTCCGCCGCCAACGGTGACGGTGCAGGCGCCGGACACGAAGGGCGGACGCGTTCGCAGGGGATCCGGTCTCCACGCTAATACCGGCTCCCGATAAAAGGAAGAAGAGGGGCGCGAGGCGCGGGGTGGACACCGACACCCACACCGATGCCGAGGCTACCACCGTACCCGCCGCCGCCTCTACCATCCGCGACGGTGCCGACGATGGCGACGACAAACGCAGTGACGAAATGAGGATCGGACCGGTCGACAAGCAAGTGACCGTGAAGGACGCGGAACCGACCCACGATCAGGAAAAGGAGGATGTTGCATACCTGCGAAGGAGGGTGCGCTCTCTGGAGAGAGAGGTCAATTGCCTCCAAGAGACGGTGGAACGGCTGACCAAGGAACGGAGAGGACGGACAAAGATGATAATAAAGACGGTGAAGGACAAGAGGCGGGGATCACCTCTACGAAGGGGGGGGGGCGAAAGAAAATGCTCCCGGGGCCCAAACGGGAGCAATTATGGGTCCCCCCATCTCCCCCACACCTCTGGTCAGCGTCGCGCCATTTCCGCTGTCCCGACGGGTCGGGGAGTAATGCAAAAACTAAGAAAACGGATAGATTCGGTGGTCCAGGACCTCGAGATCGACTAGAGGATCTCAAGATCCTGTTCCTCCGTAAGTTGGAGGAGTATTGGCGAGAAATAATGTCGGGGGAACAATCCCCGGCCACGGACGCTGGCGTCGCCACAAGGACCGTACAAGTACGATTGCGGTCGGCGAGAGACATCTAGCGGTCGACCGGGGAGTCGTCGGCCGACGAGGCAGGATTCACTACCACCATAGGAGGAGGAACAGGGAGAGCGAGGCGAAGGAATAGAAAGCCAACGGCGCAACCTCTTTCAGCGGTCCATGCGCCGACCGAGGACACAAGAACCAAGGGACGGGTATCGTCGTCTTTTCTGCCGTCGACGTTGCGAACAGGGGCCTTGGCGCCCAGGACGGCGACCGGCAGTGGCGAACAAGGGCAGGGACTATCGCGGAGGTGGCCGCTCGGCCTCTGGTGCGCCCCCGCACGGGAAGGGAATCCATGCGAGGAGCGGGCGATGGATCCAGGAGCTATCGGGGCAGGAAAGAGACGTGACGCTAGAGGGCGAGACCTGCGCAGCGAGAAAGTGCCGGACCTTCTCCGACCCCCACGGTGCGTCACGGTATTGCTCACTGTGAGGGACGGCTCGGGCTTCACGTACAGGGATGCGATGTCGGTGGTGAAGAGGGAAGTCAAGCTCTCCGAACTCGACATCACGGAGTTAAGACCGAGTAGGGTGATTACGTGGGCGCTGCTGTTACCAGGACGCTGGGACTGGTTGAGCGGATGGCGGCCAAGCTGAAGGACTTGGGCCCCCAAGGTAACCGTGCTGCGAAGGACGGCCGAGCTAAGAGTAACCGGACTGGAGGACTCGGTCACTCCGGAGGAGGTGGCAGCCGCTGTTGCTGAGGCCGGGGGCTGCCACGCCGATGAGGTCAACGAGTCATACGCTCCGTTTCTCGGGGCCTCGGGTCGGTGTGGCTACGCTGCCCGCTGACAGCGGCCAGGAAAATCAACAGAGGAGACGCTCGATCAGGAGGTGGGATTAACATAGGTTGGTCAGCGGCGAGGTTTTCCCCTCTCTCGGCGAGCCAACTCCAATGCTTCAAGTGTATGGAGTCGGGTCACGTGCGTCGGGACAGCACATTGACGGCCGACCGGTCGGAGTGCTACTACCGGTGCGGGGCGGAAGGACATCGCGCCAGGGACTGCTCAGCGCGAGTACCTAAGTGTCCGGTGTGCGCGGACCTGGGACTACCCGCGTCGCGCCGTATGGGGCCATCGGCATGCAAACCGCCTGCTCTTAAGAAGAGGGCCGCACAGGAAGCAAGGACCGTTCCAGGCGACAGCGGGGAAGCGGCGACGAGGAAGGAAACGATGACGCCGTTAACTGGCTCCACGAAGGCCAAAAGAGAGGACAGAGAAGTCGGACACACCGACTGCGAGGGGAACAGCCCGGAGGAGGCTATGGAGACGGAGCTTCCCCCGATGTGAGCGGAAGAAGAAGAGGAGGAGGACAACTGCTCCTGTGGTGCAATCTTAATCGCTCCCGCCGGGCTCAGGACTTAATGTTCCAGAGTCTGGCAGAACGGCGGATCGGCCTGGCTGCGGTGGCAGAACCGTACAGCATTCCCGACGCGTCACGGGGCGCTGGGAATGTGATCGGCTCGGTCGCCATATTCTGGACCGGGATCGCGGGAAGCCCCTCCTGCTCGGTGATCGAGCGGGGACGGGGCTTCGTGGCCGTGAAATGGGCGGCCTGGCCGTGGAGGCCGTCTACGTGTCGCCCAACATCAGCCGGACCGAATACGCGCCCTTCCTGGACGGACTCACGGCTTGTGCGAGGCATTTTGGCACCTGCCCGTCACTGGTCCTTGGGGACTTCAACGCCCACTCAACGGCATGGTGCTCCCACAGGACCAACGGAAGGGGGCACGTCGTGCAGGACTGGAGTCGCATTTGTCCCGGAGTGTTCCCGGAATGCACGACGGCCAGTTCGGCTTCCGGAGAGGGTGGTCTACGATCGACGCTGTCGCCCGTGTCCGCTCCTTTGTCGAGGGGGCCGAGCGCCGCGGTTACGTAGCGTTGGCCGTGTCGCTGGACGTGGTCAACGCCTTCAACAGCATCCCCTGAGACAGGATATGCCGGGCCCTCGAATTTCATCGGGTACTCGCGTACTTGCGGGTTGTGGTCCGGGCGTTCCTCCGGGACCAGCGTATCATCTACACCGTCCGGGGCGGAGGAATGGCTGGGTGTGCGTTGTACCGCGGGGTCCCGCAGAGTTCGGTGTTGGGTCCGTTGCTGTAGAACATCGCGTACGACGCGGTGCTTCGTAAGCCGATGCCTCCGAACTCGGCACTGGCGTGCTACGCCGACGGCACGTTGGTGCTGGTCTGGGGCACAGCATGGGGTAGAATCGTCCGCCTGGCAGAGCTGGCGATGGCCTGTGTGTGTCGCCGAGATCAAGGGATTGGGATTGAGGGTGTCACCCGAGACATCCGAGGCATTGTGGTTTTGTTGCAGGGCCGATCACGGGACGCCTCCAGCGGGTTATCGCCTGAGGTTGGAGGGGGCTGCGGTCAGGGTCGGAACCAGCATGAAGTATCTGGGCCTGACCCTCGACAGCCACTGGACCTTCGGCGCTCACTTCGAGCGCCTGGCACCCTCTGTCGTGGCGACGGCGAACGCCTTAGGACGTTTGCTGCCTTGGCTGGACGGGCCCGATGTCGGGGTGCACCCGCTGTACGCCGGCGTGGTACGATCGAGGCTCCTCTACGGAGCTCCGATCTGGGCAGAGGACCTGATGATCAAGCGTCGCAGTCTCCTAGTGGTCAGGAGGGTACACAGGATGGTAGCCATCAGGGTAGTGAGGGGCTTCCGCACCATTTCGGCGGCAGCAGCGGCGGTGCTCGCCAGGTTTCCCCCGTTCGAATTGCAGGCCTTGAGGTGTCGCGAGATTTATCTCCACACTCGGGTTCTGTCGGGCGGGGTCGGCCCGGTGGGCGCCAACGTTAGGTTTCGGGCTCGGGGGGCTTTGCTCGACAGATGGCAACAGCCCATGGCGGCCAAGCCTCGACACGAGAGCGCATGCGCCGGAGCTAAGGGTCCTCGGGGCCGTCCTTCCAAACTGGGACGTTTGGTTGGACGGCGGCGGGCCCTCCCGGACCTACAGGGTGAAGCAGGTGCTCACCGGACACGATTGCTTCGGTGAGTATCTGCACCGAATGGGGAAAGAGGCGACCGCGCGTTGCCACCACTGCGGGGCGCCGCGAACTCATCGTGGAAATCGGATGGGATCTCTCGCCGTCGACGATCGTCGAGGCATTGTTGGTAAGCGAGAGAAGAAGGAGGGCCGTGACCTCCTTCTGTGAGCAGGTTATGCTTCGGAAAGAGGCCGCGGAGAGGGTGAGGGTGCGGTACTCTCACCCCGAGAAAATTGACCGGCGAGGGCGCGGCAGAGACCGTGGACGCGCTTCGGTGAGACGCGCTAGGTCCGCCGCGCCCCCCGTTGGAGTTCAAACTTAGGCGCTGGCAGCTCAGCGCCTCGGGGCCGCAAAGCACTCCGGTAGAGGAACCGGACTGCCTGGCACGGCGGCTTCGGCGACGAGGTGCGATGTGACGTGGCCGTACATCGCTCCATTAGGGGACGTATTGTGCGCGGGGAGGGGCCCGGTGTGTCGTTCGCACCGGTTCCCGGGCCCCTCTCGATCGCAGCTGGGACGGTCATCGTGGAGGTTTTAGTCGGTTGGAGTCCGGCACTACCACGCCGCTTTTCCCCAGAAGCGGTCTGGTGTCCGTGCGGATTTCCTCCGCGTTAATAAAAAAAAAAAAATTAAAAAGAAAAGATTATCGGTGCTCGGACCGCCGCGAACACCAATGACTGACACAGGTCTTTAAAACTTTGACTGCCACGCCGAAATCACTCATTTCGCTCAGGATGCCACGGGAGTATTTTTATTATTCAAAGCATATATTGGCAAAATAATAATAAATTGATGATGTAAGACAGCATTCTTCCCCAATGGGCCGTTTATCTTACTGGTGATTACGGGTGACCACCTTGGTAACAATTGATAGTGACATATTATAACAAGGCTTCGTTTATTTCAACAAACCATTCGCATTCGTTATTTCGTCGTAAGAAAAACGTCCAGAATATATTGTTGAAACGTGTAGAAGATATTAATAAACAGTATTTGCTCATTCTATATATAATAGTAAGGTATGTGCACACTTCTAACTTCAATTATATGATTATAAAGCAGCATTTACGATTATTTTCTAAGCTGTGTTTACAATATTTGTAGATTAGCCTTCAAAGATATGGATGCAAACACAGTGCACCGTTAGATGCCAGATTTATTCTCATTTTTTTATTGATGTTTTTATAAAAATGTTTAATTGTTCAATAGGGCACTTTTTATTTCAAAGCATGCGATTATGTAGGTGTTTTTATAATTAAAGTAATATTACTTTGTTGTTGTTTGTTGTTATTTGCTATAATTTCGTTGTTTATATATATATGGATAGGTATAAAATAGGGTTTTTCACACGATTTGTAGATGCTTCACGATATGACAGTACCTATTTCCAGAATTGTTCTCGTTTCGATCGTGCCTCGATATTAAATGTAAGATCTTGACAGGGGCATGTCAGCTGAGGCTTTCGATGCTCCAAGAAACGACGAATACGAAGGCTGGGCACATGTCGATTTCACAGACCAAAAAAATATACAATCATGTTACTGATGATATATGTAAAAATAAAATTTGAATAAAAATGTGTGTTCTACCATCTCACTATCTCTTTTTTGTTTTTAACATTATTCATCGATCTAGATGGAAAAATCCAATTAAATAAATGGTCAGTACCGAACGACAATTTTTCGTTTCCTACAAATTACAACATTTTTACTCTCGCAAATTACCAATTATTATCATTGAATTTCACGAAATTAATTATAATTAATTTTGTTCCTTCTTTTATTAGCTTCCACTTTTACTACAAACTTACTTTTTAAATGTTGATTTCTACCAACTCTAGTCCGAAATATAACAAAAAAGTTTACGGTCGGTACTGTACGACTCTCCTCCTAATAGATGGATGCACGAAGGTTGTACCAGCTGGGGAACAGAACTCAATCATTTTCGATGTTATCGCTATTAATTTAGATTAGAGGCAATATCATATAACGTGTACGGTTTTACCCACCACACCGGGCAAAATCGAAAAACATAGAGATTTCGTTTTGTTGTTACTTCAAGTATTAACATGGAATTATTTATTATTTTATATTTACATTATTATATTTAATTTTATCTTCGTCCTTTCTTCATTATGAAAGTATAACTAACAGATACAGTTCGGCTTACGAAAATTTCTTTATTAACTACAAAGTTAAAAGCTTCCAAAGCTAAGTATGCGTTTCGCACAGGTTTCCCATACATTTTGTATACAGAATGGGTCACTGCTTTTGCATTTATTTTCCTTGTCTTTCATACGATAAGCTTTACAAACTCAAATATCTGCTAAATTAATAGTTTTTCGATATACGCAGGTTAATAAATTTTCATGGAGAACGTAAAGCTGCATCGATGAACGTACTAAAAGGATATATGACTCCTTTTAAAAACAAACAATTGAGCTACATATCACTTCCACGTGCCCGCCTACAGAAAACCTAATAACATCAAAACAGCTCCCATCGAAATTCGTTTAATTTTTATCCGAGATATTTTCCGATACAGTTAATATCGGGTTGGCAACTAAGTAGTTGCGGATTTTGTTAATACCACCTAATGACAAAATCCGCAATCACTTAGTTGCCAACCCAATAGTATGGAAAATATTTCGACTTAAACTCTCAAGTGACCCACTCGGTGTAAATTGTATAAATTAAATACAAAACTAATTAAATTTTGTATTGTATGTCATCCACGTCGTGATTTCCTCTTCGTATAACGTTAGAACGCTGTCAAGAAGTTCATGCATGAACTCGATGTTTATCTCATATTGTTAGTCGCATAATAATATTTCCAAGGTATAGAAAAGAAGTAGATTACAACACGAATGATATAGATATTTGCGGCTTGAATATTAGCTACATACTGTACATGTATGACGAACAAGCGTATTATTTAAAAGCGGTTTAACAGGTTCGGAAATAAACAGCGAAACGAAAGGTTAATGAAGATTAATTAAGACACGATGTACAATAATAACAATGGATACGTTGCATGTTAATTGAAAATGATTTGCAGAAGATTGAGACATTATCGAGATGCTGAACATTCGATAGAAAATAATTTCCTTATATTCGAAGAAGCTGAGGCCGACGAATAAAAACGCAGTTTATATTCCATGTAAATTAATGCAAAATAATTCACCATACTGAATTACTGATAGTTCGCGTAATGTCGTCGTTGTTTCGTTGAAACAGAAAACGAAGTCGTTGGACGTCACTAATTTTCAACTAACCAACAACGAGGAACAAAACGTTATAATACGATTATTTGTGAAACTACGTATATGTTTCAAAAATGTGACTGACTGAGCACACAAATGTGTATCGTTTACGGCAAGGTGATCGTATTGAACGTTTCATTCAAAATAAGTGAGATTTAGTACGAAGCGAATAATTTAGCATTAAGCCGATAATTGTCAAACAATGAAATAACACGTAAAAATTGTCTTGTCAGGGTAAAGAAAGAAATATTGGGTTGGCAACTAAGTGATTGCGGATTTTGTCAATATCACTTAATGGCAAAATCTGCATTCAACCACTTAACGATATTCAATATAAAATACGATTATGTATAATAGTGTCGTTTGTCAAAATCGATTAGACAGCTTCAAAGAAGCAGGCAAGCTATGTATTTCAAATTTAAAATCAATATTTTATTTTAAAATCAAGTCGATAGGGATTTCTATTTTTTTATTTCTATTTATTACGAATAATCTGTCATTCGTATTTGCAAAAAATTAAAATTCAACTAATTGAAATCGATGTGCCATTGACTTTAATTTTATGATTGCAGAAGTTCCTAGTTAATAAACGAAGAATACATTTTTATTGGAAAAAATATCTAAATGATCGTCAGATCGGAATTCTTCGAAAGTTATTTCAATTGCTTGAACTATCTGTATAATTTACGACGAACTAAGATAATTGTTGGAAATAGGAAGAACCTCGCCGATTTCGTCCACCTTAAAGTATGTTGTCGAATATATGTCGATTTTTTTTTTGTTTCATTATTTAATTTGTACTTTACAATTTGTCCTGCTGGACATTCGGTAAATTTTTCTCGCTTAATTTCTAAATAACATGTGAATGGCTACCCCCAGCAGGATACCATTTTCAAGTTTGACTATTTTATTTCTTTAGTGAAGTCAGTGGGGTGTTTTCTTTTTAGTCTTCTTTCTATGAGAGTTTTGCTAAACTACCTTTCCTTATACGCACAAACTACTTCGATTTTCAAGTTATAAAGTAATTTTCGTTTGTAATAATAATATACGTATTATTCGGAATAACATACGAAAATAATATGATTTTATATTATCTTATCATTATATCGTTTTAGTCTAATATTACGTATTATTTTATTACAAAGAAATAGTATGATGAAATAAATGATTTAAGAGGAACGCATGTCAAGATGAAGCCTGTAATCATTTTCGCGTGCAACGATCATTTTCAACGTATCTGTCTGCTTTATTTTGTTCGACAGCTAGTAATAAGAGTGTATGTAAGTATATCGGTCACTTAATCAAAGCCAAACGGACTTCGCTGCTTTAAACCTGTCATTCATCGAAGGAAATGAAATTTAATATTCATTAGCTGCATTTTCAACACCGTTAGCTTGTTTTGCCAAGTTAAGGAGAACTAGTTCATAGAAGATAGCAAAGTTGAGCAAACAGCTGTAAAACTGCGAATATCGTTTTCCACTGCAGAATTGTTTCTACCGTGTCTAACTAACTTTGTTATATATTTTAGCGCTTTAAACAAGTCACTGATCAAATTAGGTATTGATTAACCGTTAAGACGTATCGCCGTCCTAGTTCTTAACTTTCACGACTCTATTTTTCAAAGGAAGAAGGGAAAAAAATGTAACTAATCAATGCACGTGTAAGATGTCTCATTTGTACAGAGAATACAAATTCACGACGATACGAGATTCTGCTTCTACGAAAGCAACAAATATTCGGCTCGCGCAATAACCAGTCGTTTAAAACATTATAATAATTGTTGTATTACGTACTTTATCGTATGTATACGCTTAAGTATGTAATAACGAATATATTCGTTAATTGTACTAATTTATGTAAATTAATTGTGCCAATTATTATTAGTCGATGCGACGGTAAATAAATGAAATATTCGGTTCTTCCAAATTCTAATTCCGCAACGCAATAATTTAATAACAAAACGCAAAGGAAACTTTAAATTCAGTTCTCTCGGTTGACGAACTAGAGGAGATAGAACATTTAAGAATTAGAGCGACGACATGTTATAACTATAACAAACTGTTTCACCACGATCGAACGCTGTAACTAAATAATTTGTTTACTTGTTTGATTTCTATAGTGACAAAAATAATCCTCTCAATAATAATCTCGCAGCCAATGATCCGAAGATCATTCATTCTAAATACTTTGCTACAAAATCTTGGTCATGAGCTAGCAAAATTTCAAACTAATTAATTTAGATCGGTGATACAACGTGTAGAAACTAAATAAATCAATTTTGTATCGCTTTTATACTTGTGTTTTTCATCTTTTCGTTCAAGTTTTCCTGTTTAAATCTCTAAATACGAGTAGATACAGTGGCTCTTACTTTCCAATGAAACATTTTTTGAGCAGGTTCTACGCTTTGTTTTAACAGCATCAAATTTTGACACTTATTTGCTGGCTGCTAGTTTTTACGCGTTTATAGGAAACGTAAAAGCGCAAAATAGCAGACAATGCATCGTAATACGAAATATCCAAAATATAGCGCTTTCTAAATTTAATATTTAATTAATTAGTGTATGTAAATGCTACAATAAATACAATTTTTATATCCAATATTTTTTACAGTCTCTCTATATGTAATTCAACGTATGATAAAATGAATTGATAATATAACGAACGAGATTCCAAAACCACTTGGCCTCTGCTAGCATATTCCGCCGTGTTTAGAAAATGTTATTGACCCTAATTCCAGCACGTTTTTACAGCGAAACTTTTTGAAGCTAAAGGTTCTTGGTTTCGCATGAAGTTACTATGGTGGATGATTTAACGTATTGGTTTATACAATAACGAGACAAGGTGAACTCTCAAATGTATTTAAAATTATTCTAAGTACAGAATCCAGAGTTAGTCGTAATCGTCGCTCGCTCGATGCTACTCGTTGTAAGGATACCAAATAATAATTTTCTGGGTATGGAGGGTATGATCGTCTATTTATACTGGTCGGGGGAAAGTTTGAATTTGACTCCGGTTGACGGTTGCACATAGCGGCGATATTGTTTTGTCTGGAGTTTGTTTATTATTACATTTCGTACTTCGTAACGATGTTAATACTCCGAGGCAAAACAACAACAACATGAGTCACTCTCGATTCGAATCGTCTTATGACTTATGTGTCGCTACATTACGAATGTTTGGAAAATTCATGTAGCGATCTTCCTCCCATTTTTTGCGTTTCATAGATGAAAACAAAACAGGGAACAATTACCACATTATTAATGACATTATGGGAGCACCAATAGACTACAAAGATCTAGATACATAATGTAGGTTTGAATAAACTGAGATGAGTCGTATCAATAATTCATACGGCGTTAACAAGCGAACGTTACGTTATCTTAGAATTTATGGTGTCAATATAAGTTTTACATATTTCTTTTCTCTTAGCTTCGCTGCGATTCTCCAACTTGTTACGAGAAAGGATTTGAAAAAAGGATTTTTATTATCTTAAAACAATGTTAGCACACTGTCAATAGGAAGAATTATGCGTACAAAGTAACGTTTCGTTCATATTTCTGGCAAATTGAAGAAATTTTCTAACGATAGAAATTATTAACATAAGAAATCACGCGATTGCTATGCATTTTCGAGAAATTTAGGAGCGTAGAAATGTATAGGGTGCGCGTAATAATAAAAAATATATAATACGTCCATAATATTTGACAGATGAAACAAATTTCAATCTGGCTCCCAATTCTTCATTTAGTTAGGATCATAAAAATATAAAAATGCGTCAACATTCACCGTCTGTAATAATAATTCTTTCATATCTTTGTCAAATGTAAGAAAGGTACGACTTGGCCAGAAATGGTCCAAAAAACACAATACGCTTAATCACAAAAAATTAAAAAGTTTCCGAACGAATAATACTTGGGTTTAGTTAAATATTTGAATTTGAACACGTCTGTTATTAGACATATTACATATTCTGTCCGCAAAGTCATGCTTGACTATTCTACTAATAGCAAGGACTATTATTATCTTTACAGTCATCTGAGTTTGACGATTCAGGAACAATGCCAGTTGTATTCTCGCGCTAACAATGTTGTGTCGTATTTAATAAAATATCGTCCACTAAATTAAGCTGACCAGCGGTGTACTGTGTTTTCGATAGCCGTATTGCAAAATTCTGGTATATTAATTTTGTACTATACATAGAATACTACGTACTGCTCTGCATTGTGTTTTACTATTTAGAAAGAATGATGATCGAACCGAGACAAAGATCGATACACTATTCGCACAATGTGTTTTAATCGAACGAAATAAACTCAATTGAACGCACCGTCGTAATTTGTCCGCAATGTGAACGTGAAAGAAGCAAATCAACGAGTTGATTGTACGAAATCAATAAAAATGGTAAAGAAATGGTGCTGACTGCAAATCCATGTTGCAGTGTACTGAAACTTTTGAAACTATATTTTGGCTGTATTTGTTAATTATATTTACCTGTATATTTATTACTGCCGATAAAACAGAGAAATTTTGAAACAGAGACAAAAATTCGAGCGCAATAATTATTTACGTATTTTAAAATCTTTGTTATCCTTTTATCATGTCCGATTCTATCGTTGCAAATTGGACTTTAAATAACAACAATAAATACACTGTCAGCCGTCACGAAGTCTGTAAATGTCTTGCGAAGAGAATTTTCTAAATATCTCTATTTTAATGAAAGAGACGGTATTTTAAAATTTTTTCATCGTTTTCATATTATTATAGAATCGTCGTAATTAACCACGGAATATAAATTTTCGAAGCAAGTACCATCTCTGCGCGAATGAATTGCAGCGTTTGTGGCTGTTAACGTGAAAGCTTGCGTTGTATTTAAACGTTAATGCCTGTAATTGGTCATTATTTTTTCAGACCCACGAGAGTTTGAAGTTAAATTACTTCTTTTTAATTAATGTTTGGAATATACGATTATTTATAAAACATGGAATAGGATATAAGATACGAATGAGATAAAAATGTGCCATCGATTTCAGAAACCACATTGATCGGCTGATCATCTTTCAAATGTCTCTTAGACTTTATTATTATTCATGTCATTTTATAACAAATAAACTTACGATAAATCATTTGTCTCTTGAGAATCAAACGTTGATCTTGCTTTAATGATATTGAGAAACTGATAAAACTTAGAGTCGATCGGTTTAATTACACGGCTGATCGTTCAGAATTAAAGAACGTCGCTCGAATCTAATTCAAACTGGTATGATCTGCTATGTGAAAAATTCTTACCAAGTACATGCATATAGATACAACTTGTGAAATCTTATTTTTAAGTTTCGTAGCCACAAAATGTGGAAAGACATTGTCCATCGAGGCTCTGGAACGAAGAAGAGTATCAAATATATGTCTAATATAAATAATAAATATATATCTAATATCTAAGAATTGATTTAAAAGCAGAAAGTTTGTTACAACGTAGAAAAAGATAGTCGAAAATAGTATCTTACAGAGTAACCATCGACGTAAATATTTTCTTCCTAAAGACTTACACGAACATGTCGCAATGATAATTACGTTTCAAGTTTTTCCTTCTATTTTGACGATTCAGTTTACGTAGCTTCCTATTAAGATTTTTCATTCATCGGAAACTGACGGAATTGGTTGAACAGCGCGATACGAAGGCGATAAATAGCAGCAAAAACTGAATGCAAATCTTTCCCGTTTATAGATTTCTTTATTTGCCACTTCGTTAGAAACAGATGCGCGTTCATTGCGATATTTTATGCAACTATTACGTGAAACGGAAAATTTTCCTCGGAATTCTTACACATAGATTAGTTTTCCTAAGCTTAAAGCGTAAATCGTTTAACGTTAGGTCTAGAAACCTGCAATATGTGACTAAATATATGATACGCAATCAGAATCAAACTTATATAACGAGAATAAATAAAAATATTCGCACATGCAACGTTGTTTTTCAATGAAATGTTTCTCTTCCTCGTAATTACAATTTACAAAATTGTAACTTGTTTTCCTCTGCAGAACATTTATCGTTAGAATCTAACGAGACGAATTACACGTTTCACGCGAAAGATATTTACAAAAATACGGAAGTTTCACAAATAGACGGACAACAGATAAAAAGTGACCTCTATTTATCATTGCGAATGCAATGAGCGATAAATAAGAGAAAAATTCTCTTAAAAAAAAAGTGCTCGTGAAGAGTTTAAGCATTGATCGAAATGAGGAAAGAAAATCACGATATTGTCTGCGCGAGATTCGATCGTAACGTTTTATATATAATATCAGTTACATAATATAATTATAGTAAAAATAATAAATTATAGTAATATAATATAATATCAGTTTGCGAATACCATGTAATTCACGGGAAAAAAAGAAAGAAGAAAAAAGTGAAGAAAGTAAGAATAAATGTATTCGTTTGAGCAAGCGCGAACGAGTAATCCTTTTTGCAGAAAGAAGAAATGAGTTTGAACCAGTTGACGCTAGAAACTGTAACGGGTTGACATGACACGTATTCGACTCACCATCGCACCTTGACCTTAATTTTCCATGTTTCGCCCAGAGCTTCTTTTCCTAGAATCTCGCTACAAATATGAATTATTATTTTTAGTGCCTTGTTTTGGGTATACCTTGTCCGTATTATTTGCTATGATTCATACGCTTGTTCTTACGAAATTCGCGCCCCTATTACGGCGAACGCATGGAATTATCTTTTCGTGCGGTCATGTATTATTTCTATCGCAACATTGATAAAGTAGTCTTTTTAAATTTGGATAAGACATCGTGCAACAGATGTGTACCTTGGGTCAACCGACGTTTGCTTAACACCGATAACATCTGATATCCGTGACGTGTAAGAAATATTTGTTGTGAAACAGTTGTTTGTTGAACGTACACTACATACCGTGCAGAAGTGTTTTGGACGCTTAATTCGTTTCCACAGAATCTACATATATTACGATTCCGTTATACGTTTACAGAAAGAGAGATTTGTAATTATTTTGTTATTGTTTTAGTTACGGTCAATCACAAAAGATTGCATAATGCACATCCCTTACATTTAAAATATTATGATATAAAACAACCCGAAGAATTTTTTTGACACATATACACTTTGTACTCTCATATATATATAGTTTATTTATTTATTTATATATATATATAAATATATAATATACAGGGTGGTTGGTAACTGGTGGTACAAGCGGAAAGGGGGTGATTCTACACGAAAAAAGGAGTCGAAAATATAGAATAAAAATTTTTCGTTTGAGGCTTTGTTTTTGAGAAAATCGACTTTGAATTTTCGCTCGGTACGCGTGCACTTATCACGTCTCATTATAACGGATCTCACTGTAGATTTAAAAAAAAATAAAAAAAAAATTTTTATTCTATATTTTCGACTTCTTTTTTCGCGTAGAATCACCCCCTTTCTGCTTGTACCACCAGTTACCAACCATCCTGTATATTATTTTAAAATATTATATTTAAAAAAAAGTTAAAAAAGATATATATAGCTGTAACTTTACGCGATACAAATCATCATTAATAATTTTCATCGCGTTAAACGTAAAACACTACACGAAAGACTTGAAGGAAAAAAAGATATTCCAATGCAGGTTGATCTTGGTTGAAAGTTGAAGAAAAGAGAAATATTTATTTTTTCTGTTGATTTCAAAGGGCAAGCTAGAAAAACTTGAATTTCCAGAGATAGCAAATATCAGGCTTGTATCGTAAACTGTGTGAAGTTCCGAGTACAACGTTATCGTTCAGGCTTCTGTAAAGCTTAATGAATTGTCAAGGAAACGCATGTAACTGGAAAGTTTGTGGTGAAATCACGGAGCTTACAAAATACAAGCAACTCTTTATCGATTAGGTTAGCAACCGTGACACAAGCGTGTGGCATGTACACCAAAGCTCGTATAGTATCTGGAATATTTTGGTACATTTCTGGTAATATGTAGTATGAATATTGCAATATATACTACAGACTGTAATACTGCTTAGAATATACTACAGAAGTATATATGAAGATTTTTAAGATCTTAATGTTGTGGCTGATACACAATTATAAATTTCTAATTTCTAATTCTTATCTTCCAACTTTTGATATATTTGATTATTCAGCATAAAAATATTTGTGATTCCAAATATCCAGTATTATAAATAAATATTAATCAAATTTAGAATTCTGCAACTGGTATTAACGAATCTTTGAACAATAAAAATATAAATTTTTCAAAAAAATAAGCAAACTAGAAAAATTTGCCATCTCGTTAGAATTTATTTCAATTTTACAAGAGTGTTCTTCACTTTTTTTTTTTCGTTAAGTGCACTCATCATCGCTCTTAAGAATAATTACGCATACAGGTGCACGCGTTCAAAATAAAACACTTAAAGGGTTAATAAACCTTAATATTCAATGGGGCTATATTTAACGCTTATTGTACGCTTAACTTGATTATTCGTATCGTATACTAAGTTTTTACTAAATATATAGCTGCGATAGACATCATGTCACTTTTATATACATTTTCAAATTTGACCGTGTAATTACGACTCATTTCGGTCTCATGACAGTGCTGATGAAGTTACGCTCTCATTACGGTGCTAATGAGATTTCAAAATGTTTTATATAACACGCGCGGTAAAACCTCGTTTATCCGCAGCTTGTTTATACGAACAAATTAATTCTGAGCCTCTTTAAGCACAGACCGTCACGTAACCGCAACGTCACGTACCGGTCGGTGACGAATAGTGTGAACGGTCTCATTTAAAACGTATGTTTCAATGTTTTGTCATGACGTTGCCGTTACGTAACGGTCCGCGCCGTATAGCGTAAATTGACCTTTATTCCTATAATAGAAATATTTATATACACGCGATCATTTGTCCTTCTTCAAAATAAATTCTATCTGTCAGAGGAGGAACAATCGAAATTCCAACACCTGAGGGGCACTGTCCACGAAGCGTCGCTTCGTACAAGCGTAAACGTTTGTTTGTAGTCTATTAAAACGTGACGATACGTCTATGAGCGATGTTGAGTCTGCGAGGCGTACAATAAGATATATTCTGTTTTATTATTAAAACGTCTAACAACCAGCAAGACGCCTTCATCCTGAATTATAGTTACGTACGTCTCGCTACTGACGATCTTTTAAGCTAAGTTCACACTGGCAGCCGATTGAAGAGTGCTTGTAGAAAACACTGTGTGAGCGCCAACATTGAAGAATCTGTATCTTTCATCGGAAAGTGTTCTACGTATTAACGAGATATACTAACGTAGTATAAAATTTAAATACAATTTTCCTTTTTAAATAGTTATCAATGATGTTGGAAGACGATGTTACAATAAAAATATTAAAATATTAAGCACCAATAAACATTAGTTGATTGTTTCTTGGCTTTTGTCTGTATCGTCTGCCTAAATGAATGAAATATTGAGTTTTCTTTACAAATAAGGGGCACTTCTGACATATATGGGCTTTTCTATAAACTTTTCTTTTCACGAATTTCGGTAACATTAATTTGTATAAGGTTTCTTTTCCTTCTGAAAAACTAGTTTCTTCGCATTTACAGTGTTTTTAACGAGCGTTTGCTCATCAGTTGCTGCCAGACACGTGTTGCAGACGAACAACATCTTTCCTGTAAAATCCACGGACGACGGGAGACAACATTTAAGCGGAAAGACAGCTCGCGGATAAAACCACGTCCACACCGACTGACAATTATCGGCAGACACGTGTCAGGGAGAATCCCAATAAAATGCACGTCCGCAGTCAAGTATTTTATTTTCCACTGAGATGGAAGACACGAGAGACGATTGCGGGCAAAAACTCTCAGGAAAAATGTGCATTTTACCTGGTTTGGGAAGCAACGATTCCGCTGTGCGACGTTGAGATATATGACAAGGTACTTGATACGGTGACAAGAAACAGTGAAAGTAGAAAATTTGAAAATACACGCCGTTTGTCGAAATCACTGCAAAGTTACGTAAAAAAGTCACGCGTCGCAAAGAATCATTCGGAAATAGAGCAAAGTTCAACATTATTTTTATCTCTTGAAATTCCCTATAAAAGTTTTATTATTATTCTAATAAATTTTATTATAAAATGTATTACATAAAGTTATTACAGTTTATGTTATATATGCAACACTTATTAACACCAAAGAAACAAATTTTTCCAACAGTCGAAAAACACAAATAAAATCATTAGATTCTGGGTTTCTGTTAAATATTAATAACCAAACATACGTGTAATATATTGTATGGTAGAAATCTTTCTCGTTGTTATGACGTTACGATATTAATTATTTATATCTATACGATATCTGATTCTAAAAACGGGGACGTACATATTTCGAAGTCAGAATTTCAGAAGTTTAAAGTACTCTTTTTCGTACTGAAAAGGGACCGATCGCTTCAGGCGATAATCATATTTCTGCAAAGATACATTCCAATAATCCGTGTGTTCCATCTGTGGCGTATTTTCGACTGATCGACATCGAGGTATATCCGGATACCCGGTACAGTTTTAGCAGATAAATGTCGTCGTCTGTAGACAGTCTAGGTTACATTTTCTGGCGACCGTCGACGGATAATGTATACAGAGAGTGTCTGTCGGTGTAGACGACACTTTAACGCTAGTCATCGTGACGAAAACGCATAGCGACGAAAATGGTACGCTGCTGTTTCGCGGACAGGTGCACATTACTTTACAATGAGCGTTGCATAGTAGCGTACTGTTAGTATCGACACGTCTAATATGAGTTTATGAAGATGATGAAGCGCGAACAGCAAGGCTAAATCCTCTGTTCGAACGATTTGAACTAACAAGAAGACTTTGGAAGCATAGCTATCCGAACTGCGTTGATTTCCAATCAGGAAAGCGAGATTCTACTTGCGATATAAACAGATGTGCAAATATTGTCGTGAGTCAGCGTATATTCGCATGTGAAATAACTTCCTGTCAATAATCATTCGCTTCTGCCTAGTCACAAAGTAGCACAGAGTAGCTTGAATACATACGTCTGTATACTTAACACTAGAACTACCGATAGTTAATACGAAACTATTCCTACCAAAACCAGTCAAAATGACTAGTCTTTTTAAAAAAATACGTAATAACAGAATATTTTTATATTTATTGATTTATTACTTTCTTACAGGAGGAATTCCATGTTATATAGTACATTTTTGGTATTATTAATTTGTCTGGGACCATGATCCCTAAACGAGGATTGATGCACTTATAAAATAGTAAAACCAGTCATTTTAACTGGTGTGGTATTTCTAGTGTACTGTAAATACTGTAAATATTTGTAAGTAAACCTCTTTGACATCCCAAGTTACACAGCACCTAAAAAGCAGACCACCGAAGCGTCCTGTTTTACGACCAAGTTTTCAGGACAGAAAAAAAATACATAAAAAAGCTCCGCTCCCCAGCGGCTTAAACCCAAAAATTGTATTATACAAAGAAAAATGTAAAGCGCCAACACATAATACAGCATGGCTACGTCGTACCGCCGCGTATCGGTACCTTTGCCTAACATACCATTACAAAAATTCACCGTTTATTGTGAATATGTACCTAAAACTGTATCCTTGGGCTCAATAAACAACTTTAAATCGTTAAATCGTTAAATCGTATTTCTAGTGTTAGCATCTAGCGATCTAGCGATCTAGCGATCCATCCGGAATTATCCTGATAACTGATATCATCATATTGTATGATACGCAATAAAAATTTTCAAAACGTGTGGCAAGTTATACAAAACGAGGAAACTGGTTAATTGGGGTTCGATAAACAGATTACAGAATCCTTTTACACTTTGAAAAGTACCAGTCATTTTGACTGGTATTGGTGTAAGTAACCTTGATACAAAATTATTTTGAGTTTGAATACATAAAAAAACAAAATAAAACTCATTATATTATTCTTTTAGTTATCGTTGCGAAAGTGATTACATCATTGCGGAAAAAATAACATGAAGTAGGAATTTTAAAATAACATTGTAAAACCAATCAATTTGACTGTTGTGGCAGTTCTAGTGTTAAAAAATTGTAAAATGCTAAAAAATTGTAAACTATTTTCTCGTATGAAGAAGTCTCCGATGTGACTTCTAATCTTTCGCGATTATTTTTTATTCTTGCAATTATTTCAAATTCTTGTTCTATCTCGAAACACAGAACTCACCTAACTTTGTTTGCACCACGAGCTTTGGTGGAATTTTCAGCAGTTAAAACTGAAGTTGTTCGATGGTTCTCTAGAACATCCGAGTCGCGTACACTATTTGTTAAACTTTGAACTCTGCATAATCGTTGCACGTTATTTTACATTAGTCGCGAGTCTCGCATCTTTTCCTTCGGATTCGCAATTATTTCCAAACATTTATTCATATTGGAACTCTTATAGAACGATCGAGGTACGAAAAGAGCTTTACAGCGAATGAGGAAGTTGTTCTACGTAGGCTCATTGTCAGTAGTTTTCAGTAATAATAACTGGGTGTCCCATACGACTGAACATTCTAGAACAATGAAAGGTAGAACAGAATTTGATCAGGCAAAATGAAACGGTATCGTACAATGAGTGATGTAGCGTACGTGTCCGCTCCAAAAATAGTGACGTTCCGAATATTTTTAAATTTTCTTCTTTTAATAGAATTATAAATCGTTTTTTACACCGACCAATGGATTTTTTAATTCTCTATAAAAAATATTAAAGTATTCGGGTCGAAAATCGGTTTAAAAGATATTTTAATCTTATTTAATTAAGCAAATGACAAACGAGAAAAATCGCAGGACAATAGCCTTGTGTTCTTTTCTTTTTTTGACTTTAATAGTGTCGGTTATAGACGATAAGTTAAAAAATGTAACAATTCTAATCGTAATAGTTATTTGATTCGATCAATTTTTATCTGAGGAAGGCGCGTCTATATTTCTATATTGAACTCATAAAAACGAAGGAAAGAATATCCACTCATACTAAATAAATTGCTATGTTTTTCTCCCATTCATATTACAGTTTATGTATTGGGTTGACAACTAAGTGATTGCGGATTTTGCCAACCCAATATGAAGAAATTTATCTTCAAAACGTTGTATAATTTTTCCTGTCACATGCTATACACGCGTGCTTACTTCTCATAATAATACAAAACATAGACTAAATTTTGGGCCAAATTAAAATTGAAATATCTTTTAAACGTAATTTTAAAAATCGTAAAATTTTAAATATCTTTTCAAACATAAGTATCCTAAATACTCTTTTTCTATGTACAGAGAATCAAAACCAGGACGTTGTTTATATTATTTTGATTAATAAATATATGTACATCCGCGGTCTATTTGTTATACATCTAATGTGTATAACTCGGCAACAAATAGGTAATGGCAAATCGAATCGATCTGGAAAAAATGTCAGACAACGATAATGAACAGTTTGATTCTTATCGATGAATGTAATCAAAGTAAGTTAATTCAATGATTATTGATTTCTCACTTCGTTTTCAATGACGTGATTTAAATACGATATACTATACTTCTATGTAATTTACGTAGGAGTAATTAAAAATAACTTGAGGCGTTAAATGTTGAGACAAAAACAGGTGTTTTTTATACAATATCGCTATGCTTGTACTATTCATCCTGTTGGTTTCCGCATATTTTTATCACGAAATTCTAATTCTAATCCGCTCGTTTAAATAAAGTAATATTCCTTTTTTCTTTTTTTTTTTTTATTGAAGATTTGAAATCTCCATGCAGATTTATCTCTGCTGGTATGAATATATTTACATAAGTATATATGTATATGTGTTGTGTATATTATTTCTTTAGGAATATATGAATATTCTAATGTTCATTCGATGTTACGCCTTCAAGATAAAAAGACTTATATGAATTGCACGTTATAAAATTAATCAGAAATTCCGTATAATTAGTCCTTCGCCGTCTTATTTGTTACAATATTTATTCTAAGTTTAAGATAAATAAATTACGTTGTACAAATAAATTTCGTAGACAAATGAGATTCGTACGACGTATATAAAACACGTTGCAATGGCGGAAGGCAAGCAATAAATAAAACTGCTACTTATTTAAATGAGATTCAAGTTTGCTAAAGTTGGAGAAAACATGTGCTCGAAGTTGGCGGATGTCAGAGAAAATAAACCTCACATTTTAATCGACTAATAAGCGATATCGTTCGTTTTTCTAAAAAAAAAATTCTGTTCTGTACCTGAGGAAACCAAATATTAAATTATAGACTTATATTACAGATATATTTACAATTAATTAATAAAATTAATATGAATAGAATATTTATAAAAATAAACGAAAAACAGTCGTCAAGAAGAAGTGACTGATTTTTATCTTGAAATAAATATTCGTTCTATTTGATCGTCTCGTGCAATACGATACTTCTGAGAATCGTTTAATGTTTAATAATATCTGTCGCCAATTTAACGCATTATTATACAGGACGTACAACGTGCGCAAAGTTTGAGCCAAATCGATGAGTCGAATGTTGCGCACTTCCCCTGCGTTACGTGACGATGCACAAAAACGTACTAAACCATCGTCGTGCATAAGCCGTGTATGAAATCACTGATTAGAAGGTGTCTTGTAAAGATAGCGGTAAATCAATTAATAATCTACGTACATCTACTGCGGCTATACTTATTTTTAGACTCCGAATTTTTATGCATTTAGAGGAAATTTGAGGACACGACAATACACAGAATACGCGTAACGCGCAGGAACGTATAAATAAATGCAAAATATAGTTACTCGCTATAATATTTAGTAAATAAGACAACTGCCTATCCAGATTCCACTTTTAAAATTATACTTGTACGTTATATCCATTTCTAAATTATATCATATTTATAGCTCTATTCGTGTACATATGAATTTGCATAAAAATCAGATATCCGTTCATTGTGAAATGAACAATTTTTCGTAACAATAAAAAAAGAAGCATTAAGTAATGCATTAAGTTACATTGTATATAACAATATAACAATGTATATAACGTACAACAGTACGTTGTACGTTATTCGTTAACATTAAGAGCCAATGTTGCGTTAATTTCAACAATGTATATAATTAATTATGTATATAATATAATTTATATGAATATGAGAAAAAGTGCGCAAACTCAATGTAATATATTTATTTTGTATGAAATTTATAAAAGTATCGATATGCATAAAATGATGCTATTAATTTGAACATATTAACATCAATATCTTGTTTATCCTATTGCAACTTTAATATATACGTAGCTGCAACTACTTATTAGGGAAAAGTAGACTTGAGGATGTAAAACTCAAAGGTTCTCGACGTCTGAAAGGAAAAACGAGCTACCAATAAATAATAATACAGTATAATATCTTGCAAAAATTAAGTGTTATGATCTGATATACATATTTTTTTCAACCTTTTCTATCAACGATTACAGCTTCTAAGTGAAAATATATAAAATTCGCGTAGTAATCAACGCGTTAATGGATTGAGCGTAATTTCCAACATTCAAGTAGCAGTTTATTGCTTCTTCTATCTACAACATTTCCTCTTTACAACGCTATAAAGCAAAACTCCATATAAAATAGAGAGCAAGAAGTATATGTACGCCTTACATAAACTTTACGCAATGCAAAATCAGATACGATTAACCGAACGAGTCAAAATAACTTTGGCGGTACATGGAAAAAACTCAAACCTAGTAATATAATAAAAAGCAGATAAAACGTGGCCAACACATTCTACGAGTAAATTGCGAAAAATAATATCGTACGAACAGAGGCTCGCGTGAACGCTTGGTTAAAAAATTAATACGAAAATACGAAATAATTGAATAATACCGAGAAGCAAGAATAATAATAAGTTTGGTTGTGCTGTTTGATAGAATGGTTAAACGAACATTAACCTCAATGATGGACAGCTTGAAGAGGATCGATTCCTTGGCCCCCGCGATCGCCAGACATCACGCCACATCACGTCATTTTTATTCATGGGGAACTCCGAGGGAAAAAATTTTGCGAGACAAGAATTAATATACTTCAGGTCTTAACCCCATCTTTCTCGACCAATTATATTTTAACAACGTGAAAAATGCCATCATAGTTTGTACAAGATATGAGAAAGTTTCAGTTTTCCGAGAAACGTTTTCTTAAAATGTTCAAAATTTGTCCTTGATTGTTAGAATCGGAGTAAGATTAAAATATAAAAATTTGAAAATTGTATGGAAGAGTTGATAATAAAGAATTTGTAGTATACTCATGAGATAAACCTGCTGTAAATATCATTAACCTATTTCCATGCTTCATATAGCGAAAAATCAGTTCGTTATTTCATCATCAGTTCTGTATTGTATTTACAAACGTTTTATAGCTGTTAGTAAAACATTTATATGCTCGTTAGTATGATGATTCTTTTCTTATTTTTACTCGTAGAATGTCAAAATTGAGCCACCTTATATATCTAATTTAAATCATCAGAAAATCCTATTGTCATACTTCTTTTTAAACCTGATAGGGAACGAAAATATGTGATTATTTATAAACATAGGTAATGAAATGTAAATTGCGACTTGTTTGCATACACCCCATGTATGTTCTGCTTGTTTTTAATTCCCCATAAACGCCGGATAATTCCGGATAAACAAATATCTACAGTTTAATAATTAATAAACGATCCAAGAGCTTTTGTAAAAATAACTTCGAGGAGAAAATAAAAAAAAAAATTAAGAAACGAGAATCCATCTTTGTCGTTTTTAATTTCCTAAAAAGGATCAGTGCGCAATTTGCAAACGATTTTGTACCAACACCGATAAAGCTAAATGCGAAACGTATTTATCGAATTATCAAGTACCATTCAATTTTTAAAACCGTTTCTCTCGGGAACGCTAAAAATGGACATAGGATATTTGTTGCAGCAAGCCATCGACGTATTATTGGAAATCGATAAAAGTAGCCGACAATTTACCAACTGGTATCTATCTATAGCATGATGTAGATGTTCGATACATTTTCCGATTATGTACTTGGACCGGTGCAAAGCAAACAGCGATTCATAACCGCGCCCAAAAGAGCAGCGAGGTAAATGAAAATAGGAGAAAATATTGAAATATATATAAAAGATTGGCATTCTGGGCGTGCAACGAAAAGCAACAAACAAATGGCTAACATTTCGAGATGCATGGCCGTTTACCAAGCGATCGAGACGAAACGATATCGCGCGAACGAAAAGCAACGAAAAAATGTCATTTCTTGCGCGTGATCTCGTCGCGATTCGCGCAACGAACCTAATGAATAAAATCATTCGCGTGATGCGTCGTGGATCGTTGCACGTGACATAAATAAAAGAGAATCGAGTGGAAAGGGAGAAAGAGACGGAACGTAGCCGATGCGATCGCCGCCGCCAACGAGTACGAACACGATGACGCTTTTCACGCGGAAATATAGTTTCGTATCGATTAGACGTCGGTACACGACAAAAACACGGAGAATGACCAAAGGCGAGTCGAGTCTTTCGATAGATTTCATTCGATATCAGAAATATTGGATTGTTCGTTAGATGAACGTAATCTCGTGAAACAAAAGATCTTATGTCCTGTTAAACGATATCAACAATCCACGTTAACTGTATAACTGTTGTATCATGTAGTGTAATAACTATGCAATAACTAGTGACGTTATTTTTATTATATATTTTATTGATACACATATTGATACACACACATAGATAAAAGATATTATTTAATGAGTACATGTAACGACTGTGCTAACTTATGACTTATGTAATTCATTTTAATCGTGATCGATAATGACGGTTAATCGATGCGACAATAAATAGGTAAATAAATACATTTACGCCAGAAATGTATCAGAGGCTATAAATAAAGCGCGGATGTTCATGCAATTTTATGTTTTTATGAATGTAATTAAAGAAATGAGATCCAAATGGAAATTTGTTTCGTCTACTAAATATCGTAGTAACTGTTCTACTTTAAATATCGTTTATATCTTTGCACGTTGTACGCACTCTGTAGATTGTTCGAATCCTACGTTTCCCAAAAATGTACAAGCATAGTCTAATTATAAATTGCGAAATTCTTTCGTAAGAAGATTTTTCAATTTTCAAAAATAAATTTGAGGATGTATCATGCGCGTGTATCAGGCCAGTTGGTAGTTAAACATGTTGGAACTTTATTTTCTTGAAAATGGGGCGTTAAAAGAGAAAACACAGTTTAACATTTTTGACCTATTTTCACGTGTACGATAATCTCATGCCGATCGTCTGCTGATACCTAATCGGTACTTGGCCAAGTTAAAGTATACTCGGCAAATTCTCAAGTTCGTTTTTCTCAGAATCGAAGCGTCATACGAAAAAGTTTGATTACATATTTCCGAGTTATTTTTCCGCGTCGGATCATCGGTTGCACTACGATTTCCGACCCAACCTCGTACGAACGAAAAATCACAGGTCGTGAGCGGAATCAATAGATCCCTGTTACGAGAGCTCCAGTTACACGAATTGTTTGTTCCTCGATGAGCTCAGATAAATGGAATTCTACTGTGCTGATAACAATCTTCGAAAGAGGTTGCGGAGAATGGAAAGGAAATAGAAGGAGAGTAGGGAAAAGAGGGAAAACGCAAACAGAAAGAAGCAGAGGTGGAAGGCAAGGAAAGAGAAAAGTGCAATTATGGGGAAATAGAGAATAATAAAAAATAGATGGATAACGAATCACGCAACGAATAAATGAACGAACGAAATGTAGAGATAAAGAGCCGAGATAACCGGAGAATTGATATGTTTTTATGCTGCTGTAGTTATCTGTAAGTTAATATTTTACGTTCATAAACTCTATGTATCTAAAGCCAGGTGCAATTTCTAGGTCATCGAGCTGAAATAAATAAATGCAACAACGATATTCGATAGAAAAACCGGTGCACTTACTTGGCCAAAATGTGTGCCAGGTCCTTGCGCGCATGGAGGTATCGCTGCTTCTTGGAAGAAAATACTAAGGGCAGTCTGAAACAATAAAGTAAGCACGATTAGATCGCAGGCATAGCACATTTCATACTTTAACATTTATATGTGTTACTCTACGTCTAGACTACGTAACGCATAGTTTTTTTCAGAAAGAATATCGTTTCCGTTTACAAATCGTGTCATTAACCTTCGAATGACGAATGCCAACTCTCAACCTCGATGCTTGACTTAGCCTTTAACCACGACGTAAATATTTGCTATGTCGAGACCTGAGCAAGTTGTCAAAGATAGTACTACGTTTTACATTTTAACTTCACAGTTTAAAGGTCGATTTATTGGCTATTGCATGATTGGCTAGAAGCTCGTATACCATTGTGCAAAAGTAACCTAAATTCCTCGATCTATATACGAATAAATATGAAGCAAAAGAACAGCATCGAAGTCTTTGGACGAATTATTTTCTATTCGATTTATCGATAGTCACAAATTCAGCGTAAAGCGATGAATGATGGAACTTCTTCGTGAAAATTTGAACAGCTTATTTATCATCGTTATTCGAACGTCTTTGAAAACTTCTTACGCGTACATTATACGTAACATAATATTGATGTATCTGTATAGAACGTTATGAAATCTCATTGGCATTAACGAGATACGATTGTGGTAATTGTATTGCTCAGATTCGAAAAGTCTAAAAATGCGTATAGCAATTGGAAGATATTTATTGGAAGCATATACTTCGCAAAGATCGTCGAGATATTTAAACAACCGATTATTCTCTGTATTAATAATATGCAGCTATTAATAATATGCAGCGAAACTATCTTTAGCACCAATTTTAAGTTTGTTAATGTTTAAAATTACTATTTGTGTCGTGTTTTAATTTTTCATTATTCGTAAGTGTATGTTTGCAATAAATATCTTGTAACTTTTATATATCGTGATGCCGGGTTTCGTTAGAATGTAAATGAAATTTCAAGAACTTTTGTATAATACGCACAATACATTCGTAAAAATTTTGTGCAATAAGTGTTCAGATACTTTTGTGCTCGAATGCCACATTACATTGATAAAATACACGAAGGACAGCTTAGAATGAGTCATGGGCAGAAAGGCAGATAAAAATGTAAAAATCCTGTTTGAACTATTAAAGATAGAATGTCAGGTAATGGATTACTCAAAAGTTATATGGCAATCTTCCAAAAAGAACTCCTAGTGTCGAAATTTATTATTTCGAATTGTATTAATATGTTCTTTAGTAAATTGCTAGTAATCTTTTAACTAAAACACATTTTAAGAAGTAACGACAGATTCAAAACGACATCAGGTTCTATACTTATTCGTAAGAACAAAAAACATTTCCGTTTATGGATTTTCTACAATATTGTAATGTTTGTGTCTGATATTAGGACCCTCTTGCGCGATAGTGACAATTGACAAGTTACAAATCATAGGTCACAAACTTCACAATTTTTTAATTTAATTTACCGCCAAGTGAGAATTGTAATTTGTAAAATTTACATGTAAAATTCCATTTGTTTGGTCAATTGCCAAACTTGTTTTACTGTTACGCCAGAAAATTTAGCAATGCTAATAACTTGTAGTCTACGGCTCGCAAAATTTGACTAGCAACGTTAGCTTAAATCATTTTTAGAATAGAAAACTAACTATTTTCTGAATTATTCGTTCTGAATATCCTATAATTCTGTTACACTGAAGGTAAAAAACAAAGATAATGAAGGAATCTTTTATTTAAATCGAGATCGAAGCCAGCGTGTCACATTGATTTCCCTCTGCTAAGAACAAGTTTTTAGATAATTCAAACCTTGGTACACTGGTCGTAAGGTGAGGTCATGCAGATACCAGAATATCTTTTTTGCTACCTATTGATAACTATTAGAAACGCATGCCCAATAATTCGCTATATGCTTTCTAATTGCTAGCTTTGTTAGGCGAGGTTACCCAGAGGAAGGGGAAAAATCAAAATTAAAATGATCTTTGGAAAAGAGCGAATAATATAAATATTAAAAATAAAAACCTCCGTGATTAGCACCGCAAGTGGTTGATATGTTATGTTGCCATATTGTCAGTTTCCTTCTATTTCTTACCTAAACAAATGAAAAATAAGTGCTTTATTAAACGTTCTTCTTTATAGTTTAACAATCTTACGTCAAATAGGATAATCGCATAACACGTAATTTGTCAAATTTATTTCTTAAATTTCATTCGTTTTATCGTCAGATATTTTTCTGGTCGCGTAAGATCTATTGGCATCGATAATTTCTGACTTCTAGCCTTGCTATGAGATAAGGTAATTGGATATACTGGGATGTAATTGCAGATATACTTTGAAGAATTATGTGATAGAACGAATATTTTATTTGAAAGGAAATGTAACGAACAGAAATGAAAGACACCGAAGTATTCTTTTGCTCTTTTGGGGAAACATCGTTTTCTCTTTCGTGTAAGTTTACTGTCTTTGTTTATTTGTTAAAACTATTCGTTCGACGAAGTCTATCGTTTTCGTTGCGTTATTTGGAATGATACTTCAGTCATTTCTCATTTCAGATACATACGTACGTAAGTTTTTAGGGAAATAATATAAAATGACAAAAAATACCACGTTAGCTACATGCTAGCTGCACGTGATCAAGTTGTACAGCGGAACGTAACCGCCTACTTTCTTGCCACTTCGGAACAGCATCGGAATTATTTTCGAAATTTGATCGTCGCATCTGATATATAGAGTGTGACTCGATTTGTATCAACAGAGTAACGAAGCAAATCTTGCGCTTGCCCGTGGCTTGGAAAATATTTCAACAGTAAGTTAAGAAAGGGACACTAAAAAGCTTCGACGCGTGTTAATGTCTTTAGCTACAGTGGAACACGCAACTGGCAAGTGGAGTCACGTGGTGTCACATACGTACAGCATCGCTCAAAAGTGAGTGATCGGTTGTAACTAGAAATTCATAAGCTTCTTGTTCACCTTGTGAAACCAGATCATGCAGTATCTATGTACTCGAATGCGTTTGTCTATGTACAATACTCTCGCCCATGAGCCACCGTCACCGCTAACGTTTACTCCTTTTCAGCAAAGTGCTTATTAAAACAATACAAGACTTTATTTTATCGTTTAATTTCGAAATATTTAACAACTAATTTACGATAATATCCGAAGGCTAAATTAAAGCTGTACTCGTATGATTCGAATAAACATTAAAAGAAGTGACTGCGACCATAAGCATAATCGAAGAATACTGTAATTGAGAAAATTGAGAAATTTTGTATTTTAGTGGAAAATATTCACGAAAGGTATAGAACTTCACTGCAATTTCCCATTCTAAATAACTGTTAATGCTAGAAGATGTGGTGGCACTGATACGACTAACGTCGCCTCTGTAGAGGAAAATATAAGTACCGATAAATGTCAGTTAATTATTTCTTGGTTTTTGTTTATTGCATCTATACAAACGCGACATCGAGTTTTTTCACGTACAGAATTTTCTACACACACACACACACACACGCTTTCCTTTTTCATGAAACTGAACTACATGTTTACTTGTCGCCCTGAAATAACCTTTGACTACGGTATTTTCTACAAACGCTCTTCCATTGTGCCGGTGATTATAAAACTAGCTTAAGCCGTATATATTCTTCAAGATATTTAAAGTTTCGCGTTTGACGCATGAACTGAATTCTGCTTAATCGCGCGACAAGGAACTCAAAGATGGTTTCAGATTGTATTAATGTATAGTAATTGTAATGTATGAAAATAAGTGATAAACTCAGATTTTTTAAATTGTTGACCTAAACCACTTTCATAATCACTGGCACAATTGAGAGATTACGGGATATATTGGGTTGGCAACTAAGTGATTGCGGATTAGGTGGTAACGATAAAATCCGCAATCATTTAGTTTCCAACCTAATATTATACCGAATAGAAGAATAAGGCAAGCACGCTGAAAATCGGAAAAGTAATTATGGGAACTATTAGAAAAAAGTTGGAAGACAATGGACAATTACGCCAGAAATATTAGATTCAGAGCAGAGATTCTTTTTATTTTAAATATATGTTTATATAATTATATACTTAATTATATGATTATCTATATGATCCGTATCAACTAGGCCGTAGATTTTCATGCAAATTTAAATTGTTATATACACAATTAAAGAAACAAAGCTTAAATACAGAGATTCGTCCTGTCTATTAAATATTGAAACGGGTACTGTTTTTAATATTTTACGTTCTATGCGTTTTGTTTATTTTTGTATCAGTGGTTACAGGAAGATGATTGAAGAACACGTAATTAAATTTTAAGTGCAGTTTAAAACAATTTCTATCTATTTTCAGGTAAGCAAACGGTATAAAGTTTCTGCATTTATTATTAATCGTTCATGTGCTTTGAAGTAACGCTGAAATATGAATACATTTATAATTCATAAGACGAAAAAATGTTACTCAACTGTTTCAATAATGTACAAATACTATTACTATATTTAAAAATCACCTTTGTATTTTTCACGTCTTTAATTACACCGAGTTAATAAATTTGCGCACGCTACATAGTTATTTTAATGTGTTTGTTGGAGTCTTTTACTTACAATTAATATGTAAATACACGTCTACCATGAGCTGACCGTAATAAAATTTACGACAGTCTACGTTTATGCAAATTCGTACTTTTACGAACGTAATTTAAAAATATAGACACTAAATAGCAGCTACTAAATGTCGTTACGTTTGATATGTTTGTTTTTTTTTATATATTTGTATGATACGTAGTTCGAAACTCGCGTAGTTTGAATATGCACGTCCTCCAAATTTGTATAACTTGAAAAGTCTCATAGTTGCAGAGTGTGTACCAATTAGACTATCGACGATACTATAATTTTACGTTTCTTTCGTAAAAATTTGAAGGAAAATTTTCTACATGTAGACACACGCGCGCTTCTCCTTTTACTACAAAGAGAACCATAGACCGTTGCAAAAGAGTGGGAATGCTCTGAAACGAGAATAAAATCGCTGGGGCAGATATTTGTAACGAATAACACGTTATTTTTATCGGCTGTTGCATTTATATGTATTGTAATTATAGGATATTTATAGAGACATTTCGTTTCAGTCGTACAAGCTTCTCTGATGGCAATTAATCAAAGCTTCGACGCTTTGATAACGCCGCTTAAAGTGTGAATAAACTTTAATGATTTCTGCCAAGACTACAAATTTAATATTCGCGGTGTACAAGTGTAACATTCGGCCGATCGATACAGTAAAATTTTGATAACTCCGTCGTAAGAATAACAAGTATAACTTTACGCTGTTGGATTGTATTTCGATACGTAACGAGATCTTGTAATAGAAACAGAGCCATTATATTATATATTCGTCTGCTGCTGCAGTGTCATACATAATTGTCTGTATCGATCGATTACCTTTACCATATTTAGTACAGCTGTGTTATCGTGGTAAATGTGTCGCACCTTCCTTAACACTAGAACTACCGATAATTAACACGAAGCTATTTCTACCAAAACCAGTCAAAATTGCTAGTCTTTAAAAAGTACGTAATAATAGTTTTACATTTAATAATAGTTAATAGTTTTTATATTTATTGATTTATTACTTTCTGACTGATTACTAAAATTTTCAAAACGTGTGGCAAGTTGTACAAAACGAGAAAACCGGTTAATTGGGGTTCGATAAACAGATTGCAGTGCCTTTTTACACTTTGACAAGTACCAGTCATTTTGAATGGTATTGGTGTAAGTAGCCTTGATACAAAATTATTTTGAGTTTGAATACATAAAAAAACAAAATAAAATTCATTATATTATTCTTTTAGTTATATTTGCGAAAGTGATTACATCATTGCGGAAAAAAATAACATGAAGTAGGAATTTTAAAATAAAATTGTAAAACCAGTCAATTTGACTGGTATGGTTGTTTCAGTGTTAAAAAGTCGAACTCAACTTCTTAACAACACATTTACATGTAAGATGGAAGACTGACAGGAAGAATTTCCCGCTGTCGAGGTGCTGGTTTAGCCGTGATAGGATTTTCCCATCGTTATATTTCAATTTTGCTTTCATCTTGGCAAACAAAAAGAATCTAATGTTTTAAAAGAATATGATTAAGATTAAAACAATCTTAAGAATATGAATATGAATAAGATTAAAACAATAAATCACGCGTACCAATAATACTTTCTTCCATATTTTTCTCAAACTGAACATGATATCTTTCAACGTCAGAAAAATATAATTGCATCGAAAATAACCAAAAACACGTAGCAGGACTAGTTGATCG
Organism: Bombus vosnesenskii; assembly: GCF_011952255.1. Taxonomy (NCBI): domain Eukaryota; kingdom Metazoa; phylum Arthropoda; class Insecta; order Hymenoptera; family Apidae; genus Bombus; species Bombus vosnesenskii. The sequence goes on from NW_022882992.1 coordinate 543,789, forward strand.
ACATTAGCAACAAAGGAAGCTACCCACATGTTAAATGAGTTTGAACGAGAAACGTTAAATTAGCTGGAACGAGTGTCACTGTTTGCTCGGGAAATTTGACATCGATTGGAAAAATAGAATGGAAATCCATGAGTGGCTGTAAAAAAAAAGTGGTATTTTTACATTTAGATAATCCAATAACCGGATAACTTCCCTCGCGTGAGATGAAAATGAAGAGATAAATGAAGAGACCAAGGTGTTGGTGTGTGACCAATTCTCCGCTCAAGTTTGACTCATTCAAGGCCTAGTCACAGGATAAACTGTCCTATGACGTGACGACACAGTTACTCATCGGTAACTTTCACTGTTAAGGGTTAACTCCGGATGTGATCATTCTTATTACTTTTACTTTCTTCCTTTACGTTATTTCGGTATTCTTATGCTCGCTGGCTTTTCCTATATTTGTTACAACATAATGCATATAATGTATAATAAATAATTGTTGTTGTAGCCTTCGAATATTATATAGAGAAAAATTATATAAACAAAAATTATGTAGAAAAAGTAGTGTATATATAATCGCTCACGATGTTAAGGTACATATTTACTTTGCTGTTTTTTCCCGAGTTATTTCTTGGTGACGCTTTTCTTATTCGCTCAGATAAAAAGAAGTCCTGATATACTTTCAATCAGTTCATGCAATTCGAACTGACATTACTTGGGAATTACGATAGATTTCACGACACTTTTGTACAATAATTTACTGACTAACAATATTTGTAGATGGACGAGTTAGCCAGTTATAGGTGATAAACTTATTACGTGAAAAGGGATAATTCGAATCTAGTAAATGAACAAGCCACTTGTAACTTGTAAAACTTCTATTCTTTTGTTACCAAACTTATTACGATTACGCAAGAGAGTCCATTAATAAAACGAATGAACGATAAATTCAACGTTGGAACGCATATATGTTACGAGTTATATATATGTAGCGAGTTACAAGAACCGCGTTGTAAACGAGTATATTTATTTAAGTAGATACGGTGACTCGCATAAGTATTAATACACTTAACATAAAAAAACTTTTATACGTATGTGTGTATGTATATCGTGGATGTTATATAAAACATTTTGAAATTGTATCGCTATAATGAGACGCGATTATCATGATCGTATTAGCGTTTGAATGCAACATCTGAAAATATACGTAGAACTTGTAACATATTTATTGCAAACTTATATTTAGTACAAAATTAATATGTACACAGTATAAATAGTCGTCTTAATACTTTGACTGCCACGTCGGTCATTGGTGACCGGAGCGCTTCAACTTCTTGCAATTGTAAAAATTGAATGAAAATTGACAGTTACAGCATTTTGAATATAATCGATAAATAGAAGATACTTTGAAACAAAAAATGTCCCATTAAACAATTAGACATTTTTATTAGAACATCAATAAAAAAAAAAAAGAATGAGAACAAATCTTGCATCTAACGGTGCACTGTGTTTGCATCCATATCTTTGAGGGTTAATCTACAAATATTATTATAAACACAGCCTAGAAAATAATCGTAAAAGCTGCTTTATAAACATGTAATTGAAGTTAGAAGTGTGCACATACCTTACTATTATATATAGAATGAGCAAATACCGTTTGTTAGTATCTTCTACACGTTTCAACAATATATTCTGGACGTTTTGCTTACGACGAAATAACGAATGCGAATGGTTTGTTGAAATAAACGAAGCCTTGTTATAATATGTCGCTATCAACTATTACCAAGGCGCTACGGTGGTCACGGGTGATCACCAATAAGATAAATGGTCCATTGGGGAAGAATGTTGTCTTACATCGTCAATTTATTATTATTTTGCTATTATATGCTTTGAATAATAAAAATACTCCCGTGGCGTCCTGAGCGAAACATGTGATTTCGGCGTGGTAGTCAAAATGTTAAGCCACGTTTATAGAACGAGTATATATTAAAAATGATGCGGCTGAATATCAGGACTCGTTGATATCGCAATTGATGGTCTGTTTAAACATTATACTTTCGTCATCTGCACAAAATATACTTGTACTAAATATCTTGGAACTTGTGTGCACATTTTCAGAACCGCTTAGAACTATACCGATATAATCGCGATAATTGCATGTCATCGCGGTGTTAATGAAATCTCAAACTGTTTCGTGTAACACGCGTGATATGTAAAAGACGTAACCGAGAAACTGTACTTGTCCAATTCCTAAAATAAAATTGTCGAACGCATTATTCTCGACACTCTGTCACACCTCGTAGATCGAGGTTATCTTTGTACGTTGCGCGGCAACGTGGTCGTATATTGTCGGTAAATTGCAAAACAGATAGCACTAGAAACGGGGCAGTTTTATCAGTGCTTTGGGCGATCGCGCGAAAGTTTACCGAACGCGGATCACCCGTTCCCTGTATGTGCCCAGCCACTTCCAACCGACCCAATTGCCGCGAAAACTAGCACACAATTCTCGCTAGTTTCTCGCAGCCACGCGACATTCTCGCTTTCGCGAAGCTTTGAAAGTTGCTTTTTCCAAGAAAAACCATGACGCGGCCGCTCGCTTTTGCTCTTGTATATCCATCGTACACGAGCATTTTCGTGCGGATTTCCATCGTGTTCCCGTTGAGTTTTCTTCGAAACTAACTACTATAGCGTCGCACCGTTGCACGCTTCTAAAATATTAACCCTTGCATATGTATTTTTTGTTTCGATAGATGGTCTGCGGAGATACGAACACGCAACGACAAGCTACACGGAAAATGGTTATAACTTTCATCGTTGTATCGCGCAAATGGCATCGATAAATCGTTAGTAACGAATCTTATCTTTGTGTTTGCCTTGAAAGAAAAAAAAAAGAAGAAATGGATATCACGAACGACTCTAAACCGAGTACGGTTCATGTTAACCTGTATTGGAGTAACCCGTGTTAAAGATAACAAACAGTCAAATTGTTTGATCATTCGATAAAATGATGATTATTATGTTGTGTGGAAGCTTTCCACGAGTACATGATATATCTTCTGTTTAATACATTGTCTTCTATTAAAGACAATCAGGAAGATCGTTATCGTTATGCTTGTTACACTAATTGGAGTATACATTTGTACATGTATTTTCCATTTAAGAAGACGCAATTGTGCGATATTTTGCTCGGTGGTGATGCAGAACCTACGAGGAGAATAAATTATTTCTCTTTCCTTTTGGAATTTTATGCTTTTCACGCAAAGATCACGCGCGTCGCTTTCATAAACACGACCGTTCTTCAAAAACGCTGATATTTATCGCTTTTGATATTCACGGTTCATGAAAGAATATAAAATACAGGACAAGGAAATAAAAAGAGTAATATATATGTACACTTAGTTCGCTGTATTTTGTCTTTGATACGTTAGAGGTTTTACCCGTTTCGTCCTTATGCCCGACTTTTATCTGAACAGGTAGAAACGTTTCGTTTCGTTTCTTCTTGTCACTAACATACGTACTTCGTATGGTTTTATGAATTATAGGATTTTCAAATTCGAAATTACTTCAATGTGTCACGTCAAACGTAATATTCGAACAGATCAAAAATGACGATTGTCCGTGTTCGTCTTCTCTCAGAGAAGCAAAGTGATGCTCAAAGTATTTTTTTTTTTTTATTATCTAATTTATACTTTACAATTTGTCCAGCCGAACATTTGGTAAATAATGCTCAAAGTGATGGTTCTTTAATTTTCGTTCGATACATTTTGATTTTTGTGGAGAAAGTATTCACGATATAACACTATTGCAGTTAAGTTCGTTTTTAATCGCATCACAGAACAGTATCTGATCATCCTGTATCGCGATCCTCGAACTTATATATTTCGATCACGCTGATTTCAGCACGATAAATTTCTGATATTTTAAGAGCGTATTTGAAATAAAATCGAAAAGAGAAATCGTGCGAATCAATAGCGACTTTTCCATATCCTGCTCGAACTCGAGATATCCCACTGGGGGTAGCAATCCACATGTTATTTAGCGATTAAGCTAGAAAAATTTACCGAATGTCCAGCTGGACAAATTGTAAAATACAAATTAAATAATTAAAAAGATATTATTCTTGTAGAATCGGTTAATTTTTTATATTGCTCGATCACAATAAATCGCGATATAGATTATTTTAAGATGCTTTTAAATACCTAATTAGATACATTTAAGTACCAACTAACGATTGTTCCAATGTACCATTGTTTTAAAAAACATACTGATATGTCAACCGTTTAATGAATTTTGTTGGAACGTAAAAAAAAGTCAGTAGCATTATATAAATAATCGAGTGAATTGACGCAATATATGCGTCAATTGCAATGAATGTGTTGACAGATATTGATCGATACAAACAATCCTTCACGAAGAGTATTTTAGTAATTATGTAAAAAATGCTGGGAATTGCACTGTCAAAACATTGAAAACAAATATGCACCAACAATACAAGGGATTCAATAGAAAAGTTCAGTAGAAAACTCTCTTTTTCTAGAAACGAATATTGAAATAATACGTAAAAGATCCTTATCTATCCAGTCTAGTGTAAAGTGTTTTCGCTTTAAGAGTATAGTAATAAGTATAATTGCGAATATTTATGTATTTATAAATAATTTAAAAGAGCAAAGGTCTATAAAATGGACATAATATGCAAAACTATACAAGACAAGACGTTTAAAGTGAAAGATTTATAGCATATAATTATAAGTATTTAGCATATAATTATAAGCAATCTCTATTTAGGTTCGTTGCTGTATGCTTAAAAATACAAAATTGCATAAACACGTGCAATAACGTGTTCGATGACGGAAGAACATAGACTTTTCTATTAGAATTTAATTTTACCCCTATTTTTCACGAGTTAATGATCTTGTCGTTTGTATCGTTTTACTTCCAAGTCGCTTAATTATTAAATTATTCTTATTTACTTCGATTTAATCTTCCCGCTATAATCGTGAGTCTCAATTTCAACGACAGGTAAAAGATCAAACACCCACTCGTAATTTTCCCGTAAAAAAATACAAGTTGCGTCTTCAACGCATTATTTTCAACAAACTTTTAAAGAATTCCACCTACATACACGTTCGTTGATCGTGCAAAAATCAGACGTAAATAGCTGTACAAATAAACTTGAGATTAACTTTCGTCATTGAAAAGATGCGATAAAGTTCATATATTTTCTGATGACAGAATTCTTTTCAATTGCAATTCCTATTACTAATTTTCTTCGTCCGAGCTTCGCTTCCTATTTACGATACTATTTTATTCAAATTGTGTGCAGCGTTCAACGTTTAAAAATCTTAAACGATATTCGACAAATTTTCTATCCAAACTTTCTCCTAGCTCTGCTCCTTTACGGTTAAATCAAAAGAGAAGAACGTAAAGTTACTGACGTATGGATAATAAGCTAAAGAATTCTATTTGTATGTAAATAAATATACAATTACTTATACCAATTGTATACGAAAATGCCATGATCGATCGAGAAACGAGGTAAAAGATACGTTCGACCGCCACGTGGATATTCTAAATTATCAAAGCTTTGGTAGAACCGTTCACGTGTTCTAATTTAAGGTAGAAAAATTTACTGAATGTTCAGCTGGACAAATTGTAAAATACAAATTAAATAATAATAATAATAAAAAAAAGTGTTCCAATAAGCCTCAACCGGGTTGCGTTCGAGTCACGTAACGACAAAAAACCTGAAATAGATTTACTGTTCGAAACTTTCGGGCCGAGCCAGACGTATGTATATTATGAAAAGATTTTGAAAATGCTCGTCTGACGGGAAAAGAACGAAGCAAAAAGGCAGTAAAAGGAATTTCCTATCCCGAAAGTCATGCTCAGACTGAAAAAGCTTTTGTCAGCTTCGTTGCATCCACCGATTATGAATTAACGCTTTCTGTAAATTTTTTCGAATTCCAGATGCAAAATACTCTCGCGAAAGAATTCGTACACTCGTCAACGTCTTTTACGAACGTGTTACGCGTATTATACGGAACATTTTGAAATTGCGTTGATATCGTAATGATTGATCGACGCTCAATTATCGCGATTACACTGGTGAAAATCTAAATGATTTCAAAAATCAAAACAGTGTTCAAGTACAAGAAAATGTTTTGAAAAGTTGCAAGATATTTGGTGCAGATGGCAAAGATATTTAAACAGACCAACGTCGGCAACATTGATAAGTCTCGATGTATTGTATTTATACTGTATAGGAATTTCGTACTAAACATAAGCTTGCAGCAAATATCTTGAAAGTTCCACATATATTTTTAGACTAGCTTCCAATTTTGCCAATATAATCATGGCAATGGTGGTGCACTATGGTGCTGATGAAGTTTCAAAATGTTTTACATAACACGCGCAAGATGTGTCGCAATATGTGTTACGAGTCATAACTTATGATCAAACTAGCTTCCATGATGGTTTGCTGGATATTTGATCTAAAAATTGGATATTCTCTGAAACTCTTCAGAACTGTACACTTCAGAAGGAACGAGACGATTTTTAGAATCCTTAACGATGTACGTATTTGTGACTATTCCGAGAGATTTTCTCCAGGTTTACAAATTTTCTATTTTTTAATCAATTCTCCACACGCCGATGAATGAAGTTTATATAGAAAGTCTTCCGTAACACCTGACCAATGGCACGTTTATGCGACTTGCCAATGAAAAACTGACTTTCTAAATATTATTGTTTCCTATTCACCGTGAAAAGCTAACGGCTAAAAGAAAAAATAAATATTAATTTTTTGACGATGTAGCTCGAGAGAGGCTCGAACAAACCATTGGATAATAACGTGTAGCGAATATAAACTTTCAGTTATCCTAATAGTCATCGCCTTAACTCGACTGTTAATATTCGTTTCTTATGAACAGACGAAGATGTGTATTTTTTTGTATCTGATAAAATCATTCATTCTTGTAACAATCCTTCTCGATTTTGTGACGCCATCGAAAGGTTAAGAATTAACTACTTAAACATAGAATTAATTACTAAAGCATATGCTACGATTAGGAATATTTATCTAAAGTAACTTTTACTCTATCTTTTTGGATTATATTTTACTTACAGAAAAACTAAACATACGTATTATATATCATCGTACGTTATCTCGGAAGAATAATATGGTTGATAATGATTGAAGATAGGACGAAATTTATTGGCTGATTATAATCCGTCAAGCTGAAAACTTCTGGTAAACGATATTTCGTATGCATCGACATAACAAAAACCAATGTTGATGGAACATATCCCGCGTGTTTTAACGTTAACCTATTCAGATAACAGATAATACGATTTTTGTATGTTTGTTAATCTATTATTACGAGGATTCTTCTGTTAAAAACTAGCAAACTATTTCTTTCCTGTGTTTACCGTAGCGTGATGAAAGATTTGTTTGTTGAAGACTCTGCGAAGGCAGAACGTTGAGTTTCAGGATTTCTCGAAGAACGAAAATGTATTTTTCAATATATAATGCCGTAACTGCATCATTCTCAACTTTTACTTCTAATTTTAAATAATGCACATATAACATATTACTACATTAGACTAAAAAGAAAACACCCCACTGACGTGACTAAAGAAATAAAATAGATGGTATCCCGCTGTGGGTAGACATCCACATGTTATTTAGCGATTAACGCGTTGACTGCCTCGTCGCCCATATTAGGGTGACAGCAAAGTTCCTGATGGGGTAGTGTCACCCATATTCGGGTGACAGCAAAGTTTCTGATAGGGCAGCGTCACCCATATTCGGTGGCGCTTATTTGATTACTTGCGTAAGGATCGTCGTAGGTATTTGAAAAAATATTCCACAGGAAGTAATAAAACTATTGAATTGTTATAAAAGTAATACGAAAATGGTCTTTTAAGAAAATTATTTAGAATGTAAAACTTTGAAGCATACTATACAAAGCTGAGGTTGGTCGGAACAATTTGGACAATAAGTTGTTGTTTTCTGTAAATTCTCTCGTGTCTTTGATCGGTCCGTTCAATGTCTTTTATCTGCATAACATAATTTGCATGCGCGTGTAATGATTCTTCCGGAATCATTTTACCGAACGGCGATATTATGCTGATTCCGTCGAAGACGGATTTTTTGTATTTTCAGACAACCCTAATAATTTTCCAATTAATAATTCTCTAAATCTCCTAATATTTACATCCTTCCTTGTTGCAATTTTGTAAACCGTCAAAGCGTTTACAACAAAAATTCCCAGAAGGAGTTGAATGCCAAGTTTTCGGTACCATTTGATTCCTCTTTTAATTGTGGTGGCATAAGAAACCATTTGGTCGAAATAATCTATACCACACTCGTGGCCTGAAGGAGATTTCATCGAAAACACGCGCGGTCGTCAACGTGTTAAGCTAGAAAAATTTACTAAATGTCCAACTGGACAAATTGTAAAGTACAAATTAAATAATAAAAAAAATATAACATTAAATTGTAAAAAATAAAAAATACGTTGAACACCTTAATTTCTTACAACTACTGTAATACTCAGAAAATTGTTTATTAATTAATACGACATGGTCAGCGATAAAAAGCACACACGCAAGAGAACACGAAAAATATGTTAAACTCGAAACTCGTTAAAATTGATATTACTCCTTTTTCCGTGGACGCCTCATGTTGTATCAAAGGTCCGTAATTCGCGGAAAAGCCAAGAAGATCCCATGACGCAAAATGGGACGAAAATCAAGAATAAGAAAATTATGTCGGTGGCTTTGCTTTTGAGAAAATTGAGTTTGAAATTTTGCGATGTATGTATATCCAGTAGCGGACAAGAGTTTAAGACAGTTACTTATCTGCTAGATTATCGTACTATATACATATATGTATTATACTAAGATAATAAATAATCAACATTTCGTAGTTGTCCTTGCAACTACATGACACTCGCGCTTTATCTACGAACAGCTACGAGACTTTTAAAACACAAACGATATTCGAGAGGATAAATATGAAACGATTCGATGCTGTACTCGCTGACATTACTTTAGGACGAACGTTCGAATTCAGTGGTGCATCGAATTAATCGAACGATGATAAAACTATCTGGCACGACATACTACATTTATAGTAACAATCGCTGGATTCAAGTGAAAATCGCGAGTAAAGCCAGCGATCTGCGCTAAGAAGATAGAAAAATTATTATATTACCTCGCAACAAGAAAAATACATTTGAAAAATAGATCTGAGTATTGCCACAGCTTGTAAGCAGGCGCTATCATGGTATCTATGAGTATAGAAAAAAGAAAAATAATACAGAAACGATAAACCAAAGAAACAACAGCAAAGACCACTGTTTATCCTGAAATGAAACGATCATTCTGATTTTGACATCGAAGGACGCGGGAGAAACCAATACTCAGTCGCAAAAATCCGAAGCTGAGCATTGCTTTCGTCGAAGCACACGAGCATTGGACGGTACAAGATTTGGTTCAAAGTCTTATTATTTACCGAATGTTCAGTTGAACAAATTGTAAAGTACGAATTAAATAATAAAAGAAGTCTTATTCTCGGATGAGTCGAAATTTATTTCGTAGAGTGAAACTGAATAGCGAACGATTGCGACTATTTCAATAGCATTTTTCAATAGCAGCTACTGGTTGTTTGGTGTTTAGGATACAGAGCGATATTCTACGAGAAATGTAGTCGTCTTAAACTTTTGTCCACTAGTGTACGTAGATTTGCTGAATTCCCAACTAAACGAAAGTAGGTAATTGATAAATATAATAAGGATAATTGACCAGCAGGTTAGTTTACGTGTGAAAATAAACGGAAAATGTAGAATAAAATTACAGCCACACATCGGCTAAATCGATTTACCGCATGTCCTTATTGGACAAATTGTAAAGTTTCTTAAAAGTACAAAAAAAAAAAAAAAGAAAAGATACTGTACATAGATTATTGTGATTGAAGTGATATAATAAAAATAAATAGATGCAGAATAGAGTTCCGATTATCCGATATGTCCGATCAATCGGCACACGTTCCTCGATTATTCTTCAGCAACCGTCGCGAATCGTATTTCGCATAAACGAAGAAGTCGAATGCATCTAGCACGGTCGTCGATACCAAACAGTTGATTAAACGAACGAAACGAATTATCTCTGCATTAGTCATGGTTTTTTTTAAATTTTCTTCGTTTTTATCACCTCATAGGTACAGTCTGATTATGTGACACTGCTTTGGTTCTGAGGGATTCCACTGTATAAGACTGTGTCTCTGCTTCAATGAAGAATAACTTCAATTTTTCCAAAGCAAGCAAAAGCACTTGTATACGTTTGGCAATATAACAACGGTACAAGGAAAAATGTAGAATCGAACATTTTGAAGAGAGGAAGTTTCTGAAAGAAACATCGTTTACAAGTTACTGCTCGCACGGTTTGCAAACAAAGTTTCGCCGCCGCGTATTCTTGCGGGTAAAAAAGAAATGGCACACAGCCATGCAATGGTGGTGCCTCGTTAATTTTTCAAGCTCCTCAGATATATCTGGCATTGTTTTGATATTTCGCGGGTACTCAATGCGCGTAAAACACGCTCAAACAGTTTCAGAAATCTCTGGACAACGTCAGACGCGAAAATAAATTCCTCGTCTTCCTCGATTCATTCCATGAACCAACGACACACATAAATTATCGAAGAAAAAAGAAGAAAAAAAAAAGAATAGGAACAGGTCGGTTGAATCGTCACAGTCGATTTTGTTTGACCTTCGTGGAATAGCGAAACGAAGGTATGTATATACAGGTTTGTTAACGATGAGAGACACTGATGGCGACAAAAACAGAACAGATGGACTATGCCAGATGTCACCGCAATGGGATCGTCGCGTCGTAATCTTACTGCTCTTCTAGCTTGAAAGCCGGCCTCTGAAAAGGATCTCTCGATAAAACAGCATAGCTTGACGATTGGTACCGCGATAATGGTAACAATAGTCTTATTTCTATTATTCGTCGCGCGTCGGCCGTGCAATTATATCCTAATGGCACTTAGCGTTCGATGCTAAAATTAACTGTTCCTGGATGAAACGAAAGGAGTGGTACGTACAGTGAGCGTCACGTAACAACCGAGCCAGCAAACACGACGAAATGATGGATTTCAGATTTCTTGATTTTACGATCGGACAGGTTGGAATAAAAACGAGCTTTGTTCGTTTACAATGTACGGTGACTACGAAAAGTATGGTAGTCTATTGTGGTGTACTACGAATAGCATCGCATTTATTACTGGGTTTGTATACCAATTAATTGGAGCCGACTGTAACAAATTTCGTATCGTTTAGTAGCATTTGCACGTGATTGCAAAAATATAATGCTACGCAAACGAACTTTAGGAAATTAACGAAATTACAAAACGAAATTAAGGTACGTGTATATAAATACGTCTCGTAGCTATTGTATATTCTTTTGAATATCTGTTTCAGGCATTTCAATTTTTTTAACGATAGTTAATAATTTAATATACAGTAGCAGAAGACATCAACTACTTAAATATATATATTTTTTTATTCATTTTTTGTCTGCCGGCTACGACATGAGATTGATTTACACGGGTTTCTTCAAATTACGATTGAAATTACGAATATCATAAGAATAGTTGTTTTCTATGGGAATAATTAATTTTCATTCCATGACAAGTCGAATACTGTATTTTGGCATACAGTGGCACACGAAAGTGTTAGAACACTCTTGGAATTTTTAGTTTTATGCTTATATCATACGAGATATTTCGAAATGTCATTAGCACCGTGACAAGACGCGATTATATTATGATTATATTAGTGAAATGAATGTAAAAATATGTAGAGAAGTTACAAGATATTTGTCGAACGCATACACTTCGCAAACATCATCAAGATATTGTACAGTTGATTATATCATTCGTTTTATTAATAAGTCACAATATGTAGTGAGATCATCTGCAGCACTAATTGTATGTTTAAAACTACTTCACGTCGTATACTAATTTTTCACTAAGCGTATGTTTTCAATAAATGTTTTCTAACTTTTATATACATTTTTGAATCGGTTGCAAATTTGGCTATCATAATCACGATAGCTGTGTTTTATTACAGTGCTAATGAAATAAATGAAAATTTTCCTATAATGCACATAACCTATTCATGAAAGTTTGTTGTGGCAAGTGCTCGAATATTTTTTTGAATCACTTTAGATTATTTTTCACGATGTTTCACTATATCGTGAGTCTTGCCTCTTATTACTAGCCTTTATTGTGTAAACGTAACCATCGTAGGTTTTAAAATGTTCCTGTGGTTAATGTTTTTTAGTGGTTAATAATCTTTAAAAAAATCTGTAAAACTCCGTACAATGTCTTCAATTATTCTAAGTTAAATTAAAACACTCGTGCTGTACCGTTATGTTCCAGTTAGCTTCAACACGAAGCACCTACAGTACAAATAGAATGCATTTATTATCTAAAAAGGTGAAAAATTTGATAAGGGCCACGTTTATTTAAACGAGTACGGACAAACGAAAGCACTTCTATCGTTTAAAATATTCTTTGCGGCGAAAAGAGTCGACAAATCTAACCTGATAATGTAACTGTTTTCATAAACTTTGAATATTAAAAGTGGAGCGAGCCAAAAAGTCATTCATTCGTCAAAATGTTTTCTTGTATCATAAGAAGAAGACTAAAGTAAAATAATCAAAATTGAGGAAAGTTACTAAGTTGTGTAATTGCCAAAAATATGTAGTTCAATTGAAGGAAAAAATGTCAACGACCTTGAAAAGTATGACTTTGAGAGGGAAAACTCATAAATTATAATATTCGTCATTCTACACGACCAGTTTTCCTCCAACGCAATTTTTTGTATCGACTGAAGTATTAAAGTAAAGATATTATGCAATGCAATGTAAACGAAACACACTGTATATTTTACTTATCTGGGTTTATTCACACATTATCGTTTAAAATTATTATTTTTTTCGTATTTTAATATTTATGCATATATACACTGAATTATAAGTAATATATAATAATAATTATTATTATTATACGTAAACAAATTATATGTAATAATAACGTACACTGAATTATTTTAATTCACTGTATTCACGGAATTCTAGACAAAACACGTTTAACTTGGATCATTATGAATCAACAATCCTGAAAGAATCAGGTATATATGAAATGATTGATTATTCAATTATAATTTTATTCTCTCATAAATAAAGAAAATTCTATAAATAATTACGGAGGGTGAACTAATTAAAAATATCCAGACATGCATAAACTTATTGGATAATCGTGAAAGCACTTCGTCTATTGTGTATTTATACCGGCATAGACGAGATAGCAAAAGAAAGGAGGCAGAAAATAAGAGAGACGGACAGACAGAAAGAGAGAGAGAGACTGGAAAGGTACCGACCAGGGTAACGTACAGAAACTTGCCAGTACTCATTAGAACCCGTGTCGTAATCTGTTGTTAAACGCGTTAGCAGCCGAGCAGAGAAAGTTTTCAGACTGAATTCAACGAACAGACTGAATTCTCTCTCCTCTTATTTCTCTGTATTCTCTGTCAAGACAACGCAGCATCAACTATTACGAGTATTCCATTCTGTTCAGGTGCATTATAGTTACTATTCGAGTATTTCGACCAGAAAGCTTTCTTTCTTGTTCTATTACGTATAAATAAAAAGTCACCTACACTTGAATATACAAGGTGTCTCAGTAATTCTGTTACAAAGCAATATCCTCGTTACTTTTAATGAGACGAGGAGATGCTTAAAGCAATGAATTATTTGGCTCGAAGAGACGCATGTTATGATGCGAAACATATTTGTAGAAATGTTTACGTTTTTTTTTTAAAGGCCATGTTTTTTTTATGTACTAGCTGATGCGTTCTTTTATTCCCTATACAAAAATGTCGCGGAAATTCAAGACATATCTCAATTTTAATTTCATGAAATTTACCGTACGAAAAATGAGAAACGTACAAACACAAGTGTTCCTTTGCTTGTCTTTCATATGCAAAGTTCTTAACACTAATGTTGAAGTATTCTTTAAATCTTACTTATTAATCTTATCTTCCAAATGTCTTAATATTTTACACAGGGAATAAATCAATGTATCCTCATTTATAGAAAAGATAACGATTGTAAAAAAATATGAAACAAGCTTTTTCGTATCTTTCTACATGTAGTTGTGAATATCTTATTTTTATTCAACGAAAAAAGACAATAAATTAGAACGCCCTAAATAAAACGCTAAACAAAACGTAGTGAATGAAATACAATGCTCTGTTAAATGAAACGTAGTAAATGTTGTAAATGAAACATCGATATACAAGGTGTTTTGTTTATCTTGAATTCGTTAATATCTTAATACCTTTTATCGATATGACAAAGTTAATTAGTTTAGAATTTAGAACAACAAGCATGATTTATGAACATTTTCCTCCAATGCCTGTTTGTTCCAAATTTCACAAAATTATTATCATTTCTTACAACTGGGTTTGTATATATTTTTCAAGCCAGCCGACGTGATTGTTTTATTTTTTATAAAAGGATATTAAAGTATTAGCGTCTGAAAATGGTTAACTTAAATAGTATTTCAATTTTAATTTTGTAAAACTTGTTGCATGGAAATGTGCGGTATGAAGATGCATTGATTGGTGTATAATATATGCAACTACATTAAAATGCTACTTTAAAAAATGATGACAAGCTTGAGAAGCTGAAAAAGATTACCTTGAAAAAAGAAAAAATCTTGAATCACAATATTCGGTTGTCTGAATCAACTAGCTTTAGTCTGACATAATTCTTTATATAAGCAAAACTAACCAAGGAGTTGTAAGATATTTACGAATGCAAGATAAAAGAAAACGTGCTGTATAGCAAGCTATAAAAGTATATGGTTAGACTGCAATTTCTTGCGCATTTATGTGAAATTTAAAGATACAAAAATCCACGTATTTTAAGTCCGTGCATAAAAATATAAAATAATATGAAAATTCTCGGTCTAAATTTGTGTTTCATTCTATTTCACATAAAAGTTGCTTTGACAAGGGAAAAATAAGCAATAATATTATATTATGAAGTTTAAATTTTCTACTTTTTTGTCATTATCAATGTTCCTTGATACGAGTATTGATAGTAAAAGAATTACTTTGATGAGGAAAACCACTTTCATAACGAGTTAGTAATCTTTGAAGTTATCAATGTTAAATTTAAAATCGTATTAAATATTCGTATAATCGTATTAAATTTACCATGAAAATAAAATGTCATAATATGATCCTAAGTAAAGATCGATGCAAAAATCACAGCGTGGATTTTGTTCTTATATTTATCAACGAACAACAATCTATGGCTATCGTGTGCTACAAGTTGGTTGTTCAACAGATATTTTCTTTCTTCGTAATTCAACAGAATAATATTCACGTATGTTCACTAAAATAAATACTTTTAGTTCAAAATGTGATGTTACATCTCCTTGTCGGTGTACGTTATATTGTACTCTTAATATATTTGCCTATGACAAACATTATAATTGAGTTATAACTAGTGGGACAAGGTAAGAATATTTAAATATTGTGTTATGTATATTGATTCATAATTTAAATATGTGAATGTTTTGTTCAAATAAAAGGAAGATATATCAAACATCTTTTGTGGCAGAGGAAGCAAACCTTCGTATTTTATCACGATTTGTTGTTGATATTGCAGATAATCGTTTCTAGTGATATAATATTTCCTGTTACATACTTTTAATTGATTCTTTCGATTCCTTTATTTACGTGAAGATTACGCGGAAAAAATATGATAAGTACATATATTTTGCTGATTTTCTGACTTACATGTTATTTAATAGTTAAAAAATTCTACTATGTTTATATAATGGTTAAAGATATCAGTAATCTGATAGATTTAACGATATCAGCCTTTTGAAAATAGCTGGTAAATTCACGGTATTGTGAAATAAATAAATAATATTGATTTAGTAGATACATTATATCGGTAATAGGATTAGTAAGATTGGCCTAGTTATGATATCGCATAATAAATAACAAATATAATGATCATTGCACATTACTCTGCGCAACTAATGTTATTTATATCTTTTGAATTTTCAAGACAGTGACAAAAACACACGTTTCATCGCAAAATCAAACGAAGAAATAATTTCGACGCGGAATTGGTTGACAACATATTGACTTGTAAGATTGCTCCTTTATAAAAGCCAGGAGGAGACGTAACTTATGTTTACCACCTTTGGTCTTCGCGCGCATTTGAGTTTCTCATAAATGCAATATCAAATTTTCCTGTGAAAAAAATTATTTTTTACGTGTTTTTAGTATTCTCAAGTTTTAGTATTCTTTAGTTTTCCGACACCCTCGGTGTCGATTTTACCAGCGCCAATGCGGTTTTAAGACGAGACGCAGTAAGTCACCTTGGCCGAATATTCCAGCGACTAATCGGAAACGTACGCGGAACGTTCTAATTAGCGAAAACAGTTTCGCACGTTTTGGGAATAATTTGAATATATGTACATATCCGTAAAAAATCCTCCATTTCAGTAAATAAGTGCCAAAAATTGCCTGGAATTAGTCAAATTCAAGTATATTTGAGAAATCTTCAAGGTCGATTTTCTCGAAAACTATAATAAAAATAAAACTATATTTTCGACTTGTTTTTTCACGTAGAATCGCCTTATTGCTATCGCCATGATTTCTAGGACACCAGGTTCCTAGATCTTATGTTTATCAATTTCCCAAATTCCACTAAAATAAAAAAAAAATTGACCTTCATAACATGATATTTATGTTGCAACATACAGAAAAACTAATAACATCAGAATATACCTGCCTTAGAACGATTCAAGTCTTATCTGAAACATTTTTTGCTACGGATCATGACAATGACGTCAACATCAGCTGAGACAACCTGTATGCGTGTAAATTTTCGATGGTAAGCGTTAAAATACTTTTATAAGCCACCGTGTATTTTCACAGTGTGTTTTGGATCAGCAAGTGTCCCAATACTTATGAACAGGGATGAACGTAACAGGCTGGCTGTGTTTATTTTAAATGATGCGATGGTTATTTTCACAAGATGACGTAACGATATAATAGTAACGGAATGACATTAAATATTAGCAATCCTGCGCGGTTCTTACGAAAGCACGCGTTCCAAGCGACGACCGAGGATTACAATTTGACGTCTAATATCGTGTTGCAATCGTTTAGTAAACATAGCGCTAAACAATCGATTCGATCTCGCAATCAACTACCCATCAATTTGGTGCCGCATCTTATGGTAAATTGCCAAAGTCTGCTGACAAACCATAGCTTTTCTTCGCGGTTTCGATGTTGGTGATATCACTTTCACACTGTTTTATTCGTAACATTCTGTAACGTGGTGTGATTTTTAAAAAGCGTCCGTATCGATAGATAACTGCACAAATATCGTTTGTTCGTTATTTGTGTAACTTGTGGAATTTTTATACGCAACAAATAGTTCCTGACTGCTTTTTTACGTTGCGTAAGGATTGTATGTTTACTTCTTAAATTTGTCAAAAATAACATTTCTCTTTGTTGTATTTAGTATAGAGATATTTTCAGAATTCATGATCCGCCACTGTCATTTTATGTGATCCTGAAAAGGATGAATGCACGATTTGCAATTTGCGATGCACAATTTTATAATGGCTCTGATAAAGATAGAAACAACGTACAAAATATTTACTTAATCGTACATTACCAAAACTGCTAAAAATGGATATACAATAGTTGTGCAGTTATCTATATATTCATTTATCTACATTTCGTGTATTATTGTATTTTATTATCTTATCATATTTAAACCAAAATCAGATATAATAAAAAAAATGTCATTACAGCATGATCAAATTTGAAATATTATCAGTCGATAATTCATGCTATATAATATTATAGATTATTTGCTTTTGTCATATAATAACCCAAACCATATAATAAAACCTAACTGAAACCAAAGTCATTAATAATAAAGAATCTAATTACCTGACACAGTCAGATTTTAGATATGATAACTAGATAATTCTGCTGATTTCATAAATTATTTACGTTTGTCATATAATCACAAAAAGCTTTTTGGAATTGTTACATAAAGTATATATTTACAGTATAGTATAGCAATTATTTGTTACAAAAAGAATGATTTTACAAGAATAAATTTCAAGCTCGAAATATAAAAGTGAATTTTTCCATACCAGACGTCATTTACGAGAAAATTGGCTTTAAATAATTGATAAGTGTCATTTAATCCCGTTGTAAACCGGTATTTTACTTGTGTTTAAGTTTATTCTATCGGATAATGGAGAACATGCAATAAAAGATGATAAGAAATTTTATTACTTTGTAAGAAGGGAAATTTCATTTCATAACAATTTAATTCGAAGGATGCAGTTGTGTATTTAACAGTGCGAGGAACAGTTTCGAAAATAATAAAATTTATTCTCTATCAATGTCCTGCTTCATCGTATGTCCTCGGTTACTCAATATGTACGTAGTAGAAAAACAAATATAAGTTAAGATGTTACGACATAGCAATATCCGGTAGCATTTAGCAGTTAAATATTTGAAGTCAATTTTTTGAAAACAGAATTTCCTGTAAAAACATTTCATTCTATATCTTCACCATTTTATCGCCAATTAGCAATTGGTTTTGTACTAAAATTTCTCTTCTTGTAAAGAGACTAGAAAATAATAACCCTGGATGCTAGTCATTCTGACTGTTTTCATTTTTGTCTTCTGTATTGTTTTGATATTCTTAGCCTTACGTTTCTGATGTTCAATGACTGTTCTTATTTTTGCAGAAATATTATGTATAAGTAATATAAAAATTTCGTATGGCTCTTTATAATACTGTGTAACTCTGAAGTTATGTGTCCATATGCACATGTATGTAATTTATGTTCTTTCTTAGGTTTATTTTATATGTTTATTATTGTTACATTATATTTGATTGGTATAGTATTATTACACACATCCAAATTAAAATGAAAAAGCCGTAATTAACATATATGGTAATTTCTTTCCTCATAAGCATGCAATATTCTGGTTTGTTAAAAAGTTTTGGAGAATTAACAGATTATAAAACAATTATGGACAAATTTTTATTTGTGTATAATGCAAATTAAAAAGCACATTGTATCCATATATTTTATCGTAGGTTCTCCTTATTAACATATAGTCATTTTTCTTGTAATTTAATATAAACTTTCTACATATGCAATTCTAAATAAGGCTCATTTATTATTTCAATCCCTGAAAATTATGTAACTGAAAATGATTTATTATTCATACTGTTCATTCGATACTTCAATAAAAAAAAAATAGTTACTCTTCTATAACTGGGAATGTTTTAAATTGACTATTTACAGTTACATCAATTATTTATAATAGTTAATTGTCATTATATATATATATATATATTATATATATTATATATAATATATATATTATAATATTATAATATATATATATATATATATATTATATTATATATATAATATATATATTATATAATATATATATATTATATATATATATATTACACTATATATTATATATATATATATATATATATATATATATATATATCATAGTTAATAGATAATTATTAATATTATTTTGTTTGCTTATGAAAGAAACACGAATAGCTTTTGTCTCTCTGTATAAAATCAGAATTAGGTAATAAATAAATTATTTAATAATAGTACAACGGTATGATAGTAGATTATACAAATATACTGACAAATAAATAAGATAAAATTTAAAAAGCATGAATACGTACTTCCACTATACACGACATTTTAAAGTGTTAATTAATTAAAAACTATCGAAAACAAAACATCGAGCGCGATATTTAACAAAAACACGCGCGTTTAAAATCAAGAAAATCGGTTAAAATTACTGACAACAAGAAGAATAAAATTCACGAGATTCTAACGTTAAATGGATCTGAAATGCAGAAAGCTTTTAGCAAAGAAGTACTCTGCTAATGCTCACTACGGATAAGATACTAATTGCTGAAAGTCTATCCTATCGTACTTCCTCGTATTATATATTGATCGTGTGAAAGTATGAGAAACGAGATATTGACAGCATGTTTTACATTATCAAAGTATACAGGCATCTTTTCTATCTTGTCTCGTCAAAACATACTATAAAGTTTTTCCTTAATCCCGCAAAATTTACAACGATGGATTCACCGAGTATCATTTTTATCAGATTTCTCTATTATCGAGAATAATTGTGTAACCTTAAAACACAAGTCATATTAATCCGTACCGCTAGAACACGGATGAAGGGTAATAGACAATTGATGCTAAATAAGATATAATGCTGTAGTAATATACATGGTGTTCTAGATATTTCCGGTTAATACGACGAATAGCACGCAAATTTTATATATTTTGTCCTGGCAGCCGCAACAGATTAAAGTATACTTACTACACCATAAAAATTAATTTTTGCAAAATATTATATTATGCTTGTGCAGGTTTTTCCTAACAATGTTACATTGTTGAACATATTGTTAGGCCATGAAATTTATTTTATTCTATTGAAAATTAAAATTTATTAATTAATTAAAATTCTAAAAAATTTAGTAAACGTAGCTCACCGATGATCACCGTGACAATTGACGTCCATATGTTCTATAAATATAAACGAAAGTCACTGGAAAAATACATGGCGAGTCACATTTTCGGTGTTCTGCGATGGAGCGAAATCAAAATTATTATTCAAATGTCATGTTGTAAAATCTCTTTTTTATTTTCGGATTAAATATGTACATGAAAACTATAGAAAACAATTACAGAAAGCCTACAGAATCATAAATAATAAATGATAAGACACATTTTTGGTATTTTATAACGAAGCAATTACAAAATTCCATTATTCTCTAATCTTATTATTCAAAATTCATATAACAAAATCTACTTTTTTTTTTTGTTGATTTTGGAATTAAATACGTATATGTAAACTACAAGGAACGTGGAAGCAATTTTAAAATTTAGTTTATTGTTAATCAAACTCATGTTATTAAAATTGTCTGTTTTTTTTGTTTTGAAACTAAACGTGTGTGTTTTCCATCCACCTAAAAATTTTCAAAATATCCCTCGTCGTAATAATACAGGAATTGAAGATATTACAATATTTCTTGCCTTAAAAAATATATCTTTGGCTCCTAGAAAAGTTCGTCGACTTATCAGCTATGTTTAAAAGATTTACATTTTTCAATTTAACAGGTTGAGTTTATTTCCAGTCAGGTAAAAAAAAATCATTGTTAATACGTATCATTTTTCATTTCAATTTTATGTTAAAATTCTTCTCGAGATATTAATTCTTTTTATTTGTTGAACAAACAGCAAGGTTAGGATATAAAAATTCAAAATGGAAGGGAATAATAATCAGTTTCCGCCTGCTGTGATATTTTCATCTTCGAATCATACACGATTTTTTATTTCAATATGTAAAGAACTTTGGAAGAAAATGTATGTCAAATAGGGATTAATACGTGCGATAAACTGATTGGTAGAATTGGTGTCTCATTTATTGAGATGAAACAAAATTAAAACGAACTTCGTACGGTAATAAATATATACAATTTTTCAGCTCTGACAATCGTACACACATACAAATAGTGAATATTTTAAAACCGACTATTAATAGATAATGATTACATTTAATATCAACTTATTCTTCTCTTTATGTTTCCTTGATGTTACATTTTACAAATGTATTACGTAATTTATTTAAAAAAATAAAACATGTGTAATAAATAGAAGATTCTTAAATAATAAAATTATTATATCCAAAAGAATTAATCGTCAAAATTTTTAAGAAAAATTTTAATATGAAATTGGTACGAGACCACGTGAATATTAAGAATGATTTTTTAATATTTTCTTCAACATATAAACTTCCTCGCAGTACAAAAGCTTCGAAATATTTATATTTGTATAAAATATTTTTACTCGCTATGCTCACACAGCACACTGACAAAGGTTGCCCGGTAAAATCTGGAGTAGAATCACCCCCATCTTATTTGTACCATCGATATTGGGACACCCTATATTTATGTTATATCTATATACCACATGAAAGTTAATGTAGATTTTTTATTGCAACGAACAACGAAAGAATTAATCTACAAGTATATTTACAGTTAAAATACATATAGGTTGCGTTATGCTTGTAAACCTTACGTATAAAGGTCGTTAACACAGTATACAAAGCATATACATAGTAAATGCATAGATAGGTTAAATGTGATCTAATTTCCATAAATCGAAGGAGGCTTTTAGTACAAACGAATAGCTCGTAAATCGATAGACCTGGAAAGGTTGTACTGAAAAGATAATTATTGTTCGCGATCGCCACACGCGATGTCAGCATTGTTCTCATTGTTAATGGCCAAGTCCGTTTACAGAGTCGGTTTGAAGAAATCGAGTGTGATATAGATACATGACCCTATTTTAAACCAGCGAAAACTTTACGTATGATGAATGCGCGGTTGCAACGATGTTCAATGAATAAAAGCCAAGTCTAAAACTAGATTCGTACCTGAATACAGTTTACGATAGCGTACATCCGTAAATGAAAACAAACAAACATATTAGAAAAGCGTTAACCCTCTATAACACCATGTAACTTTCAATATAGCAATAATTTCATTTTTAACTATATTTGTAACTAATTTGCGACTTCAAAATTACAAATTGTTTTCTCCATAATAAACTCTTTGAAAATTGTAAAATCAGTGCTTATGTATATCTGGAGGCTGATATTTATTGGCTCCCGTTTACATAAATTTTGTTACACTCACGAAAAAAATTCGAATTATAGTCAGTTAACCTAAAAATATCGTGCGCATAACCTTGACAGGGTTTCAGAGCAATCTCATCACAACAATAACGAACAAAACCTCTTAGCAACATCGTATGATTTTTATGAATGGACTTCATCCTGTGTGATAGTAAATGTGCTCACTGACTCACTCCACTCGCTGATCCTTGTGTATTATTGAACAAATGTTAACGCGACGATACGCGAGAGTCAACAACGGAGCATCGTTCGATCAGATTCGATCGACATTTTTAATCGAATGCATGTTAATACGTAATAGTTACGGATGAAATGAACGTTAGTACCGCTTGTACGGTCGGCCATTTTCGCTGCTTTGTTTACGTAGGAAGTATCGAGCCGCGATGGGCATAAATATGGTGAAGTTCAGAATGTTTCTCGTAAAAATGATGCGGAAGCTGGTTCCCTTACCTCAAATTGCCAATGCGCCGCTTGTAGCAACTGTTTCGCTTGCTCCCTGGCACAACCTGCAGCCAGCACAAATTGATTGATCATCACCTGCTCGCGTAGGGTGTCCATTTTTTCGTCACGTTTTAAACCAGAAGACGGGAAATACCGAAAGAAAAGAAGACCGCTCGCGAGACACTATGCTACGGTACAGCCTTCCGTGTTAGCAGGTTTTGACTCCGGCTCTCTCGAGCTTTTCGTTTAAACGCGAGTGCGGCCTACGAGCGGCAACCAGAGTCTTGTTTTGAAAACTAAACTCATCGCAGACGGCTGACGGGCACCGCGGGTTGCGAAACGTAAGAGACGAGGATGCTGTGACGTCACTAGCAGCTATTCAAGAGTCAGCGTGCTGCCTCCCGTGTGTTTGGGAGCATTCTCTTTCTCGTACATACTCCCTGTTTTCATTGTTTATTTTCAAACATAATAAACAATTCAACACGCCACAGGCTCGATGAACAGATTCTTATATTTGCAGCTCGTTTCGCATTTTTCCGATATTATTGCGTTTGCCTCGAGATAAAAAGCGTACGCGTATTTTCAAATTTTTCAGGGAAGCTTTAACGCAGAAATAGATAACAATTTTATGTTTGATTTGCTGGAAATACCTGTAGGTCACCCACCTCTCTGTTCGAGAAATATCATTTCCTTAATGTTTTGAATGTCGTTTGCCATGTTTTTAGATTTACCACGATTGTTTATTAAGGGCATATTTTAACAATAATATATATATGCATTTGTTATCTAATTTGTCGAAAGTTATCAAGTAGTATTTTCCAAAAAAGGGAATACATTTGTTCAATAATATCAGTACGAAAAAATTTAAAAATTCGATATAACCTAAAGTAATTTAAAAAATTTACATACGTTATTTTATATTTGTATTTTTAGTTTAAATAATTGCAGTGTTTGACTTTCAAAAATAAATTATATAATTAATGTTTGTTCACATTGCATGGGATTTTAAATAGTTCTAAATGGTTAATGATATAATATATATATATATATGTAAATATTTTGCAATATGTTACTTTACTATTTTATATAACAGTTTGTATTATATATATATATATATATATATATA
Source organism: Bombus vosnesenskii (assembly GCF_011952255.1). Taxonomy (NCBI): domain Eukaryota; kingdom Metazoa; phylum Arthropoda; class Insecta; order Hymenoptera; family Apidae; genus Bombus; species Bombus vosnesenskii. The sequence goes on from NW_022882992.1 coordinate 568,233, forward strand.
TATATATATATATATATATATATGATCATTAGTTTTATTAACCTGTAATCTCATATTATAAAACCAGTTATTGTAAAGGACTGATTCATTTAATGATTATGTTTTTAAGGTTGAAAATAAAGATCATGGAAATGATGCTAATCTTTTTTATTAATAGAATTATGAGATATTTAATATTTTTCCTTATAAAAATTTTTATTATCACAGAATTATATTAATGATCTCTTATATGCCAATAATTTATCATGATCATACATAGTATGAATCTTCTCATACATATATTTAAAAAAATATAAAAGATCATCGTATTGACCTATATATCTTTGATCTATTTCAGGTAACTCGTTCACATTTTGATATATTGTATTATTTGTGGAATTTTCTTCAGTATGTTTTATGTTAGCATATCCTTGTATTGCACCAAATGCACATGTATGCAATTCTACTAAAAACTGATGAATTGCCTCAATTGTGGCTAAATACCATCGTGGACTCTTTTTTTGATGACGCCAAAATTGTGATATTCTTGATTTTAAAATGATACATTTCAAATCTGTAAATTAATAATACATATCACGTGAAATATTGTTTTAATTTTTTTATATTCTTAACATGATAGAAAAGAAATACATATAAATTAACTCAATTTCACAAATTATCAGCTTTGTTACTCCTGAGAATGAAGTGTTATGAGTAACATTCCTAAATATTTTTTATTTTGAGAGGAATACTAAAAATAACAAAAATGTAAATTGTTATACATATCATTCAAAAGTTATAGAAATATATATGGTTGCGTTTGTCTTAATGTTTTGTTATGTATAATATTATATAGACCTATTATTTTATGCACCTAAATGATAGGATTATTGATAATAATGAGATGATTATTATTTATTTATTTATTTACCTCGTAATCGTTGATCATTATAAATAGTTTTTGTTTGATGCCACGTGCTATCAATAAAGATAGCTTTTTTTATAGGAAATGCATTCTTTATTGTCTTTGTAATTGTTTTATTATCCTCTTCAACTTTCTTTATGAATAAGGAATCCACAGATATACCCGTAGGGCTAGGAAAAATTAAAACAGTCTAAGGGGTAATATTATTTAGACTTATTAGTAAAAAATAAGACGATTTAAAATACAATATTGTTATCATACCTCTTCTTTGTTCAATATTTCTGGAAAATTAGGATATGTAAAAATTCTCACATCTTCTGGAGCAAGTATAGCTGCATGAATTGCAGTACTTTTTCCATCAATTTCACGTGCATGTTTAATGATATCGATTTTAATAGGTAACTGAAAATAGAATATTGTCTATCCATATTTAGATAATTTAAATGCATATTAAATAGATTACAAGTTGAAAATTATAATGGTATATATTAAGTTTTAGATAATTTGGATTTAGCCATTAAAAGAATCATCTCTTTAATTCCATAATTAATTTATTCTCAGCTACAATATGTTTTCATGATGTAAAAGAATATAATGAATTTTTTATAATTATAAATATAGAGTACTTTATGAAAAATAGCAGTGAACTCATTTACACCATTATGATTCTCAACCTGCCAAATAATTAATACCTTTATTGTTGGAAAATACTCCTTGCTAATAACAGGTATGTAACATGAATAACAAAAAAATTTTCTTGATCTATTACAACGTTCACATATCTTCCTACCTTCTATTGTATTCAAAATTTGCGCATTAGTAATTGTTAGATGATGAAAAGGTGCCTTATCAATTACTTTCTGCTCTTCCTCTAAAGTTAAAGTCTTTTTGATATTATCTGTATCGGCTACATTAGTTTTTTCCATATTCTCAATGACACGAGTAATTCTAATTCAAATTACACTTGATATTGTTATTCTAAAACTCGACATAACTACTGATATAAACTAATGGCAGTTAGGTTACTAAGCATAGATTGTGTGTTCATGTATTAGAAATGAATTAATTTCTGATTACTAACTATATGGTCCATCTATTGCACAAAGTTTGTATCGCTTTGGTTCACTGGGTAACTACGGTTGTTGACAGATCACAGACGAGGTAATAGACACAGATTGGGTAGAGAATAGACCTGACATGCGATGATACAATTTGTAATGCTTTTTCGTACCCTACGTTCTAAAGGATCAGTGTTTGAGAGTTATCTTACCGTTCTTGTGTCACATGCGGCATTATCGATTAAGTATAGTAGTGGCTTGAATCACAGATGAGTTTAAATTAAATCTAAATTGTAAATTAATACATATCAATCATTAGATATCAAACTTTAAAAATTCGTTGCTTAAATCAAATTCCTTGGCATACAATATTTTAATTTTGCGCGCGTCTTTAAACGATAGCGAAGCTATTTCGTTCTAGCCAATTAAGTCATTGTATTGTTGACTTCTATCGACTATTATCAGGTTCGTTTAACTAATATATTCTTGTTGGTACTTTGTTAGGTATTGTTATATCGAAATTCTATAGTTTATCGAAATTCCTGTGTTCGTTGGTTGCCGACTGTCCCTTTAGATTAAGTGTTAGTGTTACCAGTAGCAATTGTAGTGTAAGCTTCTGGGACAGAATTTAAGCTTAATCATCCTTTTATTTTGACAGAATTGGTTCAATTTTATGGATTAATTCTAAAGTTTTGGTTATGTTTTGCACACATTACTGGTTAAGTATGGAGATGATTTCGAGAAAATAGAGGTGTATAGATGGTAACAATTCGATGACATTTCCTGTAAAACATTTGGTAACGTTTGATTTATTTTAACAAAGATGGAGGTATGTATATGATTATATTCACGTATAATACATATCTAATTAATACGTTCACTGCGTACGACGACGTGCATTCGCATCACATTAAAGTTGTTCGAGAAAGCGATCCAAGATATATTCGATTTGGATAATAATAATTTATTATTCTTGCTTACTATCAACCCGATCTGAAAGAACTGAGCGGCTTGAAAGAATCGGGTAGCTCATACGATCTGAGTAGGTCGTTTGTCTTTCGTAGCAGTTCTTAACCTGCAGTCCGCGCATCCCCATCCGCGCATCCTCGCTTATTACTACATTATTCGAATAAAAAATATTTATATTATTTTATAGTATATGTATGTATTTATTTATTAAATACATCTACATATTTTGTCACATTGTGAATTTAAATTTTGAGTTACGTCTTGGGGATCCGTGACAATACAAAATTATTATTTGGAATTCGTGATAAACAAGAGGCTAAGAATACAGTCGGAACGCAATAAAACTGGAAAACATTAAGAGTACAGAAATTAGAATTCTATACTAACTATTGTAATATTGCAATTATAATACAAGATGTCTTATTTTATCCCTTGTACTACCGACCTTAGTCACTGCTCGTATACAATTTCGTAGAAAAATTTAGTTTTAATTCAAACCATTACTTAATCGATAATGTCGCAAGTGATACGATAATGGTAAAAGAATCAGGCGACTTTCAAAATGTAGGACACGAATAAGCATTGCGTATCGTATGTCAGGTCTATTTTGTACCTCGAAAAACAATTTGAGACTCTGAGTTTCTCGAGATACAAAGTTCCATATAATTTCCTACTTATTTTGTATCTAGTCAATGCAGATACCTCCTTTAATGGTTATTGTCACAAGATGGCGCGCCAGTATCAAACCATGCTTGCAGAAACAAGTCGTTTCTTTTAACTTTATATAAGAATTTATATATTCTGTATATAGGGCTTTTATATAAGAATACTTGTTAGTATGTAGGAATATTTGTTATATATAATATGTAAATTCTTATATATTGTATGTATTATATAAAATATTTTGAAATTTTATTACTAGTACATGCAATGAAATACGATTATCACGATCATATGGGGTAGATTTGAAGTTATAAATGTTTGCACCAAATATTTTGTATTTTTATATATATATATATATATATATATATATATACATACACACACACACCACACACATATATATATATATTCAGACTTGTTTTAAACTTTATGAATCAACTAAACTTCCAAGTTGCGATATGATAACACACATAATAGGTATATTCATGAAAGGTTTCTACAAGTCCTCGAATACTTTCGTGCAACTGTATGTAAAAACGGTTTACAATTAAACTTTTTAATTATTACATAACATCGATCCCCATATTTGTGAATTTTACATCTTTTATCTGTCACGGAATTATTTTAGGTACCTATGTTTTACAAAGCTTGTAATTTGCACGTTTGCAAAATAAATAGTAGAAAACGAATAATAGCGGCCTTAATGAATATATGGAAATGAATAGAAGAATCGATTTTAATTAAAGATTGAAGATTGACGTAAGAAAGTTAATTGTATATAGATTTCTATAAACGTATCTCAAGTTGTAATTTGTAAATTCTTTCATTTTGTATTTATCTTCTAATTGAAATCTTTTCGTTGATGCACGTGTACATATATATATTGGCGTTTGATGAAATGGAAAGCCAATTATTATCTTCGTTTTTCAATAATTAGCTAATGAGAAAAGTGGATTTCTAAGAAAAGGTGGAAATGGGCGTCATCGCTGTTCCCTTCTAATTTAACTTTTCTTTGATCCGCAAAATTAATTGAATTATTCTTTAGTCTCTCGTTACTCCATATTCTTCACTGATAAAATCACGTAGTTACTCGATCTACTGTTAATGAAATGGAGAAACTTCGATTGAATTGCAAAAACTTTTATATGTCCTTGTCATAGGCTTGCACGTTCTAAATATAGGATTTTTATAATACAAGTGTACAATTTCATTGTGTCATGTAGGTACAATTGCATCATTCATTTACGTGTAATTGCATCATATATGTACATGTATATGTACTTATATACAACGATTGAACAAAATAATGGAAACACGTGTTACGTTTCATATATGTCATATATGTGTATATATATGTATGTGATATATAAGAGGTGTTCCCACTATTTTTTCCAACCTTTGTACATAGCTACGTACATAATACGATTTAGAGTTACATAATATTAGAGAATACATAATGTTATATTATAATATGTATATATATTATTTATTACAGATATATTATATTATATAGTTTATATATATAAATTATTATTGTATATATTATTATATAATTATAATAATTAATTATAATTATAATATATAATTATAATAATAAGTAGTATGAGCGGTATTGTGTCGCGAAATATCTCATCGGTAGTTGCAAAAGGCAGTTAAAGGTTAGAGAATACTTGACATAAATAATTCAAAATTAAATTAAATCGTGCGTTGAATTAAACTGTGAAGCTACGTTTTGTTTCTCTATTGCAAGTCTCGTTTCTTATTTTATTATTATTTGCTACCTTACAAAATTACCACGTAAAATTATTCTTTTTATGTGCATTCTTATACGCATGATGTAAATAATATCTAAGAAAGAAATATATAAATGTATGTATATATGAGGAATAAGGAATGAAACTTTCTCATACGTTTAATAAAATGCACACAATTAATTCGCTTTGTACTATAACAAGAAGCAGATCTTAGTCAGCGTAGTATGCAAAGCCTTATATTATTAACACTGATTAATAATATTCTCCTTCATTAATTTTGCCATAGTAGGAAAATCTGAAATCATTTATAAAGCTTATCGTTGCACCTAAATTTAGCAAATCGTACAACGTTTAACTTTTATACTAACGTATAAAACGTGCAAATAACTTTTTTCGTAAATCATGGTATATCGCCGTTTTATTTAAAACAATTAAAACACACGAAGAAAAGCAATATACAATATGTATAGAATAATAGCCAAAAGATAATTAAATATCTATTTCATTTAGGAAAATAAAACGATACCTGCATAAAATGAAAGTCGTAGATATGTATTAAACCTGTGTATAAATTCTAAGATATGAAATCTGAACATAACTCCTCTGTTTACGATCATTTTTATACGATCGTATTTCTTGAATTATTTCTTGAATATTAAGGTCAATAATTTCCTTTTCTTTTTTCTTTGTATAATTAAACTATCAACTTCTTATCACTTTTTAACGAAACCAAGATCAGAAGATCATGCACATTTTTAATTTAGAAAGTTTAGGAACAAATCTGCTTTGAATATGATAATACATAGACGTGACATATAATTTATTTTCAAACGGACTTTACAAATGTTTATATTGATGATAAATACGACTGATTATATATCGCGTTTGCAGGCTATAATGACAATAAATAAACTGTAATAAGCATAATAATAAAATATGTAATAAGCGAAATTATTCGTCGTAAATAGCCTCATCAAAAGAATGATGATAATTTTTCAGATCCTTTGTCTTGCTCTATGAATTTCATTGGATTTTCCGTGGAATATAATGTAATATCGGGGAAACTCTTTCTTTCATGCACAAAATTACGATAACAAAAGTGGAATTAATAAAAATTTGTCTGAACAATGAGTGATTGTAAATGGGAAAAATCTGTGCGGATGTGTGCGACACAGATATCAATTAGAATTTTTTAACAGTCGTTGCATTTAATTAAACGAGTCCAATTTATTTTTATATTGTTTGCAGATTCGCATTAGACCCAGTTCGTTTCTATCGCGTCTCTTTTTTTTTCGTCACCAGTTATCGTTCTAACTAACTGCAGTATCGCAAATTGATATTTCAGTTATTAAACTCGGATTGGGATTATATAAACAAAAACGAATAACAGAAACAAATATTTTGTTAATAGTACACTTTGTTCCACTTTTTCATAGCAAATAAATAGTTTCTTTGTCTCTTTTACTTTTCTATGGTTTAAAAAATCGTTATAACAACATGCGTAATATCATCGAGATAATAAAAATTTATACATATTTGACAATAGATACGAATAATGAAACAACTCGACTATATTGTGATATTCTATTATTTTATACCATAAATTAATTTTTTCGTGATACGACCGGTACATTAGTCGATTGGCACGTTCCTCAAATTTCATCTTTTGGTAATCTCCTTTGCTTATTTCGCAATTAGTCCAGTAAACGAAATGCGATAGATTTTGAATATTTGTAAAATAATATCGTTTTTTATAATTGTTTATTTTTATATTGCCCTACGTGTAACATGCGTAGCAGTAGCGTCAAAGAAAGTGGCTGTAAGTGGGGATTGAACTTGGTCCAAATTCTTCTGATGCCACCCAGCTAAAATTCAACATTAGTATGCTAATAACGTCACTAGGACAACAAGCCCACGCAGTGTACCTGTTTCGCGTAAAAACAAGCGTTCGTAGGCAGATCGTTTGAGAGTCACGCAAATTTCTGGAGCGGCGACCTAACAAGTGTTATTCGTGATATCCACCGAATAAATTAACATCGGAATTCGTATCATTGACAATAGATGGCTTTCGCGATCATTTAACTCTCATGCTTCGGAGAATATACGCTCTTTGTAAGATCTATTTCGCTATTAAAATACAGAAATTTCATAATCGTCCGTACATCATCGTTCATAAATACTCGGACATTGGTCCGGTTGATGGATCGTAACAGTATTTATATTTCACCAAAGTGTAAAAATTGGTAAATCAACCCACTCATATTTCTTGGAAGAATTATGTGATATACGTAAATACGAAAGCTACTGTAAATCATTTCATCCTACACGGCGATAAATTTTCTGCTGCTAGATCATACTTCGATATTAACCCCTTTTCTAAAAGATGCTTTGAAAAAACTGCCATTCAACGTAACGATTGCTATGATTTTTCAAACCAATCTTCGCGGCTAGTCTCTGCGAAAAATTAAAAAACTTGAAATAAGTTGCTAATAGTAATCTATCGTAGTAGTAGTGTATAGTTGCTGATGCGACTTCAAGCAATTAATTAAAAAAATTAACGACATATTTTACTATTTATTATATGGTTTCTATGTTGAAAATAAGATTTACATGTATCTACAAACATGTACAATATATGGGTGGAGAAAATAATATGCGATTCATTAAACGCATACACTACTAAATACGTTTATTATTTGCAAAATTAGCATTAATTGCTTTAATTGCATTAATTTCGAAAGTCCTCCTACCAGTTTTGGTCGTATAATTCAGAGACAAAAGAACCTCGTGATAAATAGCATGTCGAGTAGCAAAATTTGACAGTTACAAAAATTACGTTGGTCGTACTATTGCATATCTGTGGCGGCTCTCGACATATCGGTTGTTAAGAATCTACCTGATTATACGTCGTGATATTTTACGTAGCTATGTTGCTTATGAAGGATAAAATCGTTGCAATTTTATTTATTCGTAATTTCTTAATTAATATACGTTTCGTCAAAAATAAATCAGTGTTCAGATAATTTTGAACGATACTGTAAGTACAATACCTCTGGTACAACATTTTCAAAAGACAGATTTGAAAGAAACGTGTTTAGTTTCTCACCATTGACGAGATTTCTTGTTTTTGATTATTCACTTAAATAGACAGATGAGAGTTATAGAATAAGAGTTAAATAATTATAGTTGGATGGATAAACAGTAGGTCGATATTTAAATAAATGTATATATCGATAGGATGTATGATTGTGAGTGCAAGACAAAATAAGAATAAATAACTGCTTAAACGAATAATACTATTATTACACGTTTTTCAAATATTTCTCAAATCAAGCACTGGTAAGTAAATGTAGTGTACATGCAGAAAGGATTTTACATGCAAAAAGCTGTATGAATGTGAAAATACATATATACAAATGTTATACATAAATGAAAATACATGTGTTGTCAAAAAATAAGCAAATATCCGAATGCAATAGTACCTATGTACGTGTGATATATCGACATATATGTGAAAGGTGTAGTCGGATGATTTTCGATTCTCATACTTTGAGTGCTCATGACGTAGAATAAAGAAGAGTTTTGCGAACAGGGATTAAATACCGAATACATTGAACATGGAATTCTAAAAGAACGCGAGATATCTACGTCAAGGAGGTAGGCTATGTGAGTAATTATCCTCGTCCGAGTTAATTACATCAATCAATCAAATATTATCCAAAGTTCTGATTAATATCTCCTATATTTGAGCAATGCCTCCGGCTGAATGCTACCACCGTCATTACGTCTTCGACTGGATATTAATTAACTCTAAACTTAAGTGTAATTAAAATTTTCTCATTATAATTGTTTCGAATAAATTGTTTCGGAACGAGGAAACTGAAAAAGCCGCGTTAAAGCAACGAAATTAGAGGAAGAATTAGAAATTCTTAAAATCTTGCATGTTAATGAAATAAAAATTCAGATTTTCCTTAAAAACGAGTAATTCGTCGCTAAAAATTATTCAAATTAAATACAATCTAATTAAAATACATAATATGTTGAAGAAATTACGCGCGAGTAAAGTTTCATTCTAGGAAAGATGTTTTCTATGCACACATTGTAAATATAAAATATTATAATAAATACCGTAATATTAGAGATGCATCGTGCATATTGTTTTAAACTTCTATAAAACTTTGTTTTAAAGTTCTATAAAAATGTTCACTTTATTTACTTTCTGCTGAACATCAAACACGCCTCAACATAAACGATATATTTTAACTTTTTGACAATAATCGATCAACGCAACATTATCTTGTAGTTTTTCCAAAGCGTGTAGACACTCTCTGTCACTGCTGAAGAAGAAATTCTCGCCTCGAAGCAGAATGAGCCGAGTGATCGATCCCTTTTGTTCCAACGTTCTCTCGATAAAGTTCACGGAATAACGCGAATACAGTTAGAGCACAGATTTATTCAACCATACTTCTATTGCAAGCCTCCTTAATTTATTTTGTCTTGGCATTTATGTAGAATTTTATCGTTAGCGTTAGCGTTCATTCAACGACAAATTAAAGTAGCTGTATATTTTACAATTTAACGGAAGATAGTACAATGCGATGCAACACAACACGACACGATACAACTCAGCACGGTTTAATAAGATTCAACGCGTTTTAAAACAACTCTGTGAAATGTGTCTCATTGTAGCGACTCTTCATTTACAGCTAACTGTTATATACACGTTAAAATGTATACAGAGATTACAAGTTATTTAGTAAATATATATATTCAGTAAATATATATTGCAGAGATCATAAAAGTCTTAAAATCAAAAAGACGATTATCCACGATATTAACCCTTTGCACTCCTATGTCGAGTACGACTCGACATCAGTTTTTATCTCAAGAGCTCCTTTGTCGCGTCCCACTCGACATTCTTTCACGTCCATCCTTTTTTGCGAAACGTGCGGAAGAAAACCAGGATTACATCCTGGAAATTGCTTCATGATATATCATACACTTAAAAATTACAAAATACAACAATAGTGTGAATAAAACTGATATTTAAGTGAATTTGTTTCTTCCTATATGTATTTAAATTGTCTCATTTTTAGTTAAAGTAAATTTCAAATGAAACACTTAAAAGCGTTGGGAGCTGCTGGTAACGAAATTGAAATAAAATTCGGAGTGCAAAGGGTCAAGATAAAAAAGCTAGTTACAAGTAAAATAGAAATTTTGTTGCAACAATTATTTGGATAAAAAGTCATTTCGACAATGCCAACAATTCTGTCAAGGGGTACAATTATTTAAATCTATGCGGTGGTGTTAATTTTTAAAGAAATGTTATCCGAATACGTAAAAAATATAGAACTTCATTAAAATAAATACCATTTATAATTATCAATTAATAATACGTTAGGGCTACTAGAGATCAAATTTGCGAGTTTCAAAATTTCTTGTATTCTTCAACCGTTAAAAATATATACGTGCTTTTGACAAAATTGTGTGGCAAAAAGTGACTGATCTGCTGCATTTGCTTTGAAAATCTTTAATACTCATTGTGTGCTTAAAGCGATTGTTCACACCGTACACTAACTCTACGAATATTGTTATTCTATGCGGAATGCCCAGCACGATACGCATGCTGCTTCCATTGAAAAAATCGAACACAGGTTTTTATATACGGGAGATATATCGAGCTGGGTTTTGACCGACTGACCGATTGGGCAGCTCTCAAGAAGCCGACCTCCGAATGACTTTGAAAGTGGCCACAAACGACTAGGATACTTGGTTTCCCTCCTCGAAATTGTGAAACTTTTGTTTCAAATATTTATTCCCAATATGTCTAGTTTTCTAGAGATAATCGAATTTTTCAAACGAATATCACGTATATGTACGTCATACATGCTTTGAGTTAAGTCTGTCGAGTTTATCGTTGAGTTGAGCCCAGTTTCGTGCGTGTTTGAGCAATTTTCAGTTATTCGGTTAAAGCTAGTGCGCAAATTCCGCAGATTCTTCTGTGCGTGTTCGTGGCGGGTTCAGCTTCGATTTTCATCCTCACGCTTTTGTTCAACTGTGTCCCTTTAATGAAAGTCGATGCTTCCAACGAAATCTTTCATTTTATCGATTTTCGGCTAACAACTCTAATTACGTTTATTATTTTTAATCGGGCTTTATTTCAGGGGGGAACTTCAATTGCGCCGAAGTCGGCCTCTCGAGTAATTTAACGTAATCTAGGAGCTCAGACGTACATTATTGTTTACGGCGTAACCTCTTAAACGTTTCTCCGATAATTCATTTTTGCATAATTTAGTCGTTGCTAATGCTTTTTGTTGAGAACAAAGGGCTCGTTCAGGCTGGACGACTTACTCGTATTAATTGAACGAACGAGTCGAAATCGTTCTACCAGCGTGAATTTGTTATCTCGAAATGTTGAACATGTTCGAATAAAATTTTATACACTGACGAATAAATCGAATTCGATCGAATAAGTGTTTGTCCGAACAAGGATTTATTCGAATGAGGAATTATTCGTGTACGAATTAACCTTAACAAAAATTTCATCGAATAATTTATTCAGATAAAAATTTATTCGGATAAAATTATATATTATGCATAAATATTTTTGTGTTACACGGAGGATTTTGATTGCAAGATATTGAAAGTGAAATACATATTCGAGCTTCGTTAGCCAATTGTTGTAATATTGCCTTTTGTAATTAACTTTTTACAAATGCCACAGTAGAAAGTTCCCGTTTCTTGGTAAAATAATCATTTGGTAAATTAATACTATAAATTGCACCGGTTTAGTGTGTACTTGTACAAAATTAAATGGAAAGAACAATTATTCGTATTATTATTCGAATGATTCTACGAACAATTATTCGAATAAATATAGAAAATAATTTGTTACCAGTAACGAATGATCATTGCCCAGATAACATATTAAACTAACATGAATTTATTCGCACAATTATCTCAGGATAGATTGTCGCCTTAGTTCTTAACTTCTCTAACTCCACTGTTCAAAAAAACTAATTACTCAATAATTTATTATTTAAATATAAAATATTATTAAAAAAATTAAATATTTCAATTAACCAACTCGCATATGTCTCTTTGGCATGAAGAATGTAAAATCATAATATCATGAAAATTCTTTTTTCATTCCAACTCCATACAATAATATCAAAGTTCATAAATTTTTAATTCACATCGCGATCAGTTTACGAACCAATGCAGATGGAGTAGTCACGAACTACGGCGACGAAATATTCATTCGAGTCAATTCGAATAACGTCCAAGTCCGAGTGCTGGTATATTTGTTCGCAATGTTTTTTAATCGAATAACACTCTAATTCTATCGTAGCACGATCATGATCGTATCGTGCTAAAATTCTCAAGTGTAAATACACTTAATGATGGATAATCGTTCGCTAGAACACCTCCATTTCACCCAAGATCCCCCGATGTCAAGATGAAATCGATGACCATAGAGCATCATCCAATAACCCGAGGACATCGTTCGAACGGCTCGCTTCCATCGGGTAGTTCGACGAACGAATTCGCGCATTGATTACGCTTGATCAACCCGATCGAGATTAAGGGAAAGCGTCGTTGTGTACAGAAGTAAGTGCTAAAATTGCAATTTTCGTTTACAGAGTACTTGAACGCGATTGAAGAAACGTCGATTAATACGATCCTTGGTCTTGGAAAAAAAAGGAAGAAGAAGACAAGACAAGAAGAAGAGAACACAAGTAGAATAAGGGGAGTCGTTTGTTCGTATGACCCTTCGGTTATGTGTTTTTCTGGTGTCTGGACACTTTCCATTTATGTAGTTACGAGTGACATAACATTTTGTATCTACAGTTGGGTGGTAAGGTATGTTTGTACTTTGGAAAAAACAGCGTAAAATATAAAGAAAGATAGAGAGGAAATTGTCGTTTAGGAGGTTAGAAGGGAAAATCAGAAAAAGATATTTTTGTATCTGCAGAAAGAGAAAACGATCAAAAGTTCAGATATATTTCAGATATATTGTAATCTTTTATAATTTGTAGTGATTATGATGTGCAAATTCATACTTTCATGAGTACAATTAAAAAGATGGGATCTAGACGGAGATTTGTCTGGCAGATATGTGCGAGTAAAAGTACTATACTTTGGATATTTTATATATTGTGTACATTATGTAATATGTTCCACGGGCTTTTGCACTTTCAAATTTCGCATAAATGCATAAACGTCCGTGTTCTGGATACGTTATAGTTCTCAAGCCCATCTTTGACTTTCAATCGTCTTTTGCCTTGAAATCTATAGTGAGATACAAAAATATCGTAACATGGTTTAAATTTATTATTGTATTTACATACTGATTAAACAGGCCCAATTATATCAAATTTCGTATCATTCTATTATCTTCATATGCTCACGAAAATGTTATACCGTGGAAACGTGTTTGTCTGTTTTCAGTGAGTTGGCAAACATATTTTTTATTTCAAGAGATCGGAAAACATTTGCAGAAAGTGTTAGTTCATGATCGATGGATATAATAAAACTGACAGAAGTGTTCTTCGGTCTGAACGTGTCTTTCGAGATAGGAAATTCCACCTACCTTGTTCCTTTCGTCGTCACACGAGTGTCTCGAGAATCTTTTTATAATCAACAGTGGATACGAACAGTATTTGAACGCTATTGTATTTATATGTGCGTTATAATAAAACTTTTTGGAATTTCAATTGTATTCTAAGGCGCATGGACATCTGTTTTTCGTCATCAAGGCACCAGTACTCTAATGCCTTAGTACTCGCCCAGTGAATAACAATGATCTTTGGTTCAATCGGAGGACGATTATTTTTCAAATCACACGAAACTTCACATACTTGCACTGGGTTAATTAGTATTAAATATAGATTGCATGATAAATGATGTAGAAATACATTCTGTACTTCTACGTGACTACAAGAATGCGACGCTACGAAACTGCAGTGTATAGAAACTGACAAGAAGACTTCATTGGAAAATAAAGTTACACGCCGATGATTCTCGTATCCACCGTATACAACAGCATGTCCAGACGTAACGCTTAGATGCACGGGCATCTACTTTCTCTAATAAGCTTGGCATCTTACATCGCATCCTACCATCCAATAACGTTCAAAGTGCCCAGTGGCCAGCTATAGTATAGCTGTCGTTACGTTCAAGTAAAGTCGTTATTTTCCATTTTCTTAATTGCTAAGTAGGCAATCGTTGGCCTTTAACACGACACACGAGCTCGTCGCCCAGAGTACAGCAGAATCGAAATTTGTTTTACGCCTTTTCCAGAGGAATTCCCTCTCGTATCCAGGGACCATTAAAACGATGCAGGCGCACAGAAACGGCAACAGGCGTCGGCTCGGTCGAATAGTCGCTCTACCGAGGCCAGGAATTAGTTGACAGACCGGGGTCTAGACGTTAAGAGCACTATTAGCAGCAGTGACGGTTGAGATGGTGTCGCCACAACGACAAAGTCGCACATTGATGACGAGCTCTAATTGCTTTAGGATGGAATTTCTCGGTGGACCTGCGGGTAAAGACGTTGACGATACAGCGGTACCGAGTAGATTTTATCGTCCCTTCATTGGATTACAGTGGAATTAGCCACCCCATCGACCACCAAATGCGTATTTCTACGAATCGAACTATCTCAGTTCCTGTTTACTGATTTTCACGTGGCCCGCTCATTTCTCCGAGTGAGCCCCAGTTGTTGTTTGTCCTTCGTTGGGAAATCTGTTAGTTGCTCATAATCTGGTTTGGAGTTGATACAAGACGTAGGAGCTAATACGCAGATAATATTTTACTTCTTCTCCAATTCAACGTACGGCCAGTGAAAAGAACTCACATATACCAGACGTGAAACTTTTCGATATAATCTTTTAGGATGTAGCTATTAAGTATTTCGATCGCTTATATATTATTTCTATCGTTTTCATCGATATGTACTGACTGTAGGGTTTGGTTTGCGTTGGAAGATTTCAATTGTTATCTCCACTATTGAAGTTATTAATTAAATGTTACAGCAAAAACGATAACGATTTTCGATGACACATTAAGACACGTATTGTTAAGACGTTACAGTTTATTCGCTTTCATATTTATTAAGGAAAAAGAAGTGGAAAAATATATAATAGAATGTCACGAAAATTACATACATCTGTCACATTTACATAAAGCCATAAAAGTAATAGGTTTAATATTAATATCTTATAGGCTCACCATTGCATAAGTATCAATAATGTTGTCAAACTTTTGTTATTTCCTTAACAGAAATGAATTTTTCATAGAAGAAATGAAAGATTTTGTATTTTCTGATATAATTTTGTGCCGAGATTTTTCTCAATTAAATGTTTCGATTCTCCGAAACTCCCTGAAATTGTAAACAGACTTTGGAATAATCGATGCAGACGAATGGTTACGCACCTAGTAGCCTATGAATGCGCTAGGTTGATGACAATCGAATAATAAAATGGAGTGTAGAATATTATATTATGTTGTCCGAAAAGTTTCTTTCGTTTCATATAATAGATGATGATAATAGATGATAATAGATAATAGATGGTGATAATAGATGACAAAAAAATTTCTGTTTTATATTATTTTATTGAATTAAGTATGATCCATTTCGTTCTATTTCTATTATTATGTTCGTGCATAATTCAATAAACTAATATAAAACAAAAAACGTTGTGCGTCTATTATTTCCTTATAAAACGAAAGAAACATTTCGGACAACCTAATACCTTCGTATCAACTCTCAAATGAAATTACCACGCGTGTTTCGGAGAAATTTCAATCGGATCTAGCGAGTTTATAATCTGATGTATACACGTGTACTGATAAGTAGACTGCGGATTATTATGCATTCATAGAGAAAGTGCAGAATTGCACAGAATGCGCGTGATATAAAAAGTGTATAAAATATCCAAGCGCAGCGCTTCCTACAGTACTTTGTAGCTAAAGCAATTTCCTAACAAGGTTTTGCTTTTCAAATTATACTTTCAAAAATATGAATTTGTATAAAAATCTACAGTCTACCAATAGCAAATTCTTTAATCAAATATTCGCAATGTTCGTTTCTTTCTCATTATTATCAATTATAAACAATATTTATCCATATTATTAGTTTAGCAACATTGCAACTAACGCGAATAACGACTGTGTAATATTTCTCAAGATGAAAATAGAAAAGTGAATGAACTTTACGCTGTGCGATCTAGTTTTACCAATGACAAGCTTTAAGAAATTTGTCCATTTATTTTTAATCTATTACTAATAAAACCTACACAAAATCCTTTCTATCTTTAGCAAAACGAAATCCTTTCAGCAAAATTTACCTACAAACATTCGCAAAAAGCTCTATTGACCTGTAAACAGCTGTGTACGTTGAAGGAAGTTTGTAAACAATCTCTTTGAGCAAAAATGTGGGCTGTAATTGCATTTTTTTCTTGCTTTTCTTTTTGCGAAAATGTGCATTGCTGTGGTTCGTAAACTCTTACGTATTTTCGACGAAGCCTGCGATCAATATTTTTGAGTGAAATTATGCTTTGGTAATTGAATCCTTCTCGTAATTGTAAAACGAAATGTTTTATTTACGATTTAGTAGATTCATATCATAAACAGTTATGCGCGTCGAACGAAATTTGTAAACATTCGTTTTGAAGGAAAATATGGGCTATAATACAACTTCCTCTTTAAATCAATTGCTATGGCCCGGAAATGCTTACGTATTCTTGACGAAGTCTACGTATGCATCTTTGATGATATAGACACAGCGATACACGAAAATATTATGTTTGTGTGTTTAGCGCAGAAAACTTCTGTGTATATATTTTATGTGCCAAATAAAACATTTCGAAATTTTATTAGCACCGTAAAGAGACACAATTGTCACGATCACACTGATGAAAATTGTAACTAACTTGAGAATGTGTTTATACGCAGTAGGAAAATTACATATACGTAGTAGGACTTTTTTCATATTCTTCGTAGATTTTTTATTTTTAACGGAAAGAAAAGAAGAAGGGAAAATTGTATTTCGAATTAAAACTTCAAATAAACGTTATCTCTAAAAGAAGTCAATGTCTTTAAAGTCGACGACAGAGAAAAATTAAAGCTATTCAACTGTCACAAAAATCAATTGGTCTTTTGTTTCTGTGAAACGATAGATGAATTTTCGTTCTGCGTTCGTGTCCGATAAAAATGTCTAACTTTGCATTATTTTACGATATTTCTAAATATGATTTATGAAACTGTTATACACGTGTTCCATTTTGAACGATAAAAAAATTTATTTCAGAACTATATTTATTTTTGCCAGGAAAACATCTAAAAAATTGCGAGAATCTATAAATGTACGTTCTTCTACCATTTTTAAATAAAATTTATGGGATCGTTAGACTTATACATACATTTGAATGGTAAAAAACATGTATGTTATATTTGTATTTGTCGAAAGAAGCTTTATCAAAAGACTATTTCGCAAATAGATATATCTTCTGACATCTTTAGATGTATGTAAAATTCAACAAAATGAATTGAACGATCTTGAATATTTATTTGTCTTCAAGTTATACAAATTTGAATATAAGTTTCATATTAATGTATCTGTATACGTATAAAATTAATTACTATTGTATAAATGTCGCGTCCTAAATGTTATTGTAGATAGTATGACTATTAACATTTATCTTCTGCGAAAATTTCAAGGTACGTTTCTTCCTTGCATCTAATAACATATTGTTGATAATATATCTGAAAATTGATTTTCTGCAAAAGAAATGCTAATGTATACCCATTTTTCTTAGTATTAGTCATTTATATTATATCATTCGTATATCGTTTATATGTTTGTAGAGGATGTTTGGTTAAGTTATTGTTTAAATGATGAGATAACTCGCTGTTGTAACCGTCAAATATATCTGAAAAATGAGAAATAAATTAATACAGACAATAATCGCTCGTACTAACGGATTCGCTAAAGACAGTGTATAATCACTAATATAATCGCTGATAACTCGTTGGTAAGTGATAGATACTCGTTGATAACTCTAGCTCATGTGCCGCTACATGTTAATCATTTAAAGAACATTTCTTGTAATCGCCGAGAAAAATTAAAGAAACAAATAACTGCTATTAAAAAAAAAAGAGGATCAATTGCATCAATAAAAATGGCAAATATCTTGAGTAACGTCTCAAATATTTCAAAATTGGTTGAAAGAATCTCGAGATTAAATTGCTCGGTTCTAATTTGTTAAAAATCTTGTCTCAAATTTTGATTTGCGTTCTGCGTTTGACGCGAATCGATGTAGCGTGCATATCATAAAGCTACATGTCAATTCCTATCCGAGACACATTGAACATGTTAAACTTCGTTTCGCTTCTATATGAAATTTCAAATCGCTCACTTCCTTCCACGCGGTTAATAGTAGAACTGCGATAAAATTGATTTATTATTAACAATACGTTTTCCATTCAATTATTGGAAATCCATATTTCTTTATCGAAATAAAGCGTACGATTTTTGAATGCACATTGCCGCACACTTTAGTCGATTAACTGTGAAACGAGATGCTTTACATACTATCACTATGATTTATTACCGCAACGGATTAGTGCTAAAAATAGTATCCGCTCTTCGTTCATTTTTGCACGATAAGCTGAATTCATAAAATAGATGTTACAACATCATTCGTCATCTTAGCGTGTTGACGTATTTTCTGATCTTCATTCCACGGTGCAGATGACTAACCAACGTGACAAGTACCGTGCGTATATAATCGGATTTATTCAGAGGAATTTATTGTTCCTACGCGTATGATTATTAAGAATAATGATTTTTTCTAAGCACTGTTCGACGACTGAAAGCCGCAGCTGAGTAACAACTGACAATGAAACATAGGTGCGACTGCAGAGTGTTTGTGATTTCGCCTAATTTATTTTCTCCAATCATAAACACACTACATTGGCACCTATCCAAAAAGAAAGAAAAAAAAAGAAGAAAGCGAAGTCCATTCACTCGTACTAACATCGCAATTAACGTAAATAACATAATTTAAAAAGCTCAACGACGCAATTGAAACTATTTAATAAAATAATTTTTAAAGCAGAATACGTTTCTTTCGTTGCGTAAGGCAACTCCTTAACTATGCAAAATAAAAAAAATATTCCTTAGATAAAATTTGTTAAGTTTGATAACCTTTGTGGAGTATTGAAAAATTAATATGCCATCCATAACAAAAAATGTCATCTCTAAGAATTTCACCCCTATAACGTCTTACAACCTACAATGTTAGCTCCTCTGCACCATACAACATCTGAAAATTTCAATGTGATATTTCCAATGACCTCGAAGAGAACAGCTTCTGACACTTCATCTACTCCACCCTGTACACTGTCCACTCTGAATTAACGAAGTCGAATTGACATAAAAATTAAAGCATTGTACTGTGTTGTATTATATTTGTTTACTGTATTATTAGCTTTATCTGGAGCCTATACCTTACGATTTCTTGAGTATCTGCGCTATTGTGCACCTTTGATACATTTTGCATAGTATACATAGTACACTAGTACTTGGTATACTTGGTCTATTCCTTAAAGCTGAATCTTAACCCTTCGTTTGCAATCTTATTTTTATCACAGATTTTTGTAGGTTTTTGTGCTTTAAAAAGACCCGAAAAATTTTCCTACGTTCTTCCAAGTTTCTAGAATATCATCCAACGCTGCTACATGTTACCGTAGCTTTTTTTCAAGCAAAGCAAAATTTAAACAGAAATATGGAAGGAATGAAAAATTGCTTCAAATTGCTGGTCGAAAACTATAGCTATGCAGTTTATTACATAACTGGTATGTGTGAGTCTTTGATATTTCGTTCTTCTATTCGTCCAAGCGGAAAGCTCTCAACTTTGTGCTTCCCTTTGCGAGGTCCGTCAGTTGCATATTTGTTTCTCGATTTTTATCGTTATTATCTCTTTCCTTTCCTTGTTTCTCAATGCAATTGATCCGAGTTCCATGTACATTGTGCCGTCGCTTAGTATGTGTTCTCTATTTTCTGTTTCTCCGATGTTGCATAATTGACATGCTACGCTCCCTTCTATTTTACATTTCAGTGCATGTTCCACCGTCGTTGTCCAACCTAATTTCTTTTTAGCTAATTTTCCCTGTGCAATGACTCTTTCTATCGACAGTGGAATATTTCAAGTTGGGTATTTTGTTATTTCTATGGATGCTATAGCCTCAATTTTTTCGTCGTCTCTCTGTATGGAAACTTCGTTGCTCCATTTTTGTCGTCTTCTCATAGTTTTTCTATGGTTTGCTGTGTATATAAAAATTAAAGTAACGTTATTCGTTTCTTACAAAACACCGTAGATCCATCTACTACTACTAAATTACGAATTTTTATGCATTTGAAGGAGAAATTTAAAGATACGAAAGTGCACAGAAAGCACACAATACGCAAGGACATATAAAATGACGAAGGTAGTCGTTGCAATATTTAGCGAGTGAAATAAATAAAAAATAAAATTAGATTTCCTTTCTTTAGAACTCTTCGTGAAAATACGAATTTGAATAAATACAAAGTTTTGGAAGAAGAGATACACGATAAATAAATATAACCTTTGGTTACTACGAAAAATCGACGTCTGGAAATACGAGGATGAAAAATGTTAAATGACTAAAAGGATGACGATCAACTGGAAGCTTTAATAGTAATTGCGTCTGATACACGTTAAAGTATATGGGATGTGCATAAATTAAATCCGCATCATACAGCAGTTTGTTCTGTCAATTAAAACGTACAGGCGAAATTAAAAGTTGCATAAATTATCCACAAACCTACGAAACGTACTATTTAAATGTTCATTACGGGCAACGATAAAGAGAAAAGTTGTAAAAGACGACCTTCGCTATTTTCTTCGCTATTCCGACCATCTGCAATTTTTTTTCAACATTGTTTTCGTCCAGCGAAATAATCCTTCTAACTTCTGGAAAAAACTCAAGTCGTTTGGTCGAATTTTAAAAAAGTTTCTTGGTGTCTATATGGTGTCCAACTATTACTGTCATTGTCTGTTATCATCACAACGGTATATCTATAGCAATATGCAATGATACAGTAAAATTGATTTCCTTTTTAACTACCGTAAAAACTGTTTGGTAGAAATTCTTTTAAATTGGATTGAAATTATTTTGCAATGACGAAATTAGAATCTCTAAGAGTTACGTTAGATAAGGAAGATTGTTAAAAAGCAGTAACGAAACTGCCACGGTTAATTTAAACAACGGTACATTTAAAATCGATGCATTAAATTTTGTAATGACTTGTTGACACAAAGACACTAGTGCTGGTTTTAATTCAGTATCAATTACAGCCATTATGAATCGATCAAAGCATGGAGATTCTCGAAAACGGTGTAACACCAATGTATTTTGATTATGAATCGTTGTACAAGATCTTGGCAAATATCGGTAATATTTCATACGTTTCAGAGACTCTGAATTCCCATACGTGTTTGGTATAACTCTAAATGAATCTTTTTTTCAGATATAATTAATCGGTTATCCTGTAATAGGCGAGACTTCTCAATTAACTTCATTAGCGAAAGTTCCATGCCAGGACAGATGTTGGATTTTCATAATAAGCGCTACCGGTTAATGTGTACAGCGTGCAAATAGTTAAATTACAGATTCATCATGCGTAACGTGATTTAGAAATTACGTGAAATTAAAGTTAGACGCCCGTTTACTGTCACGATAGATTATGTCAGTCGTGAGTACTGTTGCAACAGGAATATGTTCGATTGGGTTCAACATATTCCGAAACGTTTCAATTACGTATAGATTTTTATGAACGGTACTAAGTGTCTTATGCACGTGATCTTTGAAAAGTCGAATTTTCATTGGAGTATTCTGTTCATTCTGTTACGTATGATATTTCATATATTTTCATTCAAGAGAATGTACAGCATATTAAAACCAATCTACAAAAATTAAGTTTGACATTATAGGAAGTTTGTTACACTTTCATAAGAATTTACAAGTCTACGTATATTGTACTATTACATTGAACTGTAGTAGAAAAATGTAAGCTACTTTTTTACATTTATAAATTACTATTTATATACTAATTACTGATCGATAACAAGTGCTTCGTACTCTCTAAATTACGTTTAACAGTTATTTTATCGAATAAAATAACCGATCGCTACCATAATGTAACGATAAACCGCGAGTTTGTGTAACCATGCGAAATGGAATACAGGTAAATGTGGAACGGTAAACAAACAATCGAAATTTGCTATTGGCCACCTCTGATAGAATCGAGAAATAATGTGCTAATGAGATCAATGACAAATAAAAGCATTTGCACAAAAGGATTGCGCAGTGAAACTTCATTAAACTTCGTTCAAACAGTTTGTAACACAGGCAAACACTTTTATAACAAAACAAATGAGAAGGTTAAACCTCGTTAGAGCGCAAACATTTTTTATCGATTTCTGTACTTGACGATAGATAGAACTCGAATTTCCAGGTTTGAATACTTCCAAAAAAGTTATCCTTTCGGTCAAAAAATTATACAATGTTTCTCGTAAAGTGTTAACATTTATATAGCGATTTATTAATTTTTCTGTTATTATCGATACGCATATCTAACAAAGTAAAGTGAACAGTGACTTCTTAACATTTTTAGCCAATAAATACATACACGGTTCTTCGAGAAAAAGGAAGATTGGGGATAATTTAATCCATTAAGGACGAAACAGCAAAGTAGTGCGTGGAAGTGGCGTAAAAGTTGCGCGAAGGGAAAATTGTTGAAAAACACGGATAAAGTAACGCATAACGTTTCATCAAAACATGAAAACTCTATTAGTATAATAGACATCTTGTACAAGTCCACCGCGCGAAAAACAGAATTAAAACAGAAGATTCAATTCTGTACAGTGATTGAGAGATAATTGCAAACGAAATATTCTAATCGCATTTCACTCGTAATATCCGTTGAAAATCTTCGAGTTTGAAGATATTTGAAAATTGGTAGAACGATTCGAAGAATATGTGACTCGTTTATTGGAGAAGTACAAACCACTAAATAAAGTAAAAGCATGGACAAATGTCTACAATTTGAAAGAAAAAAAGTGTTATAAATATTTCATTTTCTCTAAAATTCACGAAGATGTGCCATCCAGATGAAGAACAAAATAGTAACGAAAAATATTAAAAGATATTAAATATATCTTTGGAGTGGGGATAGATAAACGACCATAATTTGAGAAACTTGTTAAACAAATCATGAACGCAAAAAAGTTTCTGTAATTAAAAATAATTATGTATCATAGTTTATCGCATTGCTACAAATATTTCAATTTCTTAAAAAAAAAAAAATAATATTTTTAGTGGAGGAAGAAGTAATGACAAATGAAATTGCAATTAATCTTGCAATTCTTCTCTCACAATAATAAAACAGAATTGAAAAAACGAAACTCAATAATGTAATAAACAATTATAAATTCAAATTTAATTGTGTAATAAATAATTGCAAATGAAGCGTTCGAGTCGAGTCAGAATTTTGTACATTCGTTATAAATCTTCAAGTTTGAAAATACTCGAACATTGGTAGGAAGATTGAAAAAATGTCTGTTTTATGTTTGTAAATTTTACGTTCGCCGTCGTTCAAAAATATTATATTTAGACACTTGCTCGTTTTTAATAGAAGGTATGATAATAGCAAATATATTATAATTTAATAAAAAAGGAAAAAATATCCGTTCATAGGCGCGATGAAACAAATTTAAAAAATAAAAAATTCGACAGCATGCAGTTATGCTAAATACAATACAATACAATACAAATAATACAAATTCAAATGCAGCACAATCTCTGTATTTGTTACTTTCTGTAAGAAAGAAGATACGTAAACAATTTCTTCATAGCAACAATGTTTAATTTTACAAAAGATTTTTAACAAAGAGTTATCCTATTTTCACGTAACACTAATATTCGAACACTTGTCCACGTTCGTCAATCTAGCGATTCTTGAAAACAATATGCGCTATGAAATAGATTTATTTCGTATAATTATTTAGTATAATTAACGGCAGAAGAGAAATTGGCTTCAATATCTTTATATTGTACCAAGAAATTTAACACGTCGAGAAAAGGAAAGAATACTGGTTTTGGTAAAAGACAATTTCGGACTTATCGTGGAAAAAGGGTAGAAGTTATTATGAAATTGCTAAATTATTGCTATTAATCATAGAAATATTAGAAGAAAAGTAAAAGTCCACATGGAATTTAAGAAACAAAGACAATATCCTTTTCGTTAAAACGAATTATACAATTAATCGTTATTATTAGGAAGGAATTGTTTACGCATTTTCGAGTTACAACATTCTCGTAGAATAAGCAACGCGATATTTAAATCACCCTTTTTTGTATACAAAACAACAAACACAGAGATTGTGCTGTGTCCGAATATTAACCCGATTGATTGTGCATCGACTTTCACGTAAAAACTTGAAATAAGAATAAATGCAAAAATTGATAGAAGCAATTATTCTGATCTTAATAAAAATTGGGAAGTTAAGAACTGCAAAGCTTAATTACAATTGCTAGACAGCGAATGTTTACGCGAATTTACATTTCTATGAACGCAATCGAAGAAAAAGAACCAAAGCAAAAATTTGTCTGACTCGTTAGATGTCACATTGCAATCGATAATATATTTTGAATACTTTGCACGCTTACTTTGCACATTACAGTGACTGCAAAAAGCGTCTCTCCACCACTCTACTTATCGTTGCACCTTATACTTAATTAGATGCTATATAATAAATTCATGCAGCTATAATAAATTCTCTATTGTTTAATGATATTTCCGTACGATCGGAAAAATTTGACGCTGCACGAGTGAAACAATAGAACCTAATAAAAAAGCGTTTCATTGCAAAATAGGAAAGCTCAC
This sequence comes from Bombus vosnesenskii, assembly GCF_011952255.1. Lineage (NCBI taxonomy): Eukaryota > Metazoa > Arthropoda > Insecta > Hymenoptera > Apidae > Bombus > Bombus vosnesenskii. The sequence goes on from NW_022882992.1 coordinate 593,556, forward strand.
TTACAGATACTTTTTCACTATGATACAATCAGTCTAAGTACGCGTGTTTTCCACATTCTCATAACGTTAGATTTGCCATAAATACGTAAATATCTAGCGGTCGATTGTTTCTATAATTGTGCTACAATTATATCGAAATGAAATGTTAATATGGAAATATCGCGTGGACGAGACGTCGACCATTTAACAAGTCAATTATCATCGAGCGGCTGTTAATTTCAGCACCGGGTCCTTAATCCTGATCGAAGAGGATCAAGGGTCATAGGGGAGGTGAGTGTGGAAACGGGCGAAGGGACAAATCGGTTTGTAGGGCCAACAGCTCCTCTCTATGGCAAGCCGTGTCGAGCGTAGTCGAGCCGAGCCGGCACGGTCGGCTATAAAAGCCCTCTCGCACCGAGCCCTCAACGTCACACGTCGTTAGCACTCTGCACGGTGAGGAACTCCTGCGTACCACCTGTTATCCGTGGAAGAAACAGTTCGGTTATCTTCCACCCGAGTATAATCGTAATCGAGCTGCGTTGCAGCAAACATCGTACATTATCGGCTGTTTGCAAAAGATCGGAACTCGCTTTGTCAGGATCAAGCAAATCGATAAACGAAAATCTCCCCCGTAGCCGCTGTCGACTAAAACGCCTGTTTACTTGGAGTCATTCCTTCGATTTTCTTCTTCTTCTTTTTCTTCTTCGTCGCCTCTGTCTCCGGCAGAAGATTTTTATCTGTGACGAGAGGACCTTGGACCCATCGGACAGGAATTGCACGATCGCTTTCTAATTTTCGAGGTAAGCGTTCAATTTTATCTTTCTCATATCCGCCTCTCTTTATCGTGTTCTCGGTTGGCGCTCGTTTTGGCGGGACAAGGACGGTGAAAATCGACAGACGCGATAGGAGAAGTGAGTGTTGTCGTTCGTTGCGGTTGCGAGTGTTTTGCGGTGGTTGCCTCCATAATCTCTGTCTCGTCCTTCGCCGCGTTCGTTAGTCGGGTCCTCCAGCAATTACCACGTTACGAATATTACGCACGCCTCGCCGTGGGGTTGAAGATTACAGTGTGATACGCGATCTCCAGATTAGTAGGAGATTACGGGCAAACGATACCATTCGAAGTTACGTTATTCTTTCCGCGTGGTTAGGGTTAGATAGTGATTCGTTGGAACGGGGATTTGGCGGTGTCTCGCTCCACAGAACAGATAAGTGCGGCAATAAAGTGACAGATGCGGAAAATAAGAAGATTGATAAGGCTGATTAAGGAATTAAAGAGATTGGGAAGTTATAGTTCGGCTGAACTGGCAGAGAAGTGTTCGCGGGATACAGGCGTTTAATCCTTCTCGATGATAACGACATTGCAAAGAACGACGATCAATTATGCAGTTTCGAGTCGTGGCGGTCAAGTAAATCGATAGCATATAAGGTAAACGCAAGAGCGAAAGTATCGAAGGTATCGTGTTCCTCCTCTTCTCTTCTTTTCCTTTTTTTTATTCCGAATCGCTTCGTCGAAAACGCATTATTTTTGACCTTTGAGAATTTACTTTGCTTCACTGTTGCTCACGGTCAAACTGTACGCTCAAACAGTGATTCATACACCGAAAACGTCACATTTCGTCACAATTTACGTATTAACGTAGCAATTCTTCAAACAAGCGAAGATCATGCGTACCGAAATAGTTCGACTATCCGTTTTCCGCATCTTACGAACGTTTCGCATCTCCCGTACCTGTTAAGTTAACGTCAGAGGTTAACGATCAACCGTGCACCATTCGCGTGATATCGCGTTGCGTGTTTGGAATAAACCATTCTTGCTGCAACGTGGGTAATACCGCGCACCGCCAACTCGTCACATTAATTAGCTCATTCCTTCGCTGTCGAAATGAAATACGGAAGCCGAAAATGATCCACGGAACGCCGCATTCGACTTTTAATTTTCTCTTCTTAACCGTTTTTCAGGAAATCCGTGAAACTGTTCGTTGAACGTGTACGTCGCGACGTGAACGAAATGTGCTGTTCCATCCATTAATCGTAGGAAACGGGTATGACTTTTCGCGTTCCTGCGATTTTCCAGGTTTCGCTTATTGATCGTTTAATTGTGTATTGAACGCGACACGAAGTAACACGTTTGAGATTATGCTTTCTCTTCTATTAGAAATTGGTAGGCTGAAACTAATTGGAAAATAGATTGCTTTTTATTTTTCCACTTTTACTATTGTTCGTTGTGGTTGTTGAATAAGCAGATCTTACGAGGTATATTTTAATGATTTATTTAGTTACTTTGTACATTTTAATTTGTACTTACATATTTTAAAATAATATTACACAAAAATAGTATTAAATATGTTATAAAGTGTATTAAAATATAAGTAAATATTAAAAAATACATATGTTTCGATACTGTCGTATTTTAACGATTATTTTATTTTTTTGAATTTATGTTCTAATATAATTCGTCACACATTTGGAACGATTTTTGCACGGCATATCTTAAAACGTGGAATAAATAATCCAGTGTTGAAAACACCATGGAAATTATTAAAGAATAAAAAAATGTTAGTCGTTCAATCAACGATAAAATTTTCTTCGTAATGCACGTAGGTCCGTGTTCGCAAATAAATAATTGATATATGTATGTCGACGGTTCATTATTCATGCTTAATTATGATGACAATTGTTGATAATTTTTAATGATTTGTATACTGTGAGAAAAATTAAAGAATAGCGTGGCACAGTTGGTTTTGTATATTTTTACATAAATTTGTAGGCAGCTGTAGAATTTTTCTAAGAACAACAATAACGTTTGTACTCGGGTAACAAAAATTTCCTACAGCTTAATTAAATAGAAATATGATTTCACCACGTCGTGTTCGTTGCTCAAACTTATTTCCTACTATTTCTATGCAATCGGAAGTAGAAACTGTTGCACAAACAACAAGAATTATAGTCATTCGAATTTCTATTTATTAATTCGACAATATCGAAATTTTATTAAACTTTGTTATGGTTCTCAGTTTTTTTTATTCATCAATTCTTCCATCGGCTTTTATTTATTTAAAAACTACTATAATTTACAAACAAAATAATTTATAAAAATTTAGTAATATCTATATTATTTTATACATAATTCATATCGATATTTCCTTTAACGTTATATTTAAAGTCTCCAAAATTCTTTAGTTTCGTATGGCGAATTGAGAATAAAAATTATTGTTAAATTGCCGATTTTTGTGGAAATTCGTATTTTTATAAAGCCTGGAAAATAAGTAAAAATTCTGTATCGTTCTCTAAATATTGCAACGAGAAATTTATTCTGGAATTTTTATATATTTTTACATTCTACGTACACTTTGCATATCATTGTGCATCTAACTTATTATGAATGCATAAAAATCTGTAGCCTAATTATTATACACGAAGCCCTCAGATTATTTTCGGCACGGCGTAAAGAAAATACATACCGCAAAACGTTGAAAATCGATCACAGATAAGACTTTTAAAAATAAGATCGCAAACAAGATATACAATTTGCACTATTAGAATAAAATAAAAAAGTACAAGTGACATAGAATGACTAAAGTACACTTGTTAATATCAACAAAGTGAATCATTGCACCATAATATCCGAATTTTAGTACAGTTTTATTTCGTACAATTTAGTGCAGTTACTATCTTTGATGTTGTCCAGTAACTGAAAGTATCCATACACACGTCGACATCCTTTATGAACGTATTACGTATATTATACGAAACGTTTTGAAATTTTATTAGTAAGCTACAACTATTATGATTATATTGTTTCGAAATTTTAAACGATTCTGAAAATGTACAAAAAAGAGTTCTGGAAAATTGCAAAAAATTGCAATTTTGCAAATCTGCAAAAATAGAAAAGTACAAGTATCTACATATATTTTGCAGAGACTACAAAAGTATTCGACGAACACATATAGCAGAATTTTTTTATTGATATATTAATAATTATTTCGGAACGTTTTGAAATATTATTTGCAGTATACGAAACATTTTGAAATATTATTTGCATTGTACAAAATATTTTGAAGTTTCATTAACGCTGTAATGACGACTATCGTGACTATATCGATCGAATTTTAAACGATTCTGGAAATGTATACGGTAGTTGTAAGATATTTGGAACAAATATACGTAGTGAAATATACGTTAAGAAGAAATGGAAATATAAAATTCTTAATTATTGATTGCAACAAGTGTACAACAGCGAAATTACATCAGTACCTGCATTTTGCAGAGATCACAAAACTGTTTAAACAGGCAATCCGCGATATTAATAAACCTCGCGGTATTCAGTGCGATCATTTTTCACGCTTGTTGTGTACTTAAAGCGATTATTCACATTGTACATCAATTTTGTACTAAATATCAAGCTTGTAATAAATATCTTGCAACTTGCGTATATACTTTCGGACTGGCTACAAATTTTGCCAACATAATCGTGAAAGTCTCGTTACAGCGCTAATGAAATTTCAAATTTTTTTACATAACACGATATAAATATAAGAACGTTTTAGTAAACGTACGAATACTTTTGCCAGCCACCGTATGCAAGAAACAACGTAAGACTTTCTAGAATATTGTAAATATCTCTATACGCATATTTCTTTCCATTTTGTAAATAATTTCTTATCGGTAAAGACAACTTATTTGCGAACTGTAAATTCTTATCGCTAAACCCTTAGTTATTCGTAGACTTTTCTCTCCTTTTTTTTTTTTTTTTTTGATCGAACAAATTTAATATCTGTCCTAAACTTAAACGAGAATTGAATTTTTCAACGTGGAACGTTCTGTATTCTCATGTGCAATAGGTTTAGAAATTCTATCACGATGTAAGACTACGTTTTGATAGTAATCGAAGGAAAGACGATTCGCCCAAGTAAATACAAGAATTGTATAAACCGTGTTTATCATAAATAGTCGCGATTCCTTCTTTCTTTTTGCGATTGCATTTAGACCCGACGGGACTAGGGACCTAGCTTTGATTCCTGTGGGTATCGAGGATATTGGATTTCCTCCATATTGCACCGCGAAACTATTCGTGCCGCCTTCGTGCGTTGCTTGACGCGTGCACGCAGCTCTGTTATTTTACGTTGATTCGTTGCCCCATTTAAATGTCAGTTCAAAGATCTGTGACATACGGATGAATCTGAATGACGAAATAAAAATATCACTTTTCCTGCATGAGTGGTCTTTCTATCGAGATACGATTTCGACGATGACGCCTTCTAAAAGTGGAAAAAGCGTAGCTTTTATTTATATTTTTTTACACCCTACCAATGATATGCTTATACAGTTTTTGGTTTAGTATTAAAAATATGGTATAAAATGTTTTTCAAATAAGAAAATGCTTTTGCGAATGTTTATAACGAAACAGTTAACGATAGCTTTTAGGTAAACTCTTGATTTAGTGTAGGAAATATTGTGTGTAGGGACTATTTCGTACGTTTTGTTTTTTGTTTTTATATTGTCGCTTTTATGAATATTTAGCATAAGATAGTTAAAAATTGGATAAAAAGATGTAGTTCTCACTTTTTACGTCTACATGGCATGAAAAATTTCGTATAACGTGGGATATTTCGTATATTTTTTTAAATGGGTGCACAATTTTACAAAAACTTTTATCAGTGTTTCTATAAACATTTCTTTAAACGTGAGTTAGTATGATCGTGTTAAGAAAATATCAGAAAAATAAGTTTATCACACTTTAACAGGTTATTGTTCGTGTAAATACATATCACCTTTAAACATCGAAGGTTAATAATTTCTACTTGCTACTATTCTCAATTATTGCTATGATACGATGAATCAGTATGATAAAATTTCTCGTGAGAAATTGCAGATGAATCAAATTGCAATGATCGTATTCTTCAGAATCACCATAATTACGTTTAAAAGTGTATTATAATTAATTCATTTAATTAAAGTAATTTAATCTGATCAAATAGATTTTTGGAAGGCAATATGCAATAATAAAACTGATCCTAGGAAATGAAATCTAAACTCTAGAGGACTATGTTGCATACAAATATAACTATTTACTATACATACATTTCTACAAATACATATTTATGTATTGAAAGTACACAAACATTGACATTATCGATAATATCTGAATATATATAATGATAATATTGATCGTTTCATTTCTACATTCCAACCGTGTAGCGTTTCTTACAGTTACTAATTTATCATTAATTTCTACACTTTGGTTAAATTTACAAGCTGTAAATCTGCAGCGTCTGACCAAAGTGTCCAGACATTTCTAACTAATTACGTGTCAGTAATTGATCCGTTACATATTTTCCTGGTCATTTCTCCATTAACTTCTTTATTGGGTTGGCAACTAGTGATTGCGGAATTTGTCATTAGGTGGTAATGGCAAAGAAATGGCGAGGAAAATATGTAACCGATCAATTACTGACACATAATTAGTTAGAAATGTCTGGACACTTTGGACATTAGGTGGTAATGACAAAATCCGCAATCACTTAGTTGCCAACCCAATATTTCTTTTTTTCCTATAAAACCACTGTCGTAATCCATTGTCTGAAACACTCAAAAGGCGATAATTTATGAAACGACATAACGTTATTCGTTTTAGAAGATTTGTAAGGTTTTAGAACGCGGCCTAACATTGTACCTTTCACTTTACTCGAGCAGATTAAAATAAAGCGCAGTGCACTTGGTGCAAAAGCTCCATTTTTGTTACATCGCGTATACACCGTTAAACCAGGGATAAACGTCTCTCGTGTACTAAAATTGCTCTATTCAGGCAACAAAACGATCAACCAGATAGAATTTCTTACGTGTCAGAGCAGCAATGGCTATCTTATGTTATTTCTGTCGGTCATAAAAGCAAAGTTGGAAGAAAAGCGTTAAGGATTTACAAGGATCAGGTATTCTTCTTTCATCCCTGTCCCCTTGTTCCTCTTCCAAGGGATACGCATTACTATCGATCTGCTGGAACTCTTAATACGCCACAACGAGTTCAGAACTCGTCGCGTTCAGAACTTCGCTAAATCTACCGTCAGCGACCATATGAAAAACAATTATCGTTCTCTTCCAATCTACAAATCAAATTCATCTCCTGGCTGGTTGAGGGTGGAACTTCAATTTCGAGGCTGTTACGCTCGGGTATTTAAAAAACGAACGGAGGAGAAGCAAATGAAACGACGGGGTATTCAAGCGGAAAAACTTACGCTAAACTTGCACCGCGATTCGGAGCGCGTAATTGGAAATTCAACTCTTACTTTCTGTTCGACGCAATACGTCAACCGGAAATTAAGAGATTCTTCGGACGAACGTAAAGGTAAAGATGCGGGCAAACTCGAGCTTTCCTCCCTCGAGTTGCGTCGTTCTGTCTTCTTCCTGGAAGCGTAGTGATATGGCTCTGGGGACGGTGCATTTCGATCTTGCAGTTCCGCTCACGAATTACAAGCTTCCTTTCGTTGAACTTGATTGAAAGTTTTGAACACGACGCGATGAGTCGGCCGTCTATATATAGACTATATATATTCCTATATATTCGTTTTAAGCCTCTCAGTGTAGCGTTTCCGGCGCCGCGCATCCGATCGGCTGATCGTTAATTCAATTTCTTTCGTATCTCAATCCGGTTGATCGCCGGCAATCGAGAACCCGTCGAAAGTTTCGAACGGTACGTCAGCCATCGATTTCCCATCGGAAACGCTTCTCGAGATCGGCTATAGAATATCGTCGATTGTTTCGCGTCGACAATGGCGAGCCGTTGACAGCTCTTGCCTTAACAAAATTATCGCTATCTGTATTGCCGTAAACTAGATTACACGCTTTCATTAATGTTGCGTCCTGGGTCAACGAGCTGTCGTTAAATTCGCACCAATCGTTCCGCTTGTAAGTACAGTGGCTGGAAAAAGTGCTCGCACCTCTTCTTACTTTTTGATGAATTTTTTCCCATCTGTCTGATATATAAGCGTGGAACTAAACACTTGAAAGAGACTTATACAGGCTGTTTCATAACACGTGGGAAAACGATATCGGGAGTGAGCAAGGGATACAAAAATGGAAAGATGGAAAATGTTCGTGCGAATATGTGTCGTGTTTGACGTTGTTTCAAAGTTACAGACACTTTTGCGTTACAATAACCCGACAACTTATCTTCATTGAAGGTGTTCGAAATGACTAGAACATCATTCCATGCACAATGAAATTTTTGCAAAATTCTTTACGAAATTCTTGTAATGGTCGTTTGGAGCATCTTCCGTGAAGATAAGAAGTTGCGCGTTATCGAAACACAAAAGTGGCCATAAGTTTGAAGCAGGGTCAGATAGGACGCATATTTGTGATATGAATTTTGTCCATTGTTTTTGTGTTGCCTGAAGCGGCTGCCACGTGTTATGAAATGGCCTGTACAAAGAGGAGAGACGCCAAGGAAGATTAATCACGAGATGAAGATGAGCGGAAAGCATCCTTAAGCGAAATTTTGGGAGAATCAGGAGAAGCGATTAAAATGATTTTTATGAATGTTTCCACACGAAAAGCAAATACTGGGGTCATGGGTGGGTATAAAAATAATTTTTAATCGTCTTCTAATTAAACAAATTTAAGTTAAATTCGACTCGTGGTTTATTGGTGTAAAAAAAAGAGGACAAATACACCGAATTGACTAACATTAAGTGGCGTTTCTTCATCGTCAGATATAAATACTCTGTTCATGCTGAAAATCAGCTTCATCTTTGACCTCGGTGGATTGTATTTGACTTTTATATCAGGTTCTACATATACATATACATATTTTCGTATTATCAAATTTTTAGAGCCATATGAAATTAGGTACACTGGCATCTAATGATATGGGATTTAATAAACTTGGACATAATTAATTAGATAATATGTGAATGTTATGATACGTTATAATATATAAATATTAAATATAATTATACATTCGATTACTACATTAATCCTTTGGCTTCAAACAAGTCCGAATCTGACTCGCCTGGCTGACTATAATTTAAATAAATAATGGTAATAATTAATCTCAATTAAATCGCACATCAAGGGCTTGATATATTAAATGTTACGATACAATATGTTATAATATAACGTGTAAATACTTTTTCTAACCACTGCAGTTCGCGTAAAATTAACGTGCTAACAATTAACAAATTGTTGATTTCGGAAAAGAAGGACGGTATCTCGGTTCGATTTTTTCGATATTTTTTTTTTCACAATCGAATAAAGAAATTTTTTTTAACTTTCACGATGTCTTTTGGATAAAATATTTGTCGTTCCTCAGATTTCGATGGTATTTTTGATAACACGTGGCACTTCGTTCTGACATTTCGTGAACACAAAACACAGCATACTATCAAGAACACTGAACAAAAGAATTTAGTTTCGACATTTCACTCAACTTTGTGTTAGTTTCCCAATAAACGTAATTGGCAATGTACTTGTCAATGTATTATATCACTTGCCATTGCACTATAACGATATTGCAATTTCTATATATATATAGAATATATAGCTAATATCGTTATATGCTTAAATAGATATAGATATTATATAGATTTTATTCGTACGATACGCTATTCTGGTATTATTTTCGCAAGCACCAGGTAATTGCGTGAAACTTCTCGCGTGATCTTTATCGCAAAAGCTAAAATAAAACAACTGTTCATGACAAGTTTGAGTAACGTATTGTAACGGCTATAATAAAGCTGTGCGGGATTTATGATAAGGGTAAAACGTGGAAGCATTAAAGGTACAGTTTGTGTTATCCAGTGAATTCAGAATGAAGAGAATCTTTTTCGCAGTTATTTTAAATATGATACTTACAATAAACTGTATAAAAAGGAAATGTATAAAAAAAGGAACGAAATATCTTCTCGTGGAAGAGCAATCGTGTACAACGTTTTAAATTTTGCTTGAAAATATTCGTCACATTTGTCCATTTACCTTTAACTTTCTTGTATATTCACCGGATTTTTGGAAATTAACACGCGTTCCTCTAGTTCTTTTTCGAACGTATCCTTTGTTCCTTTGATTGGTATATTGTTCGATGAAATTTTAATTCCTTTGATGCAACAAGTACAGCGCTGTGGTTTAGTTTTTCGTTTGCAGCAGGTTGTAGCGAATATCGTGGAATAGCATTGCCACTATTGTTATTCGTATTGGATTTTTCGCTCTTTTTCAAGCATTCTTGTGACTTTTTAAGTTACTTTACAACAACAGTGGATCAACTTCTGAAAATTTCTCTTTTTCCTACTATCGTGTGCAAGCTCGTTTTAGGAAACACAATGTGCAATTTTTAGCGTAAACAAAGTGCAATTTTTTTAATTGATCCGTAGCGCCAACGTAAAAAGTGTTCGTTAATCCAAACTGAAAAACAATTTCGATAGAAAGCATCAAAAATCTTGTCGAAAACAGAAATTTTTAAACACACGTTATACGAAAGTTTTTTAAACTTTATAATATCAGCAAAATTTGTGACAAATCAGAAAATATAAGCTTTAAAATATTTATCACCGAGATATCTACGCTTTTACATATTCAAAACGATTCATTTTTTATTTTCCTATACCATTCGTATACAATTTTTTACACGCTATTTGCGGCAAACGATTACAATTTCTACGTACGTTTTCAGATTGGTTTCGAACCAATTCGAACAAATTTTATAAAACGCAAATAATATATTGATGAAAGTTCTTTAATAACTGTAGAAATTTAACTGTAGAAATACTAATAACATTTGGTAATATGTAACGATGTCAACAGTAACAAAGAATGTATCATCAAGTTGTAACATGAAAATTTAAAAATGTCGAAATATAAATAATGTACAGATTCCAAAATATCGCGGTAGAATCAATAAGAAATATCGAAACGTTACGTGTAAATTGAAACGTAAAACTGGGATCCAATTTAAATAGATTTTGCACATTTATTTTGAAATTCTAACCAGTAAATAAAATACGAAACAATTAGATGGTTAATAATTTAGGTTCCAGCGAACGTAACTGAAAAATATAACAAAAGGAAGCAGGTGCAAGCGATACTGTTCGTTAATATTATCCAATGATATCTAGTAACCAGTGGCTCGTAAGAATCTACAACGGTGCGGCTGTAGCAACGAAAGTATTAGGTTGTCCGGAAAGTGTCTTTCTCTTCCAGACACGTCTTTTACAACGACGCATCTTTATACAAACATGAAACCTAATCTGTCGAACATTGTGATCTTTATTTTGATAAAATAAAATGGATCATACGTAATTCGATAAAATTATTATTTTATTATTATTATTAAAATTAATTATTAAAATTATTATTATATAAAATTATCATTATTAAAACAGAAAATATTGTGAATCCATTTCCTTATAAAACGAAAGAAACTTTTCGGACGACCTAATAGAAAAGATCAATACGGTTTGAAAAAGTAATATCATTAATAAGGGTAATTATTATATAAAACTCTATCGATCAGTATTGTATTGCAAACGAGAAAATGACGGTTTCCAGATAAATATATATAAATTTAATATCGGCGATAATAAAGCGAGGGCTTTTAAGGGCAAACCGCCACTTCCAGTAACATTATTACCAATAACAACCGATATCCAGTGACACCTGCTAACATTATAACCGATAATAACGCATTATCGAGCTTTAGCGTTCAAAATATTAGAATACGAATAATATTAATATCCACAAACATTAAAATATAAATGGTACAAAAAACAAAAAAAAAAGAAATCCAGAAATAGCAAAACATAAACAAAGATAGAAACGTTGCGCCTAAGTTAAAGCGCGAAGCTACGCTGAAAATCAAACAGGTTTCAGCGATTCTGGAATTCTAGCTCGCAAGTAGATCACGAAACGAGTAGACGATTAATAATTTGGGCGATACGCGTGTAGCGCGCGCCGGTAACAGCTAGACAGAAGAGAGAAACGTTATCGAGCTACCAGTTATTATGCTTAATAATGGAATAGGAATAGCCATGTTACGATCGGCTAACTGGTTCTCGAGATAGGCCGGTAATTAGTCTTGCGAGAGGCGATCGCGCGTTCCGTGTCTGGGAATTTATCATTACGTTGGACGTGTAAAGTATAAATCACGCAGCGTGTCTGCAGATTCGCGTTCAATGAGCAGAGAAAGAATCGCGGCGACAACGATCGTCGATAAATCCGCGTAAAATTAGAAGCAATTACGCGGCTACTGGCAAAAATTGCTCGGTTATCGCGGTGACCGGCGCCGAAGAGCTGAAATCGTTATCGTGGTGTTCGTCGTGGAAACGCACTTGGTCGCCGCGGCCCGTTGTAATTTTCAGTCGCGGCATTGCTCTCTGCGATAAAACCGTGCAGTTCAATACGAAACGACAACTATGATTGAAGGTCGGGACAGCAGCTCTCGATAACGAGTTGAAGAACTCGGAAAAAGAAAGATTACTGCGTGCCACGTGACTGGGTCAACGTTTCGCACACGGTGTCGAGAAGAAATTGGGCCGCGATATTCGAGCTGCTTTTATTTGTGGAATCGGTCAACTAGACGAAACAAAGAGTAGAGGAAATTGATGAAATGACAGTGGTTCGTGAACGTATTCGAACGCTTATCGCGGTATTTTTTATTATATTTTATACAGGATGGTTGGTAACTGGTGGTACAAGCGGAAAGGGAGTGATTCTACACGAAAAAAGAAGTCGGAAATATAGAATAAAAATTTTTCGTTTGAGGCTTTGTTTTCGAGAAAATCGACTTTGAATTTTCGCTCGGTACGCGTGCACTTTATCACGTCTCGTTAAAACGGATCTCACTGTGGATCGTTGTCTCGATGGAAAAATTAAAAAAAATATTTTTTTTTAATTTTTATTCTATATTTTCGACTTCTTTTTTCGCGTAGAATCATTCCCTTTCCGCTTGTACCACCAGTTACCAACCACCCTGTATATTATTATATTTACATGCGTTACACGAAACGTTTTGAAATGTTATTTTCTGTGCCAGTACTTTTACCAGCCACAGCATCTGCTAGATATGTTCATGTAATCGGAAATAAATTTTTATCGAGGTTGCAAATGCTCTAATTACTGGGAAAATATTTCTGCTACAATGGAACCTTGATTAATGGAAGGATCGATTATCGGAATGTTGATTAGTGGGAAAATTAAGAATAAGTGTACGTAAGAAAGAGGAAAATGAGAGTAGAAATAAACAGAGATCGTTAAATCCTTATTCAAAAACCTGTCGTTCCTGTGTGTCTAATATTAATATTTGTAAAATAGTTAGAAAGAGTAAAGGATATTTTTCGAATGAAAGAAATGGGAACTATGAGAACCAAGTTTCAGCATGCGTGATGATTAGCTCGGACAATCAAGGTTCTACTGTACCTCGATTAAGCGCTATACTGCACTCTAATCAATCATTAATGAAAGAAACAGTGTAAACAAAATATTACGTGGTTCCTCCTGCATAATTGAACTTCATCTATCAGTAGCTATCTTACACGATGGAAAGAAAGTTGATAGTGACATTGAAAAAATTCTGCAGGTAAATTTTGTAGATTAAGTATCATCCAGTTATCCTATTTAACGTAAAATTGTACAATTATTAAAAAAATGTATAAAAAAGATCTATAATCTACGATCTATCATTTGTCAACTAATTAATTTTTATTGCTAGACTGCGGATACTCACGGAAATTTGTATCTTTCGGAATATATAATAATACAAAATTGAACCTAGAAATTGGTTTGCTTATTACATAAATATTACAAGTAGCTTGGATATTTCGTATATTTTGACGTATTATACGCATTTCTACGTGTTCAAATTTCCTTTCATTTAAATGCATAAAAGTCTGCAATCTAATTACATCTTAGTAAATTATCATGCAAGAGAACCCTGAAATACTTACTCTGATAAATCCAGAAAGCGACACATTAAAACAACTGCCAGATGACTAAATTCCTTTAGAATTTAGTGCTTATCTTTCAACCGCGTAAATTTAAATCCAGCTTTTATTGTACATTATGCAAAGTAACGAGTAGATCTCGTTACAATGCAGAGTACTAAATGAATTATTCATCGGAGACGTTATCAAATACCTTCTGAAGAATTAAGATCTCCTTGAGGATTCGTTGCTTAAGATCGTAAAGGGTGTGAACAATTTCCCTCAAAAATTCCCCTGCCCCTTTCAGCCAAGCAACCTTCACAAAAGCGATAACCGCGGAGAAAAGAGGCGGTAGAAAGTGGCAGCGCATTCGAACGAAGATTCGAGTTCATTCTTATCGACCACTGAAAGCTATTTAATGATCGTACACGAGTCGAGTTCGCGCGATTACCGCGTGAACTCCACTTCCGATTACGTAGGAACGCATCGAAATCGCGAGGAAATTTTTTCGTGCTCGGCTACACCTGGCTACGCTTTTAGCTACCTGCAATTACTTTCGGTAACTGTTCGGCGCACAAGCGCAACTTTTCATTTTGTAATGTATCTTTGAACGTAGAAAGTGGTTGGCGCAATAATAGCAACGTCGTCGAGGTTAACTTCGCTACTTATTGGTTTGTCAATGTGTACACTGGTATTCGTAAATATTAGGACACCCCTTGGTTCCATAAGGTTCGATAATAAATTGAAGGGCTCGCAAGGAAAATCACTTTTCCTCGTGTTTGCCTCTCTTCAGAAAAACGAAAGAATACTCCGGCATTTCTAATTTCCTCTTGATACGCTCCAATTTTTCTAAATGATCGTTGAAACTTCGTTCGAACAATTCCACGATTTCAGAGCGGTCTTGCATTTCTAGCGTAGCGAACAATTTTCGATACTGAATTAACGTTATTTTTTGTATTTGTTTACTTTTGTAAACAATTTGATTTTATTAGGAATTATCTTATAATACGCAATAGGTAGCCAAATATGGAACACTGACATTAGATACGATATGGGAACGAACAGAAAGTAGCTTTATCGTTCTTATCGATTAAGACACTTTGGCTATAAAATCACATTTCTAAAGAATTAATGAAATAAATAGCCACTCGCAATAATCTACATGCAAGTGTCAAACTCTGCACTAGCACATTTATCATGCGTCCAGAATCCGCATATTCAAGCAAGAAAAAAGTTCTTAGCGAAATAAACGGTTGTCAGAGTAAATGACAGCCTATAACCGTTTAACAGATATTTGTTTGTCAGGTTTACAAAAAATGGCACCGTTTCACATTTGCTCATTTTCCTTTACATTCTATATGATTCTTGTAAGTGTATCTGTAAATTCCTGATTCTTGAATATAAATCACGAAAAAGTTTAGTAAATTCTTTTATCTCGACATTTACATCTTCATGATTTATAACTTTTCTACGACGTAATGATACGATATTAGTATGTCGTATGAATGTTGAGACTGATATAGAATAATATGATATTATTTCCATAAACGATGAAGTCGTAGAGATCAGGATAAAAGTATTTATTGCAAATTTTTTCGTAATAAGTTAAGATATAGATCATTGTTTTATGATATCGATGACTCGTTATCGTTTAAAAAGCAAGAAAATTTGACATGGAAAATTAAAAAAAAATTGGTCAGCAGCTCATCAATTAGTTTAATTCTACCGCGATTCTCGAATTTTTATATCTTCATCCTGCTCTCGTTTTGGTAAACAAAATTTTTCACACCTTCTTCAAATATTTTTAAATGTTTTTTTCAATTTAATGAAAAATGAACGAAACGTACCGATATTTTGGCACTAAATTATCAAGTCAGAAATCAACTATTTTTGAATTGATCGAACGGTGATCTTGCATTTACGAAGAATTGCAGTTCAAAGATTTGTAAAAACTATTTGCAAGAATTACAAGAGGAATGTTATAAGTTAGAGATCATGTCGACTGAATCCAAATCGAAATTCGTGTAAACAAGAAATTTAGAATTAAATAACAGCAAATATGATAAGAATATTAAATAGTACCGTTCGCGTAATTATCTATCATCTGATGATATTAACGAATCGACAAGTGACAAGTTATAATAGACAAGCGTAACGCCAATGTATCTCACATGTTTGCGCTCATTTTTTCCAACTTTCCCATCACGCGTCGGATAAATGCCAAGTAACGTCTTTTGTTCCTCGAGAGACGCTCGAGTAATAAATTTTCGTTCGCAAGAAGGTGCAAAACTGAGCATTTTTTCAGCATCCTAATCTCAGTGATATAACACCAGTTAAATCGTGCGAGTCAAGCCAAACGATAAAATTTTACTTGACATTTTCTCCTTGCTTTCACACGCGACCTAACTCGTTTACTTCACTACTTTGCAAACTCAATTTTCTGAAAGATGAAATTTCTAAGGCAATTTCGATTTTCGTTCTAATCGCAATATTTTCCTCGCCCACGCTATTTTTTCAAGACAGGTCGGTACACCACGTTGATATTAGCCCTCAATATTAGCCTTAGTGGTACACACCTCTACGTTCGCATCAATTCCGTGCGTAGCAACTTGTAATTCCCGCGTGTACCTTGCAAGACGTGTTTATGAATTTTCCATGCAAAAGCCATACGTTTAGACGCTTTTACGAGTGCACAGTCCCGCGTCTCGCGTGCATGCAAATAACGCGACCGAAGGAATATTTCAAAATGTCACGACACACTGGGACACGTATTCGTTAACACGCGCTGCTACCTGTCTTTCGAGCGTACCACTTACGGTTGTAAAAATTTCGTTGGTCGCGGACGACGGAGAGGCGACACGGGATTTGGCTGACCGTTACGCAAACGGGTTAAAGGTTTATTGGTCGTCAGCCGGTAACGTGGAAAAATCGTGGCACTACGTCGTTGAATCTAATCCGCTGGAATGGCAACTACATCTATCGCGCGTTGTAAAGGGCTCATATCGCGAATATGTTTTATGATAAACTTTTGTCATTTAAGCTGGATGGCGCACTTTGAACTTTGCAATGTCGAAACTCTGTGCTTGACAATTTTGATGGCTCTCGCGACATCAGAAGTTGAACGAAAATTGATCTCTGTTATCCTGACGAGAGTTTCGAGTGGAAATGGGCGTATTGTTTCGAGGATGGGAATAAGACTCGGAATGTACTAACCAGTCTGTACTGACAAATCAGCGCTATATCAAAGAAAGATCGTTGCTTGTATATCTACTCATGTACTTTTGTAATATTATCGAATTAACTTTCTTACTTATGTTCGTAACCGGCTTATTACCTGAGCTTGTAAATGGCGATGGCCTAACAAAAGAATAATAATAACGCAAAATACTCAAAGAAGTATATATTAGGTACGGAACAAAGCAGGAAAAATGTCTTGAGATTCGTAAAATCAGCAGCTCTATGGGACGAAATCTAGAGACAGGAAATATACCATCGCTAGTGACTGTATCGTTGATGCGACGTTAAAGAATGAAAGAAGAAGAAGAAAAATGATGATAATAATAATGATAATAACAAATAATATTTCAGCTACTGTCAGGGGCATAAGAAAAATTACTGAAAGGGATTTAAATGGTTTGCATTTGGTGGTAAATAAATAAAAAAATCCTGTGAAGATGATTTTGACAGCTTTTTCAGGGCCATTAACTCTTTTTTTTAATGGAGCCACATACTTTTTGATGCGCCGGTGTATGTGCTTTTTTATTCTCTACAAAAAATTTTGAGACAATTGTATATATCTGAAACTAATTAGTTTAGGAGATATTTTAACTTCAATCTTGTTGAACTTACCTATAGAAACCACGGAAAACATGAACACAGGAATACTGTTTTTCCATATTTCCTTGGCTTTTTCTACGATATGCCTAACAAAATCAAAGTTAGAATATCTTTTAAACTAATCGTTTGTACATACAATCATCTCAATGCCCTTTTGTACAAAATAAAATAGCATCGATTGACGCGTAAGAAGTCTCAATTTAAAAAGTGTCAATGATCTTGGGAAAACTGTCAAAATAAGCTTCGCAGGTTCTATCAGGTATTCCATAAAAATTTCAATATACGATACATGTTGGCATAAATTGAGGTAGAACTCAAAATATACGTATGTAGGAATGTTATATTATAAATTAACAGAAAAAAACAGTACGACAAACACAATACCGTTGCACTCTCACAAAATCGAATAAAATATCGCGTTTCAAGAATTCGTTTCTCACTAATTCTACGTCACAGCAACACGATGAACTTCTCTCGACCACGAATAATTCAACTCTGACAGCATTTATCACGCTCATTTTTCCCTTAACAAACCTTGGTAACGCTCACAACACTCCTTGACAACATTAACATATCTTGACAACGTTTATAAACAATCAGCCACGTCTTTCCCTGACGTCACACCATCCCACACGTATGATATGTAATTTTATGAGTTTATCGATATGATCAGACCGCGAATAAATCGATTTCATCATCGTTGCAAGTCGATATTTGCTGTTTCGTAATTTGTTCAAACAATGAAAACACGTCTTTCGTATATAGTGTACGGAAGAAATTGCGAACACGTACCCTATATAAAGCCATAAGATATAACTTGACGATATTGTTTGTGCTGAAAATTTCGTCTACGGAAAACTGTTTTTCTTTAAATATAGCTATATCGAATGTAAGCAACTGGTAACAATGTGCCCTGGGTCATCGATGTATATCGTGAAATATATTATTCGATTACTATGTTATTGTCGTCTTTCCTCTTAAGTTTCTTTTGTGTGGTTGCGGATGGAAAATAGCGACAAAAGGTGGAAATACCTCAGAAATAAGAGGTAATATTTCCTGTAATGTCTGCATTCACTTCTGTGTACTTGCGTTTGTGTATGTGCGTGTGTGATAAAGAAAAATTTATTATATCCATAAATATAGTCGTGGAAGCCAAATCGGTTGATACTGATGCACATAGCCAATCATAAAAGTCTACGTGCATTAATTAAACTTTTTACATTCGACTTAATCAAAAGAAGATAAAAAGGTGCTTTGTCATAAAATCATTTATATTTACAGTGGCTCGTGCAAAAGTATTCCTATACTTGCCATAGTAAGCTTTTATGTTTACGTCATCAATATACAGAGTGCCCACGCAAATGGAACAGGTTGTATTTCCTAAACGGTTAGAGATAGAAAAAGCTAAAGGTTCTCTGAATTATTTCAGTCTCTTTGCAAGTGTTCCGGAGTATCTATGTTATGTTCCACTACAAGACTGAAATAATTCAGAGAACTTTTAGCTTCGATAACTTCCTAATGAATAAGTTTAGGGCATAGGTATGTTAGTACTTTTATGTAGAGCACAAGAAATTGCATCGATTGGTACAGTCAAAAATAAAGATCTCCATTTAAAAAGCAAGATGCAGTTGCATTTTTCTGATGCACCAATGCACAAAAATGCATATATTTAGTTGCATATTACGCACTGCCTGATACCATTTAACTTCTACTTAGGACAACTTTTTCTATTCCTAACCGTTTACGAGATATAGCCTGTTCCAGTTGCGTGAAACACGCTGTATATATACACTGTATACAGAAAAGTATTTTGAAATTTTATTGACACTACAGCGAAACGCGACTGCTACGAATTATATCGGCAATCGAATCCAATCTAAAAATATACATACAAGTTGCAAGATATTTTCTACGAAATTATATTTAGTAAAAAGATAATACACGGTATAAATAGACGTCTTAAGCCTATAATACGCTGTACAATCCAGAAACTTTATTATAGTAATTTTTTCATTCCATCGTTGTACCAATTTAGAGAAGCGATGTATTATTTTTCTGTTATGATTCTAAACATATAATTGGCTGGTTTATGCACGTTTCTATTGCGTTACTTTGAATCCTCCTTACCTTGTATCGTAGGCATTGTATTTTGTGACAGTAAACGCAAAAAAAAAGGAAGAAATTATATTTCGATAGACATTACCAAAATACACGTAGTCGCTAAATATCTACGGTTCTGCTATTCAAACAAGTTTTTCTAACTTTTGCTTATTCCACGCTTTGTATGAATAAAATAGTCCAAGGTAGAAGAAGATGTCCGAAGAGACACAGACACGCGAGGAAAAAGCGAAGGAGTCAGCAGGGTTAAAGATGATCCTACTAAATAATGACACTTGCTAATGTCGCGGACGATTGCCCTTTAGATATTCTTGTGATCTATGCAAAATGTGTTTGTATTAAATATTTCGCAATTTTTGTATATATTTTTCCAATCGTATCAAATTTTCTTGATATAATCACGATAACTGAACGTTACTATAACGCTAATGAAATTTTGCAGTGTTTCTCGTATAACGCACGCAACATGTTCATAAAGAGTGTTCGAATACTTTCGCGAACTTGTTCGTATGTAGCTTTCTGCAATATTGTCCGTGCGCGTATGATGTGAAACTATGCGACTGATAGTGCATCAATGTCCACGTCAAAGATGAAGCAGTTGCTTTCATACATGCGTTTCGTGTTTTATCATATGAAAAGGAGGAAAACTCAAGGAGCAGATATTTCCCTTCAGTTCGTAGAAAACCAGCGATCGCGTTGCTTCATCGAATCAGACGACGAAATTAATGAAGGGTAGGGAAATTGCGTACCATTATGACGCAATTTCATAGTTCTCGTGGAATCGCTCCTCGCTGACAAGTCGAAGCAAAAAACGAATATAGTTCTCGTAAATTGAGTTAGAGATACAGAACTAATAATCGCGCGCAAATTCTTTTTAAGTTAAATTTCTTTATCTTCGCTAAAGAAAAGGTAAATCACCAAACAGTATCTAGTGCAATAAAAAGCATCGATCGACATAACAATCGGGCTGTGAGAATAACAAACTTTTTTTTACCCTTGTTCTCTTTTAAAAATCACATCTAAATTTTGTATTAGCTTCCGATAATATTAATTACCTTCGTTATAGCTATATCTTTTCTTCTAGATAACCATCTGTTAATTTACGATTTCTTGGATAGTCAAACGTTAGGTAAATCTTTTTAATGCTTTGACGAGTTAACACGATGATACCCTGCTATTGGATCGTATCCGATTTTAGGCAAGCAGTTTGTTTTTAGGATGTTATCTCTACTGAGATTTCAAAATGTTTTGTACGGTACACATAAACAAGTTTCAGAGGCGAATACTTCCGCGAGCTACTGTACGCGATAAAATCAATGTACCGCAACCTTGCGACAGAGAGTATTTAACACTAGAACTACTGATAGTTAACACGAAGCTGTTTCTACCAAAGCCAGTCAAACTGACTGGTGTCTAAAAAATACGTAATAATAGAATATTTTTATATTTATTAATTCATTACTCTTTTACAGGAGGAATTCCATGTTATATAGTACTTTTTTGGCATTATTAATCCATCTGAACCAATCATTTTAACTGGTGTGGTAGTTCTAGTGTTAATAAGAAAATATTAATAGTATTACTTTACAGTGAGCGAACGCACGAATCAGTTTAATGTTGCGTAACGACAGTAACATTTTATAGCTTTTAATAGCTTTATCGATATACATACGTAAACGTTCGAGCGTATCAATGGCATTTCCATGAGCACGCGTGAAACGTCGCGAGTCTCGCTTGGAATTTCGTTTTGTGCGAGTTTGACTACAACGTGTTTCAATGTAACTTTGCCTGAGATCGTTTGTGGCAAAGTTCCTGAAATTTTTGGGGTAACGTCGTGATTGCAAGAAGAAATATTCGAGTGTTTCGCATTATCACGCCTGCTACGCAGTGAAATTTTTCGCCAAAATTAATGCAACATCGACGTAACTAAGAACTTGTAATTATCAATTTTCCAAATTATCCTAAACATTCCTAGTTATCCGTTCGGATAAAGAAATTTCAAGTTGAGAAAAATATTTCCTCCAAAAGCTTGTCCTCCTTCCGCTTCTCCTCTTATCCAATTTATCGTTAGGATAAAAAATATATGTTCTAATTTATACGTTCTTAATTAAAAGAAAGTTACAAAGTCGCTTTTATTCTTTAACCGTCCGGTGGGATTCTTGCTAGATTTGTAATCTTAGAAATCAGCTTACAAATTTTCAGCGGTTGGAAATGAAGAAATTTCGAAAGTGAGGGAAGGAGGAATAGACTCTGGCGTTGAATGAATTTTCATAATCTCTGGCAATTTACATTAAGTACAAGATGTCCAGGTGTAATTATCCTTTACAAAGGACGATCTTGGAGAGGTCTATCGAGACACGTGTAATTGTTCGAACGCCTCCAGTCTATGTTACAGGCCATTACCGAAGCTCTCTTAATTTCCTAACTTAATCCGAGAACGATTTACACGCGCCGCGTGAAACATTTCACCCTAATGACAAAGTACGGTGAAATGTAAGATAAAAACAAACTCAGCAGGTTTTGGTTTAATTAGAAGTAATTTTCTACAACCCGTTTAATTTATTTGTACATAAGTATTTATATGCAATACACTAATACGCATTAATACACAACTACACAGATGCAATTTTAATACTTCTAATCAATTGAAATATAATAATTCATTGAAAAAGGTATATTTTCTATGGTTATTTCCTGATAATGGATATTACTATCGTTTATCTTTATTTTATTTCAAGTAGAATAAGATGTTGCATATTATGCATAGAATGTTTCTTATATTTTGCCAATTTTACATTTTATATTTATTTAATTGTAATCTGCTTAATAATAATCTCTATAACTTTGTGGAATGAATTGAATGTTTTGGAATCGGAAATTTTTCATTTTAATTGTTATATATATTTCACTAGAATTAATACTTTTCAAAAAAAAATGTTTCGAATGTAGAAAGAAATAATTATAATATTACCTCAACATATTTATTAGCCGATAAATTCGAATTCAATTCTATTATATTCAAGATAGAAATTATATCCAAAGTATAATATTTTAGAGACCATGATAGACATTTCGGTAATCATATTCGAGATTAAAGTTTGTCTTTTTATTAAATTATATTACACAATACCGATCATATTTTAATAACATAATTAAACATATAACATTTTTGGCAAATGTCTGAATTATATTTAATTTATAATCTTGACGATAATCGTTTTGAACGGTTATTTGATTTAAACATAATCGTAGAAATGGATATAATGGCAGAAATTCGTGTCTTTAGTGTTGTTTAAGTTTGTGAAACTGAGTGATATAACAGCTATCTATTTTGTTAAGAATATTGCAACGTATATGAAAGTTTGATCTTTTGGGACTCTTCATGCAGAAATCTTTCTTCTAGTGGAAATACTAAATAACGAAGATCACGTCCTCTCTATCATATTATCTATATATAATAATTATCTTATAGGTAATTAAGTAAATGATTGTAAAAACGATGAGTAGCCTCGGTAGTATTAATTATTTGATGTTTGGTGATTCTTAAAATAGAATCCTGAAATTCAATTTCTACGTAAATTCGTAAATACGTTATAAAATGACGTGGGAATTTCACAAATTGTATAATCAAAGTATTAATATTGTCTATACGGCTATAAAATTATTTATGCAATTAAAATTGTATAATTAAACGATTTAATTAGCAATTAAAATTATACAATTTACGAAATTGTATAATTAACTAACTTGTTAAAATATCCGACTTTCCCTCTATTTGTGACAAACTTTTTCCTTTTACGCAATTTTTACGTTAAAAATAATGACGTGTTTTAACGATTTGATACAATCGTAGCAATCATGATAATTCCATTGTTCAATATCTGATTTTTTATTTAGAACTTTATAAACGCCATTGCAAATTATATCATCCCCTGTCTTTTATTTCTTTGCTGAATTTTCCATTTATAATGTTTACTAGGAAGCACTATTCCAATTTATACATTTTTATCAATAATTTTTACAATAGTCATTTATATTTTAAATATCATAGTAAGAAAATTAATATTGTACGTTTGGTTGCTTATTTAGGATTTTAAAAAATGTAATTGCAATACTATACGTATTATTTTCTGCGCTATATTCTTCTTATAGAATTTATTATAAAATTACGTTGCGAATTTAAATGGAACTTTCCAAGTCACTCTTTATTTGCAATATGTTAGAATATTTACGAAAAAGCAACCATTTAAGACAGAACCATTTTCAATTTGTATATCTGTTAATTAATAATTTACAATACTCTCTGGTATCTTAACTATTGATTGAGCATCGATATTAATTAACCGGAGACTGATTTGGGAATTTTAATAACGTCGTTATAAGTTATGTTATCTTCTTCATTGTATTCGCATCGTACATTTTGTTCCCAGCTATAACTACTTACGAATTCAATGGTCATCGCTTATAACAGATCCAAATATCACAAGGGGATACAAGTTTAATATATCTTGTGCAATCATAAGTTGGCAACTGAAATTTATACGAAATTTATGCGCTTTATCGTACATATATTTCATCGAAATTTGTCGAATAATAAAGTTTCTTAGCGTACTCTTTGCGTCGTTTTTTTTTTATATTTTCGGTTCAAAAACTATATTAATGTGAAAATGTGACTACCATAGAAATTTATCGAAATATTTGTAAAGTCCCTTACCGTATCATCTACATCACCCTTTGTAGTATTTTCAACTCGAAAATTCTATTAACTTGCAAACGTGGATAATAGAAATGTAAAGAGGGATATCGGTAGTATTACATTTAACTAACAAAAGGAACTGTCTGTTATAAATTGATATTTAACGTTAAATATATGACGTATATTCATGCGTTTCAAATATTTTTTATCGTAATTGTATTTATATCAACGCGCATAGAACTCTCATTCTACAAAGCAAGATTAATTTACCTGGTTAATTTATCTTATAAAACACTTTGTGTATCAAAGAAACGTGCGATGATATTGTTATTAATCGTAAAATATTATTTAAGAGATGCGTGACGAAATTTGGTTCGATGAATTCTCGTTTCGTGAGTCATTCGTAGAAATATTTTGCAAAAAAAGAAAATTTCTCACATGGATACGTGTATGTCTCTTTTTTTTTAACGTAATTGCCTAGTATATTTATCCGTATCTTGTAATATTTTCTGAAATATTCTTTAGTCAGAGAAAATGATATTTAAACAATCTTTTCGTTTCCGTAGAAACAATTTACAAAATCATTTCCTCAGATCGATACATGTGTTCCTTTCTATTTTAGAGTAAATATGCAATACATTTATCTATGCTTTTTAATACGTTTTTAGATAGATTTTCTCCAGAAAAATATGATATTTACATGATTCGAATAAAAAGAAGAGGATTTTTCGTTTTCCTGATATTCGTTTCTCTTTTTTCGAACCAACGAAGATCTCGCAGAATGAACGTCGAACGAGATTTATGGGACGTTAAACGGAATAACGTTCTAACAGCCGGAAGTAAATCAAAGGATAAACGAAGGGAAGAAACAAACCGAGCAAATTTTACGTTGTATGGTTGAGCATCGTAGTGCTGTTGTATTGAACCATTATTATTTCCCATGACTATTCATATTTTTATTAAACACGATAAAAACACCATAAGACAACATAATAAATGTGCTGCTCTTATTGTCACAAGACAGACAAATGTATTTGTTAATCCTTCGATAGAGTTAGAAAATAACGAGGGATTTAGAGCGAACGATTTAAAAAATAAATATCGTTTTATTCTTAAGACTCGTTGCATTTCTCTGATGTGAATCCCTTTAGATTTAGCTTCATTGAGTCATTAATACTTACACGGTGCAATAAAGTAATGCAGAATTCGAAATGAAAGATCTGAATAGTAATAACTATTTCTGGTATTGGTCTCTGGATTCTTATTTCGTCCGTATGAAAACTGTCCTTTGGTTAACGATGGTTCTGTCTTGCATCGATTAACTATGAAACTGAACAAATGATAGTCTTATAGGCATCGAGAAATTATTAACTTATATTGTCAAAATCTGTATTCACGTCATTTTATGATTTTACGAACTTTAATCTATTAAATGATATTTAATTCGATCACTGTGCTACATATCTATTAGATAGTAACTCGTTTGCCTTCCAAACTTTGCTACTGACAAACCTGACTAGAACGAACTAACTTCCAATGAATTCTATTTTATCGCGTTATTACGTTTTTTGATGGAATACGGAAATCAAATTCTCGGACATTTATTAGGTCATCGGGACATGCAGCAATAACGTGATCCATCTCTCTATGAAAATACGGCGACGCACCTATCGTGTCTAATATCCACCTGTATCATCATTCAAAAATCTGGAAGCATGGAGTACTTTTAGAAAATGGACATATTTAAATTATGACACATGTTTAAATACAAGTTCATTTTATATAGTTTATTACGTATCTATTAGGAGGATAATGGCAGCTATTAAAATAGTTGCACTATTATTTGTCCGAATTCATATTTTTATGAACACAATTAAAAAAATGGAACCGTAATAGAAATATATTTTATCTACTAAATATTATAACGATTAATACACTTGGAACATTTTATACAGTTTTCTATATTACGTACTTTCAAATTTCCCTTTAATGGGTAAATAATTCATTTGCATTTTAAGTGATTTAATTGTTACAAATATATTCATAACTTAACTTATAGCTACTGTAACCAGAATTTTTTCTCCTTTCTTTGACAAAGAATTATAAATAATTAGAATTTCTTTCATTTATCTCGATATAACATCTAAAAACTATAAACGAGATATCCTTTCTCCGAAGTATAAACGTGACGAGCACACATTTTTGCTTTATCGTTAATTTTTATGAAATACGTTGCAGACGAAAAAAGTAGCCGAATTTACTATTTATAACAGAAATCTCAGAAATTAAATGCCAGCATTTGCGAATAAAATTCTTAGAATAATCGTGTGACTTCTTATACGTGTCTAAATTCAAAAAGAGTATGACACGAGTCGTTCGGAACGTGACAAAATTTAATAAATTTGGAATTTCAAGAAAATTAAGATAATTTAACGTCGGTTTGTAAAATTCCAGGCTGATCACTTTTTATTACAAAAGAAAGGGAAACACAAGCAAAAGAAGAATATTTGCACGGCAAACGGATAATTTATAAATTTAAACGTAGTTGCGCGTTTAAAATGGGAGGCTAATTTCAATTTATTCAATTCGCTGTTTTATTTCATACGCATTTTTTCAAAAAAGTCCCTCGATTATAGCTGAAACATATCGCGAACAAACAGATGAAACAATTCGCGTTAGCGAATAAATATAATTCGATCCTATCACACGATTATACAAAACTTTTTGCGCGGAAAACGATTGTACAAAACCTGAAAGATTCAAATAGGAAATTCTATCGCGTTCTCTCTGTTTCTATCCTGGTTCTGTATGCACGATTTTTAATTATTACGAGCATTCTAGTTTCACTTTGAACAAATTTCATAATCTACCTCACACATTCGCGAAGCGTTGCTCGTCGCGAAATTAAATGTAATCTCTTATACGTTCGATTACTATCATTTTTAATAGAATCAGATTTATTATAATCGTTTATGATATAATTTACTAATCTAATTTCTTTATAATAGTTTCGTAACAAGAAAAGTTAGTAATAAACATTCTGTCTGATATTAGGATGTTCATATCATCGTACATATGCGTACGCGCAGACACAGAATAGAAGAAAACCTACCATGTCGAATATATCATTCAGAATATGTAATACTCTGTCTTTCTGTATGACCCTTGTTATAATAAATGATTGTGAAAAAGAAAAGTTTTCGATACGTTTGTCAGAAATTTGTCAGGATACCTTTATTCCCTGGAGGTTTTGGAGCGCCGATTGACCCCTCACAGTCAGCATACCAAAAGCTTATCGTTGCCTTTCCCGTTTCGTGACCAGATCGTTTAGGCAGTTTCTAATCTTTGGCATTGTGACTTTGGGTCGCTTGCTACCAGTAAACTATCTCATGCCTCTTCTAAATAGTCGTATTATGGACACTTCACAGTGGAGCGACTTCGGGTCACCGATTATCCCCACTTTCCAAACATTCGTTGGAGTACCCTGCCGTGGTCCTTACCGAGTCCTCGATAAATTACGGGGAGGCTAAATAGTTGCGGGCTATCTGCCGTAACGTGATTAAGCAAATGCGTAGCCGCTAACACGTACATCGATTGTTCGAAATCTCTTACATATGAGGCTATTTGTATTCGAAAACGGTTAATTTGAAAGATACTTCTATTTAGTTTTGTCAAATTAGCGTATGGAACGATTTTACCTTCACTTCTGATGTTTCTCGTTTGTGTGTTTAGAGATATTTTTAATGATCGTCTTAAGAACAATTTTTCACGATAATGACGGATAACGTGTTAACACTTTGACTGCCACGCCAAAATCACATGTTTCGCTCAGGACGCCACGGGAGTATTTTTATTATTCTAAGCATATAATAGCAAAATAATAATAAATTGACGATGTAAGACAACATTCTTCCTCAATGGACCGTTTATCTTATTGGTGGACACGGGTGATCACCGTGGTACCTTGGTAACAGTTGATAGCGACATATTATAACAAAACGTCCAGAATATATTGTTGAAACGTGTAGAAGATATTAGTAAACGGTATTTGCTCATTCTATATATAATAGTAAGGTATGTTCACACTTCTAACTTCAATTATGTGATTATAAAGCAGCATTTACCATTATTTTCTAAGCTGTGTTTATAACAATATTCATAGATTACCCTTCAATGATATGGATGCAAACATAGTGCACCATTAGATGCAAGATTTGTTCTCATTTTTTTTTTTATTGATGTTCTAATAAAAACGTTTAATTGTTCAATGAACCACTTTTTATTTCAAAATATCTTCTATTTATCTGTTATATTAAAAATCCTCTAACTATCAATTTTCATTCAATTTTTACAATTTTAAGTAGTTGAAGCGCTCCGATTACCAATGGCCACCGTGGCGTCACAGGAGAAGCCGTGGCCGGTCATATATGACCAACGTGGCAGTCAAAGTGTTAATAACAGTGTAACAAAGCCAATATAGCAGAACCTGCTATTGTTTAATCAGGCTTCGGTCTCTTTGTTAGTCATGCACAAAGCGGAAATAATCGAATTTGATTTTTATCACGCACTTGTGTGTACGTAATGATGCAACAAACGATAGCGGACTGTGAAACTTCCTACAGTAGTCGCGTAAATTTTCACGCTCGTATTAGATAAGGGTTAAGCAATCATTCCACTCGCACGTACGAAGACATTAGGCTAAACGTATTAGAAAAATAGGGGATGGCCAGAAATAGCAAAGACGAGCATCGGGAAATAAATATTGCAGCTGACAAGGTTCATAAAAGAAAGTCTGAAACTAAGGGCTTTACACCTGAAAAAGTAAATCCAAGTGCAATATCAATTACTGAGTTGGCAACTAAGTAATTGCGGATTTTACAATACCACCTATTGACAAAATCCGCAATCACTTAATTGCCAACCCAATACAATGTTTCAAACGCAGCCAAAGTACCAGAGAAATCACGATCAAACAAAAATATGATGATATAATGCCGTGGTACAGCGATATATTATAGTATTAGATATGCTTTAACATCGAGAACATACTGTGACGGAGAAATATATTATGGTTTGGCTATAACAGTGTACACGTGTGTCCGTGTTGTCTAGAAACACGTAAGTACCTCGAAAGCTATGGATGCTACAGAAAAATGTTTGAAACAAATGTCGTACGGTTTCGGGGATGATATATCGTGTTTATTTTACCTTGCAATTGCTTTTCGTTAGTTTTTAAAATTTTTATTTCTTAATTTTTTAAATTTAAATTTATGTTTTTAAATGGGAACTATATTCTTGTTTTGGATACTCTTTTGGTCGACGCTGAAATATTTTCAAAACACTATTTATTTGTATTTTTCGCATAAACCACTATCGAGATATCAAATATGAAACTCGATATGCCGGCGGCATTGACGATATCCAATGCAGTGTACACGTCAGACTTTGTGCATCGTGGTGACCCTAAAAAGGGACGATTGCGCGCGTATTAAATACTATTCCTTTCGCTGGTCCTTCTGCGCGTTTATCATTGAAAAAGATGCGATTTTTCAACCTTTTTAGGAATTAATATCTCGATAATGATTTATGCAAAAAATGCAAGAAAGGGATATTTTGAAAATGTTTTGGTATTGGCTACAGAAATGTATAAGAGAAAAATATAGTTCCCGTTTAAAAATATTATCGTGACCTTCGTAGGGCTTTTCGAGGTAATTGCAAGGTGAAGTAAATATCTGCACGATAGGTCTTCCTCGAAATCGTAAAACATTTGTTTCAAATATCTTTTTGTATCGCACATAATTCTTGAAATCTACGCGTGTTTCCAGATAAAGCGGACATACATAATAAATGAATAAAACATATGGCAATTTGAAGTAAAAATATATTATAATATAGCAATTCGAGACTCAGCGTATAAGTTAGAAAAATTAGATTGGAAACATTGCGATATACAGCTAGGTAACATGTTAAAAAGCGAACGTAATCCCGCTAAACGTGAACTTATTTAAACAGAGATTGTACTAGGCGTTAATACTACAATAAATACTACACGTACGCACATACGTGACGTGGTCTGATAAAAGGAAGTTAGCGTACAAAAGTGACTTTTCGAGATACGTAAACGCTTTTAAAATATACTTTTCGTAGCGGAGTTCTCTGTTTCACTTGCAACTATCTTAGGTCCTGAAGAAGAAAAAAGCGAAAGGTACTTCTTCTGTTGCTTAAGAAAGAAAATAACACATTTTCTCATTCTTTAAATGTTTCGTAATTTTCATTAACGTAACAAATAATAGTCTACTTTCTTAATAAATCTTAGTTGAGCGAAGTTAATAATTATTCAATGAAACATATACTTCATACTTTTACCCATAAGAGAAACATTAAAATCAACGTGAAAATCAATCTTGTCACGCTTTGATCTCTTTCAACCGAAGAGCATGTATTCGCATGTACTATTTTTAGATTAGAACTGTGAACCTTGGGAACCTCGATGCTTCTGTAAATAAAAAATATTTCCAAGTTTGACTAACAAACGACGACGAAATACTTTAAGTAAACTGACATCGCGCGTTCCAATAAATCAATCCTATACAAACAAGTGTCCTCCTCCCGTATCTTCGCCTGCACGTCCAAAGTACATGTATAGATCGTGAATGAAATCCTGTCGTGAATGAGAAATTGATGAATTTATACGAGCAAGTGACAGCAGTAGGTAATCTCGAATTCCTGGCGAAAGCCAGTACCGCGGTATACAGGGTGCTTCAGAATCATGTGGCAAGACTTTGGTATGACACTTTACTCTTCCTAGGGATGAAGGACCATACACTGGTTCGTCAAGCTATTTGAATTTTTATCGTAGAAAATTTTTATATGAATATTGCATGCATTATATAAAACGCTTTTAAATTTTACTAGGATCGTAATCGGACACCACAGTGGTAATTATATTTGTGAAATTGGAAACCAGTTTGTAAATGTATATGGAAGGTAGAAAAAATTTATTTATGAAAAAATTAACACAAATAACTATGTTGATCATATACCTAATAAGTATTAAATATGATTCCACTGAATATCAAGGCTTATTAATATAATTAACTCTTAAGTACTTTTGTGACTCTTTCGACGTATATTTATATTTGTATTAAATAGCTTGTCATTTCTCTATATATTTCCAAATTTGTTTCAAACTTTATCTATATAATCTTGATAGTCGAGTTTCATAAAGTTGCTAATTAAATTTCAAAATGTTTCGAATATCACGTACAATGTATTCATAAAGGCTACCGAATACTTTCGTAATTCTGTTTACGCACTGCTGGTCATAGATTAGGACACTTAGCAAACATTCAGTATAAATCAGATTCTTCTGACTGCTTTTACTTTCTAATTATTTTATTATAAATTTGTTATTTCATTCACATTAATGCGTCCTGTAACGTAAGATATTAAATAATCTAAAATTTGTCTTACTGTCTTTACTGTCGACAGTGTACGTCCAGAAACATTTGCATTTCGAAATATGGACATTTTCTGTTTGCCTCAAAATTTTCATAACAATTACCGTTCTTAATAACAATTACGATCAATTGCACGGTCTGTCTTCCGATTTAACTCCTGTAGTGTTTTCATTTGTGGAGGCATCTGAAAAGTTCAGTTTATGATAATAGTAACACTGTCCATAGTGTGACAGTACCAAAAAATCGGATTATTGCCGCGTGTGACAAAATTCGGAGTACGTTTGGAATTTGGAAGACTACAGAAAGTCTTCGACAGCCTCTGAGACATTGATGTATTGTTTGCATATATTATAGCGGAAGAAGAATCTATTCAGTAATTTTTTTAACAAATTACCAAATTAATCAAAATGATCGGTACAAGATCTCTTGCTTTTGCAGATAAAGTAAAGGACTTCATTCGTTTGAACTTGTCGGGGGACAAACAATTTATATAATCGGAATTCATATAATAGGGGCTCATCAATTCTCCGCACTGCCTATTATTTTTCGTTCGCACAATGGAAGCTCACGTTCAGAAACTAAATGAATTCAATGAACAAAAGTTCGGTTATTAACTAAAATTTCGTTGGAATAAATGAAGTTCAGGCAAATGGAGTTCTATTGTGTTAAAAACGTGCAACTATATTTGGCAATATTAATGATTATTTTCATTGAGACAGTAACATGATTACGTATATCTACCGATCGATCTCTGTATCCTAATCAATTAGCTTCGAGAAATTGGAGCTATAATAGGAGCTTAGAAATATATCAAAAATATAAATAATTAAAAAATTAAACGAGTGCGATTTAATTATATACAAATATAT
Organism: Bombus vosnesenskii; assembly: GCF_011952255.1. Taxonomy (NCBI): domain Eukaryota; kingdom Metazoa; phylum Arthropoda; class Insecta; order Hymenoptera; family Apidae; genus Bombus; species Bombus vosnesenskii. The sequence goes on from NW_022882992.1 coordinate 626,416, forward strand.
TATAATAAATTATAAGAAATATTAAAGCTAAATAATAGAATAAATTAACAGAAATATTAAAATTAAATAATTAAACAAGTAAATCTGCAAAGTTCGTATTTGGGTAAGAAATAACACAGAGCTAAAATACGAGGATCTCTTAAAACACGTATAATAACATAAAATACACTTGTATATTTTTGTATGTGTTTGTATTATTAGGTTATCCGGAAAGTGTCTTTCTTTCGCAAACATGTTTTCAACAGCGCACCTTCATACAAACGTGAAACCAAGTCTGTGAAATGTCTCGGTACTTATCTCAACAAAATAAAATAGATCTTACGTAATTCGACAAAATAATGTAAAACAGAAAACGTTGTGCGTCTATTATTTCCTCATAAAACGAAAGAATCTCTTCGGACAACCTAATACACTCGAAATTGCAATGGGTGGAGCCTGCTACGATAAATAGACACATACGTATATATACCTATTTATCTTCGTTCTAGTAATTCTAATTAATTGTGTACAACTTATTTAGGTATAAATCAACGATTGGTAGTTGCAGTATTAACCATTCGCGAAATACTCAGACGCGGACAAAAGGAAAAATTTATATTTTCCACGGAAGAGTTTCCGGACTTAAGTTTATTTGATCTTTTTTCCCATCCTCACGGAGGGTAAAATGTACTTTACAACGAAAGCCGAGTTGCGCCTATTTCTGAAGCAATCTGTACAACGCGGAACGTGAAAAATTGATATGAAACGAGCCAGATTACACTCGTAGTTATTTGTATTATGCTACATGCTAGTCGGAAATGAGCATTTCAAACGTGCACTGCATCAATGCGTGCTATGCTATGAACGTGACTAAACTCAGTTTGCCGAATGACGTAACGAATCAACCTTTCTAAATCGTATTTTATACACCGTATCATAATTTCGCCTTTTTCTCGCGCTGCAGCCGGCGCGCACGCCTTCACCCTCCTTCGGCTCATTCGCTTTTCCATGAAAAACAAAGCGGCCAAGAGACGACAACGAATTGGCGCATAAACAGTATGAACGTGTAGAGAGGAGAAACAAAAAGAAAAAAGAAAGAGGTTCAAAGCGATAAAAAGTGTTTAACGTGACGTAGTGTAGCGAACAGTAGCCGACCGGTTCTCTCGCTAAATTAAATTCATTCACGTACGAAGGCTGCTAACTGCAAACCCGTAAAATGCCATTCCGAAATTAGATCACGAGATTGCGTGTCAGCAGTTGGATCATGAATGAATCTTTTTTCCGGGATGCTTGCTTGCTCATCAACGAATACGGTCTCGCACAGGATTGAGGAAGTGAATGGGTCACGAACGCTCGAATGACGATCCTCAAATCCACTTGCTGTATAACGACCTACTATTGACCAAGCAACGATTGAAGGGTCGCATGCGAGAAATAGGCAGCTCCGTTTTTTACCTATCTTATGGACTGATTGAACTGAAAGAAGCTGTTTAAAAAATTAAGGAGTAATGAAAAATTAAGATATTCCTTCTTATCGATGTGTTAATTGTGGCTGATAAGTGCATTCTGTTTCGTAGTAAAATTTTCAATCTTTAGAGTATTTCTGTAGCAATGAATAAATTTTGGAGTCACCTGGTTCTCGTATCAGAATTATCGCTGCATCCGCGTAGCTCCATTTCCATTGCAACACGAAAAAAAATTATGATACGTATATGGATCTCACACAGTAATGCTGGCTTATCTTTTCTCTTAAACATGTTATAAGTTCCTAGTTTCGACAAAAAATGGAGCTGCCTGGTTCTTGCGTCCAATTTCAGATGCGTGAACTAGTACGTAGATCTTCTTGTAATTTTCATTTCTTTTATTTTGTCTCGAATATGTTTCTACCAGTTTAATTTATTATCTAAACACAGTTCGAGATGTTTAACGGTGCTTAATTATGGAATTTCTTGGTTACTCTGAAAGCTTACTCTGGGAGTTGGTCCTTTATCGAGGGTGTAAGTGATGTGCAAACATCTGTCTGAATTGATTTTAATTTTGTTGGATTCCGTCTAGCTTTCTATCTTCTATAAATGATCTTGTAGAATTATTGCTGTAGTTCCGACTTTTTTGTCCGTATCGTCGGTAAAAGTATAAATATGTGTTTGTTGTTGGTATACCTGAAACGGGCGAGAAGTATAAAATATCCAGTGCTGAGTGATATAAACTACTCGTAAAAATTTGGTCGTTTTGCGTATATTTGCGGTAATAGTATGGCCTGAAATTTTCGGACAAATAGAAAATTAACCAGTTAACATTTTACTTCGAGCGTGATTCTGGCACGAGCCAAAACTGTTCAGCCTTGTGACAATCTAAAAAAATTCAAAGTTTTGGTCAAAAAGATGTATATGTCTTTTTATGTTGTAAAATACTTCCGTTTATGATACAAAGCGTGAAAAACCATGTTTCGAATGTATCTTGGAATATTAATAAATTTTCGTCTATAGAAAGATTTTGTTCCGGCGTAATTGTTGGCAAGAATTCACCACTGATACGCTAGAACACGTGGCAAATTTTGTATAGTTTCGGATTTAAATGATCTTTTTGTATTTCTGCGTTGTTGTCTGTAAAACGAAAGCAACTCCCCTCAATGGTCGAAAAGTAGAAACAACATATTGTTCGGGTTGCGATACAATTGTGTATCCCACGTTTCAAGATTTATCACGTACAACGTAATCATTAAAAAATAGCGTGTGCTTGTAAAGTGTAAAAAATTGTTTATCGGATATGGAATTATTTATATGGAATTATTATCGGATATTTTCTAACATAAAATTGCACCTCCTTTTGGCCGAAATTCATAATTCGGACAGTTGTGTGAGATTAATGACTTGGAGCAATACTTACTCTCCAATTAAGTCAATAAATTATAAATCTAAAATTTAAAAAATTAACGTTGACAAATTTTACTTATTTAACTATATATTACATTTAATATTATTACATACATTATTTTCCTTACAATCGATTTGCAAGTATATCATGTTCACTTACTGTTTAAAACAATGTCGATGATCTTCCTGTTAGTAGAAGAAAACTATCTTCCATCTGATTTATAGGTATAAAAATAAATAATCTGATGATAAAAAGTTTCTCAAGGGGTAATATATTACATGTCGAAGAAAATGCAATAATTCAATGATTTGGAAGGATGTGCTACAAAAGATTGATTATATTTAGCCTCATCTATCTTTTAGCGTTACGCTAGCATTTTTTTTTTTATGTTACTGAAATGATACGATCGTCGAAATACTTTTGTCACATATTCAAAAGATATATTTACTATCATAATTTATTAATTTTAATTATTTTCAATACAAACTTCATTTTATTAAAATTTTACGTTAATTAATTAATATGACATCATTAACATTAAAAATTGCAACACTATAGTGAAAGGCGTCTGCCCAGTGCTGCACATCGTAAATTCATAAAATTTGTTTCAAAAAGAGAAAAAAAGATATTGCTACATCAAATGACATTTTTCGTATCACGTAAAAAGTTGTATGCTTTCTATCAGCTGCGCTATAAAATATTACAGTTTTAGAACATTTGTCATAATTTGTTCAGCAAAATAACCGAAAAATTTAATACATATATTTTTTCATATACCTTTCTCTTTGATCTCTTCGATACAAATTTTATATTTTAATCGTTCCTACATGATTAATGTTAGTACCGGTATGTGGTCACGCGAGCGTTGAAATAAAGGACGTTATGTACGATGAAGGTTGCAGGGCTTGTCGTAGCATAACATTGCAATGCATATGAGCAGTCGTCAGTAATAATACGAACTAGGTATGTCCATCAAATTTTACGCCCTCCAACGGAACAACGAATGTTACACGGTATACGTTGTGACATAATAGGACGTATACCACGGAAAAATCTTATGACTTTCCACCTACAAGTGGATTCAGAATGAAAGAACTACAGAATGTATTGAAGAATGCTCTGTCCAATCTGCGGTGCCCTTGGCGAACGAAAACGAAAAGGATTGATAATTTTTTGAGATGTTTATATTTTGAGGTGTTTAAATTTTGAGATGTTAAAATTTCAGAACGGGAGGTCACGTGCACCTGGCTTCTTTCGCGTTTCGTTCAAACTGCAGATATTTTAATTTTACAAAGGAACGTTAGACAACGTCATATCTTAGCACTTCGTTAGCAGGCTAATAAAGCTATAAAATCCTAGCGTAATCAGTTGATGTCAGGAATGATTTCAGTATATCGCTGACTCACGTACTGTATTTTATCACAATGTGTCATCGTAATACTACATAATAGCGTGGATAAACACAGATGGTATCGCGCGTCAATTGTGTTCCTAAGGATTTGACCACGCAACTGATGAATTAACGTCTTTATGACTACTATCTTTAGTAAAACGATGGATATCCTTCCTGATCTACTACTAAATCAATCGATTCGTAAAACGATAACTGGGCCATATGGTGGCTCAGGAAATTATTCGTACACTTGTTCATTTCTTTTACAAATATATTACGTGTTTTACGCGAAACATTCTGAAATTTCATTGGCATTGTAATGACACTCAACTACCATGATCACGATTGGCAAAGTTTCAAACGATTCTCGAAGTGTGATGACACTCGCACATGACAAAGGTATTTAAACAGCTAATCGTCCACCATATTAACACGTCATAGTATTCAATGGGACCATCTTTAACGCAAATAGGTCAAACTTTTCGCTTTCGCTTACAGACGTTTCGCATCGCCTCAAGCCTGACTCAGCAAGTGTCTGAATTAAATAGAACTACTTGATGCTTAATACATTAAAACTGTAGCTATAGTATACATGTTATCAAAGCTTATTTTATGGACATCTCTACGAACGATAGAATGATACTAATTCTTATAACCTGACAGAAAGGAATTATTCATATGAAAAATTGCAACAAAGCCTTGATTGTTCAAATTAATTATGATACACGCTGTTCGACAAAACGAATGTTATACAGTAGCTTACAAAAGTACTTGAACATTTATCGCAGAATTTTCTTATGTAAATATTATGTAGCTACGTCATATGAAATTTGTGAAATTTCCTTAGCTTCGTAATGGCATTCATCTATTGTCATTGTAACAGCAAAATTTGCAAGAAATTCGAAAATGTATACAGAAGTTATAAGACATTTATTGCAAACATACACTCGGTGAAAAATTAGTATACAGTATGTATAGTAACTTCAAACATGCAGTTAGTGCTAAAGATGGTCTCATGACATATTGTGGCTTATTAATAAAACGAATATTTGATTGTTTAAATATTTTATACTACTTCACATTACTTTACTTTATTTTAAATATTTTCAATATTTTTGGTGATCTTGGCAAAGAGTATGCTTCCAGTAAATATCTTCCAACTCCTATAATACATATACATACATATATACATATACATTTTCAGAATCGTTTCAAATTTTAATCAATATAATCGCGATATTCGTATCTCATTACGGTGCCAATGGAACTTCAAAATATTTTATACGACACACACAAACAGCATCTAGGAGTATTCTAATATTTTCGTGAGCTGCTGTAGATCCAGGAAAAAAGAGTTCATAAATTTAGAACATTGGGTACCAAACGGCCCAGTATCACGCCATTGCCTACCAACGCGAACGACGATTTAGCGAATGTCAACTGCTTCTTTGCGCTTCAAACACAACGCCGTTTGAATATGCTTGCCATGTTTTTCCTGCGAACGATGCACTAGATTGAGCAATTTTTCTCTGTAATATTTTTTTTCCAGGTTGCACTCGGGGACAACAGAAATAACGATAGACAGATACTTCAATTTCAATAACTGTCAGCTGTGAAATGTTCAACTAGTTCTTTGATAATTAGCAAAGCTGTTGAAATCATAATTTTGCAAATATTTGTTAAACCGAATATAGCTACGTGCCAAATTATAAGTCTCTTGCGGTTACATAATTCGTACTATGTCCAGAATTGAATTGAGGATATTAATATACAAGGATAATTAAACCGCAAACACAGTGGAATGCCTTCATTTTTGTTTTGTTTGTATTTGATAGACTTTTATTTTATTAATTATTTTTCATTTTTTATCATTTTCATACTTATTAATTATTTGTTCGTTATTTATATTTTTGTCAATTATTTCTCGTTTATTCGTGTTCGTTATTCTCATTAGTAATAACACATTATATTAACACATTCACGACTACGTTTATTATGTCTGATAATTGTAACATTTCTCTGTTCCGGTTATAGATATGCGTTCGTTTTTAAACTTGAAGACTCTTTCAATTTTGCTGCTATTTCCGATCGTCTATTGGCTGCGAATGTCCTGTAATATCTGATTCTTATTAAAGATTAAAACTGCAAATTTTCTATAATATCTGACTTTATTAAAAATTAAATCTATCTGCGTACTCGCAACTTTGACAACTTCATTTTCACATTTTTCTTGGGTTCTATGCTTCGAAATGGTATTTCGAGAATTTTGATATCTGTGTCAGATTAGCCACAGTTCATTGAAAGAGGAATAAAACAAACACGACAGCGACTAAACATTGTGTGCATTGATTCATTACACAAATTACGTATAGTATTAAATATTAACTGAATTATATTTTTGAATTAGTAGTATAAAATACTATAATTCATTTATTTATTAATATTTAGATATAATTTGTTTTATTTAATTAAAATATTTTGAATGTTTTCGATATTTATAATAAATTGTGTTTAATTTTGTTGAAATATATAAACATTGTACTGTATTTTTGAGGGGTTATACAGTATAATAATATTGTAGTTAGTGCATTGTTTTTTATGTCAAAATATATTTGTAATAAATGTTTATAATAATAAATGTTTTTAGTTTATATGAGGTAATCAAGAGGAAGATGCCTAATACTTCTTATTAAATTTATGAAAAATTTAACACACATGTTCCTATGAAATCAACAAACTTTATTCGTCTAAATCAAATGCTATGAAACGAACATCAGTGAATTAACATAATTAACAATTAAATGTTGACCCACAAAATCGAAAATTTTTCCCACAGACAATCTGGTTTATCTTATCGTTTAATAATCTCATTGTGTAAAAATCAATTTTTCTTATTAACTGTAGCCATAATGAGGAATAAAATTGTTGAAAATGTTTGTATCTGTAATTTTGTTGCAAACTTAAAGATTCACATGATAGAGGAAGATATATGTACGAAATATCCAAAGTAGAGTACTCGTCGTAATATTTAATAGATGAAACAAATCTTTTATTTTCAGATTTCATCGCTTGATTTGTGTTCGTAAATATATAAATTTACATAATATTCGCAGGGCCTTGATATCAATGGCTTAGTGCATGTACAAATATCAATAATTTTTGGAAAAGCAATTTAAAAGATTCAGTGTTAATAATAAAATAAATATTTTTCGCATTGTATTCATTTTTATCAATGTTGTCATAAAATTGGTTACAAACTGAGCATTGATCCTTTTTAGGAATGTAAAATGACAAAAGTGGGTCACGGACCATGAAAGTATCCCTAGATACGCCAAATGCAATAAGCAAAAATATTCTTTCGGCAAATTTATCGAGCAGATATAAATATATCTGTAATTATATAGCGATAAATGTAATTTTTATACAACATGGAAGAACAGTCAAAAACCACTTATCTACTGCATATAAAAATTTCACAAAAAGTGGGCATACAATATTTGTGCGGTGAGCCATCAATATTAAAGTAAAATTCACGTGAAATGAAATCTCACGCGTGATGACGTTTAACAGTTAGCGTAACTGTATGTGAAACGTATGGTAAAAATACGCGAGATATGGTAACAAATGTCTACGATGAATTTAAAATAAAACACATAAGCGTGAATGCGTTTGGTTTGAAAACCGGAAGTAGGGAGTTTGAACTCGTCAAATAACACGATTAAAACTATGTTCGCTAAATAATATTCGAATATAAGGTGAATTTCGTTGGTTGCCAGGTTTCAGCAAATATTTAATTTCTAGCTGCGAAATAAAGTCCAAGCTCGTAAATGAAAATTAATTTTGTCCCTTTACCTTTTTCGTTGCGTCAACGTCGTAACGTTTAATCATTGCAAGTTATGCACAAGTTAATACGAGTCCTCAGATATTCCTATTAGTTGCTGTAAAAAGAACAGTCCCGGTAGAACAATTTGTCCCATTATAATAGATCAGACACTTAATTTACTTTTCAAAGATCCTCGTTGTTTCCAAGGGACGTTTCCCGGTCTGTATTTAACTTCTTAATTCGTTATTCAACGCCCCCGCGCTATAATCTATATTGCATTATTAAATACTGCTTTCTGCATTTGCAACCTACTGCTTTCATTTACAGATACTACAGGGTTTTTCGTTTAACGCGTTTTCCATAAATATTTTAAAAATTATTGATATAACGAATGTCTTCGAGGCAAACGTTCACCGTGGCTCGTAAAAATACTCCCGCGCTTACGATGGAAAACTGTTTTTATACTTTGTGACATACTCTGTAACGTTTCTCAATGTTACAATTTAATATCAAAATTAAATGAGAAGAAAGTTTTTGTATGGGATTAGACTGCATATTGAATTCTGAAAGTGTCCTTTAATTCTTAAACGAGGAGCTTCCCAGATTCGATACTTTCATGTTCTAAATCAATACAAAATTGTTATATATATAAAGCGTTTTTATATGTAATTATTTGTATTAGTTGTCAAATTTATAGTAAATGTCACTTAAATACATGGGATAGTATCTTTTCCGACAGAGATTTTCTCGCTAGAACAATGTCTTTCCTTTAGAGGAATAATTTACATGAAAGGCATCTCGTCCGATGTATTCTCTGAAAACAAGCAAACCAACTTGCTGAAGTAATTCTAGAGAGTTTTCGTTTTGGGTTGCTAAGGATTGTAGATCAAAGGGATAAGGAAAATACAGTAGAAATGCAAGGAAATAAGACAGAATAACGAGCGCTTGGATAAACTTATTTCTTGCACAGATTATGCGTCAGTTTATCCAGACACTCGTTATTATGTTCTACTCCTTACTTTCTGTCGTAGTTTTTTCTTCCTTTGATGCAGAATTCTCAACAGCGCCTGACGAAAACTTTTTAGAATTACTTCACCAACTTATCTTCAAAGAATTCATTAAAAAAACTTCCTGCTTGTATTAATTCAATATGTCGATGGTAGATAATTTACATAAACAAATTGTTGCTTATTGTCGAGTCTGTTCGCAGTTATTATAAAGTATCACTGAAAAGTCAAAAAAATCACGTTTGACGACATGTTATTTTACTATCGTAACATTTATCGTAACGTAACGATTGTAATAGAAAATAAAATAGGAAGTGGAAGTGATATAAATCGAAAGTAACAATTTATCGAAATTTATTATTTATTATAATTTATATTTTTCACATTTATTACAATTTATTCATTTAACAAATTAATCCGTTAGTTTACAGTTTGTATAAACATTCGTGGAAATCAAAGCGGGCTTGGATATGATTTTACTTAAGATAAAAGTGAGAAATAACAATTTGAAATAATTAAATAGTTTAAGTAGGAAAGATTTATTTCTGCCAATATTAATATTTTTAGCCTGAGACTAACGTTGGAAAAGGAACTTTGTTCAGGACAAATAAATCTATGATGAGATAATTCGGATTTTAATATTAAAATATAAGGATGACACAAACATGGAAAATGAGGCGAAATAATTTTGGCAAAAAATGGTTTAGATAGATATCCCGTAATGTATAGGTAAAAGACACAAAATTCCATTTTTTTAGTGAACATCAAACTTTTCTCATTAAAAAACTTGTAGATAATATCAGAACAAATTTAATCGCGTTTATAACGTGAACTCCAAACGACTTCTTCTTTCAATGCCGCTTCTGACGAATTAGTTGAATAGATATTATTTAAAATATTAAGTCATTACTAATACGGCTTTTTCATTATTAGATGCAAATAAACAACTGTCTGTCGATAATTAATCAGCAGATTGCAGATTCCTATGTATTTGTGGGAAATTTCAAAACGCAAGAATGAACAGAACGCACATTATATGGGAAAATACATTGAATATTCAAAATACGATGGTCTTTACAATATGTAGTGTACAAAACAGTTTTCTATAACTTTTATTTTTTTATCTAGTAATCGATAGTGAAATATCGTTTTTCATTTTCTATGACTGTTTGCCAACTTTCTATCAGGTTTTCTATTCTCTTTTCATAAAACTATCGTAACAGAGTTCCGTTGTTCTAAATTTTACTCTCGACATTACTTATTGAATGATATTCAATGTTTTTAATGATTTCTACATTAATATGATAATTTAAAATAAAAGAAATATCGTGTAATAATATATATATATATATATATTATATATATATATATATATATATATATATATATATATATATGATAGAAACACTGTATTATTTCACACAATACTATTATGCAGAAAAATTTCTTAGAACGAAATATCTACAAGAACAGAATGTTATTTGTCCTACTATTTAGTAACGCGATAATTATTAAATTCAGAATTAATGGAAGAACGAATACCAAAAATAAATACTTACGTCTGTTTTGGTTTCAAGACAAAATACGAAAGTACACAGATGGAACTAAACAATAATTCTGTAGATTATTCGACGTGTCAAGTTTCTAAACTTGACAAAGATACATTGAGAGCCAAGTTCTTGTTAAATTAGGAAACTCCTGCTCAGTGGAAGAGCCGTACGATGTACGCGACGTATGTACGTCCGCAGCATAACAGACGGTTAAGATATTTCGACGTCTGACGATAAATGTACTCATACTACTTCCTCGTATGAATTTCAATGCCACATGATATACAATGCGACGCGATACGAGTCATATACATTGAATCTTATCATCACGAATACATTGAAACTCTTTCGATTTATTCAACAGTTGCGTTGACCAAGCGAATTGATGGATTTGGAACTTTAATAATATTCTCATTTCAGTCGTTATTTAATTACTTTTGGTTTTAGTTGGGAAAATACCTTCTTTGTTTCTGTGAGTTTATATCAGGTCGTCCAAAAAGTTTCTTTTGTTTTATAAGGAAATAATAGATGCACAACATTTTTCGTTTTATATTATTTTATCGAATTACGTATGTAGTATCGTAAATATAATATTATAACGATGATTTATTTACGATGAATGGATTGTACAGATGTTGATTAATCACAATAACGTATTATGGTCTAGACAACGCAATCGTTAATTTGTAACTCTTGTCACAACGGATCCTACGCTCTCTCTTTCTCTCTCACGCGGATCACACTCTCACGACACCGCTGGCAACACTCTCACTTTTTGATTTGCACTCTCTGACTCCTCAAAATGGTACTGCTCGCCCTTCAATCTTTTTTGTCTTCTCTCGGAGACGCCCCCCCCCCCCCCACTACGCTCGAATCACGCCGTCGTTGGCGATTATGATCGCGTATACACCTTCCTTGTGTATGTGAAAAAAACGAACCGAAGGTGAATCGACGTTTCTGGAACCATACACTGATCGCTACATTGTATGCATTTCGCCAGTCCTATACGACGATCTGTCTATGGCACTGCATTATACTATCCCGATATCTTTTAGGTCCTTTGTCTACGATACTACACGTATGATCCATTTTGTTCTATCAAAATAAAAATCACAACCTTCGACAGATTAAGTTTCATGTTTGTATAAAAATGCATCGTTGTAAAAGACGTGTCTGTAAAAGAAAGACACTTTTCGGACAACCTAATATAAATGAAAAACGAAATTAAATTTGATAATATATTTTTGTGAATTTATGAAAAACAGTTTATTATTGAGCGATAGTCAAGAAACGGAGTTGTCTGTTTATTACCGCAATCTTTTCAGTTGTTAAAACTTTGACTTACTACGATTCTTAACTCATCACATGAAGATAAGAAGAAAAATATAGTAAGACGCATTTTTTCACAAATGAATAGATTTTTAATTCAAAACGCTCTTAATTAGTTCCATATTATTAAAATTTATTTGATTTGGAAAATACATAAACCTTTTCTCATCCTCTTAAGAATTACAAAATAATCGTCATTATGTATGCTCGTGTTTTTTCGCCAGCTGTATAAAAAATAGTCACTTTTCAGACTATGCATGTTTAAAGAATAGATTAGATCGTATAAGAAACTGTGACTTTTTCTTAGTAATTTTATTTTGTATGTATTAAAGCATTTCCTTCCAGCTACGAGTTAAGATGGTAATCAGAAAATTCAGCTGAGAAATGTACTTATTATAACGTTTCCTATCTATAATCTTCGTTATCGTATTTGAGATATTTCATATAAGCCTTGCCATTCTATATATCTTTCTCTAATTTTGAAAATATCGTTCCCAAAACTGAAAAAGAGAAAATAAAATACATTTATCTTTATACAATACAAATACGAAGATTTAAATTATAATGGCGTGGTAAATATTTCATATGCATACGTTCATCAATTTTTATTACTTGCTGCTATTTATCATTTAAATACATTTCGTAAAAATATCGAAATCATATTTGAGTAATCAGTTGACATACGCATGACAAGCATGACACGTTATATTACTGTATTTCATGTAATATCAGAAATAACTGAAGAAATGGAAAATAAGCAATGAAAATGTAACAGTCATTTACTTCACGCCTCGCATTTATGTAGTATCGTGGACGAAAGGCCTAAGAAATACCTGGCGAACTATGAACAATGTCGCGAGAGCCGAGGCGCTGTCGGCTCCATCAATGCATTACCGGGTCCTTCAGGTAAATAGGTAAATAGCCGAAAAGACCTTCGTGACCTTGGCTACGAGCTTCTGTAAAACACGTGTGCGGTGGGCCCAGCAATAGACAATAGAGCGCTACAACGGCCCGAGAGGCAGTCGAAAAGCAGAGAGTGCGAGCCGAGGAGCCGTGTGCGAGTTGAGCGGAGACAGAGGTTGCGAGTGGCGTTGCCGAGAGAGTGTGGTTTGCGCTGTTTTCTGTGCGTTTGGCGTGAATAGTTCAGGTTGAACAACAATCGTCTTTTTCTGTCTGATTAACATCTCTATTGTCCACTCTTTGTAAACACATTATTTCACGATATTACATTTATATTATCTTTCATCTTTTTATTTCATATTCACTAGCCTTTAACCAGTTGGCTGTTTTTGACGAGTATACTCGTCATGAAGAAATGGCAATATTTTGTTTTACGACGAGCCTTGTCGGTAATAAAATTAAAAAATGAAATTGTCATTTCGTTAGAACTTAATTCTTAATTTATTTTTTGTGATACATTTTATGTACACATTTTTCAAAGTTTTCAAATAAATCGCAACAGCTAACTGGTTAATCTACTTTACCAAATATATAATTCTGTTGGAATAATAATTTACGAAGAATATTTTAAAATAAAAAACAGAAACATAGAATGAAAAAAATGGAATTTTTAATTATTTAAGTTAACCTTAAGTTAATCTTTTTTATTGTTAAATCAAAAAATAACTTTTAATACATAAATAACTTTTTTCTATTTAATCTTTTAAAAATATTGTTATACAATTAAAGTGCCTTAATCAGTGAGAATAATAAAACTAATTTTTGTTTCTTTTTCATGAAAATATTGATATCAAACATTTTATATTTGTATCTATTTCATATTAAGTGCAATTTATGTTTTTACATAAATATGTGATTGAATACCCACAAAAGTCCTTTATTTATTGCAATTGATTTTATAAGAATAACATTTTGAAAACAAAATGGTAGAAGAGAGATGGGATGAAAGCAAGATATATTGTTTCATTTGTTTCAAGCAAGATATATCAAACACCAAAGGTCCATTCTGTCTTTAACTGATAACATTGAAAAGAATATAAATAACATCGAAACTACTAACTCTTTCTCTCTATATATATATTCACCTGTCTTATTTTTTGCTTTCTAAAATAGTGTACTTTGTACTTTTCATAAATTGACTGTATTCAATGGTTCAGTGTAATAAGACAGGATAATATTAACATATGCTTCTTTACTTAATATTATATTACTTAATATTCTTTAGATACCAAAACCATAATAGCCGAACAAAATTTACATGAAACTTACATACTGATTTTTAAAGAACAAGGATAATTATCAAATTAAATAGCAACGAATAATCCTTGGATCAAAAGTAAGATATCAAATATTATTGATTCACAGTAAAATAAAATATACATATAAAACAGCCGCCGTGAAAGATAATTAAGAAATTTTCTAACTACAGAATTTCGCGATTCAATGACCCAAATGGTCCACAGAACGCAAAGTATAGTTAAATAATACGCAATACTACGATTTATATTTCATCGAACTCGATGGCAATGACATTATGCGTTTGATCTTTCCGTTATTACGTTCCGTGGTCGATCGATGAATCACTTAATTGCTTCGAATTATTCATGTGAATAATTACCATTTCTATACGTTCGTCGCGAACATCGCATCATATTGTGTCGCGAGTGCCTATTAATCTGCGCCGATAGTTCAATCATGGTTCTGTGTTCTCATCGAAAAAAGTTCGATCCAATACTCGAGATGACGTGAAGTGATTGCAAAATGAGATTTGCTCGTCCAGGGAAATTGCGGTTAGAACGAGGACTAAAGATCACAGGGGGGAAACGCGTGGTCAAAGAAACGCGTGCTCACCCAGCAGCGTTTTTAATTTGCTCTCGCAAATTGCACATGCAAATTCCTATTAAACGCACACGCATGTACGATATTGGGTAAAAATCTTACATCACTAGTGTTGTTGGTCGGCCTGTGTGGTAATTAAGTCTATTTCGGAAATGTCTCATTTGAATTCAAATTCATAATGAATGGGAAATTTTTCTAAAGTTTTCCTATTTATGTATGTCTTTTGCTTATATTTTTCCAATGAAGCGCTTTGAGCAGATTGGAACAATTCATTTTTACAGTATCAATTTCTTTGTAGCTATGTACAATATAAAGTTACTAAGAATGTGACACGAGATTGAGTATATTCGAGTCTAATTAATTAATATATAAATGTTATAATAATCTGAGATATTTGACATCTGAACGAAACTGTAACAATTTCTGTTGTGCCAGAAAAGGAGTCTATAATCTAATACGTAAGAAACAATCTTTTTACTAAATATTCATAATGTTTGTTTCCCTTCCATTTTAATTATTAAATAATACGATTATAAACAATATATGTCCATTGCAGTTAACATTTTCGTAATATAGCAGAAAATATAACATCGAAGTACGTACGAATTTATTACATAAACTGAGGTTGCCATTATTGAAACATCATAATTGATTCACGTAGGTGTATAACGAACATAATGTATTATAATATTTGACACAATATCAAAGTCACATGGAAAGTTCGTTGCAAAAATGTAACAATCAATTTTATGAACCGTATTTATGTTACCTTTCATCTTTGTACTTAATTTCAATGTATATTATTAAATATATTACATGTATTATTTGAATAATATTTGAAAGAAATATTTTTAAAATATTAATTTGTTTCCGAAATGTATTCTCATCATTACACATACCAGCACATTATATCGTACAATTGTAGACCTGCACAAAAATAAATGAACAGGCAGTGGAAGTAAATATGAATGAGGAATAATCGAACTACTACTACTACTACTAGTATTGTATATTTAACTTTTATTTATTATATATTCTCATAGTATATAAATTATTCAGTAAATAATTAAACTTCGTTGATATTTCCACTACGTGTCCATTTATTTTTGTCTATGACTATATAATACAATTTAGCTTAGACCTTCTGGAATAGAACTGAATCTCAACACACAGGTTAAAGAAATAATCATTCGATCAAGATCTTTCTATGAATCGCAAATGACACTTTGCGCAAATGACGATGGAATCATTTAAAGTTGATAATACAAATTCTTAAGAGACATTTACAACAATGAATTTTAATCAGATCCGCATGAGCAACGCTGAAAGGAAATTAGGAGAAGAAAAGTCAATTTTCCATTATGTAAATCAGATCGTCGTTGGTCGTTGTTTCGTGAAAGTCGTAAACGACATTCAGATCTCTTTTGAGTAAGCAATTTTAATGAATTAATTTAGGGTTTAGCGCGTTATCGATAAATCGATATGCCGAATTAATCTTACTCTTACTCTTCCGTTGTCTATAAATTTCCGGTGACCCCAACCTTGACAGGCCTTGGGATAATTATCGTATCGATTGCGGTTTCCCATATCGGTAATTAATTATTATACAATTTCTGTATATGAAAACGCGAAATGTATAGAAGTGCACAAATTATTGAATTTAATTTATATTTTCGTTCATTTTCGGCAGAGCTACGAGAAAATTGGATATTCCGTAATTGGGTTTTCTAAATTGGGGGTGTTTTATAATATTGTAGGACCGTATTAATTGCGATGAAATGGATTTTTCCTGCTAATTATTGTTGCAACCATCGTTATTTTTGGATGAATTTGAAATATCTATTTGTAATTTCTTATACGCCTACATTGGATTACACAGAAATTTTTATCGCGTCGTGTTTCGAAAAACGTGATTACGATACATCTATGCAATAACGAAAATAATATAATAATGTAAATTGAGGGAACAGAAAGCATGAATGAAACGTGGAGTGAACGCAACGTTTCTTCTTAATGAGTTAATCAGATTTAATCTTCGTTAAAATTCATAATTATAAATTCCGAATACGCTCGTTATTTATAATGCAACTTCTGTTACCTGTCCATTCGCGCGTTCAGTTTAATTATTTTCACATCATATTTCATATCTCAACTATACTGGAGCACATGCACTGGCTACAAAAAATATTTCCACAGCGTTCTATTTACTATCGAATTTATATACTACATACTCAATTAGCACCAAGTATGATACGTTTCGTATCATTTGATAATACTCTCGCACGAGGATAAAAATGTAATATTTCTAAAATGAAATTGATAGAAACGGAGTCCAAAAGAAACACGCTTCGTTGGAAAATAAAGGTATGAGCAAATACCTTTTGTAGCTGCTGTGTTTCGTCCAGGGCCGGCGTGACCTTTTGCGGGGCCGAGATCAAAAATTTTGCGGGGCCTGAATACACATTGAAATCCTACACTTAAATTTTACAACGAGGAATTATTTATTTACAAATGCTGTTACATATTATATATTTTTTATAAGCAGTTTTTTAAACAAATCCAAGTAATAATTTTTCGCATGCATAATTCGCTTTCAAGGGGCAAAAAATTCAATGAAAGTAGAAAATCTGTAATCATGTATGACTTGCAAAAAGCTATTGATATAATTTAATTTCTCTAAAAAGTACATTTCTCTGAAAGCGCCTGGATTTTTTTAATCTAAAATAGTTTCCAGGATATGAGGACTTTATGGAGTTACACTGAACTTTCATGATTTTTCTCACTCCTTTAAACTGAATCACCGCTACTAAAAAAATGTCTGACATCTGTTAATGGTATTATCATTCTGTAAAAAGTTAATCAAAATCGATGTTTTTTAATTGGGTAATTTTCGTAAACCGCAGGGCCTCTCAAAACGCGGGGCCAGGTTCCGACGAACGCGCTGAATCTGCCTTGCGCCGGCCCTGTTTCGTCCAAAGGAACAGAACGTGAGGATTCTCGTAGCTAATTTTACGACAACAGCTTTCGAAGACAAGAGGCTACTTTTGAGCCAGGACATTAACACTTAGAATTGTTCCTTTTAGCAATGGTAATGACGCTTTTAATTTTTTGTATCTTCTTTATGTTCAATCTTCTATTTCCTTTCTTCAACCAACTCAGCGGTTTTCGAAGCCTCGCGACAAGAAAACGCACATTTCTACGTTCTTCTCGTGGACGCTTGATCGTCTCAGGGCTGGTCCATTTTTCAGAATCAATCGTCTAATATCTCTTTTGGCGAATGATAAGTATAGGTACCTCTATATGTGGACGGTGTAAGTACCAAGTAGACTAGAGATTTTATGCCTTCGTAGGAAATTAGCAGTGCAAAACTGCATACGATGCGTATAATATACAAAGATATATAAAGTATTGAACAGAATAGAGTATGTTTTTATTCTTATAAATTCTATTAATTAGTTGATCAATTAGAATTCTATTTGTTCAAACGAAATTTTAGTTAAACCTGATTAACCGAACTTCCGCGATTTAAATTCATTTATCTGAACGTGAGCTCCTATTATGCGAATGGAATATGGAGATAACAGGTATGTCGGTGAGCTCCTATTACATGAACTTTAATTACGTGTATAATAAATTTCAAATAAAATATATTTAGATTCCATTTTCTTAATTATGTTCAAGAAAATGCAAGGTGTCTCTGCCTTTTTAGGCAAAATAACGTCAACATGTTCTACGAGTAAAAATAAGAGAAGATCGTCGTATAATAAAATTGATACTCAAAAATGTTGTGCTAATAAGATTATAACAAAAGCGTGAAACAAACACGGACTGGTTTTCGTTCGGTTCGGTACAAAGATAGATTTCCTTTCAGAGTATCGTTTGTTCTTATAAATACAGCACTCGTATGGATTGTCCAGAAAGTAATTCCGTTTTTTTCATTCAAACGTCGTTGGTGGTATTTTTAAGCAGCCAACTTTATTCTACACGATTTTATTTTAATGAAATCATTATACATTTTGACAACTGACATTTTAAGTTTTATACACGAAAAACGTTTTCGAATTTGCCAAGTCAAAAATGGAAAACCAAAGTGAGCATTTTCGTCCTTGACTTTCTTATTGTCGTAAAGCATAAAAATGCGGTACAAACAAGAAAAAAATTGTACGCCATGTACGGAGAGACTGTATTGACTAAACGCCAATGTCAGAATTGCTTTCCGAAATTTCGATCTCAAAGTTGCATCACGTTCTGCAAGGCCGATTGAGGCTGATGAAGACCAAATAAAGGCATTGGTGCACGCAAATCGTTACGTAACAACACGGGAAATTGCTGGCAGGTTGAATTTACATAACCGAACAAAACTATTATTTTTTTCCCCATCAAAAAAATCCACTTCCATATCCGTGGAAAAACGAAATTACTTTTCGAACAACCCGATATTGAAAATTGAATTTATTACATTGCGAATGTCTGGTTAATCTCTTTCAATTTCGACGAACGCGGCGTAAATCCTTTGGCAATTCCTCGCGTGTGTTAAGTTTTACCTGATGAACAGTGTTCTTCTAACATTCACCAAATGTCCAGAAAAAGAAATCCAGTGGAGTGATTTTGAGAAAAATGAATTTTAATATTTAACAACCAGGCACCGATTTCGCAATTATCACATTTTCGAAATATAACACGTTATCTTCAGTTTCAATGCGGATGCGGCTTTCTTATTTAATATACATATAGATAAACTGTCTTTCTGCTACCTGGCAGCAACGACTTGACTTAAGCGTTTGTGATTTAAAGTTACAGATACGCTCTTTCGACAGCATTGAAGATAACGCTTGTTTAATGCGTATTTTTGTTCTAATTTTTTAATAAAGCATTTTTCAGCCTACATTTATATGACATTTTTCTCTCACGTTTCACTTGTAAAATATACTAACGTAGTTTTGCGTGTCGAAGAGCAAAAGCAGCTCATATAAAAACGCATAAAAGCCCACACTATATTATAATTACGTAGTACATATATTAATGCAGAATATTTTAGATATCCGCCGTCAGCGAACACCACAATGCACGCGCAATTTAAGCGTAAAGAAGTTTGATTAAAATGCAAAGTAAAGAAGATTTCGAAACTGTTCGGTATAATCTCTGTCGAATTAAGACGGCCGATAATCTGTCGAAGTTAATTTTCATAACGCCAAGATATTCCAAGGCAGCTGCAGATTTACTACGCGGCATCCGTGGTTCCACCGACCGTGAAAAATTTCCCGATGTTCGCCACCAAAGTAATTTGCATACAGAGTGAATTTCCCCTGTACTTCCTACGTCTTTCTCAATTCATACCACCTACGATGGGCCAAATGTTTGCGCAACTCTTTTAACAGATACACGTCGCATATGAAGTAATAAGCATTGTAGATTTTATGATTTTATGATAAAAATTTTGCGACATGTCGTCCAACGTATCAGGCGTTCAGAGAAAATTGTATCAAACTTTAAAAGTGTACAACCCTGTGTGTATTATTCTTTTGCAACTTCCGGATAATAAAACGTTCACTTTTCTGATATTCAGTCTCGTTCCCTGAAACAGAGATTAAGATCTAAGAGGCCCATATCTTTTTCATCGCTAAAACATATACGAAAACTGAAATATTTTTTATTTTCGTTTACTTAAATATTTAAGTACAATATTTAACTGGAATATTTTATTTATTTGAATATGGTCTGAGAAAGTATTATATGTTTGATAAGTAATTATTGTTAGTTACAATTTATGTGATTATTATTTTCTTATTGTGCATGTGCTATCATTAATTCTTAAAATAAAGCAATTTTTTTTTGTTATACACTAAACCTCATAATATTTTTAATTATTTTCAACGAACCGCATATTCTGAGCTCATAATGTTTTGATATTATACGTTACAGACGAAAAATTTTACACGCGTCATTGAGAAATTAAAGATAGCACACTTGGGCTATCTTTTTGACGAGGAGTGTGGTGGAAAATTATCAAAATCTTTAAGAGTCATTATTTTATGCGAAACATTACAGTGTAGTGGACCCACTGTCCACTAACCGGACCAACATTCGATTTTATAACAATAATCTCCTTAATTCGACGTAACAAAATTAATTCTCCTCTCGTCTGTAATTATCTATCGCATTTTTCGATCACGATTTCCACCAATTTTGATGTTTATACCATTACTGTATTTCCTGTTATTTGTTCCCATGCATGCTATAGATAATTTTATAATACGAATTCGAATTTTCAACAGACTTCTTGAATTGTTTAGTCTGGTTTATCTTCAATCTGTTTGTTAGAGGATTTAGATTAGAAATCTTTCGATATCAACTTCACTGTCTCGAAGTCAATTGAAACTTACTGTATTACTTAAAAACTCCAAAAAGAAAGTTGACATACAAAATGTACTATAATCGTCTTAAAGCTCTTCTTGATTCAGTTTCAAGCTCTCCGTTATCCGAGGCAAAGAAATTTTTTGGCCCGCTATCAACACAACAATTTAAGCTGATCACATTTTGTGATCAACTCTGTATACGTGCATTTTACTCATAAAAACTTTTCCTTAGGATCGTTGTCTTTCAATAAAATTTGAAAGCTACGGTCAATTTTTTCCGATGGTACCACATATTTTGTCATATATTCATCGATTCATCTCGGCATTTCCGATACAAAAAATATTAATCTATTTATATCGAGAAGCTATCAACTTAGCAGATATCTTTAATTCGTCAAAAATATCAGTATACAGTATGAATAATAGTCTTAAATATACAATTAATGTCAAAGACTAATGTCTTACTATATAACGAAGCTCATTAATATAGCGAATAGTTCACTGTTCAGGTCTTTCGATGGTCTTCGCGAAGCGTGTGCTTTCAACAAGTAAATTTCTAACTTCTATATATACATTTTCAGATCCGTTTTGAATTTTACCAATATAATAAATTTTATAAAAATATAATAAATTTTCATGCTCGTGGTAAGTAAGGGTTAAGCAAGCGTTCCACTCGCACGTACGAAGACATTAGGTTAAACGTATTAGAAAAATATGGGATAGCCAGAATGGAGCATCGGGAAATAAGTATTGCAACTAGCAAAATTCATAAAAGAAAATCTAAAGCTAAGGGCTTTGCGCCTGAAAAAGTAAATCCAAGTGCAATATCAATTACTGGGTTGGCAACTAAGTGATTGCGGATTTTACAATACCACCTATTGACAAAATCCGCAATCACTTAGTTGCCAACGCAATATACCATCTCGCGGCGTTGTAACGACTTTGGCAAAGTATCTGCGCGATATTTAAAAGTGAGCAATGGAGCAGGAAGTTAGCGAGTTCATTATAAGAATTTATTAGTTGACACGTTTCACGAATAGAATTATCGAAATTGGAATCGAAATTGTGCTTGTAAGATAAATAAGTGAGAAAGGTCAGAGCACTCTATGCGACCATTAAATAAATTGAAAAGGAACACAAAGAACGGGAGAAGCTTCTAGGTCGTGGTTGCCAGATGAACGTGCAATACATAGAACGTAAAATATGGTTTAATTAGCGTTATTTCGACGGAAGGAGGTCGTTTCGCTCACGAAATTCCACGTTTAATTATTTTGTTGGTCACCTTATGGCGAAAGCACATCTCTATCGTTGGACGTTATTTAAAC